>NC_141691.1:1105865857-1106465857 GCF_964263255.1 Lissotriton vulgaris
CTGCCTGTCCCTTACAATATTTGGTGAAGAAAATTCTAATTTATCTTTTAAAGCAATTGTTACTATTGCTGGGGGCAATTCATCTCCGCCATTTTCCATGATCACTACACCCCTGCACGGATCCGGAAAATTCTGGGTGATAGGAATGTGTTTTTCCTTGCACCGTCAGTCTACTGTGGAGAAGTGTGGCTCACTAGTTAGAGGAGGCAGACCTGGAAGCAGAGGTCAGCCTGGGACCAGGGTTCAATTCCCGGCTCGGCGGGGTCTTGAGTCCTAAAATGTCCACAGACTCGACAATTCTCGCTCCGGTGCCCACTCGATTCACAGGTTCACACTCTGCAACTCTGGGCAATAGCTTGCTTAATCTCCACAACGGCCCCTCGCGGTGGGATGCCTGGCTTTCACCTTGTGGATACCCTGCCGGGGTTATCTCACAGGGGAATACCAGGACGGGTTCCCTAAGAAAGCGCTTAGATACCGGGTCAGTGATTTGCGCTATATAAATACATGTACATTTACATTTACACATTTACTCCCTCAAGACCTTCTTGTACATGGAGGATATCAAAGCGGTTATGGATAGGGACTTTAAAATGATTGTTATAGAAATCCCTATACCTCTTTCCCTGTACGCTTTCTGAATACATATTATGTTGGGCCATGGGCGGTGGTGGATAAAAATACCTCAGATCTACTGTTTGTATCCTACTCTCGGGGTTTTCTGCCCTCCAACCACAAATATGTTTTACCACTCGCCTATCTCTGAAATTCACTATGATGCAGTCCCCTTCTTGATCTTTTTGTCTCTACCCCACCCAACTTAGTCTGCGGACATGAAGAATTTCACTGTGTAAGGATGGAGGAATCGGTCTTTACCTATTTAGCCAATGGCTAACTTTATTCTTTAGGTCAAAGTAGCTATCTGGCTTACCACCTTCTAAGTCTGGCACCCCTGTTAGGACCACAGTGTAAGGGAATGAATCAGGCGGCAGGTCGATACGTATATATTTGTTCATTGGTCTTACTCTATCAGATTGATTCTTGCCCAGACCCTCGTCTACCCCTTTATCCCCGATCTACCCATGGGCATTACCAGTTTCTAATTCCCTAGTCTGGACATCATTAGCTATCTCCATTCTCTCTTCCCCTGGTGTTGATAGGGGACTATTTATTAAATCCATATGCCCAGTGACGGATGTTGCGGGTAGTTGCGTGCGTTTAACAGACTTACTTATGCCAGATACAACTGTTGAGCTGTTCGTATTTTTAGGGGGCTTTACAGATGTCATGGTATTTAGAGTCTGTATCGGTTCTACATACTACATCAGCATTTTGTGATTTAACCTCAAGACTTCTTCTATTTTTACCAATTTCTCCCCTATTCCCTTTACCCTTTCAAGGAGAGGTAGCATAAGCGACTTGACCAGTTGTTTCATTTTTAACAAGAAACCCTCTGCACATTTTGTGTTTCCAGTGCCTGACTTAAATGTTCTACCATGGTGATGTCAGGTATTTTGGTTTCCTGGGTAGTTCATGGTGGGGTATGATCTGTACTGCTATGCTTGCACTCCTGGGTGCTTGAATTTTGCTTCCTCCTTTTTCAGTTATGGTTTTCGCCATGTCCGCTCTTCGTTTCCTATGTACTTTGGGCTTCTTAATAGGGATTTCTTTGGGTGTTTTAGTTTTCCCTCCACGATTAGCGCTATTTTGGGTTTTGGACCTAGTCCTGGGGACTTAAGTGTTATTGCTAACACTGCTAACATCATTTGAATCACTGGACTCAGCCAGTTTTTCAACAGAGCCACTACTCTGTACTAGTGGTGTATTTGGCGTGGGGATAGGAAAACCCTCGTTATCAATAACCAAGTTGTTTTCCCCTACTTGTGGTCTAACTTGATGTGGTGTACTAGAATTTGCTATTGCCCCCATAGATGAGCATCTGTTGTATAATGGTTCCAATGACAAACGTCTGTTAGAGCAATTTATTTTTCAAGAAGACTAGCAGCTCTAATTATAAAATTGTCTAGTGTTCCCATGACACTACCCCCAACTCCTCCCTTTCGCACTATATCATTCTGTGTTGTCATAGCCTCTAACATAGACACAAAAGTATTAAATATGATAGGTGTCGCAGATTATACATACGCTCCAAAAGGCGTTAATAATGTGGCCCAGTCCAGTCCCGTACAGTCACGAACGGTCACAAACGGTCCCGCCCTTGTCCCGGGCTTAGCCCGGCACTGCCTGCGCGCTTCCCGCGACGCGGGGGGTCAGCTTGATATTTATGTGCCTCCGGGCGTGGAAGAGGAGTGACCAGCTGTCTGCCGCAAAGAACTCTGGGCAGTGTAGTTCCCCCCCTACTGCGGCCACGCCAGGTGTTGCAAAGGCTGCGGCGGCAGGGGGAAACCAACAGGAGGGCAGAGGAAACAACAGCAACCGGGGCTGTGGAACATCGGGTGCCGATAAGAAAATATATCTTTCTTTTACAGCTTTAAGCTCTATATTACCAGGAGGTATCATCAACAATTCAACAAAAAAAGATAAGCAATAATACAAGTTTCCAAAACCGATCCATTCAACCAAAATTAATTCTAAGTAGGCTATAAATGTTGCAGGGGAGCCTGAGCAGGGGACTTTATGCCCCAGACTACTTTTCCCCAAGGCAGAATGGTTTCTGACACCCGCCGCCTGCACTATAAAGTGCATTGATTCACCCCGCAGGACGAAAGGTGCCAGGGCACAAGTCCTATAAAAAAAAAAAGAAAGGAGTGGGGGAACTAACCAAGTTATGCAGTATGCAGGTGAAATCACAGCATGTGACATCACGGTGCGTGACATTGCACGTGGCATCCCAGGAATTGAAATCACAGGAAGTGGCATCACAAGAAGTGACATCAGATCTTAAGCCCTCACATATATGTTTAACAAATCTAACATAATTACACTTGAGCGCATTTCGAGCATACATACAAAACCTCCTGATTTAGGCAGAAGATTCACACTTTTGCTAGCTACACATAAAACAATGTTGCCTTTAGTCAGTGTAAAGCTTTCTCTACCCGAGGATTAAACAAACAAACTCTACCACCAGCCTACTCAACCACACATATTATTTCATATGCAGCACATTTCCATGTAGATGTGATTTCTTTAGCTGCCTGCACTCTTGATGGTGAGACCACTATCCCATGCGAAGTATTCTTACTCAGC
The DNA here is from genome assembly GCF_964263255.1 of Lissotriton vulgaris. Lineage (NCBI taxonomy): Eukaryota > Metazoa > Chordata > Amphibia > Caudata > Salamandridae > Lissotriton > Lissotriton vulgaris. The sequence continues at coordinate 1,105,869,068 of NC_141691.1, forward strand.
CTTACCCACTTGCACTCATTTTAGGAGATTGGGGACCATGACCCAAAGCAAGAGGGAAGGACATAAGGTGAAGAAAGGAAAGAGAGGAGAAAACAATGTTGAAGGCAGAAAAGGGGATAAAAAAATCAACCTGCAAGAATAAGCAATTTTAGGGTAGTGAAAGAAAAAAGTTATGGTATTCAGCAATAGGACCCCAAGAGAATTTTTTGAACTCTGCATTTATATTTTTACAAAATTACACACTAATCCCTCTCACTTTTACCAGCACAACCTGACAGCTCACCCGAGAATCAGTACCACCAGAATGCTCACACAAAGAATAGACCATAGATTTCAAAGTAGGAGGTATCAGCTCCACATCAAAATGAGTGTAAGCTGCACAGTACCCAAGGATGAAATGGAAATGGTGGAAAAAGTAACACAAGAAAAAAGCACATGCAATTCCAGTCCCAACTAGCACTTTCAAGAAGATATTGGCCTTCTAATGGAAATATTACTAGTTTACATAGAAACACTATCCAAATGGGGAGATGTAGGAACAGGGAGAGACACCACAAACTATGACCAGAAATCAAATGTTACACTGAATTTTGCCTGCTAATAAGACCTCTGCATATCCTAGACTTGCTACACTGCCAACATGGTGCACTAGAGACGACCTACTTGCTTTAAGTAACACTGACCTGTGGGTTCACCTATTCATATGCAGGGGTGGGGAATTCGCATCTCCCGACGCCTGAGACATCTAGATTTCTCACAAGGGCAAGAAGTTTTAATATCTATTTTGTCCCAAGGACAAGTAGATAAAGATTTGCTGTGATGCGATACACAGCTCTTCAAACCTGATGGTGAAAGCCAGACAATAAGTCTAAATGAAGGACATGCCACTACGTGCTGAAATGTAGTGGCCTGTAATAGCACTTATGGAATGCAGTACAGTCACAACTGGCTTTGGATGAGAAGGGGCTTAGCTTGCCCCACTGAGACACCTTTCTTTTCTGTCAGTGCCTCCTGGTCCGGGCTGGGCTTTAAGCAGTTTATTGGCAGTGAAGAGGTCAATGCAAAAGTTTGGGTCTGCGCTTTCATTTTCCCGGAACATAAGACCAACATGTTGGAAGGGAGCTCGTAGTTGCAGCTCCTTGTGGTACACCCGCAACATTACCAGGTAACAGCCATTTTACTTTCTCCTCGAGGCTCTTTCATCCACTTCGAGCACTGCAGCACAAGAACACTTACAGCACTGACATGCAAGAGGCTGGTTTATCTGCTTCTAAGCCCCTGCCATCTCGGTCTTTATTCTTTGTTCCACCCTTGGGCCTCATACGGCCCCAAGATGCCTTGTCACCCTCGCCTCCTGGGCCTACAGTAAAGTGCCTTGCTTTCCCTTCTCATGCAGCTCGTGCCCCTCCCTCCCTTCATGCTTTGCCTTCCCTGTGCACCGTATGTCTCATCCTCTGTCTGCCCTTCCTAAGCCCTCTGCGACAGCCCTGGCCCGCTCCCCTAGGCTTCTCACCTCTTATCTTATTGAGGACTTTCATTAAACCTCCTTACTTTGCCCATGTAACTTTCACTTTCATATAGGCCTCTGGCCCGCCCACCCCCATTTCTGTTCTGTCCTTTCAGTTGGCCCCTCGTGCCTCATGTTTATTTGGTGGGCGCGGTGCTGTTTGCAGCTCGTTCTTCCAGGTGCTATGCATTTGTCTCTTCACCAGCACCAGGAATGGGAAGAGGGGAAATGAAAACCGAAGGGACACCCCAGTCTGCTTTTGTAGACATGTTTGTGATGGTATGCAGGGCACAAGTTCTAGAGAAAATCGCTAGTGGACTAATTAGCAAAGACAGAGCACAGAGACAGAGACAATCACATGAAGTGATGTCACAGCAAGTAATGTTACTATCTTGTGCGATGCATTAAAAATGTAGCATTTTGCACTCAAAAAATGTTTATATTGTTAGGCTTTGTCAGCTCTCCAGAATTCATCCCCTAATTGTATAATTGCTTTACATAAGCAACAAATATAATTATGCAGTGAAATGCTGACCTAGGTTTTATATTCGTTTTACTTCTTGTAAATCATGTGTTTTCCCAAACACAAAGGGGTACGTATTTACTTTTTTAAAGAGCCTTCTTAGTTACAGTCAAAAACTGCAGTTTTTAGTGAGTACATAAAAAGGTGTTTCGTGTATATCTTGCAAAGAACAAATTGTTAGGTGCTCTGTTTCGATTATGCTGCAATTCGTAACACCATAAAATTGCAAAACACCACACTCCCAACATTGTTAAGAAATTAATGTCAGTGGTGGACAGTTTACCCCCATCATGGGCTCCTCTGGAGGAGAGGGAAGATGTCTAGTGACACAAAAATACTGTGAACCACATTGCAAGTAAACACAAAGGCATATGTTTGCCATTGGAAACCGTAATGAAAATGCTAGGTAACTGCATGGGTGTTCAGCCAGTTGGAAAAGGGACATACCTGATCTTCCTTCTGCCTTTGGCAAACACGGCGGTGTCCCCTCTGATTAATGAGGGGACACAGTCCAACCTTTTCCATCCCCGACTTGTGCTGTGATGTGTGTAAGAAAGACATTCAATGTGAATCTTAATTTCAATTACCTGATGTTACCAAAGCCTTGTCTTTGAACTGAGGGAATTTATATGCTTTTCTGTGAACTACCAAGCATGGTTTTACGGAAACATGGGGTGCTAAATGGAGGGTGATCTCTTCAAGTGCCAGGGCACAAGACTATATCTGCAATAGGATAGGTGACTTGAGGCCTACAAAGGGGCTACAGCAAGGTCAGCTCAGTTCTCATTGAATAAGGACGTACCCTCGAACTCACCCACGAAACAACCATGAGTTTCCCAATATGCTGCACCTTTATCTAATTTATAGCAATAATTAAGCCTTGAAAACTCATCACCCCCGCAAACACTATTAAAGTTTTGGTTAAACCAGCGCCGCTGCGCTGTTTAGCAATATACACTTGTTTTAGGTAGAGTTTAGTAACGGGTTAACCTTTATCCAAGTACCATCAATTTGAGTAGATTAAGAAACTGAGAACCAAGTAAACAAAACACTTGCCCAGGATCACACAATGAGGTTAACTGAAAGTGAGTCAGGGTTGAAGGTTCAGTGCCCTCGTTTGGCCGATTTATATTTGTGCCACATTTCCTCAAGAGCTAGGTGAATAGTGTGCTGGTACTAGGCAAAATATGGAATGGTTACCTACAATGTACTGCCATAGATGACTAGTTAGAGGAGCTTATATGGTTAGACGTGCATGTGTGTATATGCAATATATACAAATCAATTGACCAAGGAAAGTGAAAATGTTGAGACCCTAGGATAAACTGGTCTAAAGAAATTCTCCTCCTACTGTTTGGGATGGATAGACTGAGGGGGCTTCCCGCTCCTTGACTTCAAAAAGATGTATTGTTTTCAGGGTCCAAATCTTTGCAGAGGCCCATGAGTCTGTCTATTGTGTTATATTTATTTTCTCTTCCCGGAGCTTCGGATTCTCTACAACAGCTACACCTTGCAATTGGGATGAACGTTACATCAAAGCACATTGCTGATACTACTGATATTCTTACCACTAGGCATGCAGGAAGACAGTTATTTTCTGCTGGAAAGAAATCACATGTAGAAGCCAGGCAGAAGAAGGTACTAAAACCAGAAACAGCTAATAGTGCAAACTTCTCAGGAGAGACAGTAGAACAATGTGAAAGTGTATTGATGCTATGTTCTTTATGGCAGAAAACACAAAGGTACCCACTGTAGAAACTCTTTAAGACAGTAACCATTTCAAACCACTGCTAAAACCCTTACCTCTGTTTTTGCTAAACTACTGTGAAATTATATGTACCATTTATGTGAATCATCATTTATTAAAATGAGTGGATACATGCTAGTTTTTCCAAACAATATTCATAATGGAAAATCAGTGTAACCAGTTTCAACAAGATAATGGGAAACATATAAATAAGCAAGCACTGGCAACTTCAATGGGTCTGACTTTGGTGGTCAACCTTTTGGTTTTGTCAAAGTGTGTCTTGTTTTGACATGGTTTATGTAAAACTTTATTGTTGCTGGAGCTGCTGGGTCCTAACCATTACAACTATTGAAAATAGTTGTTGGTCTCAAAGCACACATTGCCATTGTATTTCCTAGCACTGAACAAAACTACTATGAGTTCCAATATGCTGCTTGTAAAAGAGCAGAATGTTGACTCTCACAGTGAAGCCAGTCAATAGATAGAATTATCATAAAAACAAAAGGTACTGCTTAACACCAGACCCAATTAGGAACTCAATTATTAAAGAAAGTCACGAAAGTTCTCCCAAGGTATATTTTCTTGCATTGTTGCAGATTCACAGCTTTTATGTATTCACATGAAGGGCATGAAAACGTACTCCTAGAAAATATTTATGAACTGCATTTTAGCACTACCAAATATGATTGCATAGTTTTGCTACTGCGAAAATCTGTTGAGCGTTTACAAGTTCACTTTTCCTCCAACTACATTTTTCCCAGCCCAGGAAGAAATTTTCCTTCTGCCATTGTCAGTAGTACATTCTAACCTTTGTCAGTGTCCGAAAAGATTAGAGAAGAGCTGGTGAAAACCACTTAAACGTGCAAGTTAGTAGGTTTGCGCGGACTCTAAAAGGCATTCATACCTTTGAACCATTGCTTACCACTACCTTTAGCCCCAGTCTGCAGAAAGATGGCAAAATAAGGAAATTGCTAGTATTCAAACCCCTATATAGTATGAACCCTGGCATAATCAGAGAGGCTATTATTATCAGAGCTCTTATAAAATGAGATTGCCGCTATTATTTGTCACTGCACTACATGGCACCAAAGGGGCAAGTGGATTTTTTTACAGGGCAAGTAGATTTATGAAGCTACCTGCCCCATGCACAAGTAGATATTTTATTAAATTCCACACCCTTGTCTTTCCTGCGCCGGAATCAAGCATCCTAGGACCGGTTTCTGGCTATCAGCCGTCTTCAGCCAGGATAGCTTGACTCCAGTGGTGTGGAGAGCATGGGACTCACGTCTGAGCATACCCATCCCACGCGGGGTGACAATTGCAAAAACAACAGTTGATGGACAGAATGCAGAACAACGTCATACATTCACCCCAGTACAGAGATCTGGGCCTAAATCCATTGTTTTTTTGCCCTCCACACCACCCCAGTTCAGACATGGCCATATGCAAATCATCCTTGACCCTGTGCCTCATGGGAACAGTCCAGCCCGAACTACCAAGCCATGTCTTTCCTGGACCAGAATCAAGCATCCTAGGACCGGTTTCTGGCTATCAGCCGTCTTCAGCCAGGATAGCTTGACTCCAGTGGTGTGGAGAGCATGGGACTCACGTCTGAGCATACCCATCCCACGCGGGGTGACAATTGCAAAAACAACAGTTGATGGACAGAATGCAGAACAACGTCATACATTCACCCCAGTACAGAGATCTGGGCCTAAATCCATTGTTTTTTTGCCCTCCACACCACCCCAGTTCAGACATGGCCATATGCAAATCATCCTTGACCCTGTGCCTCATGGGAACAGTCCAGCCCGAACTACCAAGCCATGTCTTTCCTGGACTGGAATCAAGCATCCTAGGACCGGGTTCTGGCTATCGACCGTCTTCAGCCAGGATAGCTTGACTCCAGTGGTGTGGAGAGCATGGGACTCACGTCTGAGCATACCTATCCCACTCGGGGTGACAATTGCAAAGCGTGGGTGTCAGGCAGATGCGGCAACTGTGCATTTTTCACTTCAAATACGGTCTGCCTTGCATAATCCTGCTTGCTCGTCCATGACTTAAATATTTCAGTTTTGTGCAGAAGTATCTAAATGTGTCACATCACAACAAACAATGATTTTCGAACATTTGAATTGTTTGCTTTATTTACCAGTTCCAATCACTAAATATAGAAGAGCATATTTTGCTTGAAAGGAAGACAAGTTGCATTTTTGTAACTCTAGAAAATTGAGAGCGCTGGATATGGCTGTATTAAATTTTGCCAAGTTGTTTCTATACTGAGGTAAGGTTGGGTTTTTTTTTGCCCCTCACACCTATCTACTGGAGCGATGTTGCAAATTTTGCAATGTACTGTATTATAACACAATAACTTGGGGTATATTTTTTGCTATGATTCGCTTAGGTTTGGGAGGCTGATGAAATTCAGAGTTATGTAAAGATAAAGGGCCTACTGCAAATTGGTAAAAGTTCCGCTAGGCAGGGAATTACTATAATGTAAAGACCTAGGGCAACTCACATGTACTCAAATAGAAAAAACTATCATAAACATGTAGGGACAACAACAAGTGTATAAACGCATACAAAAATATTTTATTCAAACAATATAAAATAGATATCTGACTGTATATTTCGCATCCATACTTCAAACGTATCTCCAGTCATACAAAATCATTCTGGAAAAAAGGTACACAGACAAGGAATGTAGCAACAGATTTTGAGTGACTTGGTAATATCTTGTGATTATTTCTTTATAATGCGCAATTTGTTGCAAAAAGTGCTGGTGAGTATCACATAATATTAAGTAGTCAATTGGCAAACAGTGGCTTAGCAATCACAATTCTTCTTCCTCTATGCACGTTTCAGCACAGCAGTGCCTTCTTCAGGAACAGCCACAAAGGACATCTGTGACATACCTGTAAATACAAATAGTGTGTATGTAGTCCCAACCAATAAGGAACATATTTTACGATTTAAAATGCGTTGTGTTTAGGCTAGCTGGAGTAGCGGCTTAATAAAATAAAAAATATTTTTTTTTATATATACAAAGGAAATATCGGAAAAAGAAGAACAGGATATAGAAAAAGAAAACCAAGAAGGGAAACCTTATGATATAGACCTCAGTATACCAAAAACGTGATAAAACCAAAATACTTGTAAGCTCATTCTCTATGAACCAAAACCTATGTGTTATAAAATACCATCAACCCAACAAAATGCTGAAGGTGACAAAAGCCAGTTTTAGTAGATGACTATTCCAAACATTAAGATCCACAGGGCCCTATAGATGGATGAAGTATAGACGATGGATTAAGATGCCTGCAATAGACCAACAAACAGTTCTACTCGAATGAGTGATAAGGGGAGCCATCCAAGCGCAGCCTAGGTGTTACCTGAGTGTTTAAAAGGTCACTTAAGATTAGGCAAAATGATGGCTACAGTGGATAAGTAGACCTCACACAGCAGATAAAATATCCAAAAATGTGGTCCAAATCAGGCCGATATCAGAAAGAGAGGCACATAGGATACGGATACCTAACAGAATGAAGATGAAAAAACTTTATCTAACACTGTGGGCAAAGATAATACCCATACCCACTAAATAGGAGTTAAAAATACACACAAAAAACAAAAGTAAGGAATGAACTTGCATTATGTCGGTAGTACTGTCCTGATGCCACAGATAGATTCCGAGGTCATACCGACGAGGTACAGAATACATTATCTCAAACGCTCGTATGCGTGTCATGTGCAGAGAGCTCAGCGGTCAGACGCCCCCTGGTAAGAAACATGCATGTACTGTTGAGTCCGTTAAAACCAGTAAGTGGCGAGGACCCGCTTCAGGTGACATGGTCACCTGAGAGTACGTATCTGTACAGGAACATGTCCATAACGGCGGCCATGGTGTAATATACAAGAAACTATGAATAGCCAATGGTAAAACAATAACAGTCAGATAAAATGACAGATTCATGAGACCCCTGGATACACAGAAGTCGGCAAAGCCATTCAGTGTTCGTTGAATGCCCGATGTCTTGAAAAACAACAGAGTGTCGTCCGCGAACATCAAAGCGGGCACTCGTCCAGTGACTAACCTCGGAGCATTAATATCTTTAACTCCGAGAAGATGGTTAATTAGTCCATTGATATACAAACAGAACAGAGTTGGAGCCAGAACACATCCCTTGCGTACCCCTTGATTCACCGGAAAGCGAGCAGTCAGATCACCCAGCCTACCGCACCTGACCTGCACGTAGGTACCAATGTGTAAGCGCATTAGGACATTCAGGAGGTAATGTGGGAGGCCCACATCGAGTAATACCCCCCACAGTTTGTTCCTAGGAACCAGGTCAAATGCTGACCGCAGGTCCACAAAGATCATGTAGATGCTGCCACCCTCTACAATCACCGATTTCCAATAAAGGACCTGCAGTCTATACAGCTGGTCCACTGTAGATATACCCTGACCTAAAACCAGCCTGGAAAGGAGATATTATCTCTTTCTCTTCCACCCAGCTCTGTATTCTATCCAGAATAATCCTGCCCATCAGTTTTTGGGTGACGTCTATCAGGCTAATAGGCCTGTAATTAGACGGTTTAAGAGGGCAACCTTTTTAAAGATGGGAACTATTTTGGCGCCACACCAGGAGTCAGGGGGTTTCATGCCATTGAGTATGGCATCATAGAGGACACATAGGTACGGGGCCCAAATTTTCGGTTGGGTCCGGAAAAGATCTCCCGGTAACTTATCTAGGACAGGCACCTTGTTCGGAACCAGCTTAGAAATAGCCCCTTCCACCTCCAGAAGCGTGATATCCCAGGCCCCCACCAGTCGATACTCGTGGGGGAGAAACTGCTGAACCATCGTCGGGCGGAGAAGCATAAAAAGCCTTAAAATGGGCTTCCCAAACAGTCGCAGCTATATTAGGTTCGTTAGCTTGATTGCCCACCCTGCTTCCACAGCTGACAATTGTCCAAAAGGATTTTGAGTCCTTTCCCTTAAGGGCAATTCTAAGTTCTTCCCATTTTCCCGCCTCCCACTCTTTCCTTTCCCTCTCAATAACCTGTTTGTAGAGGTGCTGTTGGTATATGGTCCTTGTCTTGTCCTGTGATTTTACCGCTTGGATCAAGTCCTTTTTGACTCTCCTACAGGTGGCATTATACCAGGGGTGTGCCGAAACTGTTTTAGGCCTGGAACTTCCTACCGGGTTAAAAATCTCAGCTAGGTTCAGGAGGAGCCCCCGATGAATATTCAGAGGCTCATCTCCGAAACCTAGGTCCGGAGCGTGGGCCTCCCATTTTCCCATGTCACTTAAATACGGCAAGGCCCTTTGGTATATATTGGCAAACCTTTTAGGGGAACCTAAAACCTGTGGCCATTTGACTCTCCTCCTATTATATAATAAAAGCGAAGGGTCTGTATTAAGGTCAGAGGCAAATTTGGACAGGCCTATACTCACTGGTTTCAATGTCAAGACCAAAGGGTTATGGTCACTGTCATCCCTGGTATATATCTGAAAATCCAGAACCAGCCCCCAAGTTCTGGGTTCCACCATGATATAATCAAGATGAAAGTATGGCCTACTCTGTTGAAGGTCATTCGACCTGGTCTATCCGAGTGTGTCCGTCCGTTGCAAGCTCTAAGGGAAGAGGAAAGGGTGAGAGTTTATTTGGAGAACCAGTGGAGTCCAGGCTCTAACTACCGGGATCTGTGGTTCAGGGACATGCCTGAACTGATCCTCATCGTCAATGCCATCATCGGTTACATTAGTGAGTGGCTCGTACTGGCAGTTGAAATCGCCGCCAACTATTAAAATGATAGCCGGATTAAGGGTCAAAATGAGCTGCCTGAGTTGGTCAATAGCGGCAGACTCCTTCCCGCTTGGGGTAGGTCGTGAATAAATATTTATCAAAGCCGTTTGTCTACTATCCGGAGATTAAGGAGAACACACTGGACATCCAGCGAGTCAGTGGTAATGGGATCTGCTGGGCCCCCAGATGGGTGCCTACCCATATACTGAGTCCCCCAGAGGGTCTGCCCCTGCCCCTCGAGGTTGCCGGAATATTAAAGATGGAAAACCCACTCCTCTGGATGTCTCCCAAAGCCCGTGTCTCCTGGAACAGGCAAACATCATTTTCCTCCACAAAGGAGCCCCACTCTGGGCATGGCAGCTTATTTTTAATCCCGGCCACATTCCAAGAGAGAATTTTAATAGATTCCCTTGGCTCTCTCCGCCCTGTTTCTCTTTTGGTTGTATCAGGGCGTACCTTGGCATTGTTCCAACTTGGCAGTGATCCCGATTCCGTGGGCTCTCCTTCACGGACCCCATCCTCTTTGGCCTGGGCTCCTAGGGAGTCAGTATTCGCCTGCCTTGGTGGTTGAGAGGGGCTGGTTGGTTCCACATACCCCTCAGCCCTGAACCCGGTATCAGTTTGCAGAGAGTTGGATTGAATATCACATGCAAGCAAAACCGCTACACTCGAGGTTTGGACTATCTCCTCTAACTGCCCTTCCCAAATCCCACCCTCATCCGCCGCTAATGCTGGATTGCTAGCAACCCCCAAAGCTATTGATTGGGGAGTACCAAATGCTGGGATAACCCTATAATTCTCACTGGTTCCCCCCCTACCCGTGCGCCAAAGGTTCTTAGTGGGAAAATGGCCCCGTAGGAGACCAGTAGCATTGGTAGGGGACCTGGAGCTATCAAGTCCGGGACGTACGTCAGGTGTACCCTTCCCTTCAGCAGAAAAATACTGGGGGGTTGGCTGTCAGTCAAGTTGGTCCAAGACACTAAATCTATTGCTCAGAGGCAGCCAGTCACTGCTTGGGATATTGGAGTTATTTTCTACACGGGAGCCTTGGGGAACCCGAATCCCATGGCTCCACAAATCAAAACCTCCCCGGGACGGAAGCCCTCTGGGAACACTAGGGAAGGGGTAGAAATAAGTCAGAGGGAGGGATTGAATATGCGTACCAGGAGTGGCCGAGGGCCAATCACATATGTGGTCCACCACCCTTCCACTCCTGAAGTTAAGGACTACACAGTCACCCTCTATATTTTTCACCCTTGCCCCTACCCAGTCCACGCGAAGTGCATAGATGATTTCGCTAGATGCGTGCGGGGGTAGTGGTCTGTTAGAGTTCAACCTGTGGATGCACTTATTTTTAAGATCTCCATAGTGTTCCCTTTTCTCCCGGTCCAGGGTGGAACCCCGGCAAGGACTATTACAAACGGGGCGGACTCAGGGGGAAGATCTAGACAATTAGGTTCTACAGCTAAAAGGTCACGGCCATTACCCCTGGTTGACAAAGCTTGGAAATTAAGCAGCCCTCTGCCCCCCTCATTCACGTTAGAGCTGAACCCTTCCTGATTTCTGCCTGCAGTATTTTCCCTCGACTGGACAGTATGGCCCCCTCCTACCATACTTTGGGTAGTCATACCAGCTGAGTTGTTTGTAGGAGGGCACGCAGGAGGATGTGATAATACAATATCACACTCTTGTAGCCCAACAGTGATGGCATTTGGGACATTAACCTGTGTAAAAGCCCCCTCCCTAGGGGCAGCCACATGTTGCTGTTCTAAGCATAGGAGTCTATTTTCGATAGCAGTAAGCCTATCATACAGAGGGAGGCAGGACTTAGTGAGGATGTTGTCAAATTGACCCAGAACTCGTCCCCCAGTTCCATGGAGCGTCCAGCTTCGGGGGCCGATTGAGTCAATGGCACTTTTTCGGTTCTAAGGTCAGTGACCAGACTGCCATTAATTGGTGACATTTGTCCATCCCAAACATTAGTGCATTTCTGTACTTTAGCTTTCCTTCTCTTTATCGAGCGCCGCGCTTCCTTTTAGAAGTGATCACCAAAGGATCAGGGCTCAATTTTGTGATGGTGGCAGAGCGAGTCTGAAGTTTCCCGGGAGGCGAGCTCAATGCATCAGAATTTTGGGCAGGGGCACAATGAACACTAGGTGCATCATCTTCAGTATCAGATAGATCCGGATTTCTAATTTCGATTTGGACCTGGTGAAAACCCTGATTACCATCGCCTGGGGGAATAATAGCAGAGGACCCTTGTGGGATAGGCGATGGTGCCTGCGCCAGAAGTCCCAAGGAGGAATGTTTGTGAAAGGTCGGGTCCAGAGAAACCCTCCTTTCGGTTATATCAAATTGGTGGGCCAACATAGAGGATGCTCTAATAAGGAATTGGTCCATGGTGCCTACAAATGACCACCCTACGTGTGATCTTTCCCCTTTTCCTGCTTTGGGGCACGCCATTACAAAGTTTTAGACAGTAACTCCCGAAAACAATGAAAGAAGGGTACTTGGTAAGATGAAGAGCAGACGGGCGGGCTGAGTGGGGTTATCTTTGTGGTGGCGCCAACTTGCGATAGGGTTATAAGTGGAAGAGGGTGGCCTCGTCCCGTCCTCGTTCTGCATGAAACGGGCCCGCCCTTGGCCCGGGCTTCGCCCTGCGCGCTTCCCGCGTTGCGGGGGCGATGTGGGTAATTAATAAATCCTGTTGTCAGGGAGGGAGGGGCTGCGCCTCTCCTCTCGGCCCCACTGCTGTGTGGGCCCTGTAGTTCCCAGGTGCTCCGCTGCTTCAGGCCGCCAAACAGAATCCCGATGAGTCTCCCACGGAGCGGGAGACGCGAGAGGTAGTTATACTCCTGCTGCTGTCAGGGAGGGAGGGGCGGAGTCTCTCCTCTCGGCCCCACTGCTGTGTGGGCCCTGTAGTCCCCAGGTGCTCCGCTGCTTCAGGCCGCCACACAGAATCACAATGCCTCCCCCGCAGAGCGGGAGACGCGAGGAGTAGTTATACTCCTGCTGCTGTCAGGGAGGGAGGGGTGGCGTCTCTCCTCTCTGCCCCACTACTGTGTGGGCCCTGTAGTCCCCAGGTGCTCCGCTGCTTCAGGCCGCCAAACAGAATCATGATGCGTCAGAAAAGTTTTTAAGTGTGAACTATTAAAATAGCTTTTTATTCCTGAAAAATCACTGCAAACCCTACAACTTTTTTGCTAAACTGTTTTCAGCTTAGACCCCAGGACTGAATCTAGGAGCCAGTCCTGGAATTACCAAAGTAATCTACAAAGTAATCAACTGTGTTTATATAAGGAAATCCATTGAGCTCAATGCTAAATTGTGTGTAGAATTGCATTGCCTACTGCAACCCCTGTACCTATTGTGTTTACAAAGTGTATTGCCTTTTTGCAAAGTACTCATCTGAGACCTCTCATATTGAGAACAGTATATTTTGATACCTGTTGGTTCTAGAAATAAAACAACTATATCTTTGATATAAAAACAATTGGCCTGGAGTTCAGTCTTTGAGTGTGTGAAATCTTTTGCTGACTGAGTGTGTACAAAAATGCTTTACACTGTCCTCTGGTACTGCCTTACTGCTCGACCAAGCTACCACTTTAGAGCGTAAGGTCACACCTGGCTTTAACCTCTGTTATACCTCTGGGGTTTGTGGACTCTATACACACTGTACCTTATTCTGGTCCAGTATGTTAGAGCCACTTTCTCACATTGGTGGATCAGCTTGCATTTGTTGGACTACTTGATTACCATCTGATCACACGACAGAACTCATAAATTGCCTTTAGAATTCTGAGATTGGTTTTTCCAAAATACTAAAAGTCTGATAGGGCCTTGCTCAAGTCCCATTAGAATGCCAGAAAAATAAAAGTCACTGTAGTTAGGGTAGAGGTTGAGAGCTGTCAGGATAGAATGTCTCAACAGAACCCAGCTGTTAGTGAAGATAACATGGACCTGGTTGAGGAGCTCGACCTCACACCTTACTTGCACTTGAATTTCAAGGAATTGAGGTCCCTATGTAAACTTAAAAATATAGTCATGGGCCTGCATCCAACCAAACAAGGCTCCAGGAGCTCCTGGCTGAGTATGCAAAAGGCCACCCCTCTGAACAGGGCGACACCAGGTCAGAGGAAGAAGAGGAGGAGGAGGAGAATACCACCCGCCTCCCTCATCTCTAGGGAAGTAAGGGTCTCTATACCCTTAACTCCAAGAGTAAACTTCTGGGAGCCTGGGTACCACACAGGTGGACTAGGCCCCAGAGGACAAATGGGGAGAGCTCCAATGAAGAGGACAACTTTTTAGCAAAGTTGGCCAAGAGATTAGACCTAGAGTCCAGACTCCTGGCTCTAGAGAAAGAAAGGAAAGAGATGGGCTTAGCCCCCATCTCTGGTGGCAGCAATACCAATAATAAGGATAAAGAGCAATCTTATGATCCTAAAATCCCCAAAGGGATTGTCCCTAAATTTGAGGAAGGTGATGATATAACCAAGGGGTTCACAGCCTTTGAGAGGGCTTGTGATATCAGAAGACTAAAGAAACCTCTCTGGGGGCACTCCTGTGGGAACTGTTCTCTGGTAACTGCAGAGACAGGCTTCGGACCCTCTCTGGGCCAGATGCAGGGTCTTATGCCCTCATGAAGAAAACTCTGATTGAGGGATTTGGACTCACTACTGAGGAGTACAGAATTAGGTTCAGGGGGGCTCACAAAACCCAGACCCAATCCTGCATAGATTTTGTAGACTACTCAGTAAAGACACTGGATGGTTGGTTAACTGGACACAATGTGCATGATTTTACTGGACTTTATAATTTGTTTATAAAGGAACACATTTTGAGTAACTGCACAAATGAAACGTTGCATCAGCATATGGTAGACCTAGGTCTAATTTCTCCCCAAGAATTGGGAAAGAAGGCAGACCATTGGGTCAATACTAGGGTGACAAGGACAGCCACTGGGGGATCCCCTCAGAGTTTCCCGTCCTTCCCCCTCCTTACTCCTGAGCGGATGAACCAGCTCTTGGACAACATCAAATCGGGCTCTTCTTTAGATCCATGCCCGCTCAAAGTCCTGAAGGCTTGTCGGGAAGTGTGTATTCCCCCTCTTATGAAGGTTATGAATTGTGTAATCACAGAGGGAGTTTTTCCCTCGCTATGGAAGATGGAGGTTGTTAAACCTCTTCTGAAGAAGCCCACTTTGGATCCTGGGGTTCTGAAAAACTTCCGCCCCATCTCACTTCTTCCTGCTTCTGCAAAGATGTTGGAATTCCATCTTAATCAGCATCTGAGTTCTTTCCTTAGGGATTCTGCCCTCCTAGATGTCTCCCAGCATGGCTTTAGGAGATCTCACAGCACCGAATCCGCCCTTACTGTAGTTGTTAACAACATTCGCTCCCAGGTCGATAACGGCCATACCACTCTCCTGGTCTTGCTAGACCTGACGGCGGCCTTTGATACCCTTTCTCCATCTATTCTGGTCACCCGTCTTAGGGAGATAGGGGTTGGAGGTCCCGCACTGAGCCTTCTGGCTTCCTTTCTTAACGAAAGGGAACAGAGAGTGAAGCTGGGCAAGCTTCTATCTGCCCCTAAGCCTGTGCATTGTGGGGTCCCCCAGGGCTCTTCACTGAGCCCTACCCTGTTTAACATATTTGTGGCCCCACTTGCCAGGGTAGTTAGATCCTTTGGGCTGGAGGTGCTGTCTTATGCTGACGACACCCAAATTATGGTCTCTCTCATACAGCCCGTGAAGAAATCTGCCCGGAACTTCAGGAACTGCATGGAGGCTGTGTCTCGATGGATGATACAGAACTTCCTGAAACTAAACGGGGTGAAAACGGAGGTGTTGATCTTTGGAGGCTACCAAGAACTTTGGTCAAATGACTGGTGGCCGCCCTCACTTGGGGACTGTCCCCCAGCCCTGTTAGTTTGCTAAGAACCTAGGGGTGCTAATGGACACTTCGCTTTCCTTTGACCGTCAGGTCAGCAGAACTGTCTCCACCTGCTGTGGTATCATCAGGATTCTCAGAAGGACGGCCCATTATCTTTCCCCCGATGCCCGGAAACAGGCCACAGTGGCATTAGTCTCCTCAAGGCTGGACTATTGCAATGCCCTTTATGTGGGCATAAACAAGAGCCTTAACCACCGCTTGCAAATGGTCCAGAATGCGGCGGCGAAGATGGTTCTTAATCTCCCCAGACTTGCCTCGGCCTCGTCAGCCCGGAGAAGCCTACATTGGCTTCCTATTCAGCCCAGGATCTCGTTTAAGATTCTCTGTCTTGCCCATGAGGCCCTTCACGGTACAGGCCCTGAGGGGATCCGGTCTCTGGTTCATCCCTACTCACCTAGTCGATCCCTTCGCTCCTCCAACAAAAATCTTCTTGAAGTGACAAGGTTCGTAAGAGTGAAATGGGGAGGCAGAGCATTTTCCTTGGTTGCACCTAGGTTATGGAACTCTCTCCCCCCTGAACTTCTAGGGCAACCGTCGCTTGTTCTCTTCCGCAAGGCTTTAAAAACCTGGCTGAAGTCTATCGGCAATAGTCTACATTGGTTGATTACATCCCATTTTGACCTGCCCTGGCGCCTTGATGCCCTTGGGCTAAGTTGCGCGATATAAGATTCCCCTCATTCACTCACTCAAAAGAAGATGGTTCCAAAACTCCCCCAGGGAAAAGGTGGTGAGAATCCCCAAGATAAAAAGTCTGAGTCTTCCAAAGGGCCCCAAAAACCTGAACAGGTGGGTGGGTCCCAAACTACTCCCTATGTGCCTCAGCCCTATACAGGGCCTATTGTAACAACTGTAAGAAGTTGGGACATTTAACTCTAGACAAAAGCTGCCCCTACAATAAAGCCCCTAAGGCACCCATTACAGCTACTCCAGGGACAGCGAATCTACAGATGGGATCAGAGGAGTGCCCAGAGCAAATCTAGGAATACACTCAAGCTAGTCTAGTCTCCTTGGGGCAAATGGAGGTTGCCACTGTAGCTGGTTGGCCACCCAACTGTACAAAGTATTTGTAATACCCCTCCATTAATGGAACTAGAGTAGAAGCCCTGAGGGATACAGGTGCCAGTATCACTATGGTAAAGGAAATGATGGTTTCCCCAGAGCAATACTTGATTGGGAAAACTTACCCAGTCACCAATGCGGACAGCATTACCACCCAACGACCTATGGCGAGTGTCCGAGCAGAAAGCAAACCTACAGAGACACCGAGGAGTGGCCAAACATTTCCAGCAAACTCGCCGAACATCCCCAAATAATATGCAAAGAAGTGTGGCCAACAGCGTGCACTAACAACCACAACAGCCAACCTGAATAGCGGAATAAAAACAGTGTCACAAAATCCCGTTTCAAAAAGAGGATTTTCGAATTACATGAAGGTACCCAGTTGTGCCCTGAAGAAAAACCGTGAAAAACTGATCGGTTTGGAAACGCATCGGCACTTTTTTGGAATGAATTCCTGATACCCACTAAAGGCTAAAGTACCGAGTACAGTCTACAATGACTCGATATAGTTTAAAGTATATAAAATATAGCCCAACGTGGGATTGGTCCTAAAAAACTAGTAAATGAATAAGGAATAGGACCACCAATGTGTAAATGTTTCTGGTGTACTGTTGCATGCAACTGTTTTTGAAACAGCGATCAATCACCTTTAACTTTTTTATGATGTATGTCACAGTATCTAATGTTTGAAAATTCAGTGTGTTTGATTTAACTTTGTTCACAGACTTGTTCTGTTAAGTGTTTCTTCACATATCTGACGTACTACAATTTTGCATTTGCTGTACAAATCACAAGTAAGCAACTATATGATTAATTTCATAAGATCCTCAGAATTAAGCCAATCGAAGTTCTAAGTCTGCTTTGAAATAAATAAATAGCAGCTACGTGAATTCGTTACCAGGTCTCTATTTTCTAAATAACAATCGCAATACTTAGCATGAAGTAAAGTGCGTACAGTAAAAAGAGTATTACAAAATAATATTGTAATAGCATGATATGGTTTCTAAGTCATAGAATACCTAAAATGCATAAAATACATACAGTCACATATAATGACTTAAAGTACTCAACTGGTGCTTCTAAAATACGCCTACCCCGGTGTACCCCGGTGTACCTAACCTAGGTCTGGTACAAGGGAAGAAGTAAGTGAGGTGTAGCTTAAGTTTAGTATTCTTTTGCCAAGAATCTATTCCAAAAATTCTCTTAGGGTCTAATCCGCTCTGTACCTTGGTTTTAGAATGTAGGAGGTCTTGTATTTCTCTCCCCCAATACTCGATTTCCCAGCAACCCGCAAGGGTAGCCTGGAAACACTGGAACTGGATTTCTCAGCTGGAGAAAGTACAGCGTCTCTCAGTGCGTCAGCTGGAGGGTCGGCTTCCTTCGGCACTTGCTGCAGCAGGGCGTCGGGCAAGTAGATAGTCGAACTGCTCCGAACCACTGTGTGTTTGTTTGGACAAGTGTGGGCATATTTATACCTTGAAGGTGCCGAGTTTGACATAAGATTGGACATAATAACGTCATTAGAGACTTGATTCTCTGAAAACTCCATGATTTCTTGGATAAATTAATATTCATGCAGGGGGAAGTCCCTGACTGCTGAAGGCGGGGTTTTCCAAGAAATCGTTGTAGACTTTCGGAACTAGTGGAAGTAGCCAAGCCGTATTAGGACTACTTGAGCTATGTCTTAATATGGTTGTGATTTCTATGCCTATATTAGGATACAATATTTTATACCTATATAAGGGCATGAATCAGGAAAATTACACTAGGGTCCTAAAACGCTATACAACACCCACTCCAAGTATTATATCTAATATTACTAAATCTATACGCATAAAAAACATAACTAAAGCATGTGTCCATAATCCCACCCAAAATACATGAAATGCATTAAACATGGTTTATACACATACATGAGTATTTGTCCTGCACGCATTTTACAAGCAATAGTTGTCATCTAAATAAAACATAAAATGAAGATGACGGTTTTGAAATGGCTCTAAATTTACAGAAGAAAAAAGGTCAAAACCATTCCATAGCATGATATATAAACGGTTATCGTTTTCATGAGATAATGCGAAATATTGGTCTATAGGAAGTATCAAATGAATTTCTTGTTATCTAAGAATAGTTCTACTTTAAGCAGATTACTTTGTGCCAAGGAAAAAAATCCTATTCAGAAAAAGGAGAAAGAGAAAAAATTCAAATGTAGATTGTCGAAACAAACAGTTCCCAAGTTAGACGGTTTGTTTTAAAAAACCGAAGGCCGAATTTCAGAGTTCATGGAACGCTGTGTGCAATTCCAAAAGTTATTCTCGGTGTCGGGAGAAAATATCAAATCATCTAAGCTGGCAAAGAAGCAGTCTACCACAGTTGGTGAAAGTGGAACTACTTCATCAAGTAGATCAAATGTGCATAGATGTGAAGCATCGCCGTCAGCGTCATTCGCATTAGCAATGTTCGATGTAGATGGTACCTGCATGCCTGTTCCACGTACCTCACCAATAGCTGGTTTTGCTGGTGAGATCTCAAAGAATGCCGTCATCAGGATTGGCAGCCGATGGGGGCAACACAATGCATGAGTCGTTACGGGACCTAGAAAGGCGTCAACATCCGTTGGCAGTGCTGATGGGAGTGTAAGACAGATGTCTAACACGCATTCTTCTCCGCAAAGCAGGCATCTCAATTTGGTCTGAATGAAAGGAACCAAGTGGTAGTCAGATCTCTTAAACGATCCAAGCCAAGAATCTGTGTAATTCTTTCACGATACTGCATGGCTAGGAGGGCTTGTTCCATGGTAGTCTGGGTATCGTTGGTGACTGGACTTGCCAATCGGAGCAGAAGGAACAAAAATAGAATTCCTGCTACGAGTCCCAAAATGAGAGGCATGCCGCCGAACACAGAGTGCAGGAAATTTGGAAAAATGCAGAGGACTACTTCAAACGGTGCTAACAGTCCCGAAAAAATCGTCTTAAATACATGTGCGATGCCGCTGGTATCAGACATGTTTAAGATTTGACCTAACATTTCAGCGAAATGTACTGGGCAGTTTGTTCATAATAATGAATGTACCTCCTTGCAACTTGCAGATCATACGTTTCTCTAGACTAGGTCAGTGGCACAGTTTTTTGCAAAAGAATGGATTTCATTCTGCTTAAAGTATTAATTCGTATAGAAGAGATATTCAGTGAAGGCCATAATGAAGTCTCCCTGTCTGTATAACTCTTTGAATACAATACTTGCATACAACAAGTGACCCTGGCCGACACACTAACCAGATAGGCTTTCCCTGGCCACATGCCAAAACAGCTGTGATCATTGAGCATCACGTAGCTCCCATTGGAAAGCTACCTGAAAATAGGGTCTATCACGGTGGCTGGAGTACCGTGCATGTGGCAAGAAAGGTTATGTAAAGAACCTTCGCAGGCTCCATGTAAATTAATACCTTCACATAAAAGTGTACCCCTTAGTGAGTTTTTACAATTTTTTGTACTAAGATACACCTCCTTTCCCCCACTCCAACATCTGTGTGTGTATGGTAAAGTCCAGGTTGACTTAATGAATCCTTTACCCAACTTTTCATACACGCCTGCTGGTATATGCTGTAGACAATACTGAAATTGGAAAATCGTCACTGGTATTGAGATGGTGCAATGTATTATCCATTCAACGACAGGCTTCTCAGAAACTGTTAATGGTAATCTTTCCAGTTTTTGAATGCTCAGCACCATATAGTCTGCTCCTTTTTGTGCCAAAGAGATCTGTTTATCTGCAAGGTTAAAGACAGTAAACAATGACGTGGTATTGATTAGGCACCATGGCACGTAGCCTGAACAGAGATTTTGTAACATCCAGCCTAGCAGTATTATAGAAAGTAATTGAGACTGGCCATGTTGTAACATTAGCAAGTCCTGCTCTATTATATCAATGGCAGATGATACAATGCTGTCCAAAGAATACATTCTAGAGGACAGAGTTGTTAACTCAATGTCCACTACAGAGAGTGATTTCTCTAAATTAATACGATCAATTTCTCATATTTTTTCTGCAGTTTCCATTTGTGTTATTTTCAAGCTTTGTTGTACGTAGCGTATATACCGGCGTATATGAAACGTTTTTGACGTGGTTTACGAGGCCCAAGTCAAAAGTCTCGTAAGTCAACGCCTTCTTAAGTAAAGATAGTTGTTGTTTAATTTCTGGAAGTGTGGATATCTGTAGCCAATCAAGGCATAGTTTTCCTACACTGTATGTGGTGACTATCCCTGGATATTGTCTCTGGGAGTATCTTGGATCTGGCCTATTCATTTTGAACACTTCTATTTTGTTCATGAATCTATCTTGACAGTTATTCGTGTCTATGGGTCAAATTAACCATAGTTTCCAATCAGGATTGGTTTGGTTATGTTTTAAAATCTGTTTTACGTATTCCTCCTCATCTGCAGTGTCATTACTGTCAGGTGTGGCCTTAGGTATGGACGGTTTGTTTAAATCTTTTATCTTAGCTAAGCCAAGACATGACGTTTGTTGAATGGTGTCGTTCAAAATATTATTTGTTCTGGTATAACGCAGGCTCTGAACAGGGCTTCTAAACCCTGCACCTGCCATTCTTTTGTGCCCCAGACAGTTTTTGTCTCAATGTTGTCTTTCCAAAAGTTAAAACCTAATGTAGACAGCTGAGCATAGAAGTTTGCAGAATAAATTTGTTTAGTGTTAGTCAACATGGTTTTCATTCCCGTCTTATTTATATTTTTAAAATAAAACGTTTCTGGATTTGTCATATTAAAACCTGTAAAGTATGGAAATGTCTAATAAAATGTTTTAGAGCTGCCTTTTGGTGGTTTTGGACAATGTTCCCATTGATTATAAGTAAAAACATTTCTTGGATTTACCGATTTGTGCAAATAATGGTGACCAAAATGATTATAACAATACATTTCTTCACAAATTGTTGAACCTTCTAGGTGTTCATATTTTTGAAATTTTGCTGACATTTGTAAGTCTGACATCATATTATTTTTTTTTTTTTTTTTCGTGTAAGACATTTATTTTGAACAAATGAGATAGAAGGTTCACACTGCGTCACGCCAACAACCCGGAGGCTGGCCGCTATCAGACATATAATGCACAAGGATCAAGAAAACAGAATAGGGGCCGTCATCCGGCCGGTTCCAACATTCCTAGGCAGATAGTTAACACAATAACATCTTAATCGTATGCAGTGCAACTTCAGCGAGTAAACGGTCTTACTTTTCTCTCAGTGCGTTTGACATTTAAAGGCATCAGGAATCAATTAAGCCGCCTCTGGGCAAACAGCGGTCAACAACCAGCTGCAGCGGCATGCGGAAAGGATGCGTCTAACAGCACCGTTTTTCTCCCAACATGTCCCACCAACAAACAAAAACCAAAAACATCAATCATAGGTGCAAGTACGTATAAAAACAGCCATACAACACCTCAGCCATCAATAAGGTCTCATGGACCTGCGCCGGATCATCTCGAAGGAGGGCGAGTCACAGTCAGGGTGGGTGTGTGGCGACATCTATTTTGTGCATGTATAGGTTAGGGGGCGGGGGGGGGTAGGGGGGGGGGAGGGGCAGGAATGAGGCCGCGAGAGGGCCAGTGGGAGAGGGGGCCAGTTTCATACCCGGGGGCAGTGGGGGCCGCAAGCGCAGAGTGTGTGTCAGTGCAGGGTCGGCCCGCGCCAGCGCAGGTCCATGGGACGACAATCACTCAGCCACGCAGTGTACACATTCAGCCCATATCGTCTGAAACACTCGTATCAGGTGATGTACCCGGGGTGTCCGAGCTCGCGCGTTCTCTAGTCCACTGAATAAACGGGTCCCATATATCAGTAGGTCTGGAAGCGGTGGGCATAGTCTCCCAGTAGTGCGTCAGTTGAGTATGGCCGTATGTCACATCCCTGATCCAGCCCTTGAAAGAGGGGAGAGCCGACCTACCCCAATGTAATGCGATCTGTCGTTTGGCATATAAAAGGAGTAATGCATGCAGTTTCCTGTCGCAGGGTTCAGTGTCCTTAACGTATCCTAGCAGACCCAGTAGTGGGGTCGGCGTGCTGACATCATATTATTAACAGTTTCAAAGTCCCAATCATCAGAAAATGTGCTGGGTGAGACAAAGTCACTCAAAGAAACCTTAAACTGGTGTGGAATCTTTAACAATTCCACCGGGCCATGAATGTCATAATCAGTTGTGTCCCATGCTATACCACCAGGTATAGGAACGGTTGTGATGTTCACTGATGACAGGTCTCTTCGTTCACGATGCGATGATTTGTAAGGTTGCAGCAGTAAGTTGATGTTCTGACTGGCTGTGTCCATTGTACTACATTTTCCATCCATTATTTTACCCAAACTTAACACCAGAATGAGCCAGATGAAGAGAAAAAGTACACCTAACACAATCCAAAATTCAACCCATGGTGAAGCCAGATAAGTATTTTCAAGTTAGAAAAACAATTTTGCCACAGCGGACCAACCGTAAAAGCACCTCAAACTTCAAGAATCCCAAACAAAATTAAGTTCCTTGTGCTGTTCACCTCCGAGACCTGCTGTGGTTAGGTCCCACTGGATTCCCAGAAGAAAGTTTTGAGACACGTGGAGGCAGCACCAAAGTCAAAGTAATTTGCAGAAGCGAAAAGTAGTGTATAAAAATATTTTTCTTTTTATTAGTTTTTTCTTTTTTCAAGGTACACAAAACAGCCAACGCGTTTCGCTCCCAGCCTTGGGAGCTTCGTCAGGGCAGGATCAAGTAAACTGAAACCTGTATAGGTCTTAGGATTGGATAAAGGTAGCGCCGTCCATTATAGTATAGCTTAACAGGCGTTGTGCGTGGATATATAGTTTAAAAGAAATCCAGTAGGACAGAGATAGCGATCAGAGAAAAATTTTAGAAGTGGCTGAATAATCCACGTGTGTGTCCAAAAACGTCAGGGGGGTAGTAAGTCACTACAGTCCAAAGATAATAATATGTAGAAACCTGTAACGGTCACTTGTATTAAATATTCATATTGGCCAAAGTGGGTGACGTCATAATGATATGCAGTCCTTGATAAGCTGCAATGTGTATTGAGTCTCACATAAAGATAACAACCAGACAGTCCCCCGTGAAAGACGCCAACCCTTTGGCTTCTTTCACGGGGGACTGTCCATACAACGCCTGTCAAGCTATACTATAATGGACGGCGCTACCTTTATCCGATCCTCAGACCTATACAGGTTTCAGTTTACTTGATCCTGCCCTGACGAAGCTCCCAAGGTTGGGGAGCGAAATGGGTAGGCTGTTTTGTGCACCTTGAAAAAAGAAAAAACGAATAAAAAGAAAAATATTTTTATACACTACTTTTCGCTTCTGCAAATTACTTTGACTTTGGTGCTGCCTCCACGTGTCTCAAAAAAAAAAGTATTTTCAAATTGATGCAAGTTCTGTTACTTTTTCTTTAAAAGTTTTATTTACTGGCGTAGTCTCAGGTTCACTGGGATCCTCAGAAAAGTTTATCGAAGTTGATAAAATAGCCAGAAGCAGTTCCGTCAATTGTTTGGATTGCATCTGGATTTTTCAGAATCGCTGGAGCCGTTTCTTCCTTTGTTATATTAGGATAGTCATAGGCTATATCATTGTAGACAGGAGTTTCTTGACAAACTGATATTTGGGTATCAAGAGGGACTAGTTCCATGGCTATATTGTAAAGTCCTTTTTCCACTGCAGGTTTATCAAAGGTGATAAGTCTTTCAGTTTGAACCTCTTGAATAGTAGCTAGATTTGGTCGTCTGCTACCTCTCGGGAGTCCACTGGCCTACTACTTATCATCGGCCCCATGATGTGGTTTTACCAGGTCAATTGATACTGTTCTGTTCTCCCTTTTTCCAGCAAGCGGCGGTAGTAACACTGATCTTGTTCCAAGAATTGCTAAGACAGGTACTGCTTTTCTGTAAGAAGGCCCAAATTCCTTCTTCACCGCGATCTTTTCCCTGACTAGATCCCCAATCTTTGGAATCCAGACAGGTCTTGCTGGGACAGGTGGTTTTTCTTCAGTGGTAGTCAGCTTTTGTGTTGTGTTACTCAGACTTCTTCTGGTTTCATTTAAGTCCTGTAAAACAGCCAAACGGTCTTTGAGATCACAGGGTTTCCGTTCCACCACTGAAGTTTGACAATCAAGTTCCTGGATAAGCATTCTAGCACCAAATAATAGTTCATATGGAGTGATTCCCCCCAGAGAATTTCTTGGCAGATTATTAAGACTTCTTTGGACACTATTCAGATGTTTGACCCACCCGTCACCCGGACCTAATACCCTAGCTGTTATAGATTGCTTTAAGTCACGGTTTTCTCTTTCCACTACCGCATTTCCCTCAGGATGGAAGGGACTCGAAAACATCACTGCAACGCCCAAGCAAACCATGGCCTCCTTGTAAGCTTTTGAGCTAAACGCAGGACCCTGGTCAGAATGTAGCGTGCTGATTGCGTATGTGCCGATAAAGAGTTGCAAATCTTTTATAACAGTTCGGGCGTCAGCCGAGCGCGGAGGCCACATCCAAATGAATCTGGTCTTAATACTCATGGGACCGCGTACGTCTATGGCGACGGCTGCGTGTAGATAGTCTAATGCTGTCTAACAGGGGTGTCTGTACTGGGCTGGCTACACTGTAGTCAGGTACCTGGTGACTTTCAAAGCTATGATCTCTGTAACAGGTGTCACTGTTGATACCAAATTTGTAAACTTCGACGCTCATTCCCGGCCACCAGTACATCTCTTCAAATTCAATTAGAGATTCTAAGATCCCTTGATGTCTCAGACCCCCTCCCATGTGTGCTCCGTAAACCAAAGCACCTCTCTGGTTCCTGTGTGGAATTACTCTGTCCCCCACTCCAGGGATTCGAGCAAAAAGAACGGAGTTTGCATCAATTATTTATGTATTACCGAGTAGATAGTTTAGTGGTAATGCTGCATAGTTGCCTTACATTGTGGCATTCACTGCTAGCATTGTTTCACCATCTATTTTCGTTTTTGAACAAGTGATTGCAGCTATGGAAGCAGTTTGCACAGCTGCCTCTGCAGCCTCATCAGCCAATGAATTCCCTGCAACGTGAACGCCATCACGCTGATGACTCAGTGTATGGATCACGTGAGTCTTTTGTAGTTCTTTTTGTAAAAGAACTACCTGTTCCCAAAGCATTTTATGCTTAATTGTGCCACCTTTTGCGTCTTTGAAACCATTCTGAAACCAGTTCTGCAGATATTAATGGTAAGATTGGATGCAGTAATACGAATCGCACACTATGAGTGTGGGGAATTCGCGCTCAGTATTTTCAAGTACCATCTTGAAAGCCTGTAGTTCAGCTCGCTGAGCTGTACAGTCTCCGAGTGATTGAGTTTTAGTGACCATAGGTCTAAATTTACCTTTGCGCCAGTGACCTTTAACAATCGCGCACACAGCACTATAGGCTTGTTTACCCCCAATTGCGGGCTGTGCTGCTCCATCTGTATAGATTATACAGCTGTAATGTTCAAGTGGCAGAATTTCAGCTGGCAGAGGACATTCTAATTCTTATTGTAGAAATTCTTGTGTCTTCAAATATGGGTCAAAAACGTATTCAACATCTGTTGCAGCAAGAGAGTTAACCCATTGTACCCATCTCGGATGTAAAGCTTTAGCATTGGGAATGCTTGCTTTTGTTACTGCAGTTTGAACCGCTGTCAGAATTTTCTCTGTAGAAGTGAATTTCATTTCAGCTTGTGTGTACAAGTGTGATTTGTAAGCTATTGGTACCTTTTCACCTTCATTAAAGGTTAGGTATATGAATCCGCATCTCCCTGGGATGATTCGGATCACAAGGTTGCATGTGTTGTCGAGTGTTTGTAATTGTGTTTTTGCGAACATATCTGTTTGCACTGAACGCAAAATTTCTGTGTGAGTTTGAGTCCAATTTATTGGATTGAAATCAGGTTTGATTAGTTCGTAGAGAGGTTTAACCCTTTCAGTGTAGTTTAGAACATAGGTTCTTCCAAAATTCAGGAAACCTAGAATTGACTACGTTTTTCAGTGTTTTTGGAGGTTGAAGCAGTGCACATTTCTCTAGGAAAATTTGCTTCCAGGGTTTTGCCTTCACTTGATAACTCATATCCTAAGAATATGACGTTGAGGTGGGCAATTCGTGATTTTTTAAAATTTAATTTTTACCTTTAAGAAGCGAACCCAAGTATTACGGTGTTCACACTTTTCAAGTGCACGTCCAAATCGTCATCAGTAAGATAGAGGTCATCGACATAGGATAATGCCTCATCATCGTACGTTTGTAATAACTCTGTTACTCTGGCTGAAAATAACCCAGGGCTATTCTTGAAACCCCGGGGGAGACGGCAAAATTGTCGGTGTGTCCCCATTATTGGAAAGCGGTCAAATACCTACTTTCTGGTGCAATGTTTTGACAGAAGAAACCATTTGAGATGTCTAATGTTGTTTTATATTTTTTACGCACAATGTTATTCATCAGTGCTGCACTGTGTGCATTTTGTACTGCAAATGTTTTGCAACAAGAATTTAGATGTCTGTAGTCCAAAACTAGACATTATGAATTGTCTGGTTTGGAGACAGGAAACAAAGGATTGTTCATAGATGAGGTGCATGTTTCAATCACCCCTTGGTATTCGAGTTGATTTAAAATCTCCCTGACCAGTTTTTTAGCTTCCTGTTTTACAGGATATTGCCTTTGCATTGTTGGTTTAGTTTTCAACTGGATTTTATGGTGAGGGGAATCCTCATCATATCCTACATGATCTTTGTATAGACCTGGGGCCTGGGCTACAGCCCATTTCCTAGCATATGTGTATTTTTTATGAATTGGAATGTGATTTGAGAAGGCTGGCATTATTATCTCTTCGCCATGTGGGCACTCCCTGACAAATTCAGGTGGGCAGTCTTGTTCAGCTAGAGGAATGTCATAACCCTTAGATATCTTCTCCCAAAAGAGTGCTCTAACTTTTCTTGGTTTGTCCCCCTCCATCCAGAATGTTACTTCATATAACTTATGTGGTACACTAACCCTGGTATCTGCAGTCTAAACTTGGATACTTTCATATAAGTCCACTGTCTACAGATGATCCTTCAGGATCTTGCGAGCTATGGTTACCTCTGCTGCGCTGTCTAGCATTGTTTGGGCCCACTCCCCATTCTTGAGTTGTGTCATCAAGATCCTCGGCATGTTTGATCTTTAGACTTGCTACCTTCTTTTTTGAAATAGATTTTTCTAATTTTTTGGAACGTGCTGTTCGTCTTTGGACTTCAAGCGTTCTTCTTTCTGCTCTGATCGTCCTCTTACGGATTTCTGCGAGGAAGTCTGAAAGGTACGAGAGGAACGTGTATCATCTTGATATCTATCAGGTTTTCTGAAATTTTCCCTATTTCTAAGGTTATATCTTTTTTCAGAGGGCTCCTGTTGAGGAGACCTTCCTCTGGACTGTGAATGCTTCCCTCTAAGAAGTGTCTCTTTGCTGTTTTCCCACTTTTTCTTAAGAGTAGGGAGATTATTTTTAATAAACACTTTTTCAGGATTTTCTGTTAGTTTGGGTAGGAAACCAGTAAAACCCCAACTATCTCTACCTAGTTCTTCATAAGATTTTTCAATAATTCTGGCAAGCTCATATGGTTGCTCAGTAATACCTGTTTCTTTTGGCTTCTGGCGGATTGCCACAGATGCTGCTTCACCTTTAATGTTGGCTAACAATATAGCCGAGACCTGTTTGAAATCTTCCTGTTTAAAATCTTTTAATAACTTCATACCAAGATTTAAAGCAGGTTCTGGTCCGTATTCATTTTGAATCGGTCTTAGGATGTCTGGTATTACCGCCATAGACGGACCACCATGTGGGGGCGTGGCTAGCAGCCTAACATGGCGGACGTGAATGAGAAGAACTCCGTCCCCGGGGCCTTACTCATCCTGACATCATCCTGCTGAGGTGCTCGATCCCGGCCCGGGCCACGCAGGGCTAGCAGGCGAAAGTGCCAGGGAGCCATCGGGACGAAGAAAAGCGGATTTCCAGCCGGTGGTGGCGGAGAGATGGGCTCTGCTGCATGGGACGGTCGGAGGCGCGAAAAATCGCCTGAGGCCTTGGGACATTGCTAGGAGCAGGAGCTGAGGCGGGGTCCGCGCCCGGAGGAGACGGAGGCTGCCTGGTGCCCTGACGCTTCGGAGGCCGGGTGTGTGCGACCAGCGGGACGGGGAGAGTGACCCTTCAATTGGAGGAGTGTGACGGGTGCCCGGAGACGACGGGAGACTGCAGGAGAACCTACACGACCAGAGGCACAGCGGAGCTCGGCGCGGAGAGGGGGGGCCCCTTGAGGTCAGAGCGGTGAGGGGCGACTTGGGGCAGATTGCTGAGTCCGCGCTAGGGACTGCTGGAGGTGCTGGAGCGTGGTAGCCATTCCGGGCCGGGCAGCGAGCGGCGGCCGGCAGCCCTCCAGGCAGTGGCGGGCTGGGAGGCGCTGATGCAGAGCCGGCGGACAACGAGCACACGGAGGGTGCCTACTCCGGGCCCCTCCACCCCCGAGACTGCCTTACATAGCAGGGCCGCCTACGTACAGCGGCAGCCTCCCGCGCACCTCACCAATTGCCTGAAGACTGGGCCCCTCCTTGGCGCGAAATGGCACCGTGCTCCTGGCCCGCCTGAGGCGGTCTCTGGTGCCCCGTTGAAGTTGGAGCGGAGGTTCTCATTCTGCTGGAGTTCTCCTGGCGTATGCTGCCTGCAGGCACGACCTGACCATGAACTGGCTTGACGGTGGGTGCCACATAACGAGACTACATCTGCCAGGTGCACTCTGCATTGCCTGACCCTAAGATGGCGGCTCCTCAGACACCCTAACTTACGATCCCTGCTGCCAGCGCAGGCCTAGTGGGCAGTGGGGGCCCAGGGCATCGTGCACTAGCGACCTGCAGCCTGCGGGGGTAATACACTACAGCGGGAGCCAGGGGTGCAACGGACCAGCGGAGGCAAAGACCAAGGGGTGGTGGAGTGAGGTAGGGGAGTGGAACACGCCATTCTACTGCGGGCGCCACTTCGACCGCCCATAGAAAGGAGGACACCGGTCGCTGGGCTCCACCGGTCACTTCTGCTGTTTGCCGACACTACTAGCTGCCGAGGCTGCATCGGAGGTAACGGCGTGCGAGGAGGGGCATTCCCTGTGTCGCTGAAGTGGGGAGGCACCTGGGAGTGCACTGCTGACTGCCACTGCACAATCATCGGAGACGCGAGCTGCCTAATCAGGGCTGGACTGTCCCTGGGGTATTTGGACAGCGCCTCTGGGTGGTGGGGGTCCGCCTGGGCAGGCCAGACGCCAGCCGACCCACAACACTGACTCATTGCAGCACAGAGTGGGAGGGCTGACCGCTCCTCGCCGCCCTCGCTCGCCTCCTTTCCCCCCCCCCACTCGTCATTGCTGCCAGACCCGAACGGGACGTGTTGATGCCCACGGCGCAGCAGCTCGCACTGGGTAGGCTGCGAGACAAGTCACAGACGAAACAGCAGGAATCAAGAGGTCCTGACCCGCTGCGGGAGTAGAGGCGGATGGACGCGGAACCGCGGCCGCCTTGGTAGCAAAGATGTACACGGTTTTGGTGGCGGTGGAACGCATCGGGACTACCTTAACGCAGACCAAAACCTCTCTGGAAGCACGCCTGGATAAAGTCACCTCAGACTTCACGCTGTTGCATGCGGATCATCGCAAGCTGTCAGTCGGTAGCTGAGTAGCGCCAACCGGTCCAGGAATTGCAGCCTGTGGTCCACAGTAACGCCTCAGCTTTGCAGGATCTAATCGACAGAGTCCATGTGCTGGAGGACCGCGCAGAAGATGCAGAAGGGCGCTCCCGGCGCAACAATGTCCGCGTGGTAGGCCTGCCAGAGGGGAAAGAAGGGAAGAACCCCGAACAGTACACGGAGGACTGGTTGCGAGCGCTCCTGCCGGCTGGAACACTGCCTGCACACTTTGTGGTGGAAAGGGCGCATAGAGTGCCGGCACAAGCCCAGAGGCCTGGAACTCGGCCCCGGCCGTTTCTTTTTAAACTCCTCAACTACCGAGACCGGGATTCGGTGCTTCGCGAAACGCGGAAGATGGGAGACCTCAAAGTAGGCAACAGTCAGGTGCTGTTCTTCCCAGACTATACAGCGACAGTGCAGAGACGACGTGGCTCCTATCTGGCAGTGAAGAGGCAGCTACGAGAATTGGAACTGCCATACTCACTGCTGTTCCCCTCCCGCTTACGAGTGGTCACCACGGAGGGTACGCGCTTCTTTCAAAGATGGTCGGGGACGAGGCCAACAGGCCCGGATGAAGGCGGATGGCAGGAACAGCGCTCCAGGAGACGAAGGAGGAGGAGAGGGTACCGGCGAGGTGCGGGTCTGGGGCGGACTGCCCCTAGCCCAGAGAAAATGCGACAGGAACGGCAGGAGGCCTTGGAGGCGGTCGCGACGCTGGAAGCGGTGAACACAAGCAGTGATCAGAGCTACGGGCAGCAGAGCGCAGCGAACGCCAGTGGATCCTCCTCACCGTCCACTGTGATGTCGGAGGACACTGCAATGCCTGTAGTCACACCTCAGACAGCTGACTTTATAGTGTGACCAGACGCGGTCATGGGACAATCTGTGCCGTGGACATATAGCCGCGCCCTGCGAGGGGAGGGATCTGGTGTTTTGCCGTGAGAGTTGCTCCCGGGGGATGCCTCTGATTAGCCTGGCGAGCCTCACCGATTAGATTTTAAATGAGCATCTCAGGCACACTGAGGGCCCTGTACGAGGAAGATGTGGGAGTGATCAGATAACAACACCGACTGCGCGTTCCCCCACACGCACACACATTGCGGTTGCATCGCATTAAGCAGTAGTCAAGTTGACTACTCTGGACGCACTCCCCGTTGGTAGTACGCCCATAAAGTTACAATGTTAGTTTTGGTTCACATGTTTCAGAAGCGGCACACAGAGATCCCCGCTCAAGAGCCTGCCCCGCGGCCCCGCATGATACACCCCCTGCCTTCCTGGGCGGTTGCACCACAACACAACCCATGGCGTGCACTAACATCATGACCTGGAACATCCGCGGCATGCAAAACCTGTCACGTCGGTACTCTGTCTTCTCATATATGCAGCGCCACCAGGTGGGGATAGCGCTTCTACAAGAGACACATATGTCTTGAGTGGAATTGGAGACTTCGCAGGCGCTGGAGGGGGCAGCTTCATGGTACTACCTATTCAGCGCACGCGCGAGGCACATTGATATGGGTGAGGGCAGGTGTTCCCTTTAAATGCACTGACACACAGGAAGACCCAGAACGGCGGTACTCCTTTGCGAGAGGGAGGCTTAATTGGCAGGGTGAATATTGGGTTCTATTTACGCCCCCAATTCGGAGCAACCTGCCTTCCTGGCGTCCTTAAATCACATCTTCCAAAGGTATACTGGCCTCCCCTGGCTGCTAGGCGGCGACTATAACATGGTGCTGGACACGCAGTTAGACCGCTCTTTTCCGCCCTTACGCGCTGTGGCGGCTGCCTCGGCGGCGCAAGCTCTGAGAGACTGGTTAACGCACTGGGGTATCCACGACCTCTGGCGCGCACAACACCCTACAAACAAAATGTACTCCTTACTATTCGCCAGTGCACGGTCTTCATGTTCGCCTGGACAGAATAGTAGGCTCTCAGTTCCTGCTCCCGCTCCTGACTAAGTCGGAATATCTAGGCAGGAAGCACTCAGATCCCAACCCCCTGTGGTTCCAGATTAGCTGGGCAGCGCATAGGCCCCCGGTGCCCACTTGGCGGCTTCAGTCGGCTGCACTGGAGGATGCCGAGTTCCTATCCTACTTTGAGGAGAACGAGGATACAGCGAGCAACCCTCTGGTGGAATAGGACGCCAATAAAGCAACTATCCGGGGATATTGCATAGGGACCACGTGGAACATCTGTGCGCAGGTGTCAGCGGCCCTAGCACGCATAGAATCCGAGCTTTTGCAGTATGAACGGGAGGGGGCAGGAGCGGGTAGGCATGCGCTTAAATTGGGGGAGCTACGAGGCAAGCATGCGGTCCTGCTTGAGCGATTGAGGTGCCACAACTATGCAGCGTACACGGCTAAGATGCACGCGAAGGCGGATAGAGCTGGCCACTTACTGGCCTGGCTGATATGGACCACTGAGCGCAATGCCCGGATTGGTGCCATCCGCTTAGGGGATGGGACAGTGGTATATACACAGCGCGAAATTCAGCAGGCACTTACTGACCATTATCGGGACCTGTATAGGGCCCGAGGCACTGGTCCGGAATCTGCGGTGAATGACTTCCTGGAGTCGGTTGCGCTGTCCACTGTCACAGACGCACAGAAGGCAGAGCTGGATGCCCTGCTCACGTTAGAAGAGGTGGGAGATGCGATCCAGGCGCTGGCGACTGGGAAAACGCCGGGCCCGATGGCCTGCCAGACGAATACTATAAAGCGAATAGGGACATATTAGCACCTCAGCTTCTTCAAATGTATAGGGCATCGATAGAGGAGTGCCACCTTCCGCCCTCTCTGCGAGAAGCGTTCTTGGTGTCCCTACCTAAGCCTGACAGACTCAATGTCCCTGAGCTCGTATCGCCTATTGGCGATGCTCAACACAGACTATAAGATACTAGCCAAAATACTCGCTGAGCGTCTGGCGCCAACGGTCCCGCATTTAGTCCACCCGGACCAAAATGGTTTTGTACCGGCAAGGTCCACATCTCAGAACCTCAGGAGGTATTTCCGAGTAGCGACAGAGGCGGCGGCGGTCTGGCCCAGAGCGGGGGGGCCTGGTGCTGGACTTAGAAAGGGCCTTTGATAGCCTTGAGTGGGGCTATCTACTGGCGGTATTGGAGGCGTGCGAGCTAGGAGGGAACTTCCTGCAGACGGTGGGACTTCTATATAGGAATCCTCTTGTCCGCGTCCGGCTGGGGCCGTACATCTCGGAGTAAGTGGCGGTGGGCAGGGGCACTCGGCAGGGATGTCCCCTGTCACCGCTGCTCTTCGCGCTAGCCAAGGAATCCTTGGCGACAGCCATGCGACAGCTCCTGGCTGACGGCATCCCAGTAGGCGACAGGGTTCATCAAGTGTCCCTATATGCCGATGATTTATTGGTCTTGGTCAGGGATGTGCACCACATGCCGGAACAGCTTGCCCCGCTGTTGAGTCGATTTGCCAGCCTCTCGGGGTTCTGAGTTAATGCGGGTAAGTCATGCCTCTATGCTTTTAACAGCAAGGTTACTGACCCAGAGTACAGCCTTCGGGGCACGAGAGTTCAGTGGCGAGCGGACACGTTTAAGTATCTGGGGATCCAGATCTACCGGCGGCCGGCAGACCTGATGGACGGGAATCTAGGCAGGGCGGTGGCGGCGCTTAAGGCGCAGATAGGCTTCTAGTCCACGCTCCCCCTGACGCCCACGGGCAGAGTGGCCCTGGCCAAAATGGTGATGCTCCCCCGCCTCCTATACTATTTTGTGAATCTGCCTCTGTTCGTACCTGCATCTTTCTTTTCCAAACTCAATGGGATCCTGCGCAACTTTATCTGGGGCGCATCTCGGCACCGCCTGGCCTTGGGGAAACTGTTCCTTCCTACAGACAAAAGCGGCCTAGCCGCCCCCTGCTTTGAGCACTACTATCTGGCAGCGCAGCTCCAATGGATTGCCCGCTGGTTAGCGGACAGAGGGAGAGAGGACACCGCCACAGGTGAGCCGCCCTACACCCTGGAAAGGATCACCGTGCTGTTTCTTCCATTAGCGGCCAAGGCCCGACCCGCCCCGCTGCTGCTGGGGGTGGCATACAAGTGCTTCTGCAGGGCACTGTACCTCACAAGGAAGGGGCACCCATACGCGCCTGCGGTGCCACTGGAGGGCTCGCCGGGGGCGAGGGCGTCCTCACGCATCACATGCTAGAGCAGTGGCAGTAGGCGGATGTTCAGACGCTGGGCGACTTGTACCGAGACGGAATCTTGATCCCGTTCGAGTCGCTGGTTGCAGAGGTTGGACTCCCTCCCGGGGGATTCCTAATGCATAGGTCACTCACGGCCCGGATGGCGATTAGATGGGGCAACATTGAGGAGGAGCCGGTGCAGCACTTGACGGTGCAGTACCTACACGTCATGGGCAGGGGCAGGCATCTCATTAAATGGTTTGCCGCGTCCTTACGGATACATACGGAGCTGGATCTGACCCCATTCCGCGGAAAGTGGGAACGTGACATGGGACGCGCTCCGACGGACAAGGAATGGAGAGGATACTCAAAAGCCTGGTGCGCATTCCCAGAAACATGCGCTTTCGGCAGATCCACGTATATATAGTCCACAGGGCCTATCTAACCCCTGCCTTAATAAACAAATACTTCCACAGGGCGGATGCATCTTGCCCCCGGTGTGGCGAGCTGGATGGGGATCTCCTCCACCTTCTGTGGCACTGCCCAGGACTTGGCGCCTATTGGAGGGATGTCGTCGCCCGGCTCGCGCAATGCACCGGCCGTACGATCCCTTGCAACTGGCCTGAATTTCTCTTGCACCACTTTAGGCGGTCACCCAAGGATAAAGCGTCGTCCCGCTTCATAGACCTGGGGATGGTCACAGTGGTGCGGCTCCTCACCAAGAGATGGAAGGCAAGCGACTCGCCCAGTGTGCAGGCGTGGACCTTGTCTCTCCTGTCGTGGGCTCGAGCGGAGTGGACCGCCATTAGGAGAGAGCAAACAATGGTACTTCGCAGGGAGCCAATGGCGGACAGCTGGGAGGGCATGCTAAATGCACTGCAGGCGACAGGGGCTGACACAGCTGAGGGGGCGGAGGGGGACTCAGTGGACAGGATGGACAACGGAGGGGAGGGGTGCGCGGCGAACAACTACACTGACACGCAGGCTGGGGCCCGCCTTGGGAGCGTGATGAGGGTGCAATAGGAAAAGAGACACATGCGTACGATAAGGGGGTGAGGAGAGTTGGTAAGACTGAATAAGGGGATGAACACACTTTTTCTTGCAGGTGGGAGGGCCGAGGCGGGCCTCTGGGATGGGAATGAGGGGATGTTTTGTACTGAATTCCGACAACAATGCCGTATCTTGATGTTATTGTTCACTTGCAAATGTTAAGATTGCAACTGAGTTACACATGTAAGATTTGTCTCTCCATGCAGCAATAGGACGCAATGACTTATAAACTGTGGACATGTATAAGTCTCTGAGACTTAGTCACTTGCCTTATGGGTGAAACTGCGCTAGCGCCTCAATAGCACATCGCACCGTCAGCGCACTGGTAACTGGACGCTGTTGATGAAGTACTCTGATGTATATGGTACATGCTGTGAGACGTTGAAAATTGAAAATGCCAATAAAAAGAGTTGACAAAAAAAAAATAGATGGACCACCATGTGTTTTTGTGTAGATTTAAGCAAAGACTGTACCCCAAGTGTCGCAGTCCTCCACATGTGGTGCTATCCCCATTGGTAGACAGATTGTCAGAATCCTGTGTTTCTCATGAGGTGTACTATCAGGGAATACTGCCTCTATTTGAGTAATTTTCTGTGCTAACCAGAACGGAATTTGTTCCCGTTTTGCAGGCAATTTACCAATGACTGACTGTATAGTCTGTGGGGTAATTTTGTTTGTGTTCCCCTGATGTGGGATATGCTGTGGAATTCTTACAGCTGTTTGGACTGTTAAGGTTCTCATGACATATTGAATCAACTGCCTGTGTAATTTAATCAGCGGTTTTAGCTGAGCTAATAGTTCAGGAGCTGTCATTTTTTCAATGTCAGGATGTGGTGTATAGCTGGCTAGTCCGGCCATGTAGCTCCTGGTCTACCTAGTGGACCGAGCCTGGTAATGTGATTTTGATGTTGTAGGGCGCCATTAAACCAGAGCTGATGCTCTTGGTAAGTTAGTGGAATTTCAACGTCCTCGAAAGGAAGTATTCCGCTGGAGGTTCCTCTACTTTGTAGTAGTGGAACACATGTGTTGTTGGATTTCCTTGTGGAAAGATAATCCATTAACAGAATACCTCTGTCTGCCGATATTCATGTGCCTCTATGACAAATATTACTTTACCACCTCTCGATGATACTCCATTTTCTATAAGTTTCATAGCTAGGGTTTTCCTCAAGTTTTCCGGGATGATTATAGCATCATCGTCTTCTTCATTAAACCCTGTAACGTCTATACCCGGTTGGTTTGCATTTACTGCAGCTCCACCGGTTGCGTTGGTCGCCGTTAACCGACATTGTTTAATGAAAGTTTGCAGAGCAAGTTTCATGGAAACAAAGATTGGGTGCACAATATTTTGGAACACTGTATCCTTCAACGTTGAATAAACCAAAAACTAATACATAGGGTTTTTTGTCCAACTCAGTTTTGGCGGATATTATCCTTTTACTCACTCCAGACGTCTATTGGAGTATTTTACGGGAAAAAAGGGGTCTGTGTGAAAAGCACGACTGAGTTACTTTAGTATCTAGCGTTAAATTATTGCCTTACCAAACGTTGGGCGCCATGTAGTGTAGTTCCTATATTCCCAATAGGCTCTGCGCATTGGAATAGTGTATCCTGTAGTTTAGACGTAGGACTGAAGTCAACTAGGTCTCTACCGAATATACTAAACTTAATTGTGTGTGTGCCAGCTAGCTCAGAGGTTACTAGAAACTTTTTCTCGAATGAACAAGAAGGGATTAGTTTCTGACAACCACTTAAAACATGACAACTTTGTTTCCCAAGAATAAGAAATCAATCTCTAGAGTCGCGGAAAGAATAGATAGTTATTTCACTCAGTCAATCGTGCATGCTTAGTTTCACCAGAGGTGCAGAGAAATAGAGACACAGGCGTTTTCAATAAAAGGGTTTTTATTGAACAGTCTTCTTTCTCAAGCATAAGAAATGAACTGCTACAATCACAATACTTAGCATGAAGTATAGTGCGTACAGTAAAAAGAGTATTACAAAATAATATTGTAATAGCATGATATGGTTTCTAAGCCATAGAATACCTAAAATGCATAAAATACATACAGTAATAAATAATGACTAAAAGTACTCAACTGGTGGTTCTAAAATACGCCTACCCCAGTGTACCTAACCTAGGTCTAGTACAAGGGAAGAAGTAAGTGAGGTGTAGCTTAAGTTTAGTATTCTTTTGCCAAGAATCTATTCCAAGAATTCTCTTAGGGTCTAATCAGCTCTGTACCTTGGTTTTAGAATGTAGGAAGTCTTGTCTCTCTCTCTCTCTCTCTCTCAAGACTCGATTTCCCAGCAACCAGCAAGGGTAGCCTGGAAACACTGGAGCTTGATTTCTCAGCAGGAGAAAGTACAGCGTCTCTCAGTGCGTCAGCTGGAGGGTCGGCTTCCTTCGGCACTTGCTGCAGCAGGGCGTCGGGCAAGTAGATAGTCGAAATGCTCCAAACCACCGCGTATTTGTTTGGACAAGTGTGGGCATATTTATACCATGAAGGTGCCGAGTTTGACGTAAGATTGGACATAATAACGTCATTAGAGACTTGATTCTCTAAAAACTCCATGATTTCTTGGATAAATTAATATTCATGCGGGGGGAAGTCCCAGACTGCTGAAGGCAGGGTTTTCCAAGAAATCGTTGTAGATTTTCGTAACTAGTGGAAGTAGCCAAGCCGTATTAGGAGTACTTGAGCTATGTCTTAATATGGTTGTGATTTCTATGCCTATATTAGGATACTATATTTTATAACTATATAAGGTCATAAATCGGTAAAATTACACTAGGGTCCTAAAACGCTATACAACACTTTCTTTTGGGGGGGGGTGAGAAAGTGCCATCTTTCTTGCATTGGTACGCCCCCACTTCTTTCCTAACTGTTGAGGTGCTTTGACTGAGTGTGCCCTGGGATCCTGCCAACCAGGTACTCAGGGCCTGTGTTCCTTCCCTAAAACTGTGTTGAAACTAAAACCCAATTGGCATCTCTGGCCACCTATCAGCCCCTAGTTAATGGTACCCTAGGTACCCAGGACATGGTGACCAGAGAAGACCCCTGACGGCTGCAGCACTTATTGTGCCACCCTCAGGGGGCCTGTACCCTGACACCCACACACTGCCTTTGCAGGCTGAGTGTCTAAGTACGGAACTAAACAAAGAGTGGACATGGCACACATCCCTGTGTGCCATGCACACAGTACCCACTGCCCTGGCATACTTCAGTCACCCCTCTAGCTGGGTGCCCTTTGCAAGAGGTGTGGGCACAGGTGCATGAGCCCTGGGCCCCTACAGTACCCAGGGGCATTCCTGGGCACTGTAAGTGCAGTGATGCCATTAAGAGTATATGGCGCTGGGAGGTTGTCATTACGAACTCCACAGCACCATAATGGCTACACTGAAGACTGACAAGTTTGGTACCAAACTTCTCAGCGCATTAAACCCGCACTGATGCCAGTGTGGGATTTAATGTAAAATGCACCAGAGGGCATCTTAAAGATGCCCCCTGAAAACCTAACCTACAATCCACTTCTGGTCTGAGTTGCTGCAGAGGCTGCCACACAGCAGACACTTTTTTTGTATCAAAGAACAGGAGCATAAACCTGTCAACCGTGTTGGGATTGGAGTAAATTATGATAGAAACAAGAAGTGTCCCAACTGGTATTATTCAGAGGCGATTAATAAGGATATGCATACGCTATTATCCACAAGGAGACAAGGAGACTCTATTTGATTGTAGTATGTGCTCATGGCATCATTTTTATAAATCATTCGAGTTAGATGTATAAAGGAAATGGAAAGTAATTTACAGTTGTATCAGCACTGTATTACATAAATAAAAACAATTATTGCAACCTAAATTGCACGTGGTGTTTGTGGTTTGTGAGTGAAAACCGTAAGTAGCAGCTCAGGTGACAAAGTGAACAGCGTGGGTGGCACGAGGTGGTTAGTGCAGAAATATATACAGTGAACAATTTAGCACAGTATGGATCTGGAGGACTTCAAGAGTTCATATTGATTTAAATACAATCGTTATGTTCGTGAAACAATCTATGTAGAGCGCCTATGGCTGCGCTGGTGTGTCGAAGAAGTTTCGATCCACATGAATCGGGATCATCATCAGGACTGGTTTGGGTTAGAGTGCAGTGCTGTACAGGGATAAAGGATAATGGGGTCAGGTGAAGCGGAGTGAAGCAGGGGCGCCTATGTGATGGATCTAAGGGGGGGAGTCGCATTGGAAGGCCTGAAAACATA
This sequence comes from Lissotriton vulgaris, assembly GCF_964263255.1. Taxonomy (NCBI): domain Eukaryota; kingdom Metazoa; phylum Chordata; class Amphibia; order Caudata; family Salamandridae; genus Lissotriton; species Lissotriton vulgaris. The sequence goes on from NC_141691.1 coordinate 1,105,908,893, forward strand.
ATTGTACTTGGAGGGCTAGATGAAGGGTGAAGTGGTGGGTGGTCAGGGAGGGTGGAGCTGAGAACGATAGGGGAGACAGAAGGCAGGAAGACCTTATCACATTCGTGAGCCTAGGCACGGGGTCCTGGAAAAAGCAGCGCTAGGCAGGGGACCTGACCTAGTGAACTAGTCGCGGTGGGGGAGTCGCATTGAAAGGCCTGGATGCATAATTGTACTTAAAGGGCTAGATGAGGTGGTGAGTGGTCAGGGATTGAGGGCAGGTGGACACTGCCATCATCCATTCAGACACTGCCATTTATTCACCTATACAGTTATACACACACCAGCTCACTTACTCATACAAATACTAGCACTTACGCTCTTATACAATCTCTGATACAAGCACACAGTCATCCATACAGCCACTCTCACAATCACACACACTCACTTTATACACTCCACACATATATACTGCCTTTCACATTTAGTTACTCAGCCATTTACCACTGATATATACATTCACTCACCAACACACCCATACACACACTCACTCACCCATACAGTCCATCACAGATGCACTCTTGAAACCATGCACCCAGTGATTCACCCACTCACACATCTATGCAGTCACACACACCCCACCCACACACTCAGCCACCCATACAGATACTCAAGACAACCAATCAATAACACATATAGACACTCATGTAGCTATTCACAAACCCATGCAGCAGCTTACACACCAACAGACAGACTGATGTAGACATTCACACAGTTTGATAACTAACCCATGCATTCAGTAAGATACGTTTATTCACCCACTTATAGTCAGTCACGCACCTACTAAATCATCCATTCAGACATTTATACACCCACTCATTCTTAATACACATGTCCCTATATATATTAAAAATATTTAAACTTTACAGAAACACACAGTCACTAGATGAAGTCATGAGTGATGTCATTTGAGATATCATCAGTGCTGCCACTGACCACGTCATGAGTGATGTAATATGTGATTTCATCAGCAGTGCATTGCGGGCGCAAGTTATAGTTCGCTGAACTAACTATAACGGAGAAATTTCTCTGGGTTTGTACGAGTGACATGTCCAACTAACTATAACTTTCCCTAAAACCTATGGTTTTTTTCAGAGAATTTCTAAGGTTTTTTAAATGCTAATTTCTAACTATAACTGTTATAGTTAGCTGAGCTAACTATAACTCGCGTCCCCGCAATGCCTTATTGCATCACTCATGACATGGTCAGTGACATCACAGATGACATCACTCATGACATCTCAAATGGCATCACTGATGACATCCGTGATAACATCATCCAGTGACTGAGTGTTTTTTAAAAGTTTATGAGTTTTAAATATATATACCAACGTGTGTTGGTGAATCAGTTGGTGTATGAGTGGATGTATGGATTACTCAGTGGGTGCGTGACACTGTATAAGAGAGTGATTAGGTGTTTCAGTGAATGTACGGGTAAGTGACTGGATGTCTGGATGTCTGGATGTGTGCATCTGTCTGTCAACTGATGTTTAAGTGGGTGTATGAGTGTGTTAGTGGGCACGTGAATGGCTATATGGGTGATTGATTGCTTGTCTGACTACGTCTATGGTTGTCTGAGTGTCTGTGCTTGTGGGTGAGGAGGTGTGTTACTGCCTGTATGGATCAATGAGTGGGTGAGAAAGTGGCTGTGTCGGGTACAGTTACATGTGTGAAAAGTTGTAGGGGTGAGTGAGTGTCTGTAAGGCTGTCGGTGATTAAGTGCATGTGTCAGTATGGGTGAGTAACTGAGTAGGTGGAAGGAAATATATATGAGTGACTGTATGCACGAGTGTGTGGATGTGAGAGTGGCTATATAGATGAGTGCATGCTTCTGTCAGTGACTGTATACCTGAGTGAGTATGTGCTACTATTTGTATGAGTAGGTAAGTGGGCGGGTAACTGTTTGGGTGAGTAATTGGCTGTATGATTGACTGTATGGGTGAGTGTCTAGGTGTGTGAGTAATTCTATGGGTGACTTACTCAGTGCGTGAGCACATGTATGGCTGTATGAGTGGATATGTCAATGGCTGTATTTGTGAGTGAGTTGGTCTATGAGAGGCAGTATGGGTAAGCCAGTGCATGTGTGTATCGATCAATGAATCAGTGAGTATGTGTGTGTAAGTACTGGTATGGCCTTGTGAATTGGTTTGTGAATGGTTGTGTGGGAGTGGCAGTGGGTGCATAAAAGATTCTATAGGGGTGTGAGAGGGTGCATCAGAGATGCTGTGGATGATGTCATTTCAGATGTCATCAGTGATGTCACTGACCATGTAATGAATGATGCAATATGTGAGGTCATAAGCAGTGCATTACGAGGGCGGGACTTATAGTTAGCTCAGCTAACTATAACCTCTGAATTTCTCTGGTTTTGTATGAGGGAAATGTCAGCCTAACTAGAACGTCCCCGTAACCTTTGTTTTTTTCGTGAATTTCGAAGGTTTTTTTAAATGCTCATTTCTATCTATAATGTCCCTGCCATCTGTGGTTTTATTTCAGTGAATTTCTAAAGTTTTTTAAATGCTAATTTCTAACTATAACGTCCCAGAAACTTGTTTTTTTTCAGTGACTTTCTATGTTGTTTTTTTTAACTAGTAGTCGCATTTGCAGAGTTGTGGAGAAAGGGGGCTGGGCCTCTACCCAGCGCTCAGGAATTCCGCTGTGTAGGACTTACAGGAGGTACCAGGAGTGCTTCTTGGCCCCAAGGGCCATCAGGAATGAAGTGGACTTCAACCCCCAAACAGTACTGCACCAGGTGGCAAGTTTGCAGAGTGGTGGGGAAAGTGGGGCGTGGCCTTCAAAGACCTCTTAGCAATCCCAGTGTGGGATTTACTGGAGGTAACAGGAGGGGTATGGCCCCCCAAGGACGTCCTTGGAGGCCAACTACTCCTCCTATTACCTCCAGTAAGTCCCACACAGCAGTATTGCTGAGTTCTGATAGCAGACCACGCCCCCTCTGTTCACCATTCTGGAAACGCGCCTCCTGGTGCGCTTCTGGTTGGGGGATAAAGACCCTTTTGCTAGCCTACCAGTTACCTCCAGTAAACCCCAAATAGTGGGATTGCTTAGAGGAGGTCACAGGCCAGGCCCCCTTTCACCATCACTCACGTCTTGTGGCACATTGCTGCTTGGAGGATGAAGTCTACTTTACACCTGAGGCCCTCAAGAGGTAAGGGGACCTCAGCACACCACCAGCAGTTCGCCGAGAGGCGGTTTGCAGAGTGGTGAAAAAAAGAGGCGTGGCCTCCAACCACCTCTCAGCAATCCACCTGTGTGGGACTTACTGGAGGTAACGGGTCTGCTGGTTGGCCCTTATGGACCGTCAACTATGAAGGGGACTTCATCCTCCAACCAAGAACGTGCCAGGAGGTGCGTTTGCAGAGTAGTAAAGGGGGCCCCCTTTCCCTTGATGCTTTTGGGCCCCAGGGACCCGATACCCCGGCCCCCCGCCAGGCCGATTTCAGCCCCGAGGACTCCATCCCCTGCCATTTTTTTTCTTAAGTAAGGGGGGGCACGTGGCCCCCCTTCCCTGGGACAGTTTTGGCCCTGGGCACCCCATCCCCCGGAGCCTGCCCGCTAATTCTTTTTTTTTTAATTTTTGGAGGGGGCTGTGGAGCCCCCATCCGATTCCTCAGGTAGATATAGCCTTGGTGACCCCATAGCTCACAGTGTCATCTATTGTGCTCCTGTAGTTCCTCTCATATTAAAACGGTCCGATTTACAATCGGTGCATGACTTGCCATGGCATTAGTATGTAGAAGACATCATAAGGCTACTGAACCGAAAAATGACAAGAAATCAGAATTTCGAAGCATGTTTAGATTACAAACAAATATGAAGAACCACAGACTGAAATAAGGGAGTACGTACAATTTTTTAAGAGCTCAGCCTAAAGTAATATTGGGATTGAAGGTGTAGTGGCAGGCCTGCTGGTCTCTTCTATTAAAGTTCTGATATCAGGCAGTAATTTCAAGTTTGAAGCAAAGAAGATTCTTACCTTTGTCACTGTAATCATCGACCAGAATGACTTCTTCCAGCAAATTATCTGGGGAAGTCTCAAGGACACTGTGAACTGTTCTTAGAAGTGTAGACCAGGCTTCGTTATAAAAAGCAATCACCACAGATGTTTTGGGCATGTTGAAATAGTCATATTTAGCTTTTCTACACCTGTAAGACAAGCAACCCCATGTCAGCAAAATGCAATTATTACATTGGGCGAGATGTCAAAGAATAAGCAGGCCAATTTTAAATGCAAAGGCCGGTCTATTAGGGCATGTGTGCAGCTGAAACTTCTATAAATTACAACATATGTCATAACAACCCCACCTCACTAATACAATTGTTTAAAAAAACACACACACATTTAAGCCTTCCCCAACATGGACAACCCCACAACAAACCAAACATTCCTCATCATCCCCAAATCATTCCATTCACCGTCCTTTCACACCAGACCTAAGCATCACTCTCCTGTGCTCCCTCTGCCAACATCTGCTCTGCAAGACCCAATCATTCCGCTCTAGTGTGTGATTCCTATGTTTTCAGCCACCTGTCTTAAGCGACAATGAAAGCCTCAGCCTCATTAGGACGTCACTAATAAAACAAGTCAAACAAACATCATATCCTCCCATAAGCAGCATGGGGGTGTGGGAAGCAGGAAAAGAACCCACTACTCTTCTACCATAGCAGGACCAAAGCAATCTGCGTCTCCATCCCCCAACTGCCCACCAAGTCCCTAATTGTCACCAAAGCCCATCTCTTGGCAACCCGCTATCTAATCCAGGGCTATATGGGGCCTGAGCAGTGCCACACGTCCAATGCACCATGGGGGAAGATATGCAAATAGATGCCACCCAACGTAGCCCACATTCATTCCTATAGAGAAGGACATTTTGTTAAAAGAGAAATGTGCACACAAACTCACTTGCAAATTATTTTATTGCTATTTCAGTCTGTATACTATCATTTCACATTACTGTAGTTAAACAGCGGTCTAAATCAGTATTGAAATAATGGAGCATATAAGGAGAGAATAAGTTAGCCTTAGTGGGGCATGAAAGGAGGTAAGTGTGAGACAGTTAAAAGAGGCCATTTCTCAGGAGTGCAAAGAGGACAATTACACGAGGTGTGGCACATGCTAGGAAGAAAAAAACAAAAAGAGTGAATGGAGCACATATTAAACAAGGTATTGCCTAAAAAGGTCAAGATGGTGGGCCATATTGCGAAAGCTCCGGCTAGACACTGACATAATCCTGCTTAATCTTCATCACTAAAGTTGACACTTGGCCGGTATATTACTGGTGTAGTCAGTAAATCCATGTCAAGCTGGGTGAAAAAATCTCGGGAACATATGCCTTAGCTGAAATTTTCAGTTTTTTCATTAAATAGTTTAAGTATTAAATACAAGTATAACCTGCTTTGAAGTATTTTAGAGCTAACTAACATAATACTAATTATTGCCCTTGCCCAGTTGTCAAATGAGGTGCGCCAATGCTCAGCGAGCAGTGACTCTTTGCGTTTCCAATGTTTGGTGAGGAGCCTCTTAGCCGTGATGAGGCCTAGGTCCCAGAAGCGGGAGGGGACTTTGTTGTGCTTTGTTCTCTTATATAGGCCTAATAAACATGCCTCCCACGTACGTGGCACTTTCATGGCAGTGCTTTTCTCCAATAGCGACAGGACCGCCTGCCAGTACGTCTGTATCCTTATAGTAGTAGTCCATGACCATGAATACCCATTTAATTTCCATGGTACTGGCATGGAGCATCAGAATAACAACATGTCATTGTTACTTGTGGTGGATAATATGGCTACCAATAAATGTTACAAATAGCTTGGGCTCACTTTCAGGTAAAAGAGATATTACTCCGACATGGAAGTGTGGGTGAGAAATTTGAATTGTGCTTGTTTGTGAATGAGGAGCCAGTGGAACTCCTTCAGGTGTGGTGTGATGGGAGTACCAGGTGGAAAACATGTCACTGAAATGCATTGTCACACGTGATTTCTCAGCTGTGACTGAAGCGATGGAAGGAAATAAGTGTGTGGCAGCTACCAGCGCTCCATCTGTGGCTGTGCACGCAGCTCCCATAGGCTTGGGGAACACCAGTCCGAGCTAAGCGCTGCTGGCCGTCACAGTGCTAAAAGGAATATGCTACTTACCAGTATGCATCTGTTCTTGGCATAGAGGGCTGCAGAGTGGTACATTATGAATAGATCGCCATCTGGTGTTGGGCTCGGATGATTGCACTTTGTTTTTCTCTTGGAGAGTCTTTTGTATGTTGGTGACTCCTCCCTTAGTTGGTAGTGCGCATGGGCATCGGCTCCATCCTTAGATTGTTTTGCCATAGTAGGGTTAGATGGAGTAGTATAGTAGAATACAGATAAGAGTGCCCATGTAAGTGTATCTAAATAAGATAATGTTGGAACAGACACAGGTTTCCGGGGAGGCTGGGAGGGCATGTACCACTCTGCAGCCCTCTATGCCAAGAACAGATGCATACTGGTAAGTAGCATATTCCGTTCGAGGCATATGGGCTGCAGATGGTACATTATGAATAGACTATACAGCAGTTCTCTCCCTAGCGGTGGTCGCCCGTGTCTGTTGCAACTGTCTGAAACAATGTTTTTAATACTGCTTGTCCCACTCTAGCTTGTTGTGTTGCGTGCACATCAACACAATAGTGTTTTGTGAAAGTGTGCGGTGTAACCCAGGTAGCCGCTTTGCATATGTCATCTAGTGGAATGTTTCCCAGAAATGCCATAGATGCTCCTAGTTTACGTGTAGAGTGAGCTCTAGGAGGAACAGTTAATGTTCTCTTTGCCTTTAAGTAGCATATTTGAATGCATTTTACAATCCATCTGGCAATGCCCGCTTTGGAGATGGGATTGCCTTTATGTGTGGGAGAAAACGCAACAAATAGCTGTTTTGTCTTTCTGAAAGTTTGTGTTCTCTCTATATAGTACAATATGGCCCTCCTAACATCCAGTGTATGTAGGGCTCTTTCCGCTACTGTTTGTGGTTTTGGAAAGAAAACCGGTAATTCCACTGACTGATTGATGTGGAATGCTGAGATAACCTTTGGTAAGAATTTTGGGTTTGTTCTAAGAACCACTTTATTTTGGTGTAGCTGCATAAATGGTTCTTGAATCGTAAAAGCCTGCAGTTCACTTACTCTTCTAAGTGACGTGATAGCTATGAGGAAGGCCAACTTCCATGTGAGGAATTGTATTTCACACCTATGCATAGGTTCAAAGGGTGGCCCCATTAGTCTGGTAAGCACTATGTTGAGATTCCAGACTGGGGAAGGTGGTCTTCTTGGTGGAATGACTCTTTTGAGTCCTTCCATGAAAGCTTTAATTGCTGGTACTTTAAACAGTGACAGGTGTTGCCTGTTTTGTAGGTACGCCGCTATGGCTGCTAGATGAACCCTAATAGAGGTATATGCTAGATTACATTGCTGTAAGTGTAATAAATAGCAAATGATTTGTTTAGTGGATGCGTCCAGAGGGTTGATGTGCTTACTGTTACAGTGTATAGCAAACCTCTTCCATTTTGCTGCATAGCATGCTCTGGTGGTAGGACGTCTTGCCTGTTTAATGATTTCCATGCATTCTGGTGGTAAATCTAAATACCCAAACTCTATGACCTCAGGAGCCAGATCGCTAGGTTCAGTTGTTTGGGATCTGGGTGCATTATTTCTCCATGGTTCTGTGTAAGATGCATGGGTAATAACCTTAGCTTTTGATGTGGTACTTGTGAGAGTTGTAGCAGCGTGGTGAACCACGGCTGTCTTGCCCACGTGGGTGCCACTAGTATCATTGTCATTGAGTGTTGCTGCAGTTTCCTCACCAGTAATGGAATTAGTGGTAGAGGAGGGAACGCGTAAGCAAATTTGTTGGACCAATTTATCCACAGTGCATTGCCCTGGGACCTTTGGTGTGGGTACCTGGATGCGAATTGTTTGCATTTTGCGTTCTGATGATTTGCAAACAGATCTATCTCTGGTTGCCCCCATTTTTGGAAGAATGGCTGTAGTATTTGGTCGTGCAGTTCCCATTCGTGAACTTGTTCTGACTGTCTGCTTAGGATGTCTGCTATTTGATTTTGAATTCCTGGTAGGTGTTCCGCTAACAGGTAGATTTTTTGAGGAATGGCCCATCTCCATATGTCCTGTGCTAGTTTGGACAGTTGGAGAGAGTGTGTCCCCCCCTGTTTTTGAATATAATACATTGCAGTCATGTTGTCTGTTCTGATCAGGACTGCCTTGTTTGTTATTTGCATTTGGAAAGCTTTTAGTGCTAGAAATATTGCTAATAGTTCCAGGTAGTTGATGTGCAGTTTCTTTTGCTGCGCACTCCACTTCCCCTGTACTGTGTATTTGTCCATATGCGCTCCCCATCCGGAGAGCGATGCGTCCGCTGTTATTATTACTTGTGGAATTGGCTCTAGGAACGACCGTCCTTTGGAAATGTTTTCTGTGTTCCACCACTTCAGAGAGCGATACGTCCGGTCGTTTACCAACACCAGATCTGTAATCTGACCTTGAGCCTGATTCCACTGTGTCGCTAGACACTCTTGTAGTGGGCGCATTTGTAGTCTGGCATGTGGTATTAGCAGTATGCAAGAGGACATCATGCCTAATAGTTGCATAAACACTCGTGCTGGTAGTGAGTGTTGTGGTTGAAATCTTTGTATTAACCCGACCATTGTCTGTACTCTGATTGGGTTGGGGTATGCTATTGCCTTTTCTGTGTCTACTGTAGCCCCCAGGTATTGCTGGATCTGGTTTGGTTGCAGGTGTGATTTTTTGTAGTTCACCATAAACCCTAGGTGGTGCAGCAGTTGAATTGTCTTCTGTGTGTTGTGAAGACATTCCTCCTTTGATTTGGCCTTTATTAGCCAATCGTCCAAGTATGGGAAGACATGTATTTGTTGTCTTCTTAGGTGTGCTGCCACCACAGCTAGGCATTTTGTGAAAACTCTCGGTGCTGTTGTGACACCGAATGGAAGGACCTTGAACTGGTAGTGTTGTCCTTCTAACACAAACCTTAGGTATTTTCTGTGGGCTTTGTGAATTGGGATATGAAAGTAAGCGTCTTTTAGATCCAGTGTAGAAAGAAAGTCCCCTTTCTTCAGTAAAGGGAGTACTTGTTGGAGCGTGACCATGTGGAAGTGTTCCGAATTTATGTAAGCATTGAGAGGTCTGAGGTCTAATATTGGTCGTAGGGACCCGTCCTTTTTGGGGATCAGGAAGTATAGAGAGTATACTCCTGTTCCTTGTTGATCCTTTGGGACCTTCTCTATTGCATGCTTTTGTAGAAGTGCTAGCACTTCTTCTCTTAACAATGTCAGATGATCCTGACTCATTGGACGCTGTTTGGGGGGGATGTTTGGTGGGGTAGCTGTGAGTTCTAGGCAATAACCATGTTGGATAATTTGTCTCACCCACTTGTCTGACGTGATGTTTTCCCAGACAGGTAGGAACTGTGATAGACGTCCCCCGACCGGTGTTATGTGGTCTGGGGGGAGATCTATGAAGTCACTGTTTTGGTGTTGAGGCGTTGCGGTTGTTATTATTTCCGCGGCCTCTACCCTTATTGTTGTTACCTCTGTAATTACCTCTTGAATTACCTCTGGGTGATGTTGGTGTGAAAGATGTGGATTGCTGATTTGTTCCTGTGTTTTTTGAGCCCCCTCTATAGGTGGATCTACGAAAGGAACCTCTGTGCGTTGGCTGTTGCAATGCTCCCATTGACTTAGCCGTTTCCGTATCTTTCTTCATCTTTTCTAATGTCTCGTCTGTACTTGAACCAAACAATGTCTTCTGATCAAATGGTCTGTTCAGTAGGGCTGTTTGAACTTCTTGTTTGAATCCTGAGATTCTAAGCCACGCGTGCCTTCTTAGCATGACACTAGTGTTAATAGACCTTGCTGCAGTGTCTGCTGCGTCTAATGCACACTTAATGGAAGTATTGGTTATTATTTTACCTTCCTGTATTAATTGGTCTGCCTTCTTCTGATGTTCTTTTGGAAGATGTGTGAGAAGTTTTTCTAACTCATCATAATGTGCCCTGTCGTAACGTGCGAGTAGTGCTTGTGTATTAGCTATACGCCAGCTATTCGCTGCCTGTGATGCTACTCTTTTGCCTGATGCATCTATTAACTTCGACTCTTTATCTGGTGGCGGAGCCTCTCCTGTAGATAATGAGTTTGCTCTTTTACGAGCGTTTGAGACCACCAGCGAGTCTAGAGGTACATGCCCTCTAATAAATATTGGGTCCTTTGGAGCCGCTTTGTATTTCTTATCGATTCTTGGGTTTAACACCCTGGCTCTCACTGGGTTTTCGAATATTTCTTCTGTGTGAGTGAGAAGACCCTTTAGCATAGGAAGAGTACCTGATGTTCTCTGTGCACTAGGTAGAGTCTCTAACAAGAAATCCTCTATCTGAGGTTCTGTGTGCATATCTAGTTTGTGATATTTTGCTGCCCTATTAATGAGCTGCACAAAACCTGTGTTATCATCAGGTGGTGAAGGCTTTGAGGGGTATAGCTCTGGGTCGTTGTCCTCATCTGACCCTACATCGTAATTTTCCCATGGATCTTCCTCATCTTGGATAGATTCGTCATCCCCTTGAGGTTCTCCCTCCCCTATATCACTGTCTACATCTGATTGAGGTGTAGCTGGTCTTGGTGTGGAGGGTGTAGGAATATGTGGCCTATTGTGAGGAATAGGAGAAGAGGGTGTGTCTCTAGGACGAGGAGAAGCAGGAGGAGTTATGTTCGTCCCCATTGTTCTCTTTTTTGAAGGAAGAGGTTTATCTTCTGACTGTTCACTCTTTCTCTTCTTCGTGACCACTTTCCCAGTCTGTGGGTCAATAAACAAGATCTTTTGTTTGGGATCTGTTTGTTGCTCTTGAATCGGTACTGAGGGTCCTGGTTCCGAGAGCTGTTTTTGTTTTCGATCTTCAGATCTTTCTGTTTTCGACACCGAATGTCTGCTCGATTCCGACTTTTTGGGTATCGAGTGTCTTTTGGGCGATACATCATATTTCTTTTTCGACATGGAATGTTTCGATACCGAGCTCTCCTTTGTATGCAGCCTCGGTGTTGAAGTCGATGACGCCCTTTTCTCGGATCCGACGTGGTGGGATTCCGAGTGTTTCGGTTTCAGTTTCGGTTTCGTTGCCGGGCCCGAAGGCGGGGCGTCGGAAACTTTTTTCAGCGGTTTGACCGGGCCCGAGGGCGGGGTCGTTACCGCACGGGGTCGGTTTTTCGGTAAGGGGACGTCGTCACTCACGGTTTGTTGCTCGAAGAGTTCTTCAACCTCCGACTGGTCCCCTTCCGACCCCGACTGGTCCTCTTCTTCCTCGATTTGTTAGTCTCCGAACAGCTCCGGGATTGCCTCCGCCTGCATTCTGGAAGCCTCGTGTCTTCGGGCTCGACGATTTCTAATCGTTAGCTTGGAGGAGAATGCTGCGCAGGCTTCGCAGTCCCTGGATTCGTGTTCAGGCGATAGACAGAGGTTGCACACCTCGTGTAGGTCCTTGTGTGGGAACTTAGCACCACACGATGGACATTTTTTGAATGGAGTCCTTTCCATGGACTCCGGGCTTGACTGCGTCGAGAAAGGTCTCCTGTTCTTCGACGTAGATCCAAGTTTTTCTCTTCTATTTTGAATTTGTAACGCGTCGGAATGGAAAAGAACGCGTTCGCTAACAATACCGTCGAATTGGAAAGGGAATACGCGCCGAAAAATCACTTTCTTCTGAAGTTGATCTGGAGCGTCTCGATCTTCATCCGAACCCGATGGCGGAAAAAAACAATCTAAGGATGGAGCCGATGCCCATGCGCACTACCAACTAAGGGAGGAGTCACCAACATACAAAAGACTCTCCAAGAGAAAAACAAAGGTGCAATCATCCGAGCCCAACACCAGATGGCGATCTATTCATAATGTACCATCTGCAGCCCATATGCCTCGAACTGTATCTTACATTTTGTGGCGCCACACCACTCCTAGTCAAATTGCCCAACTTCAAGGCCTGGGCCGGGTTGTGCCCAATAGCAACTACCAAGATACCCGGAGACCAGACCAGTCAGGTTGTTTTATACAATGGGCAGCGAAGCCGTAGGGAATTTGTGAGGAAAGCTGGTGTAGAGGCTCAGGCAGCACTGTCATGGGGCTTATCTTCTGGTCATTGCCGGAGCTGCGGCGAATTAAATATTGCCGAGGTGAGCTCGGCCCGGGCCGAGAGAAAGTCACATGCAGTGAACTTCATCGGAGTGATGGCTGACCAAACGTCACACTGACACTGACCGTGTACTAGGGTGACCAACTGCCTGTAAATTTCACGGACAGTCCGTAATTTCGGCCGTCTGTCCGTTGTCCGTGAAGGATTCTTTAACGGGCCATTTGTCCGTAATTTTAACTTGTCGCACAACCGGCACAGCTGGCCCCCACCTCCCTTCTTGACTCCAATGCTGTTGAGGTCAGGTGTATAAGACTCCGATGCTGTACGAAAGCTCAGATACCCATCAGCATTGGAGAGGCACAGCGGATCCCGTGTTCGTGTGTCACCAAATTCCAAACAGGAAAGAAGAAGAAAAACAGAACTCGACCATCAGCGACGTCAGGATTCAATGTGGGTCTCACTCCGAGCGGCCATCCGCGATATGGTAATCTCTTCCAGCAACCAACAAATGCTCCGACACACTGGGGCCTCCACAAGGGCCTATGCCCTGAAATGACATGGTTAGATTTTGGGGACTCACCGCTCACCCCCTCCGTTTCTGCACCCAGGGTGCTTTTAGCGCTTGGGGGTTGGCTGGAGAAACTCTGGAGGCACTGCCAGACTCCAGGGGTATTTGCCGCCACATGTGAAAGGACCACAAGGCTGAGGCAAAGGGGCTGCTAGCTCCTGCAGTCCAGTCCATCAGAAGCGCCTGCTTATATTGACACACGATCTGCCTTGCAGAGACTTGCCCACAGCTATTGTGAAACAAAAATGGAACCGATCTGGTGATGGGGCAACAGCAGCCATGAAAGACAAGGCTATTGCCACTTCAACAGCGGCGACGGACACCTTGGGGCAAATCCTCCATGATCACAGCAAGAAATTCACAGAGCTCCTTACAGCAGTATGCAATCTAAAAACATCCCTGAAACCCAAATTTAACACTCTGATGACCGATGTGGCAAATCTCAGGGAATACCACATGAAACTCGAAGACTGAGTGAGTACGCATTAATCTATATTGGGACTGTGAAACCAATTTGGGACTGTGAAACCAATCTGCCTACTGCACGGACGTAGATTAAGGCCCTGCAAAAAGAAGTGAGACTGTTGCAAAGCAGGGCAGAGGATGCAGAAGTTCGCTCAAGGTGAAACAAGATTAGCGTTGCGGAGTTGCAGAGAGCGTTCAAGGACAGAGTATGGACGTCTATATGGAGCATTGGCTAGCGAACACGGTCCTGTGGGTAAGCCCATGGCCTTCTACTTTATATAGAGTCCACATTGGTTTCCTGGCAAGCCGCCACCTCCAGGAGCACCCTCAAAACCAGTGGTGGCAAGATTATTCAACTTTCAGGATAGGAACAACACCCAGCTAATCTCCAGAACTAAAGGTCCATGGGCAGTAGAGATCAGTAATGTCACAATCTTTACCGACTACACAGCTAATGTGCAGAGACAATGCAAGTCCTCATATCAGTGAAACAAGGTGTGAAACAAGGTCTACGACTTCCTAAACTCAAATGCACTTTCCCATTTCTGGGGAAGCTAAAAAGTGAGGGATGGAGACCGAAAGAGGAATGGAGCTGGCTGATGACCAAGGAAGAGGAAGCCCCCTCGTAAAACAGAGGCACAGACCAGGATTGAATGGAGCAGAAGAAACAGGCATCTGGCAACTTGAAAACTCTGCAGCAGATCAAAGGAAAAAGCACTGGTCATTGCCTAGATTAAATTAAATTGCAAAAAACACAGTTGATGGACAGAATGCAGAACAATGTCTTACATTCACCCCAGTACAAAGATCTGGGCCTAAATCCATTGTTTTTTTGCACTCCACACCACCCTAGGTCAGACAATGGCTATATGCAAATCAGCCTTGAATCTGTGCCTCATGGGAACAGTCCAGCCCGAACTACCAAACCATGTCTTTCCTAGACCGGAATCAAGCATCCAAGGACCGGTTTCTGGCTATCAGCCTTCTTTAGCCTGGATAGCTTGACTCCAGTGATGTGGAGAGCCTGGGACTCACATCTGAGCATACCCAGCCCACTCGGGGTGAAAATTGCAAAAAACACAGTTGATGGACAGAATCCAGAACAATGTCTTACATTCACCCCAGTACAAAGATCTGGGCCTAAATCCATTGTTTTTTTGCACTCCACACCACCCTAGGTCAGACAATGGCTATATGCAAATCAGCCTTGACCCTGTGCCTCATGGGAACAGTCCAGCCTGAACTACTAAGCCACCTCCCCAAACAGCCCAGAAGGCTGCTAGGAGTACCGACGGAGAGAGCGGTGCTCCATTGTCCTGAGCTGCTTGCCAAGTGAGGAGCAACACTTTCCCCTTACATTGAAGGAGGAAATCCAGAAGTGAACAGGTGACATTTACCAGTTTTGTTCACTAATGTTTTTTAATCTTTCACTAGAGCAGTAGCAATCAAGTTTATGGGTCCTGAGGAAGCAGCAGGTACCAACGTGGACCTTTAAATGTCCGCAGAAACATGTCCACCAGATAACCCAGTCAGTATTTATTTGTTGAAATCATCTGACTTTTTTGCACTCCATTTGTTTTTATAGTTGGAAGTGCACGACTCCAGAATAAAGTTATATTGCGTTCACTATCCAATTTTATTATCACATTCCCTTATCAGTAATCACATATCACATTTGCACTGCTTTCATTTACTAACAGCATCCACCTATCACCCTATACATTACTCCATCATTACCAACCATCTCCTAATAACAACTTTGGAGTTGGTCTATCTGGACTACCTACTGTGAAGTAGACCACATGATGAACTGGGCGGTTTAGGAAGAGTAACTGATGGACACTTACTCACATATGGTGATTGTCCAGTAGTCTGCTTATACTTAGAAGCTTACATATAGCCATCTCAACACACATAGCTTACATATAGCCATCTCAACACACATAGCTTTCATATCATTCTAGACCCACAGTTATTTTCTCTGTTTTTCATAGTTTCCCAGGGGGGGTCATAACTGTGCTGAGGTCGGTAAATATTCCCCCGGACCCTCTCTCCATCCTTTTGTTTGTTGTTGATTTGCATATAGCCATTGTCTGACCTAGGGTGGTGTGGAGTGCAAACAAACGATGGATTTAGGCCCAGATCTTTGTACTGGGGTGAATGTAAGACATTGTTCTGCATTCTGTCCATCGACTGTGTTTTTTGCAATTTTCACCCCGAGTGGGCTGGGTATGCTCAGACTTGAAGAATCCCAGGCTCTCCACATCACTGGAGTCATGCTATCCAGGCTGAAGAAGGCTGATAGCCAGAAACCGGTCCTTGGATGCTTGATTCCGGTCTAGGAAAGACATGGCTTGGTAGTTCGGGCTGGACTGTTCCCATGAGGCACAGGGTCAAGGCTGATTTGCATAAAGCCATTGTCTGACCTAGGGTGGCGTGGAGTGCAAAAAAACAATGGATTTAGGCCCAGATCTTTGTACTGGGGTGAATGTAAGACATTGTTCTGCATTCTGTCAATCAACTGTGTTTTTTGTAAATTAAATTAAATGGCACATCTGGAATGGAGACCAGAGGCTCAGGCTCTGGTACACCTGTGTCACAAGACAGATTCTTCCTGTTTGAACTTCAGTATGTCTCACAGAGCACCCAATGATGGCTGACTTGCTATTTCAACTGGACCTACATTGTATCCTTTTCGAAGTCCTGTTGTACTGTCGAGAAACAACTTTATGGGTTGCTGATTGTTACAGGTTTTGGCTGACCATGATATTCTCATGTACTGGCCTGGGGAGGGGGCAGTTTGGGTTTATTTTAATTAACTTTTCAAAGATCACACATAAACGTCCACGTTTCTCGTAGTCCCCACCCCACAACATAGCCGTAGTACTAATGAAATCTCTCTGCAATGCGGTGTTGTTTGTATATTGGTCTATCATTGTCTTCTAGTATTTTCGGTATAACGTCCGCTTCCCTCCCAGGGCATACTAATGCCACTAATGTAGCCACTGGGCAATCCCCTTCTCCATATGTTCAGGCGACTGCATATTTACCCACGTGCTTTACCTCTGTGGCTGCTATTTGATTATACTTATGCTGTCCAGTTTTAGGTTTAAACCTATATTAACTGATAAAACTCCACTGAAAGGGAAATAGCCCTCACCAGTGTAAATAAACACTGAAAAAACACCTGCAGAACTACAAACTGAATGTCATTGAAAGAAAGGAAAAGGAGAGTGAAAGTGTCATTTTCTTTCTTCCTGAAGGGCCCTATACAATATAACTTAGTTATATAAGGTAGCAACAAGAAAGAATGGGCTAACATTATTCTGCTTGAGTTTTGTTGTTTAGGGATGTCTGTCACTTAAATATTGTTTCTTCTTTCTTTAGATTTTTTCAGTTTTGTGGTCTTTGGTCTAAAGTTGCAGGGTTTAGAATCATGTTTTAGGTCTTGTTCAATTATTTTATAAACTGTATAGAATCAGGAAATATCAAAATAATTTTTGATATTTTGGCTGCATTGGATAGGTGAAATGGGTGGTTTCATAGCAATCTTTCCCAATATGTGCCATCTTATTTACCCACAGAGAATGGGTCAAAACCCTTGGTACAGCAACCCCCAGTATCTAGTGAGTCAGTATTGATAGTAGGTGAATTGCCAACACCTCAGGCTTTAAATATTCAATGCAAGGTATGGTGACAAGTATATGTGCAAAGAGTGCTATCACAAAGCATCTGGGATAGTTGTGAAAACAGGACTCCAGACTTTTGGAAAACATGGAACGCAATGTCACTTGAAATGCTGCTGCAAAAAGGTTCTTTCCAAGTCCAACATAAATTGCAGTGATTCAGCTTTGTATATGAAAAAGGTGATGACCTGTCTAAATTGATACCGGAGCTGACGTGCTTCCCTGTAAGAGATCCTTGCCACAGCCACATCATAGCCAACCTGAAAGACCTACACTGGCTTCCCGTCAACAATAGGATCACCTTCAAGCTCCTCACCAACGCTCACAAAGCGCTCCACAACACCGGACCAGCGTACCTCAACGAACAACTCACCTTCTACACCCGAACCGCCAGCTTTGCTCGACTGACCTCGCCCTTGGCACCGTTCCCCGCATCCGTCGAGCGACCACTGGTGGCATCTCATTCTCCCACCTCGCCACAAAAACCTGGAACACCATTCCCATCCACCTACGACAGACCCAGGACCTGCTGGCCTTCAGTAGACTCCTCAAGACCTGGTTGTTCAAGCAGTAGCAGCACCCCCGCCCCTCGAGCACATTGAGACCCTCATGGGTGAGTTATGTTATGTTATGTTATAACAGCTTGTATAGGGCTCAGCTGCCCCAGCAGAGGGGCGTCCCAGCGCTTCCAGCAGCTAGAAGAACAGAATACCACGGTGGAGCACAGCTTGACAATGTCCCAAAAGATTTATTTTAGAGGAAAAAGGTGAGTTTTAACTGTGCGCTCTACAAATGTTCTGATTTATTGACTGATTGCCACTTGTTAGATGGTATTCTGAAAGCATCCTTACAATTTTCAGAGTTAATGAAAAATGCTTTTGACCTTTTAGTCCATTTTAATGCACTGCTTTGTTATGCGCGGGAACTGAAACGCAAAGATTTCTCATTTTTTGCTTTGTAGGGCATCAACGAAAGAGTCATCCAAACTGTGTCACTTACACTTAGCTGATGGTTCTCAGTCCAAGGGAAGGGGCTGTGAATGCTATATTATCCATGTGGCAACCATTTACAGAATTTTTGCTGAGTAATGATGCCAAAGGCAAGAAATGTGAGGATCTTTGGTCACATATTGATCGTGATGTGAACAGAAAATCTCTACTGCATTCTTAGAGTTTTAATGGAAAACATAACTGCTGTATTGGACATAATAATTAGAGTCTGAAAACACTCTTGTCTGCCAAGTGTTCAGCATAATTGGTGTAGTGGTGAAACATCTCCTTGAGAGTAGGCTGGGAGACACCTTTAGTAAATTTGGCACTGCCACATGTTCCATGATAGAGTGCTTGTTAAGCATTGCAATGTTGAAGAGCAATTTAGGAGCATTTAATTTACATCGTATGAGAAATAGCTTGCAATGATACAGAGAAATGTCCCTTCACAAACCGTGGCATTTGAAGTCAATGAAACCTCACTGTGGTACTCTGCACAAGTTCTAGATCCTGTCCGTAGTTTCAAACGGGCTGCTTCATTTGTGACTGCTTCATTAACTCTGAGGGCATAAGCGCCCAGTTTAAGGCAAATGTTGCAGAACCTGCCCAGAGAATAGCAATATTCAAGTGTACCAGTATTGGCATGGATAGCGAAGTCAGTGGCCAGAGTTAGCAAATTGTGTACTTGCTGTTTTGGTGTTGCCCATTTCAAGTGCCAATGTTGGGAGGGCCTTTTCACAGAAAAAAGTTAACATGAGAAGGAAAGAGCGAGCGCACTTTACCAAAGGCTCACTGACAAAGTATTCTATGGTGTATTACAATAGGTTTGGTGTGCAAAAATGTATATATACCTCGTAAACACTGTACATACACCTTCTATAAACAATGCACTATCAGTGCAGAAAGCAAGCAATATTAAAAGCAAAACGTTCCATAAACACCGGAAAAACGCTGCATCTGCGGTTTTTAATGGCGTGAAAATATGAAACTAATGATAACCACTTTTTTTAAGGTATTGAAATAACTTGAAAACACTGAAAAAACCCTACCAGAATTTACCAAAAATAGAAACTGAAAACAGGAAAGCCGAATTATACTCTTCAAATCTATCCTGGATGTCACATGGGGTTTGTTTGTCTCCCAACCTTTGTTGTTTCAATTCTATTTCTGATATTCTTTTTTCCAGGCGTGTTAGTCCGTTCCGGAGAGATCTCAGTACCCCTGAATGTTTGAAAGGACCCTCCCTCTGATATAAACCTTAAATGTTTCCCAGACCGTAGAAAGTGTGCCAACCGAGCCTACGTTATCTGTGAAAACCGACTAATTACTTGACTCAGTTCAGCTTTGAAAGCAGAGTCTAACAATGTAGGCTGAGATCCGACGTTGACTTAGCTCTAAAGTCACCAAATCTGGCAAGTGATCTAAATAGGTACGTGGCAGTGGCTCACATTTGGTTACTCTGGGTACTAGGCCTGTAGAGATTAATCATTAGTCTATCCAAGTGCATTTGTTATGCATGCTTGAATAGTGAGTGTATCCTGCCCCATATTTGAGCAGTGTTTCCATTTGTCAACTAGCTCAGAGTGTCCCATTATATCTATAATGGCTTTTGCAGCCGCTGCTTCTTTTGATGGTTTGTGTTTGACATTTATTGCATATGTGAACCCACCTTACACCCTTTTACCATGTAGAACCCAATCACGGAGCGGATCTCACTGCTACTATGAATAAACAGTCCTATAGGATACTCATGTAGAATGTGAGGAGTTTGGGAACTTGCACCACAAAATATTAGGTCCACACATACCTGAGAGAGAATCATATACTTTTTGCCTGCCTCCAAGAGTCTCAGTAACAGCAGGGGAAGTCAAAATGAAAACAAACAAACACACACACACACACACACACACCCAACCACCCACCCACCCACTATTAGCGGGTATCCTGGATGGAGAATCACTGCCCCTGGTAGCAATATATGCAACTAGAACTCAGCCGACCACACTTTTTTGCCTCCGACACTAGCTCTCTTACATACCATGCGTCCTGAAAGTCCAACGCTACCATCCAGTCTTCAGGGACAAGAGCAGACATGACCTGAGCTAGTGTCAAAATTTTGAACTTCTCCTTCCAGAGGAAGCTCTTGACGTTCCTGAGATCCAAGATAGGACGCAGGCCTTTCTCCTTCTTGGGGTCCAGAAAGTAGTGGGAATAGCAACCACAACCTACTTCTGGAACGGGAACTCGCTCGATAACTCCCTTGGCCAAGAGAGCCGTAACTTCCTGTTGGAGAAGGGCCAAATGATCATCTGACATGCAATAGTATTGAGGAGGCATGCATGGAGGGGTAGTTGCTAAGAGGAGGGAGTAGCCCCGTCTGACTATCTGCAAAACCCACCTATCCGACGTGATGGTGCACCAGTGGGGGAAGGGATGGCGAATCCTGCCACCCACAGGCGATTGGTGGCCCTGAAAGGTGGGACTAGGAGGGTTTGGAGGCTACTGCAGAGGGAGCTGGCGGACTGGCCCGCTTGCTGGCTCTCAGACCCACAATGGTGGGTCCCACGTCCCCGGACACGCAGGGGCTGGACAGCTTGCGCTGACCTGTGGCCCTGGGCAGAACGTGGATGTACACCCCTTCCGTAGCCATGAAAGGGGAGAAAACCAGACCGCACAGGTCGGGTGGAGAGGTCCAAGGAATTGGCCTTAGCCCTGGAGTCCTTGAAGCGATCCAGTGTGTTGTCTACTTTGTCGCCAAACAGGTCAAGGCCATCAAAAGGCATGTCCAGCAAGGTACCTTGGACATCACTGGATACATTAGTCCACCTCAGCGAGGCGTAGCGTGAAGGGCTATCGATCCAACAGACATGCGTTGTTCACCGACCGCAGTCCGAAGCTGAAGGAAGAAAACATCTTCTTCCCAAGATGGTCCTGCTTTTTGGATTTTCTATCAGGTGGTGCGTTAGGGAATGCCCTTTGGATGTAGAGGCTTGGGCCACCAAGCTCTCAGGGGGGTGCTGTGTTGGGAGAGGAAAGAGGGGTCGCCCAGAGCCGGGCGGTGTCATCGAGCAATCATCCTATCCACAGGAGCTCCTGTGTTAGGCCTGGACCAGGTGCCCAAAAGGATGTCAGTATGGACTTCATTGAAAGGCAGCAGGGGCTCCGAAGAAGCCGCTGCAGTTTGAAGCACCTTTGCAGGAGATTAGTCCTGACCGCCACGGTACATAGCTTGAGGTTGAGGGCCTTGGACACCCTACGCAACACCAAGGCGTATGAGGCTCCCTCCTCCTTAGACACGGTAGGAGCAGACAACATGTCAAGGTCTGGGGCGGTATTCAGACTACTGGCTTCCCCCCACTCCTCTCTCCAGTCCGGTTCATCTAACTGGTCAGCCAAAGGGTTTACAGACCCCTCCCAGTCCTTCTCACCCTCCTTGGGTTGCCAATCTGGGCTGTAGGAAACACCAGGGTTAAATAGAGGTACAGAAAGTCTGCTCAGCACCGGATGGGGCGTCTATCGACGTTGGTCCGGCTCCGTGTCCCAGTCAGGGTGGAGGTGGTGCCGGTGAAATCAGCGCCGGGGAAGGTGTTACAAGGTCGACCGGTGCCGATCCAGACTGAGTCCGCAGGGCCCAAAGGCACGCCGGCGGATTCGGGCTGCCCAAAGATGGCATGCATCGCTTTGTAGAAACTCTGAGGCTGGGCAGAGGTCACTTCAGCTCCCGGAAAAGGAGAGAAGCTCGGAGCAGCGGGACAGGCATCATCCGCATCCCTTGTTGCGTCAGCCGACGGACTAGGAGAAGTCTAAGAGCGACAATGCTTCTTCGACTTCTTCTTGTGCTTCAACTTACCTGAGGAGTGCGAAGATTTTGATGGCGAGTAGTGGTGGCTCTGCGACCAGTCCCTCGACCTCCCACGCGACCGGGACCTCGAACGGCACGGAGCGGACTTCCGGGCCGCGAGAAGCTTCCAGGACCGCTGCCGCAAAGACTTCGGAATCATGGTCCGGCCGTCAGAGCACGACTTGGTATCATGATCCCACTCCAGACACCACAGGCACATGTAGTGCGGGTCTGTAATTGACATCAGCTTGCGTCAGGTGTCGCAAACCTTGAAGCTGGGCCAAGTACGACTGGACATCCCTGCGCGCACCAGGAGTCAATAGACTCAAATAACGATGTTGACAAAAGTGGCAAAAAGGTCAGTCAAAAAGTGACTGGAGGTACTGCTCTCTCTGAATCTGCACTGGCTGGCGGAAAAAATAAAGAACTAACGTCAGCCCATGAAGGCGGCATTTAAGTAGCTACCACGACGTCATCCCAGCAACCACAACACCAACGACGAACGTGGAGCCGACCTTTAGACGCGCAGGGGTACTGCTGACAAAATAATTCTTCAGATCCAGTCTGACGCCGGGGGGTAATTCTAAAGGTAAGGAATCTATAACTAATTGTCTCTTTCAGATGAAAGATTTGCCAAACTTTAGGAAAAACTCAAAGGGTTTTTCTTTTGAAGCCTTAGAGTCAGCCACTAAATTATGTGTAAAGACATTCAAGGACTTGGATCTATTTTTTGATGCCTTACTCCCCAGAGAAATATGGAATGGAATATGTAAACATGATGGTGTAGCGCATTTTGGACATGCTTGGGTACATTTTGGGTACATTTTGGAAATTTTGACACACAGAGAAGACCAGAAGACAGACCACATCAACTTATACTTGATTTACCTGATATTATTGTTAAATTGCTACGAATAATACCAAGGGAAGAAGTTTGCAGATCTTTTGGTAATGGCTACATATTATGAGAATTACCAGAAAATAAAGAAAGAAAAGAATGATAAGAAACTGAAAGAAATAAAAACAAAGGTTTTGCTACAGCAAGCGTTCCCAGACGGGGAAGACAAAGGGGTATGGGAAATGTGAGGGGAGGTGGACTTGGAAGAGCCTTATCAGCTCCTGCGCAGCAACACAGAGCAAGATTAGGCCAAAATCAGTGTTCCTATTGCTTTCAAGAGGGTCATTGGAAGGATGAATGCCGTAGCCTACAGGGCCAATCAACTGTGGCAAGAGGAAGAGGTAGTTCAGTGCCAAGGGGTACAGGGAGAGGCGGCACAAATAGACAAAAGGTCACCCAACGTCAGAATGACAATAGACGTCAGAATTATTTTGCTGGTCAACAAGTTGATAGAAGTTTTTATAATGTTTTTATAATGAATATTTTACTTTTTCTGCGTGATTAACAATTCTCGTTAATCACGCGGGTCCATATCTCACCATGGATATAGAAAGGGAAGTACTCGACTTCCTTGTTAATACAGGTGCCACTCGCATCTGTGGCTCGTGCCCAATTTCAAGGCTCCCCTCTTCGGCAGAATGAATACATCAGTGGGATTCTCAGGTATCCCCATCCAGAGCCCCATCTCCAAAACCCCTAGATGTAACTTTCGGTCACTTCACTACCTCTTTTGCCATTTGTGCTCACTAAAAATTGTGCTGAGAACTTATTAGGTCTGGAACTATTGAAAAAACTGAATGCTTACATTTATTTTTCTCCTGATGGTGTCTTTATATCAATAGCTTCTGATAATTTTAGGAAATGTTTTACAATAACAGATGTTACTCACCTGACACCTGAATTACAGGCAATTGACAAAACGGTCTGGGCATCAGGAGATGATGTTGGTAAAATGGACATAGATCCCATAGTAATCACTGTTAAAAAAGGTGTTCCCTTACCCCATATTCCTCAATACAAAATATCCCGGGAAGAAGAGGAAGGTCTCAAAGAGGTTATCTCTGATTTAATACATAAGGGGATAATAAAAGAAACAGAAGGCAGCCCATGTTATAGTCCTTTACTTCCTGATCTTTAAAGAACCACAGAGGGAATCACAGTTAAATATAGATTAGTGATTGATTTTCGAGCTATTAATAAAATTGTGGTACCCCAATATCCTGCTGCTCACATGAATTAAAGGTTTACCACGATTCCATCTTCAGCCAAATATTTTACTGTGCTTGATTTAAAAAATTCATTGCTAAAGGAAGTCAATCCCTTTTTTAATTTTTATTGCAAGGGCGTTCGCTCAAATTTACGCGTCTTCCTCAAGGGTTTACAGAAAGCACTAGTATATGTTGTCAAGCTTTGAAAAAACAATTAGATCTTTTTACCCCCTCAAAAGGCTCTGAATATTAGTAACCCACTCCCCTGGACAGATGAGTGTGAGCATGCTTTCCGACAACTAAAAACGCTTTATGGAATGCATCTGCTTTGGGTAACCCCGATTATTCAAAGGAATTCTTTTTGTTTGTCCATGAGAAAGATGGCAGTGGTCTATCAGTTTTAATGCCACCCCATGGGGGAGGAATAAACCCTGTGCTTATTTTTTCTTTGCCAAATTGTTTGTGCTCAGTAGCAGCAGCTGTTGTTGCAGTCAAATAATCTGAAATATACTTTCTAGGCAGGCCGGACTGGCCATAGCGGGGCAATCCCCCGATGCGAAGCACGGGTGGGGGCCGGTTTTGGGACCCTGGGGGCCGTTTTTGTTACAGGGCCGTTTTTGCAGCATAATCGGCCCTGTAACAAAATCGGCCGAAAACCAGCCCCAGCAAGGTGCTCGGCCGCCCTGCACCCCCCCCCTCCCCCTTCCCCCCCCCTCCGAGCACTTTGCCAGGGCCGGTTGTGGTTCCCAGTCCGGCCCTGGTTCTATGTCCCAATTTGACAGTTTTGGTACCGCCCACTGCAAATGTGCTACTAAACAAAACTCAGACCCAGCACCTGGCCAGTGCACTCTTAACAGTTTATGAGTTAACACTTTTTTTCCTCCACATATCATTCTGAAACTTTGCAATGTTTTGAACGCAGACACAATGCTATCTCTCCCGAGTGATTCAGGGGAAGAACACCATGATTGTGTGCTCACCACTGAAGGACAGACCAAGGGACGGGTAGACCTAACAGATACTCCCATTTCTGACCCACAGGAAGAGTGGTTTGTGGACGGTTCATGTTTCAAATTACCAGATGGTACAAACACTGCTTATTATGCCATTACCACTTTGAAAACAGTGATAGAGTCATGTAAAATACTGCAACTGTCAGCACAAGCAGCAGAAGTAATTGCCCTTACCACAGGCATGTGAATTGAGTAAAGATCTGATTGCAAATATTTATACGGATAGCCAGTACGTCTTTAGTGTTACCCATTCATTTGCGCGATAATGGAAAGAAAGAGGCTTTTTGACCTCACATGGTAGCAAGATAAAATATGGGGAATTAATAGTAAAGTTATTGGATGCTCTGATGTTACCAAAAAACGTTGCCATTGTTAAATGCAGTGCCCATAAAAAGGTTATTGATGAGGTAGCTCAGCAGATGAAACAGCCAGATCTGAATAGAGTTAAATGTATGTTACAGGACCAGCTAGATGGGTCCCTGAAGTATTGAGGTTAAACAATACCTTAGATTGTGTTAGAGAGATACAAGAGGAGCCTACCATGGAAGAGCAAGAGGCATGGCAGATGTATGGCAGATTAGATGATACCGAATGTTGGATAGATCTTTCAGAGAAACAAAGATGGATGCTTCCTAATTGTTATGTTAATGCTATTGTTACTATGGCACATAGCCAGACTCACATTGGTGCAAAAGGAATAGTGGCAACATTAGACCATGTATGGTTCAACAAACTGATTCCCAGGGTGGTAGAGTCCCATGTGAAAAAATGCATGAAGTCCTGCAAATGGATTTAATAGAAATGGAACGAGTGGGCAAGCTTAAGTAGGTCTTAGTGATGGTTTGCACCTTTAGTAGGTGGGTGGAGGCTTACCCTCTATGAGGACAAAGCCCTAAGTACTGCAAAAATACTCCAGAAGGAGTACTTCTCAAAATGTGGTTTGCCCAGAGTGCTCTGGAGCAGCATTGGGTCACACTTCATTGGGCAAGTGATGGATCTGGTCTGCAAAGGCTTGCAGATAAGGGAAAAATGTCATGCTGCACACCATCCACAGGCTGCAGGCCTAGTGGAAAGATACAATAGTATTTTGAAAGGAAAACTGGGAAAGATATGTGCTGAAACAAATTAAAATGGCCTGATGCTTTGCACATAGCTTTGTTTTAAATGTGCAATACTGAACACTTGAAAACGGGTTTATCTCCATTCCAAGTAGTCATTAGGAGGCCTGCAAAATGTATGGGATGTACGATTAAAAAGATTATTTTGTGAAATTGAATATCCTCTGCTTGTTGATTATTGTGCACAATTTACTAAAGAATTGTGTTTCATTAATTCACAGGTGAAGGCCAGTCTCCCTCCTCGTCTAGAAGGTTCAGGTCATAATTTGAAGCCTGGAGACTGGGTCTTCATCAGTCACTTTCAGAGGAAACCCAGTCCTGAGCCACGATCGAAAAGACTGGTGCAAGTGCTACTCGCCACTCAGACTGCTGTAAAGTGCATGGGACACAAACACTGGCTGCATGCCCATCATGTTCAGAAAGTTCCATTGCCTTTGTTCTATGATCAATGTTTGAAGCAAGGAATTCCTCCACAGCAAGTATCTTTTAATGTTAGTGAGCTGATTAAAGAAGGAGAAGTAGCCCATCACTAGTGAACTTCACTTCTGTTGAGCCCAAATGGATACCAATACCTCTATTTGAGCATCCGGATTGTGATTCGCCTAGGTATCATTTGAGACCTAGGACTGTCAGAAACTATAGACTTTGAATGAAAAAACTATCTCTGGGGAGATAGAAACCAATGCTGGGGGTCAAGACTGACAACGTCTGGACCTGTACATAAGCTTTCCAGTGAAGCTTTGAAGTAAAGGACACTGGAAACTCTTGATGTTCTTTAGTAGGATAGGGGTTTATAGGAGGTCTTAGCGGCGTTACTGTGCTTTTGGCTGTTAGGTGTGTTTGATTGGTTCTCTTTCGGAAAATAAATAAAAAGGAGAATGGTCTGGGAATAAAAGACAACATATTAGGAGAAGCATCACTGATCAAGAACAGGTATTTGTATATTACAGACAAAGAATACAATATGGGTAAGACTAGGAGTATTAAACTAAGACTGTTTGGGAAATCAGCCTCTAATTTATGGCAGGAGGAAAAGACTCTAGTGTCTGGTATACAACAATTTTTGACCAAGAAGGTGAAAATTATTATTCTTCTGTGTCTTTTGATAATATTAAGAATGCTAGGGTTGCTCTGGAGGTTAGAAAAAACCCACCAAGTCTCTAAATCAGTGACATCAGTCACCACACCATTACCAGAGAATCAGTACATAACCCTTGTCCCTAATAAGCAAGCACACCGCTTGCAATATGTGAACAATACATTAATTCAAGTTTTACATAATGCCCATCTTGGATGTAATGCTACAGATTGTTGGATATGGGGTTTCCGGTCGTCTTCAGTCAAAAGGAAGGCACCTCTTATTCCTCTATCTTTATCTTTATCCTATATATCCTTGTAGTGCCTGGTAGAAATTGAATTTTGCTTCTTATATCAAAGTTACCAATAAAGCAGTACATAGCCAGCTTAGAGATCACCGTTATTAACTATGCTGCCCAGATGTTGTTAGAATCTATGGCACTATGGAGGAGAAGGATGAATTTACAGGCTACGCTAACTCCTCTATGTTATTATCCTTTAATGAGAAAAAAACTGTCCAAGGTGGCTATGATACCGATCCCTTTTGTGTTCAAGGTAAAGGACCCCTTGTTGTTGGGAATAGTATTTGCTCCCATACATTTATATTAAATTGCACTAGTTCTTCATCATTTGAGACTTCAAAAAACACCTTTTTTGTTTGTGGTAATCAGGCTTATGTCTGGCTCCCTAAAGGATGGCCAGGCAGATGCTATATTGCATTTATTCTTCCTCCCACTTACCTTGCACCATCTGATTATCACAGGACACACCTACTTAATAAACGGGAAATACAGGTTGACCAGACAGATACCATGCTGCAGTAATTTATTGATCCAATGAAGGGTATAGTGCCTTTTTGGGGTTCTATGGCCAATCGTGTACAGGTGCGCCAATTGATAAGAGTAGTGAAAGCTGTTGTTAATGAGAATACTGGTGCACTCAGTAATATTACTGTAGTAATGCAAGCTACCGGTCTTGTTTCCCTTCAAAACCCGATTGTATTAGACATTCTTTTAGCAGAGAACAAGGGGGTATGCAAATTAATTGGCAGCTCCGTCTGTGTGTATATCCCAGATAACGCTCCTATTGTGAATTTGGCCATTCAAAAATATCACATACCGGGATACTGGAGACTGGATATGGTCAGGTTGGTTTAGAGAAGTACTGCTCACATGGGGTTGGAAACTATTAGTGATAGCCTTTGTTAAATGTGGGATTATTTTAGGGTGCTGTCTATCTGAGTTGCCTTCCCATGTGTTGCAGTATGCTCCTTTCAGCCTGTAAGCCCCGTCCGGTTTCTGTTCCACAACAGAATATGCTTATGATGCAAGAAGAAGAAATATGGGATTTAATGAACATTAGTGTTAGTGATCTCACAGATTAGCCTTCTTACAAAAGCCCATTTGTTTCTTATTTTCTTTGATAACAATCCTATAATGGAGAATATCTGAAAATGAAGTACTGTCATAATATGAGGGGCCAAATTAAATGATCTATTATTGATTCTATAGTTTAGTGATAGCAGGCAATTGGTAAATTTTGAAATCATGTTCTAGGACCATTTGAGTAAAAGGCCATATAATATGAACTTGAGTGCTGCCATTTTTTTTAAATCTACCTGACTTTGTACAACGTTGTTAAAGGAATTTTCCATGTACGTCCTGACATTGCACATTATTTAATTTTTTTCTCCATGACCTTGGAAAAGTATTGAGTGAGTCCCGCTAGCGCTGCTAACTGTGCTGCCAATTGTAATGACCTTTAGCCTGTTTGCTCCTCTTAACGGTCCAGGGGGACCGCAACTATCCTCCTGCCCACACCAGCTGCCATGGCGTCCTCGCCTCAATCTGCATCGTAACGAGGGGAAACTACAACACCCAGAATTCCCTCTGTGGCGCACGGCCACATAAGCAAGTAGGAAGTGCCAGAAGGTGCTTCAAAAGGCGGCCGCCAGCTCCAGCAGCGCAAGATGCGCAAGGGCCAAGGGCGGGCCTGTCTGCGCCCGTCAGAGCCCAGAGGAGGCCGCGCTGGGCCACACCATTGACAATTGAACTGTAAGCCTGTGTTATATATTTTACATTCTGCTTGAGCGTTGTAGATAAGTTATATTTGTGTACCCTGGCAGGCTGCGGTTCTGCAAACATGAGTAAACAGAAGTTGGGTGGTGGGGTTGTAGGTACCCTTGATGCTTTTTTAAGTTGAGCTGAATCCGCTTTAATGCATGAAATTTTGTTGACGGAGCGAAGGCTGTCACTTGAACCTGTGTTATCATTAGGTAGCTGCAGTTCCACAGTGCAGTCCTCTTAACATTCCATAGGAAGTGTCACTGACTCTGAAACATACAGTATTCAGCCTTATATGACCAACATTGATCCAGTGCATATAACCCCAGCCATCCCACAAGGACAGGAAAGCCCTTTAATTACATCAATGGTGACCACAAGGGGAAAGAAGGTTAACGGGGGCACAGGCGGAGAACCACCACTAACAAAACCGACAAACGAAAAGTTGCCACTGCCGGGAAAACGGGTGGTCTCCAACCTGTAGTAAACTTTACCGACAGCACTGCACAGCAAGCCACAAGCTCAGCCAACCTAGTCCACAAATCCCCTCAGCTCAATCTAGACGAGCTATGCTCTCTAATAGGAGTGAAAATCACAGCCATGATCGACCCCTTACTTAAAAAATTAATCTCGGTCGACGACAGATTGAAGAAGATTGAACAGGGTATCTTCCAAACTAACCAACAGGTGGGGGCTTTAGACATATTGCAAACATTAACCGGGATTCCCTTTTGCGCTAAGTCAGCTCCCATTGTAACAGCAACATGTACTGAGCCCAACCACTCTGCTATTACAACTAATGGTATGTCTATGAAGATGAAGACTCAGCAAGGGGAAAAGCGATACGAACCCACACACCTCTCTGCATCTTCCACCAGAGGCCACTCCGTACACAGTGGTACTTGCTAACGTCCCAATGCTCCCACCCGGTGCTCGGGAACATTGGTCGACGCTCAAAAACAAGGCGTTACACTTGTTGGGCAACAGGACAGGCATAAGAGACCATTTGTTTTGGGAGTTTAAAATGGTTCGTAGAATCAATTGGATTGGGAAGTCACGCAAGTCACAGCTAGGTGATAGTGTGGTCCTTAGTTTAAGATCACCAACACTGGTTCAGCACATATTGGAAACGGCTGTACACTCCTTTACTGAAGCAGATGATATAAAAATTGTTCCTCTAGGTTTTTTTTTATAAACCGCAGAGTATATTTAGGTTTAATGAGTGGCGCGGACCCGGTAGAGCCCACAATCAATTCGACTCTCCAGTCCACACAAGTAATCGATTTGAAATTCTTGCCTCCTTAGAAGAAGTCGACTGACTGGGAACATTTAACATCTCCCCACCACCTGTTTTAAAGGAACATATGGGTGAAGTGGAGGTTGATAGGAGCTTGGGTTCTTCCACCTCTGTTGCGTTGACTAAATGGGAGGAAGTCTTCCAGGGTAAACAGGTCTGCAGTTCAAGTAGTGTGGGTGTGGGGAGATCACCCCACTGAAAATAAGTCCTAGTGGTATGGTGAATATAATTTCGCCAAGATCAGCAGCTTGCCCCCACAACATAACTAGTATTCCTAGTTACAGTCTACTGGAACATGACGAGGTATATGATGTAGAAGAAGCTAGTGGTCATGATAATTTTAGTAATGGTCCTTTAAAAACCCATAGGACCATAGCTTCCTGGAACATCGCGGGATTATCATCAAAAACCAAGTCGACAGACTGGACATCTGGATATTCCAGGAGACCTGTTCCGTGGACAGAGTCTACCATCCAGGCTTTTTAAAATTTTCAAAGGCTGCAATAGGAGGACAGAGAGGAAGACCGATTGGCGGGTTGACCTGCTCGGTTAGACAGCATGAGGGAATAAGGGTGGAAGCAATATTATAGACAGCCCGTATATTATGGCCATACGAGTTAGATCGACTAAATGCCTTGATATAATGATTATTAATGTTTATTCACGAGGGCAGCCAGGTGGCAGGGGATCCAGTGTGGTCACTGTTCTCAATGGCTTTTTGGCAACGCTCGGGGTATCTGTAACTTGATCATAGCTGGAAACTTCAATTGTATATATATATATAAAATCTTTATTCGGCTTATTCACAATGGAAAAACCATAAAAGACACAAGTAATATCACACATTACAGAAGTACACATATTACATAATATTTCATATAAAATTCATTTCATGGATAAAAAAGAGTTAATAAAAAATGTGCAAGATGCCGCTCAAAATGGGCTTGACGAGGATTTTTAAAGGTTCTTTCTGTGTTTCACGATGCATTTTAAGAAACTACTAACAAAATAACAGACGTTTTCCGTTTCCAGCATTTGCAGTCTTAAGAGAGCGGGTCTGCATTGTCTCAACCCCCAAGTTCTTAATATCGGTAGTAGCCAGGTCTTTCTGTGGGCTTGATGGAATTTACAAAGCAGAATCACATGCAGGTTGGACTGTGTTGATAAGCCATCACATGGACAAGGGGGGAGTGTGGCATTCCAACAGTTTTGTGACGGAAAGGTGACCATTCTAAAAAAGGTGTTTAGCCTGAATCTTGTAATTAACATTCTTTCGTAAGCTGATGTTTGAAGTGCCAGGTACGGGTGAATGTCATAGGCTATTTGAATCATGTTTGCATGTATAACTGCCGTTTTTGAAGAGTTGGATGCAAGTCTTAAGGATTCCAGATGTCTTAATGCTTTCTGTTTGAGGTCTTTTTTCGAGATGTCTGTTATGGATACCGGATCCAGGTAATAGTTCTCAAAGCCTAGATCATTAAAAAAGTTTCTAACATATAGGAGCCACTTTATTTTTGAGGAATTGTCCAAGTTCATTGAATCTGGAAGGATGGATTGTGTCAATGCATTTTTGTCTGACTTCAAGATGCGGCGCCACAACATCAACGGTTCTATTTTAATTAGGTCCTCTATGTAAGGTATGCCTAGTTCTAAGTGCATTGCGTAGGTTGAGGTACCTTTGGGGGTGACTAATAGGAATCTTAAAAAGGCGTTTTCTGCCTTCTGAATGGGGCTGGTGTCAGTGTAGCCCCAGACTTCCGCACCATATGTTGCAATTGCCTGGCATTTGGCGTTGTAGATCTTTAGTAGCTCCACTGGTGGCCTTTTGCCTAGTCTCTGGGAGAAAGTTGTTAGAGCGGCAATTGACCTCTTGAACAAATGTGCCCTTGTGTTCACTGCTGGTTTCCAGCTAAGTTGGTCGTCTATCATGACCCCCAAATAGGGATATTGAGGGGTGGCTTCAAGGTTTTGGTTATTGAGCTGTATGGGGTTTGTTCTTTTCTGCCCTCTACCAGCTGTCATTACGAACGTTTTTTTCACGTTCACCATTAGGTCTAAATTGCCCATGAAGGTCGTGTACCTACTCACTGCTTTCTGGAGTTCGCGAGGTGTTCGTGCGAGGATAACAGCGTCATCCGCATAGAGCAGGGCTGGAATCAGGCGGCGGTTTATACGTGGAAGGTCCTGAGCCCCCCCCCAACATCTCCCCCTCCAAACCGTTGGTATAGAGTGAGAAGAGGAAGGGGGCCAGGACGCAACCCTGCCTGACTCCACGCCCTACGCCAAACGGCGACGTCAGCTCTCCATTTACGCCAAAGCGCACTCTGGCCGTTGCCCCAGTATAGAGCTCTCTTAAGAAGTCCAAGATGGGTAGGTCTACTCCCAGTTGGGCTAGGACCTTCCACAGCTTTGCGTGCGAGACGCAGTCAAAAGCTGCGGATAGGTCGACAAAGACCATATAGATCTTAGTTGGAATGGCCTGGGTGTATTTGCCCATTATTAGGGTGAGGTTAAGGACCTGCTCTAGTGTGCCAAAGCCCTCTCGGAAGCCGAATTGGATGTCAGAGATTATGCCTTGATCCTCACTCCACTGCTGAAGACGCTCTAGAATCACTCTCCCCACTACTTTCCCAAGCGAATCCAGCAGTGAGATTGGCCGGTAGCATTTTGCATCTTGGCGGTCCCCCTTTTTTAAAAATGGGGACCATTATTGATTTGGTCCAAGAGGTTAGAATTCCCTCATTTGCGGCCGCTGTACAGACTCTAGTTAGAATGGGGGCCCAGAGATCTAGGTTGCTTTTAAAGAAGTCCACTGGGACCCCGTCGGGACCTGGTGCCTTGCCTGGTTTACTGTTCTGCAATGCCTCCAAGAGATCTGGGATATCAAAAGGAACCAGAATAGGGTACTGGGCCTTTGGGGGTAGTGGGTCTGTTGGTGAGGTATTTTTGAAGATCTCTGCGAAATGAGAAACCCATGTGTTTTCATCGATGGCGACTTCTATTTTTGGGGTGCCAGTTTCTGTGAGATAAGGAGTTCTAAATGTGCGCCAAAAAAGCTTGCTGTTTTTTGAGACTGCGCCTTTGTGAAGGTCATCCCATAGTTTTTGCTTAAGTTGGGCAGTTCTCAGCTTTCTTTCCCCTATATATTGACGCCTTAAAAGTTGAATCTGGGCTACATCGCGTGGTTTGTTATGGAGTGCAGATTTCAATTTTGTTAATGCAACTGTGCAATTATGATTAAACCATTTTAGTTTTGTGGGACGGTTTGGTTTGGGTTTTGAGGTAAGAAGGTCCTTTATAGAATCTAAGATTAGTTTGAAGTTTATCAGGACTTCCTTATGACTTGATGCAAGATCCAGGCATTTTACGATATTTGGGTAGGTCCGAGTTATTAATTTTTTCGTTATATCTGAGGGATTAATTTTTGCCCATTTGATTGTGAATCCGTTATGTTTACCAACCTGAATTTTGTTCTGTGTGAGGGTGGTCGCTATCTCCAGTTTGTGGGAGTAGCTGGATGGCATAGATATCTTAATTGTTAAGGCTGAGTGATCACTAAGGGGATTAGCAATGACTCCGAAATCCTTAACTTTATTCATCAGACTTGGAGAAAGGAGTATAAAGTCTACTGTGGTTTGATGGCCTCTGCCCACGTAGGTCGGAGTAAATTTATTTGGGTCTACTTCAGGATGGTTAGCAATGTGCAGATCCAAGTCCGAAAGGACGGTGTTGATGGTGTTTCCCAGTTTGTTATGTGCGAAGTGCGATAATGGTGCATCAAATTCATCCACTATCCCACAACACAGTGGGTTGGTCGCTGTACAGGGATGGAGATTAAAATCTCCTCCCCAGATTATATGGGTTGCCTCTTTGCCAGGTCTACAATGGTGAACTTGTTTTAATTTATCATATAGGCTTGTGAGGAGAGTTATGAAGTTTTCTTCCGGTAAGTTATTATATAGATTGGTCAAGATGATTATTTCTTTATTCTCCAGGGTTAGTGAGAGGATTTGATGGTTAGCGTCCTGGGAGAGTGTAACCACTTTGTTAAGTGACAGGGTATTTGCAATATAAATTATTAACCCGCCTTTCGGTCTGCCCATTAGGCTGGTTAGTGCTGGAACGAAGTGGGTTTTATAACCTTGTAGATGTAATTCTTCTAGTGACCAGGTCTCTTGGAGACAAATTATTTGATATGGATTCAGGAACTTCTGCGCAGATCCGTCCACGATTTTATTTCGCAGGCCTGCGATGTTCCAATAAAGTACTGTGATTGGAGAAAGGTCATCGTTTAATTCTTCTGTTAGAGTTATGGATTCCGTGTTTCTGGGATCTAAGGGGGTAATCAAGGACTGTGGTGAGGGGAATACATGGAGCTCATTGGGGGGGGGTTTCTGTTAGTGGTCAGTCGACCATTTCTAGGCCACTGTACCTATTGTATAACGGGATGTTATGCCATGGGTCCCACCGGGATTGATCTCTGAATGGGGGCCATTGCATGTGAGGTCTTCTGTCTTCCCATCGTCCACCCTGGTGGCGTTGTCTTACTGTGTGCCAGGAAAAATCTGGCTCGTAGATGTTAAGGGGACCATGGTATCTAGAGTTTGGTAGGTCGTCCTGCCTAGGGAATGGAACGGACCAGGGTGGCTCCTGCTCCTGGATAAAGCCGTCCACTTGCCTAAAAGGATAGAAGAAGGAGAGTGACTTGATCTTAATACCTCCATTTGAGGCAATATCTTCCCATGCGCAGACATAGTCCGCTATGCGTGGGTCCTCGAAAGTAATCGTTATACAATCCCCGGGAATGGTTTTTCTGGTGCTACCCACCCATGGTACTCTGGCTACGGATCTAATTCTTCCGCGCCAGGTGGATGGAATCGGGCGGTTGGTCTGGAGCCAATGCTGGGCCTTATTTTTTAAGGACCAAACCGGTTCCGAAGTGAGATCTGTTAATTCAGGGACACCAGCCATAACCACCACGTACGGTGAGGCCTCAGGAGGGAAATCTGCTGGGAGTCTTGTGGGGCCAGGATTCTTTGCAGTATTTCTCTTGGGCCTATCCGAAGGGGTTTTTGGTGGTGGGACCGGGGGGGCTGATGTTTTTGTTGTTGATTTATTTACGTTTTTGCCAGGGGTTTTATTGGCAGAGCTGCTAGAAGCAACCGGCGTGGGGGCTGTTGTAGGTGCCGCGCCTGGGGAAGTTAGTGTAATTATCTGTTGCGAGTTATTAGTGGTACTCAGAACAGCGGCGTTTTTTGGTGTTTTCGTCGCGTTTGAAGTATTATTGTTAGCGGGCACATTAGGTGTTGTTATCCGGAGAGTCTTTTGTTGTAGGTTGGGCAAAGATGGATTAGCGTTAGCAGTGTTAGTAATGGTTGATTTTTTAGTATTGGTACCTCCTGCTTTTTGTGGGCATGGTAGGAGAGTTGAGTGTTGGATTTTTAGGAGTTTTGAGATTTGTGACTCTAAAGTTAATAATCGCTGTTCTAGAGGTTGTAATGCTTGTTTAACTATGCTGGCTATGTTGGTGAGTGTTAGTTTCTGAGCCTCCATAACACTCAGGTCCACTTGGGCTTGTGTGAGAGAGGGAGGATCAAGGACTTTCGGGATAGATGTTTCCTTCTCTGATTGGTGAACTGACGCTAGGATCTCTATTTGGACTAACCTGTCATCTCGATTTTGTGGGATACTAGGTGGCTCCGCCAGGTTATTTGGTGTGATAGAGTTTGTGGGCGCCCTTTTCTTGCTAATGGCTCCCTCCCTCCTACCCCTTTCTATTCTTTTATCTGTGGAGGAAATTTGTGGAGATGTTATCGGGAGTAGATCCGGTGTTTTTTCAAGATCAAAGCTGAGCTGTGAGTCCGCAAGCTGGGATACTGATAGGTCTACTGTGTTTGGCAAGCTGCGTCTCTCTCGTGTTGGTGCTACCTCAGCATTTGAAGCTCCCACAGCTGGGGATCTGGCTTCCGCCAAGATACCCAATGAGGATCTTTTGGCGAATGCCAGATCTAAGGAGACCCTTTCTTCCATCATTGAAATACTTTGATCTATGAAGGTATTAGCCTTCGTGAGGAAGTCGTCCATAGGGCCAAGCAATTTACCCACTGAACTAGGGGCTTTGGTTTTAGGTTTGGATCCTCTCGTGAGAACCATTATTGTTCTTGTTTGGCTGTGAATCGGAGGGGGTTAGTAGAGTAAAAAATATCAGACAGGTGGCCCAGTCCAGTCTCTAACGGCCTCAAACGGCCCGCTCTTTGCCCGGTCTTCGCCCCGGGCTGCGACCCGCGCGCGACCCGCGGCGCGTTGGAGGCTGGCTGCTTATAGGAGGAATTAAAAGGGAGTGGCCGCCGGGGGAAGAGGCGCCGGCTGCAAGGAGCGGTGGTTTCTGGGCCTCGCAGTCCCCCGGTAGGCTTTTCCAGGACACAGCCTATCACTTGGTGCACTACAACCTGGGCGGGTCGCGCTGAGAGCGGGTTGACTTACCGCCGATTGCAGTAACGCTCCCACCAGCCGACCTCTGCCACAGGGAATGCGCAGCGTTGCGTGGACAAAGGGCGAATCCTCAGATGAGAAAATGAACAGGTCAGTGAGCGGCACCCGCGCAGCGGGTGTCGCGAAAAGTTATATGGACACAGGCCAGTTAGATGAGCGTGGCCGCCGGGGGAAGAGGCGCCGGCTGCAAGGAGCGGTGGTTTCTGGGCCTCGCAGTCCCCCGGTAGGCTTTTCCAGGACACAGCCTATCACTTGGTGCACTACAACCTGGGCGGGTCGCGCTGAGAGCGGGTTGACTTACCGCCGATTGCAGTAACGCTCCCACCAGCCGACCTCTGCCACAGGGAATGCGCAGCGTTGCGTGGACAAAGGGCGAATCCTCAGATGAGAAAATGAACAGGTCAGTGAGCGGCACCCGCGCAGCGGGTGTCGCGAAAAGTTATATGGACACAGGCCAGTTAGATGGGCGTGGCCGCCGGGGGAAGAGGCGCCGGCTGCAAGGAGTGGTGGTTTCTGGGCCTCGCAGTCCCCCGGTAGGCTTTTCCAGGACACAGCCTATCACTTGGTGCACTACAACCTGGGCGGGTCGCGCTGAGAGCGGGTTGACTTACCGCCGATTGCAGTAACGCTCCCACCAGCCGACCTCTGCCACAGGGAATGCGCAGCGTTGCGTGGACAAAGGGCGAATCCTCAGATGAGAAAATGAACAGGTCAGTGAGCGGCACCCCAACAGGTCAGTGAGCGGCACCCCGGGTGGCGGGTAGCAGGTGAGCGATGTGCGGCGTGCAGGGGCTCACCAGGTCAGCGGCTCGCCACTCGGCTCGGCAACTCTACTGCTCTGCTACTCGGGTCTGACCTCTGCTGCAAGCAAATGTCTTTCGCGGCTCCTGCCACGGGGGAATGTCTTTCGCGGCTCCGGCCACGGTGAAAAATGCCTTTTGCGGCTCCAGCCGCGGTGAAAAATGCTTTTTGCGGTCCGGCCGCTGTACAATGCCTTTTGCGGCTTCGGCCGCGGTGGAAAATGCCTTTTGCGGCTCCGGCCGCTGTGCAATGCCTTATGCGGCTCCGGGCGCTGTGGAGTGGCTTTCGCGGCTCCGGCCGCTGTAGAGTGACTTTTCGCGGCTCCTGCCGCTTTGGGATGGTGCTCTGCCGCTGTCGGGCTGCTCGAGCCGTTGCAAGGACAGCCTCAGCCTCACAAGCTCAAACTCAGCAGCCCCACGTGGTTACTGGGTGTGAGTGTTCGAAAGAGAATATTGACCAGCGGGTACTTTGTTTCAGCCGTTTGTCTCAAGAGCATCGGGCTGTGTTAACTTCAATTGTAGCATTAAGCCCCTGGATCAGGAGGATGGAAAGCTTAGCAAAGATGAGGATGCACAATGGAATATCCCCCAACTAGAATTAGGACCCATTTAAAAATGGACTGAGGCCGCATTACAACTAAAGGGCTTTTGTCTGGAAAGGGGAATGAGGGCAGCAAATGGGAGGAAGCAGTCAGATAGGCTGGGTGTAAACACTTTTGACAACGGATTAAGAAGCAGCAGGATAGACTACATCCTCATTAAGGTAGATTTCTGGTCATCTGTCTTGGATATGGAGGTCCAGAAGCGGACCGAAAGTGACCAAAATCCATTGGTTTTAAAACTAAATGATGTAAGTGTTTGTTATGCAAACAGCAGGAAAGTGGAGTATAGCACTGAAGAGGTTACATTAACCAATGACATGAGGAGAGTTCAGTGGGCAAGGATTGCAAATAATGAGGGAGCATTGACTCAGATGAGGGACTTTGTAATGAGTTCAATGGCCAAACTTCTTGATTGTGACTCACAGGAGGATGCTAATCTCAATATTCTCCAAGTGCATGAAGAGTTATTTAAGAACCTAAAAAAGTTCTTTATTAAAAGTAATATCCCCAGGAAGAATAGGACTGAAGGCAGGCTCTTGGTATAACAGCTCTTGTAGAAATGCTCATAAATCCTTATTGAAGGCTATTAGATCCAAGTATCAGGAAAACAACAGAAAGACCAGAGCAAATTATAAGAAAGTGCAGTTTCAGGTGAAGAAGGAATGGGACAAAGACCGATGGCAGGAATTGCTGTTGGCATGCAAAGGGAGGAACACGACTCAATTTTGGCAGCTATTTAACTAGTGGTGAACTGAAGCAGGTACCGAACCACCATGTTGCCCCAGTACAGTGAGTTGCACACTATGAGGTGCAGTTCCAGTCCACAAACTGTAATGAAGAGATTCCCCAGTGGCAAATACCCAATGAATCCCAGTGTTTTACTAGTGTAGAGGTTGAGTCTGTGCTAAAATTTATTCAGAGAGTTAGGGCCCCTGGCCCAGATTGCATACCTGCTGATCTGTTCATAAAGGAAAGAGAGCTCTAGCTACCCTACATAAAGTTATTGGCGAATGCCATAGCCAATGGTGCCCCAATTCCTGAAACCTGGTCAAGTGTTAAAATTCTGCCGATATTTAAGAAGGGTGACCGCTCACAACCGGGGAATTACAGACCAATTAGCCTGATAGATTCTGTTCAGAAGATTGTAGCCAGATTAGTGCTTGGCAGAATCCAGGCCTGGATAATTGAAACAGATATTTTAACACCCCTACAGGCGGGGTTTCGGCCACACACAAGTACCCTTGACCAGGTTTTCAGGTTTGTGCTAATATACTGGCAGGTGGTTATCACAGGAGGGTGCACAGTTTATGCGGCTTTCGTGGATTTAAAATCTGCATTCGACCTTGTCCCTCGCGTGAAAATGTGGAATGCTTTGTTGGAAATGGGGATGCCCCCGGAATTGGTGGCCATCTTAGTAAAATTACATGATTCAACTTATGCGTAGGTCTGCTGGGGTAAACTGGGGGAAATTACAGAGAGGTTTCCAGTGTCTAAGGGGGTAAGACAGGGGTGTGTACTAGCCCCTACTCTGTTCTCTTTATTCATAAACAGGGTAGTCCAGTATTTTATAAACAACCCCACTGATGCTCCAACATTAGCAGGTATGAAAATACCCTCGCTCATGTTCGCGGACGACACCTTGATAATATCTAAGACGAGACAGGGGTTGCTGGCCGCCCGGTCATGGTTTGAAGTGTTTTGCAGCGACCATGAGCTAAGGGTTAATGTGGAGAAAACAAAGTTCATGGTGCTCCATAAATCCAAAACCATCAATGGGAGAGTATACATGAAACGATGTGCCCTTGGACCAGACTGACGTGTTTACCTATTTGGGTATCACAATAAGTAGAAAGCTAAATTGGAAGCCCCAAGTTAACATGCTGGCCCTAAAGCAAGCGCAATTAGCAGGTGCCTTGGTCAAGGAGCTTAGGCTCTCACAAACTAAGCCTATTGCCCCAGTTCTGCAAATATACAATACTAAAATTAGCCCAGCAATATTATATGGCGCCGAATTGTGGGGCTTTGATAATCTAACCCCCCTTGCATTAGCACAAAACAAGTTTGTCAGATCATTAGTTGGCCTTCCGCAATCCTCCCCTCTTATACCTCTCTATTTAGATCTGGGTTGTCATAACATCGAGGATGTAGCACGTTTTAGACTGCTGGCATTCTGGAGGCGACTTTGGACTACTCAAGAGCTCTCCTTGTATGCCAAGGCTTTACTAGACGTAAGGAAGCTGGGTGGACTAGATGCGATCCAATGGTTGTGCAACATTAGAATTATGTTGTCCGACATGGGGATGAGCACTTTGTGGGAGAACCCCAACACTACAGTATTTCCCCCCAAGAAGATCTACAAAGCAGCTTACTGGGATATGGTTAAAATGAAGAAGTTTTCATCCATTACTAGGCCGACAATGTCTAGGGAGTTCCTAGAAGTAAAAGATGAGGTCAAACTGGAAGATTATTGGGACCTCATTTCCAGGTCAACTGATCGGAAACTTTATCACCAATTCAGAATAGGTCCCCTACCAACAAGATCTTTCACAAGTAGATGGCTCACATCAGTGTGTGATAAATGTATCTTTTGCCATGTCCATAGTGAGACCATAGCCCACATTTTATTTGTCTGTCCAGCTTACCATCTTTCAAGGACAAAATGGTTTAAATCCGTTTGTATGGTCTTGGGTATAAGGACCACGAAGGAAGCTATAAGGATCCTGAGGTCAGATACCACAGACTTTATTGTAAATGGTATGGCAAAATATTTGAGATGGGTGTGGGCCATTCGAGCCAAGAAAATGGGGGTAGAGTAACCTTTATTGTAAAGAGGGACCATATACCAGTGTAAGAAATTGACTTTCAGATGAATTAACGCTTTTGTATAAATGGTGGTATCTTGGTTTTTAGCTTATCCGACATGTTAACCCCTTCCATGCTCATGACGGGACGGAACGGTTCCGTCATGAGCGTAAGGTGGCCTGTGCTTATGACGGAACCGTTCAGTCATGGTTCCATAGGCCCAATGGAACGTTCAGCACCGGGGCAAAATTTGCGCAGCACAGAAGGGGTTAACTGTTGAACGTCACTCTGCATTCTAATATTACATTTTATTTTTTTACTACATATAACCATGTTTTAACAGTGGAAATATATAATTATTTTATGATAAATTATGACTATGGTAGTTCTCATCGAAGAATGTTTTATGGGAATTTGTTACGAGATGAAATATTTTTATATATATTTTAAATATTGAATGATCTGGTCTTTTATGATTAAATAATCGAAATAAAGACTATATTGAATTGAATTGACACCAGGATACTGGAGACTGGACATGGTTTAGAAAAGTACTGCTTACATGGGGTTGGAAACTATTAGCGATAGCCTTGGTTAAATGTGGGACTATTTTAGGGTGCTATCTATCTGTGAGTAGTCTTCTCATGTGTTGCAGTATGCTCCTTTCAGCCTGTTAGCCCCCTCCGGTTTGTGTTCCGCAACAGAATATGCTTATGATGCAAGAAGAAGAAATATGGGATTTAATGAACATTATTGTTCGTGATCTCACAGATTAGCCTGCTTACAAAAGCCCATTTGTTTCTTATTTTCTCTGTAACAGTCCTATAATGGAGAATATCTGAAAATGAAGTACTGTCATAATATGAGGGGCCAAATTAAATGATCTATTATTGATTCTATAGGTTAGTGATAGCAGGCAATTGGTAAATGTTGAACTCATGTTATAGGACCATTTGAGGAAAAGGTCATATAATAGGAACATGAGTGCATTATTTTTTTTTAATCCACCTGATTTTGTAGAACATTGTTTGAGGAATTTTCCATGTGCGTCCTGACATTGCACATTATTTTTTTTCTCCATGACCTTGGAACAGTACTGAGTGGTTGTTAGAATAATTGCACTTTGTTAATCATTTGTGCTTCTCTGAGATGGAAAGACATACTGGTCTTTTTCCATTCAATTTGCAATTAAGCAATGGCTTGTGATCACTTATCTTGAAAATGTAGTGTGGTTAGCTATTCTTTTTGTATGTATAACTGGAAGGAAATTTCCAATGGATTATGGGGAGGGAAGTGAAGTCTGTAGGCAGACTTGTTTGAAGTACAATATAAATATGAAAGGAGAATTATTTTTAGTTGTTCATTACCTACACGGAACAGCTTTTTCCTTGTTGGTCTTGCATCCGCTTAAGCTTGAATAAACTAATCTGTTTTACCCCAGACTCCCTGTACTCCTTTAGAATTTAAAGTGGACAAGAGGTGCGTTTCTCAGGCGGTGGGAATGCCACTGCCCGCACTGCTAGGCTAATGTCCAGAATGTAAGAATATAGCTTCAAAGTGGAGTATGTACCAGGAAAAACAACGAAGAAGACTGCGTGTCCAGGTTACATGTAATGAGGAAGTTGAGTGTAGGGTGAGACAGAGGCAAGAAGCAGATTTGATTGCCACCATCAATTATGTGGTTGAGAAGGATTTTCTTGGTATTGATGAAGTGCTGTGGATGGAGTCTAGTGAGAAAGTAGAATAGTGGAAAAATGCAAGAGTGTGTGTTGAGAGGATGGCCTAGGAAAGGTAACATATCTGCAGAGATGTTACCATTTTTGAAAAATTCTGATGAATTAGCTTTGGAAAGAGATTTGCTATTTAAGGATGGTAAATGTATTCCTCCCGAGAGGATGCAGGATGGTATTCTCCAGTTAACTCATAAACTGCATTTGAGAAGGTCTTCCATGAAGAGGCTGATCAGATCGA
This sequence comes from Lissotriton vulgaris, assembly GCF_964263255.1. Lineage (NCBI taxonomy): Eukaryota > Metazoa > Chordata > Amphibia > Caudata > Salamandridae > Lissotriton > Lissotriton vulgaris. The sequence goes on from NC_141691.1 coordinate 1,105,952,008, forward strand.
GGGTCTGGTGGCCGGGTGTAGATCGCATGGTGGACAGAGTAGTCAGGGAATGTGAGCAATGTGTGAAAAGTGAAAGAGGTCTCAAGGAGGTTCCTGCAGCTTTAAAAACCTGTATGTTGGCCAGAATTTCCCTGACAAAAGGTTGCCATGGTCATTTCAGGACCATTTTTTTTGTTACCACAGGAGGCACGGTTCACTTTGGTTTTGGGGAACTACCATTCCAAATGGCCTAAAATGTATTTTGTTGCGCAGACCACCACTAGTGCTATTACTGAATTCCTCGACGAGGTGTTTGCTAGGGAAGGATATCCAGAAGTGTTGATCAGTGAAAAGGAGTTCAACTGAAATCTATTGAGACGGAGGACTTTCTCAAACATTCTGGTGTTTGCCATATTACCACTATGTTGTATTAACCTTAAGGAAATGGTCAGGATGAGAGATTCAACGGTGTGTTAAAGGATTGGGTGGCTGAGGCATGCAAGTGTGGTGGTGAGTGGAAAAGTATGCGGAGGGAAAAACTATGGCTGTATTGGACAACAGCACACACAGTCACGGAGATCTGTCCGTGTTCAGATTGCTCAAGGGGAGAAATCCTGTGGCCAGGTTGTGTCCTTGGTGGTCCAGGGAAAAAATGAGAGAAAAGATGTGGATGTATGGAGATTGAACAGTTGTCAGAAGATAGGAGTACAAACAAGGCAAGATAAAGGAGTGGTAGGATGCCAAATGGAAGGTTAAAAGGCCAAATTTCCGTGTGGGTGATTGGGTGGCGATCCGGTTGCCAGGCATTATAGCAAAGGGTAAGCCCAGATTTTGCAAGGCTTTGCAGGTGATAAGAGTGAACACCAACAGTGTGGTCACCCAGGATGGAAAGCCATGGAATGTCAGACGTGTGGCCAGATGTAAAGAGACACTAGATGGGAAGGTGGTTGTGGAAGAAGATGGGGGAAGAAAGGTGCCTGCCGAAGTTGGATAAATTGCCTGTATTGAGTGGTATTACCTTAGGAGAACATGAAAGCGGGTATGTCACATTGGGCAACAAGTTGGAAGCAGTGCCCTATGACTCTGTAACTTCGAGTAAAGACAGATAACAAAATGAGACACGTACCAGGGAGGTTTAGGGATTTTTCCTCTTATTAATTTTTTATTGCTATATATTTTGTATTGTTGTTTAAGGGGAAAGATGTGTTCTATTCTCCTATATGGTATTAGCTGTGTTTACTCTTGAGGTCCTCCAACTGCTGTATGGGAACCTATAGAATGTTGTTAAGGCAGTTATTCTTTAGCTGCCCACTGAATAGGACTATAGAGGCTGTGCTGCCTATATAAAGGATATTTTCTACTTTTGGAGTATTGTCAACTTCCTACAGCACTGCACACATTTTACATTTGGCGTGGAAATGCCCTGCGATTACTCAATTCTGGTCGCTAATGGTACTGTGCATTTCAGAAGTGACTGCCTGTCTTCTCCTTTGAGACCCCCTTCAGTGCTTACTGGATACAAGACCTCTCATTAAAAATACAAAGCAACTTGTTCACTTTCAGAGAATGGCCCTGATCTTGGTGAAACGATGTGTAACCATGACATGGAAGTGTAAATTTGCACCCAAGTGAGCTTGAAGCGCTCTTTCAGGGTGTTTGGTTTCAACACAGTTTCCAGCTTATGTAAATGTATTGATAAATAACGTCCTTTAAAAGCCCTGCTAAATAAGCTTAAGTGGAAAGAGGAGCTACAGGAAACGATTGTCACTGACAAATACACAGTGTTTTTCCAGATTCTCCATCAGCTGAATAAAAGGTTTTTCCTCCACCAATCTCATACATCATAAACTAAGAAGAATATGCATATCTTCTTTACTCTTGCAGGAACAACCACATTCCACATCTGGAGAGGCTATAATAAGATTCAAATATTGTGGATCAGGGTCCTAATCTTTGTCCAAGACTTTCCTACCATTGACACTTCCTAATAATCATAAATTAAACTGGCTGGGGTGATGCAGAAGAGAACACGCCACCACATACATTTTATTCATCCTTCTACTGAATGTCTCCAGACTCTAAACAGTACTGTCCACATAAGGGTCTGTAGGATTTACAAATCCAATGTTGCCATCTACTGAAGCCTGCAAAAAACACAGATGATGGACAGAATGTAGAACAATGTCATACATTCACCCCAGTACAAGGATCTGGGCCTAAATCCATCGTTTTTTTGCACTCCACACCACCCTGTGTTAGACACTGGCTATGTGCAAATCAGCTCTGACCCTGTGTCTCATGGGAACAGTCCAGTCCGAACTACCAAGCCATGTCTTTCCCAGACCGGAATCAGGCATCCAAGGACCGGTTTCTGGCTATCAGCCTTCATACTCAGACGTGAGTCCCTTGCTCACTTTGCCACTGGATTCAAGCAAGCCGGGCTGAAGAAGGCTGGAATGCCAGAAACCGGTCCTCGGAAGATTGTTTCCGGTCCAGGGAAGACATGGCTTGGAAATTCGGGCTGCACTGTTCCCATGAGGCACAGGGTCAGACTGATTTGCATATAGCCATGTCTGAACTGGGGTGGCAGAGTGGGCTAAAGAACGTGATGGATTAAACCCAGATCTCTTGACTGGGTGTGAGTGTCTGATTGATTCAGAAGCTCCGTCCATCACCAACCCCTTTTGTACCGCTTTTGGCCCCCATAAGTGTGGCAGGGTATACTGAGACGTGAGTCCCTTGCTCACTTTGCCACTGGATTCAAGCAAGCCGGGCTGAAGAAGGCTGGAATGCCAGAAACCGGTCCTCGGAAGCTTGTTTCCAGTCCAGGGAAGACATGGCTTGGCAGTTCGGGCTGCACTGTTCCCATGAGGCACAGGGTCAGACTGATTTGCATATAGCCATGTCTGAACTGGGGTGGCAGAGTGGGCTAAAGAACAGTGATGGATTAAACCCAGATCTCTTGACTGGGTGTGAGTGTCTGATTGATTCAGAAGCTCCGTCCATCACCAACCCCTTTTGTACCGCTTTTGGCCGCCATAAGTGTGGCAGGGTATACTCAGACGTGAGTCCCTTGCTCACTTTGCCACTGGATTCAAGCAAGCCGGGCTGAAGAAGGCTGGAATGCCAGAAACCGGTCCTCGGAAGCTTGTTTCCGGTCCAGGGAAGACATGGCTTGGCAGTTCGGGCTGCACTGTTCCCATGAGGCACATGGTCAGACTGATTTGCATATAGCAATGTCTGAACTGGGGTGGCAGAGTGGGCTAAAGAACGGTGATGGATTAAACCCAGATCTCTTGACTGGGTGTAAGTGTCTGATTGATTCAGAAGCTCCGTCCATCACCAACCCCTTTTGTACCGCATCTACTGAAGCCGACAAATGGGCATGTAAATGGCATTCCCACCTTCTATCAAAAATTGCACCTGCCACGGTACAATCTAGGTAATCGACCCAGCACAAAACAATACAGTGACTCGGTAGAACACACATTAGGTCTACTCGGTTCAACATCTTGTTGGCATTCTCAGACAAATTATGCCAAATTGAGAAACAATAGATAAGATTTACTGGGAAAGCATTTCAACAAACATTTAGGAAAACATGTAAATACTTTTGTTTAAATAAAATACATTTAATTCCTATTTACACAGATTTACTGTGAGAAATCTGAGTTGGGGATCCCCGGCACAATCAAGCTGAACGGGGCCCAAATTGTAGTACACAGATCTTTCACCTCTGGCATTTTGGGAGGACATGCATACCCCCAAGCTGGGAACTAAGGGCCCGATGTAGGTAAATCCCATTTACCGATTTTGAAATACCGAATTTTACCGATTCGGTATTTCAAAATCGGTAAATGGGATGTAGGTCCCAACATCTGGATTCTTTTCCGAATCCTTAAAATTCGGTATTTACCGATTCGGTAAATACCGAATCGGTATTTGCTATTGAATCCTATGGGCCTTTGAAGCCCATAGGATTCAATTCAAATACCGAATCGGTATTCAACGATTCGGTAAATACCGATTTTGTCAAGGGTGCAGGGGGTGTCACTTTGACACCCTCTAGCACCCCCAAAACGGGCATGTGTGCAATGTGGCACACAGACATGCCCTAAGGGCACGTCTGTCTGTCACATGGCACATGTGTACATGCACAGATGTGCATGTACACAGGAATCGGTATTTTACCATGGATTTGTATTCCATGGTAAAATACCGATTCTGTAAGCCATTTGCCAATGTAAAATTGGCTACCCACATAGCATAATCGGTAATTTTACCGAATCGGTAAATATTACCGAATCGGTAATAATTATACCGATTCGTTAAATATTACCGAATCGGTAAATTTACCGATTCGGTAATATTAACGATTCGGTAAAATTACCGAATATGTGCACCTACATCTCCCTAGCCCTTTACCGATCGGAAACGGCCGAAAATCGGTATTTTCGGCCGTTTCCGATCGGTAAAGGGCTACCTACATCTGGCCCTAAATGCCTTTTAGCACTTGACATTTAGGATAGCAAGCCAAAGCATTCAGATCTTATTTTGAAGTGTGGTGGTGGTGTAGGCTAGAGACTCAGAATCAGCAACACAACAACCAACACTGAATTAACAACTGTCCAGCCAGCGCTTTTACTAACAGGAGAAAAGGTCTATGGGGACATTCTGCAAAGGATTTAACAACCTACAGGGGGGGCACAACAAAGTAATGTCACACAGTTCAAGTAATCCACTAAACATGCACCGAACTCTCTATTCTAGAGGCATTTATAACAGTTAGCTCACCAGCAAGCCTTGCCCTTGAGAATGCAATATTCCCAGCTACAGACCTAGCACGAACAGAGGTGGTACATTGATATAAAGTCAGGCCCGCTGGCTTTCTCAGGATGTCAACATACAATACAAAAGCAGAACATAAGCCTCTCAAGCATGTTAAAATTCTTCAGATATTACTAAACATTTTCACATATTTGAACGTTTGTTATTATGACACTCCCAGAATAAAAAATAAATAAAACAGTGAACATTTAACTTCAGGGTCTAATTTCTACTCTATAAAAGGTAGCCAAGCAACCATCAAGGACACCACAGCAAAAGCCTAAACTCCAAGAGTGCTTGAACTGATTAAAAAAAAAATAATAATAACACCTGTCCCGGGGTCACTCTTTGAGAACGCCAGAAGACTTGGTTTTGTGACGAGGGTTCTTTATGGACATTATGTGCACCAACTGCTGCTCCCAGGTGGTGCACAGACATTGCTTTCCCTGCAGCGCCCCTGCCCTTCTGATGTACCACATGCTATAAATACATACTTTTTTCTCCACACTCCACAGGTTTCTCGGCCATCCCTTCACCTATAAGCAAGGGCTTTTAAACAGCCACCAATGGTGGCTTTTTGTTTTTTAAACTATACCTGTAGATGCCTTTGCTTGCTCTTCGTTTTCTTGAAGCACCCACACATCTGGGGTTAAATAAGAGCCTGTGTTCTCCTATGAAGACACATACGCAGTCTCCCTGCTCAGTACAGAATGGCACACTTTTGCTGGCTTCCTCTGCTTTTCTCACTAAAGAGCCCAGGGAGCAAGGAAACTGGGGGATGACAAATTCAATAGTTGGGTTGTCTCCCCTGCTTACAGGGCCACCCTGGCACGTGTTTTGTTTTTTATTAAACGTTATGGCTCTCCTGCCGCCTGCCGTTTCTTGCTTTCCTTGCGCAGGTCACGTGGTTTCATAAATTTCCAACGTCTGCAGCTGTGGGGATGGCCAGGCAGTTCATGCCAAGCGGTTCTGTGCAGGACAGCAAACAACGGATCCTGGCATTTCAGGTGAGCCCTGTCTCTCCAGGGTTTTAGTACTACTGTTTCTCCAGCTCCTGCACACGGAGTTTGTTTTTGCGCTGGTCTCCGCACTCGGGCTCTTTCCGTGCGTTTCTGCAGCGCTGGACCATCGTTCCCTATCTGCTTTTCATTTTGCTTCTGCTATTGTGGTGCTCTTGCTGCGAGTCCTGCTACGCTGATTCACACAGCATCATTTTGTTTTTTCCTTGCCATTTGCTCGTCGATTTCATCGCTGATTCACGCAGCCTTCGTACACTTGTTGTCCTTGTGGTGAATCTTTTCTGTTTTTTTCTCCCTTTGACTTTTTTATATTTTCCTATCCTATCCTTCCAACATGGCTACTTCTACCCCAATACTACTGTAATTCCACCAAAAGAATGTGTGTTTCGGGCGATCCACCTGTTCCTTGGTTGCAATGGAAGGAATACTTTATCAACTATTTAGTTACTATTGATAATGCTAATAAGTTGTCCGCTGAAAGAAAAAAACGTTTGTTACTGCAAAGTTTAGGTCCATATGGTTTAAGAATTGACAGTCAATTGAACAAAGATACTATTGTTGGGGATGAATATGTTTTTAATGAAGCCATTAGGTATTTAGATATTTTTCTCCAAAAGTATGTATAGGTATTCCCAGTTTTAAGTTTTTCCAAAGGAAACAAGACATGAATGAGTCTATTGATGAATATGTAACAGCTTTGAAAAAAACTTGCATTAGGTTGTAGATTTGGTGTTATTCAAGAAGAGTTAATAAGTGATCAAGGTGTAATGCATGAGTTTGATTAATCTATTCAAGAAAGATTATGGGTTAATGGTGACAACCCCTTGAAAGATGTTCTTGCAGTTGCCAGGAAGGCTGAGATGTCTGGTAGGTGCACCAAAGCCCTCAAGAAAGATAGCCTTGCATCTGAGCAACAAGAGATTGTTGCCAGGTTGCTCTCTAACAAAAGTAAAGTTATTTCTTCAGTTCAATCTTCTATCAAAAAAGACATACACTCTAGTAAAAAGGAGCGCAGATGTTTTTGGTGTGACAGTAAGTACCATCTTGCCAATGATAGTACATTTTTGCTTGATAGCAGGACATTTCCTATTTGTGGCAAAATTGGTAATTTCAGCGGAGTTTGCAACACTAAAAAGTCCAATAAGGATAGAGTTAAATGCATTGAGGAGGGTCCTTTTCCTTCCTCCAAAGATGAAAGTGATAAATATGATGATGATTGTAAGGTCATGAATCCTAATGGTAAAGTCGTTCCTAACATTTCTTACAGGGATGACTCCAGTAAGTCATGTGTTTGATGTCGATCGGCGGGATTAGTATACACATTGCTGCCGATTCTGGTTCAGCTTTCACAATTGTAAATGAAGCGGTTTGGTGAAAAACTTGGTCACAATTCATTCGATGCTGACATTGCTCCGGAGAGTTACACTGGGGAATCCATTGATTTACTAGGCTATAGGAATCTCATCTTTAAGTTTAAGAACAGACATGCTTTTTGTAAGTTGTATGTTTCAAAGAAAGAACCTTCTGTTCTTGGATGGAAGGATCAAAGAAAACTTAAAATCAATTTGGACCCTAATGGCGTTGAACAAGTTCTGGTCTTATATGAAGGTGAATGTTTAGGGAAAACAGTCTGTGGTGAATTTCCTGGCAATTTCTCCGGTACTTTAGGCAGATTGGAGGGTTTTGAACACCAAATCGCCCTTAAACATAGTGCTTCTCCCAAAATCCATAAACTTCGTAATGTTCCTTTATCTGTTAGAGATGAAGTGAAGAAGGAATTAGGCAGGTTGGTCAATGATGGTGTCATAGAGCCAATAGAGTTTGCTGAATGGATTTCTCCATTGGTCGTCGCTAGGAGGGCCAACGGAAAAATCAGAGTGAGCATTGACTTGCGCCACCTTATTGACGACATCTTGGTAGACCACTTTCCCCTTCTTAAAATCAGTGAAATATTGAACGAAACTAGGGTTCTAGAGGTTTTTCAACAGGTGATTTGTCCCAAGCATATCACCAAATTCCCTTGGCTGGTGAACGAAAAAACTCACTGCATTTATCTCTCATATTGATTTGATTTGATTTGACTTGGCGCTAAAGGTGGGTAGGTTAAGTAAGGTTGCCAGCAAGGTGTGTTGATCCTGTTAGTTGGAGAAGAGCCGGGTTTTCAGCGCCTTTCTGAAAGATAAAAGTTTGGGGCTACTCTTTATGGTGACCGGGAGTAGGTTCCACGTCATGATTGTCCCTAACAGGAAGCTTATCCCAACCCAGCAAGCTTTCTTAAACCTGGGTGTTTGGAGCAATTTGCTGTGTGCAAATCTTAGACGTCTGTTTCTGTTGGAAGCAAACTTGGTAGTCCAGATGTTGTTTAACTCTGATGACAGCTCTGTTCACCAGCAGGATTCCATTGCCAAGCAAAACAAAGTTGTTAATACGCAGGATGTTAATCTGAAGGAGGATAGTAAACAAAAAATTGTGCAAAGTTCCCAGAGGGGGCCAAAGAAGTGGCTCAGAATGACATTTCTCTCACTAGTTAAGAACACGCAAGTGCATGGTGTGGACCCTTGTCGGAAAGTTTAGGATACCTCACACAAGTAACCGGTTGGACAACAACTGTCATCCCATCCGGTGACCGTCCAGCGTCATCATTGGCATCCTGCTCCTACGGCAGGCTGGCGGTGCAATGCCCGTCGGGTAACCCAGGAGGGCTACACTTTAGTGGAGATCTTTTTTTCCTGCCAACGGGTGTGTGAATGTAAGGGGCCTAAGTAAAGTGCAATTGTGAGCGTGAGTGTGAATTCTAAAAAAAGTCAGTCGAGTCCATTAAGCAATTTTAATAGTGTGGCTCACTGCTTTGTTAAAAGGGAATAAGGGGTATCAAGGAGTGATGTGTAATCTGATCAATCCTTATTCAACCCTTAGTGTGAAGTTGGTCAACATGTTTCTTGCCTAGACGGCAATTCATCGGGACCTATAAAGCTCATAAATTGCTAACGGTCCCTCTGATTTCAGATGGATCGTTAGCAATTTATGAGCTTTATAGGTCCTGATGAATTGCCGTCTAGGCAAGAAACATGTTGACCAACTTCACACTAAGGGTTGAATACGGATTGATCAGATTACCCATCACTCCTTGATACCCCTTATTCCCTTTTAACAAAGCAGTGAGCCACACTATTAAAATTGCTTAATGGACTCGACTGACTTTTTTTAGAATTCACACTCACGCTCACAATTGCACTTTACTTAGGCCCCTTACATTCACACACCCGTTGGCAGGAAAAAAAGATCTCCACTAAAGTGTAGCCCTCCTGGGTTACCCGACGGGCATTGCACCGCCAGCCTGCCGTAGGAGCAGGATGCCAATGATGACGCTGGACGGTCACCGGATGGGATGACAGTTGTTGTCCAACCGGTTACTTGTGTGAGGTATCCTAAACTTTCCGACAAGGGTCCACACCATGCACTTGCGTGTTCTTAACTAGTGAGAGAAATGTCATTCTGAGCCACTTCTTTGGCCCCCTCTGGGAACTTTGCACAATTTTTTGTTTACTACTTTCTAGGACGAGTGCATTGGACCCCCCAAAATCGTCCATCTTTTATTCCCTTTTCTTGATACAAATCTGAAGGAGGATGCCAGCACCCGTAGAAAAAAAAAAAACATAAAACACCCAACTGTCTTAAAGGATTATATTTGTGATTAATTTCTGTTTTCTGTATTTTTATTCATGCATGTGTTGTTACATTTTTCTCAGTTTTTTTTAGTTTGTTTGCAAAGGAGGAGGTGTCAGATAAGACTAAAAATATCACTGAAACAGCCAAAATGTGTGCCTAAAAAAAAAAGGAGTGACCCTTGCCTATGGGGCTTTTCCCCGACTTGCTCATGAAGGTAATCCTGGTGCCTAGTGGGCTTTCTGCCCCCTCCCTCCAGGAGGGTGGGTGTAGATAAGGGGCTATTGTCCTGGGATGCCTTCCGGGAGGGCAGAAAGCATTTCTTGGGGGTGGGGGCATTAGCGTGTCCTTTTCCGCAGCCCCCAACCCTATTTATACAAAACCAACATAATCCCCGGTGCTAAGTGGGCTTTCTGCCCCCTCCTCCCCCAGGGCAGATCAGATGCCGGGGGAGGCAGAAAGACAGAGGCAATTTTTTTTGAGGGGTGGGGGCATTGGCATGCCAATATTAGGCAGCCCCCACCCCTATATACATAAAAAAATCCCTGGTGCCTAGTGTGCTTTATGCCACCCCAGGGGGGCAGAAAGATTGTGACCATTTTTTTCAGGGTAGGGGCATCGGCATGCCCCTTTTAGGCAGTCCCCACCCTTATATACACTAAAAGAAAGCCCTAGTGCCTAGTGTGGTTTCGGTCACCCTCTTGGGGGGGCAGGTCGGGAGCTATTGCCCCATCTGCCTTCCAGGTGGGAAGAAACACTGGAATTTCGGGCAGCCCCATCTCTAAATTTGCTCTAAAAATATATCCCTGGTGCCTAGTACGCTTACAACCCACCAGGGGGAGCATATTGGAGTCTATTGCCCAGAAAGATTGAATACGCGCCCTAAAAATAGGGGGAGCAAAGGCCCTTTCCCAAGGGGCCACTCTCCCCTCCCTGGTGTCCAGTGGGTGGATCCCTGCTTGGGGGGGAATCACCCTCCTGTGGCGCTTCCCAAGCAGGGAGCTGAGATAGCCCCTTGGGCACTTAGGCAGCGAAACTGAAATGAGCATTTCGGCTCATTTCAGTGAAATTACATCAGCGCGACATGCGCGCTGATCGTCATTTCAGTGAAACAATCCAAACAGCCTTGGGAGCTGGGGAAGCCCTTCTCCTGCTCCTAAGGCTGTTTTGGACTGACCGCACCAGAGGGATTTCAAGTACCATGTGTTGTACGGCCGGAGCCGTCCGACGCACACGAGCATCGTGGCTTCGGATGGCTCCCGGCTGTCCGACGCATGGAAAGAGTTAAAGGGACTTTAGAAGATGGAATGTTACGTCACACATATGTTGGAGTATACCATCTGGATTACTTAGAATAAGCCACAGCTCATGCCTCATTAGGAAATTGTGGAAATGCATCGAGGTGTAATCTAGTGCATATTTTGCTTTGCATTTTTATTTTTAGAGTAAAAATTATATATGAATCAGAGTATGTAATATTTATTGTGATGTCTCATCAAGTTTGGCCTAAAGTGGAAGGCAGCATATTTTTTTTTATAGATTTTTCACAATGGTAAAACAAACTGGAAATAACTTGAGATATTTTGAAGTCAGATGTACAAATGTTTCTGCTCTGTAATAAAGTGAATTGGAAGTGTATCAAGCCCTATATCTTTACTTATACTGTAGAAGACATTTGTCAACCCCCCAAAAACTATTTCTTCATGTCTTCAACAGCATAGGTATGTACATAGTGTGTGATACATTGATAAGAAACTTCAGTACTGAATTCAAATATTATTATGAGCATTTGAAATATATTTAGGTTACTCGAAGTAAGTGTTACCATTGTGAAATGCCCAATCTAAGGAAACATTTGGAAAATAAAGGGGCTAGCTGTAATATTCCCACATAATCTGAGTCAAAAACATATGAGAAGAAAAACAATGGTATAATGCGGGAACAAATTATAGCAACAATAGTTTATATAGACTTCTCCTTTAAGCTAAAGGCTTCTTCAAGACGAATGAAAGAAGTACTGGCAGACAATTACAGAAGGCGGAGGGAACCACCAGGAGCCCCTACGTGGTTAAAAGGCAGAATTGTGGCCTGGGGCCATATGAATGAGAGGCCGTCAGACCTAAAAAGGTAAGACCTGAGCTGGTAGGAAACCAAAGTCCCACAGACAAATACTGTAAGGTACTTGGACCAGAGACAACAGGATGTTTGTACTTATTTTGTCAGCATCAACTGGTGAGAGGGCCTGCACCGCAGATGGCGCAGGGGGTGCTGGCAGCCAGTCAAGCTGAGGAGAAGGAGACAAGCAGCCCGTTAATCCTCCTCCTGCCGACTTGACCGGCCGTCCTGTTACTAACAGACACGTCGACAATACTATTGGGAGAAGTCTATCTAAACTTTGATTACTTTTCTGAAAGACATTGTTTGATACACACTTAGGATACAGAGGGCAAGACCTTTGCTGTGGTAAGACAGTTTCTGTGACTGTACATTCTACAGACTATCTCCTATATGGACTGTGTCAGAAATAAAGAACATAGCCATATCTGTTTAAAATAGCTGGAGACTTAAGGAACATTTTCTAGCTGTCAATTTAATTGCCTCCATCCCACACTTTGTGTATGTACGCGCAACTGAGTGCAATGAATATCCTTTTTATATATGTTCCTTTATTTTTTTTATCTATGCATGTATAGTTAATGAGTTTATCTCCAAACATGCACTCCTGGTACCTTCCCCAGGAGGGCATGTTTGTAGGGCTATATGAGAAGTTAAAATAAATTATGGTTTACAAAATTGAATACATCACCAGTGATTTATTGAAGTAATCACTGTATAAACTATTGAAATAATAATTTGTTCCCACATTATAGCATTGTTTTCTTCTCAAACAAAAGAACTAGGCTTTCAGTTTATATACATATTGGTACAACACTGCAGTATTTGTTGGCACACATAGATTCATAGTTACATTTTTATGCATCAATATAATTCACCTCTTTTCTGTCTTGTACAAAGGTATTTTGCTTGGTATCATTTTTGATATAAGGTCACTATTCTAAACAACAAATCAGAATCATTCAGAAGTGTTAAACAGTTCCTGGAGTGAATTGACAATGGTTAAGCAAAAAGATTTTAAATGACATAGGAGCAATAATTGTAAATTACAAAAATTTGACCAAATGTTTTCTGAAGAAGTTCTCTATATGCATGAGATATGAAAAAAAGAACCAAAAACTGTAAGTCTTGAAGCATGTGAAATCTGGAAAAATGGAAAATGTTTAGAGGAAAAACTTCATGATCACGTCTATTGGAGATAAAATAGAACTACTGTATATGACTTTACAGCATCTTCAGCAGCAGGTGAAGCGGACGATGGTCATGTAGGCAGGGGATCAGCAGGCCACTGTGGTTTGGGTGTTGTGACCACTGACACCAAGGGAACTAGTGGCACGGAGGGTGAGGGGACTGCAACGGAGGCCATCAGCTAAACAAACCCGTCCCCCTAAAAGGGGTGGTGTCTCCTTTGCTGCAGACAACTCACCCCCTTCTCTGCCAAATTGGACTGAGTGACCTCCTACAAAACATTTCAGTAGGTCAGACTGCACTCCTGAATGAAATGTTTTGTGGCGGTTATTGACCCCGCCCGACTTCCGGTCTTACTGGAAGTTTCAGAAACTATCAAAATGACTCTTGACAGAGGAGGCAAAGCGGTTTTGATTCTATTAGACCTCTCCGCGGCTTTTGATACCGTGCCCCATGATCTACTCCTGCACAGACTTCAGGACTGCGGCATTGGTGGCACGGTCCTTAGGTGGTTCACCTCCTTTTTGGAAAGCCGGCAGCAAACAGTATGGCCCACCCTTTATTGGCCCCCATCCCCCCCAATGAAAAGTTGGAGTCCCACAGGGCTCCATTTTGAGCCCAACTCTGTTTAATGTAGACATGGCTCCACTGGCACGTCCGGCAGAGGCATACGGCGCAAAAGTTATATCTTACACCGATGACATGCAGCTGGTATTCACCTGTGAGAAAGATGATGTACTGAGGGGTAGGGAGATAAATGCTTGGCTGGCGAAGGTGTTCGCCTGGTTCAGACAAAATCAACTGCTCCTTTCAGGTGATGGGCTCTCAGCTATGGAACAGCCTGCCGTCCTCCATCAGACAGGTGCAGGAGCTCCTTAGTTTCAGGAGAAATCTAAAAACCTGGCTTTTCCAACATTAGGATGAGGTATACCCGCTGTTGTGCGCACCGGTCTGTTAGGGGGTCTTTCTAGCGCCGGGACACTCTTAAGAATAGCTGTGCGCTTTATAAATACCCAGTAACATAACATAACAACATGTAAATACCTTGAATCTGAATTTGCAGCAGTTACTGATTCCACCCGACCTCCGCTCCTTCCCCGTAGTTCCCACATCCCTGTTGAGACAACTAGAGATGCCATTTTGGGAAGTACATGCTCTAGTTGCTCAAAGGGCGGGGGACATAAAAATGTGCGCTGGGCCACTGGTGCGCAGCAGGTGTGCCTAAGGCAAGTCCGTCTGAGCCTGTCAGCGTCCCGGATGCATTGAACGCCAGCCATTATGCCGGTAATCTCTCTCAAATCAGACCCAACACCCTTTAGTACAACAGTAAGGAACTTTGGTCTCTTAACTCTAATAATTGTGAGGGATGCATGAGATGGGATGTTGCAGTGAAACACGCTTACGTCTGTGATAATTGCAAGTTAGATTTTCCACAGTCCCTGTTTGCCACCGCTGACACTTTAAAGGGAAGGCATGAGCCACTCTCTTTTAACCCCTTCGAGGCTGATGACGAGCTGGGCTCGTCATGGCGTAGCCTCCTCGCACGCTGATGACGAGCCCAGCTCGTCACGCAAAGTGCGATTTGAAAAATCTCAGCGCAGGAGCGGAATTCCGCTAGCACGCATGAGGTTAAGGCAGCGCTTATCAACGCTCGTTCAGTCTTTAAACACTGCCAAGACATCTTTGACCTGCTCGTAGAGGAGACATTCGACCTTCTGTTTCTAAACAAAACCTGGATTACGCCTTTTTCTAGCCCGTCATTGAAATGGCCATCCCTAAAGGGTTTAAAATCTCCAGAGCAGATCGCAAATCAGGTCAGGGGGGTGTTGCAGTGGTGGTAAGTGAAGAATGGAGTGCCAATTTAATAAATTAACGGACTCACCTGACATCAAAGTCCTTTATTTTTTTGTTAAAATTTCTCGCCACTATTGTTTGGAGGGGATCTTGCTCGATCAACTCCCTGGCCCTGCTAGTCTCTTCCCTAGTTTGCTGAACTGGATTATGCCTAGAGCTCTACGTTACAGGCACTTCTTGCTCCTAGGCGATTGTAACATACATATTGATAATATAGATGGGAGTGATACACGCAACTTTCTCTCCATGCTGCATGCAACCCAGCTCCAGCAATATGTAATCGCCCTGACTCATTGCGGGGGCCAAATGCTTGATGTCATCTATTCCAGTCTGCCACTGGTAGTGGAATCTCCCCTGCAAGTAACTTGGACTGATAATATCTGATCTCCTTCTCTTGGCATATTGAAAGGGGGACTTATTCGCCCAGGCCATGTTGGGCTGGTACGGGTAAGGCGACCCATAAAATAGAGCCGGCTGCTTTCTGCCAAGCCCTGGGTGAATGTCAGCCTCAGCTCCCAGCGGATTTCAATGTTGCTCATTCACATTTTAATAGATGGGTTGAGAAAGTGGTGGTAGATCTCGCTCCTCCAGTTAGACCCAAATGCCGGAACGCGACGCTGTCCAAACCGTGGTTCTCGCCTCAGCTTAAATTACAGAAACCGGTCCGGTCCTCGGATGCTTGATTCCGTTCTGGGAAGGACATGGCTTTTGTAGTTCGGACTGGACCGTTCCCATGGGGCACAGGGTCAGAGCTGATTTGCATATCGCCATTGTCTAACCCAGGGTGGTGTGGAGTGCAAAAAACGATGGATTTGGGCCCAGATCTTTGGACTGGGGTGAGTGTGTGACATTGATCCACATTCGGTCCATCACCTGTTGTGTTTGTAAATTACAGAAACAGCATTGTAAAAGGCTGGAAAGGAAATGAAGGCAGAACTATAGTATAGAGACCAAAACGCTCATACTATACTGATCGTATTGCCCTGTCCCGCAATAACGCTAAAGAACTGTTTAACAATGAGAAAAGTTATGTGACCCCTAAAGCTATGAACAATGCCCATGCCCTTCATTCTCTCTTGGTGAAAAGGGGTCGTAAATTTCTTTATTAATCAGGTCAGGGCACTTCAATTGGTTTTTGCCAGCCAGGATGCCCAGGACACTTCGGTGCCTCCTGTCCAACAAGTTTCTTCTCCTGTAAAAGTCACCTTTTCCAACTTTGACGCTATATCGCTGACGGACTCCTTGGGTCCTCTGTCCTCTTTCAAATCAGGCTCCCCCAACAATCCCTGTCCTGCCAAACTTATGGCTAGCGCGGCTGTTCTTATCAACCCTCTTCTTAATCAGTTGATCAACGCCTCAGTGACATTGACCTCAGTTCCTACAGAGTGGAAACATGCACTGCTTATCCCTCTTATTAAAAAGACGACTCTGGACCCCAACCTACCGGACAGTTATTGCCCTATTTCTCTGCTCCCGGCTATTGCCAAGTATTTGACAAAATTGTTGATAAGCAGTTGACCGCCTTCATTGAACAGCATGGCCTGCTGCATCCGGCTCAATCAGGCTTCAGGGCCTATTACAACACAGAGTCAGCTCTGGTGGATATCACGGAAGCTATCCGTGAGACCTTGAATGCTGGGGGCAGGGCAGCTCTGGTCCTGTTGGCCCTCTCTGCCGCTTTTGAAACTGTCCCCCATTCACTCCTTTTAGCCCGCTTGCAGAAATTAGGTATCATGGGTACCGCCGATGAGTGGCCGAAATCCTTTTTATAAGGCATAACCCAACAAGTCTGGATCCCCACTTTTGGTCTACTTACCAAGCCCTTCTGACAGGGGTCCTGCAAGGGTCTGTATTGAGCCCACTTTTGTTCAATATGTACATGACTTCTATCATTCAGCTGGCAGAGAAACTGGGAGCTAAAGTTGTTGCTTATGCCGACGACACCCAGCTCCTGTTCAGTTCGAAAAAACAAGAGACATCCACTGCCCATGTTAAAACTTGTTTGGCTGCAGTGTTCAATTGGCTTATGTGTGCTCAGCTGAAATGTAATGAAAATAAAGCTGAAATTTTACTCTTTGGGGCGTTCCCCCCCCCCCCACACAGGTCTGGCATACCTTCTGGCTGGATGAGGCTACCAGGCCCTCACCTTCGGGGCTTCCAGTAAAAAATCTCGGGATTTGGTTTGACGAAAAGCTTAGTTTCTGCAACCAAATCAATAAACTGACAGGTACCTGTTTCGGCATCCTGAAGCTTCTCAACTGCCCTTCTTGCCCTTAGCAACAAAAGAAACTGTCATCCAAGCTCTAAATTACCTCCTGCATTGGTTAGGCAAATGCACTGTACGTGGGCCTTCCCGGCTACCAAATGGACAGACTTCAGGTGGTACAAAATGCTGCTGCCCATCTGCTTCTTGACCTCCCCAAAAGTACCAATGTCTGGCAACATCTGCGCAGTTTGCACTGGTTACCGGTGAAGGCAAGGGTCACTTAAGGCCCTGGTACCAGCTTATGCTGCGCTCCAGGAGTATGGCCCCCTCCATTTCAGTAAATGCTTTCAGTTCTACACCCCTAGCAGACACTTGCATTCCTCTAACATGCTTAAGGCCACGATACCTAGATTCCCCCTGAAAAGAAAGGCTGGCAGTTCCCTGGCCTTTTTGGCACCTATGGCATGTAACTCCCTCCATTTTGACTTGGGCAGCTTACAGAACTCTACTCAATTTAGGAAGAAACTTAAAACCTTCCTTTTTAACTGAGCTGGTTCTGTTTTTTTTTACCGTTCCTCTTTCCTTCTTCCTGCTGACTCTTGGGCTTGCGCCGGGACACTCTTTTGAGTAGCTGTGCACGTTATAAACTCTGATAACATACCACCCAGGGGGTTAGTTACCACATGCAACAAATGGTAGCAAAAGTGGAAGCCATTCATAGTGCTATATCTGGCCTGCAGACAGCATTTACAGGACTAGCCTCCGAACTAGCCCAATCTTGTGCCCCAACTCAGGCCCCTTCCCCATTCAAATGCCCAGCCCTGTCCCAAGCACCCTCCCTCCTTTGCAAGCTCCCACTAAAACAGACACAAACAGCACATGCACACAAACACACCCAAACATAAACACCACATCCACCAAAACTACCACACCTACAACTCCAACACCAACCACCATACCCACCATCAACAACACCCACCAGCACACCCACTTGCACCAACACACCCACAAGCACCAACACACCCACAAGCACCAACACACCCACAAGCACCAACACACCTACAAGCACCACAACTGGACCAACCACCTCAGCGGCATACTCATCTAAAACATGCACACCACACAAAACCATACCTACACCCACAACATCAACCAAACATACACACACACTCACCCAAATACCAAACACCTACTAAGAAACACACACCCAAATATACAAAACCTACACCAGACCCTCATGCAACTGCACAACAGACACACGCATGCCACACACTCCAGCTCTCGCTACCTCCAAAACCCAATCCTTTCTCACCACTCCTACCCTTTATCCTAGTTCAGCTTTTATTGATGCTTTGACCTTCACCCTTTCCAAAACCAAACCCAACCCTCCCAAAACCAACTCACCCCACCCCTCCCCGAGGAAGATCATGGAGGTGCCTGCTCTGTGCCATTAGATGCTCTCTCCTGAGGAGGTTCTGGTTGTCAGTTCTATGGATGGCAAGTTAGCAACAAGAGCACAAAAGTGCAATTAATTGGAATTTGTTAATATTTTTCCTTTATTTAAAACAATTAGAGCAGCATCTCATGATTTTAATAAACCAAGTATTTCATTTCACCAAGTTTGTCCTGACATTAATTTTAATTTGCAATTGTCCGATTCCTAGAAATGTTTATGGCTAAAATGTGAAGTACATATTTTTATTAAACATTATGGCAGGAAAGGCAAGTTTATGCTCATGGTGGAGCGGTTCCGTCATGAGCCACGGTGGGCGTGTGCTCATGACGGAACTGCTCCATCCTGGCACCCACCCATGGGGTAAGGGCTATCACTCACCCCATGGGAAGCCCATCAACTCCCCAAAAACAGGGATGGCAGGGTAAGAGTTTACGCTGCCACCCCAACCCCCATGGCAATCTCATGACATCAGCGTGCACAGCATGAGTCGACGTCATCAGGAAGCCCGGAAGCACTGGAAGCCATTTGCTTCCAGGCGGCTGAGAAAGCAAGTAGGTGTTTCCTGTTCCCAGGGGGGTTTCTTTGTGCATCTGGGAGAGGAAAGAGTTTTTCCTCTCCCCTGATGAATGATTGCAGGGCATTTCTGCTTCATGATCGCGCACAACATCCCGATCGTGCAGCAGAAATGTCCTCACGAGGGATTTATTTTATTGTAATAGAATCATCCCTTTGGGCAGTTCGTCCAGTTTTTGTTTGGCCTTTCTCTCCCAAGGGACGGCAAAAAACCCCAAAAGGCAGCAGGGATTTCTTTTTATTGCATACGGAAGCGACCCATTGGGCAAGGGTTGCTTCCAAGGGGGTGACATTTACTGCATGTTTTATTCGACACCCCCCCCAGGCAGATGTTGGGGCCTTTCTGCCCCAGAAAACCTTAATAGGCACCAGGGATTCTGTTTTTTTGGGCAATGGAAGCGGCACAGGTCGCTTCCAAGGGGGTGAAATTCACTGCATGTTTTTATGCCCTACCCCCTGGGGGCAGACCAGCCCTTTTTTAGGGCCTTTCTGCCCCCAGGGGAGGCAAAAAACACCAATAGGCACCAGTGATGTTTCGTATTGCACACAGAAGCGACCCCTTGGGCAAGAGTAGCTTCCAAGGGGGTTACACTATGTTTATGGATATTCTGTCCCCCCGACCCCCCCCCACCCCCCCCCCCCCCCGGACAGTTCTGCCCCTTTTTTGCCTTTCTGCCCCAGGCAGGAGGGGTGTGGAAAACCCAACTATGCACCAGGAATCTATTTCTTTTGCCAGGAGAGCAACTCCCTGTCTTTTTTCTGCCCCACCTGGGGACAGATCGGCCTGGCATAAAACCCCACCAGATCCCTTGGGCAAGCTCAGACCCGATTTTTCTCAGCCCTATTTGAAGGCCCATCTGGCAGATTGGCCCTTTATGTAGTGACTTAGGGTGTTATGTTAATTGTTTTATTTCTAGTGAATTGCAATTGTAAAGTTTTATTTCTCCTTTTTTTTTTCTGAGTTCAAGGTTTTGCTCTTTAGACTGTTCCAGGTTGTGGTTTTGTTACTGGTGGTCCTGCAGTTTGTGTAGTTGCATGCGCAAGAATTTTTTTTTTGTACTATTTACTCTAAATGAGTTTCATTTCCCTGCATGAATTTGTTGTTTGCAAATGGTGTAATAATAGCAGTGTGTTTGGCTTCTGTTTTTTGAGTGTCAAAAGATTTTTTCATTTGTGCTCGATGTGTATTTTGTTGTCTTGCAAGTAATTGATTTTGGGTTTTTTTCTAGTGGGATATCATTGCTTTTTGCTGTGTCTCTGCAGAGTAGGTTCTGGTGAGTGTAGCTATCTTTGGCAAGTGAGTCACATTGTTTTTGGTTACATAGATCTTTATGATAAAGCCACCCTTTATTACTTATTTTGCAGAGTGTTGGTTGTTAACTTTTTTGTGAAGTCTCCTTTCTTTGTAAGGATTATGGTTAGCTGCAGGATTACTGCTCTGCCCGTTATTGGTATGCTTTTTGAGTCTCCCGTTGACCATGATTCAGAGACTGACTCTGCATCTGAGGCAGTGGAAGATTCTGGCTGTGAATTTTCGGTCCACGAGGACTCATCGGATGAGGAAGCCACTCTTAGTGCAGATGAAGTGCCTGTCTTAGAGGAGGAGATCGATGTGCCGATAGTACAGCAAGAGGCACCTGGGTTGCAGCCTGAGGCTGCAAGGCTTCCCACTGGAAGTGCTGACCTCTGGGTTGCCCCAGGCATGGTGCAGCAGACATTGCCAGACTTTACTGGTGTTCCAGGGTGTAGAGTGGATTCTAAAAACCTTTTGCCTTCCAGTTGTGTATAGACAATGTATTTTTGGCAGAGATTGTTGAGCAGACTAATTTGTAAGCTTAACAGTATTTGACGGACAACAGTGCCAACCTTAGTCCCCACTCTAGAGCTACCCGGTTGACCCACAAATCTGGAAGAGATGAAGAAGTTCTTGGGTTTAACGTTTTTGATGGGCTTGCTAACGGAGCCTTCAATGTATTCATATTGATCTACTAGTTCCTTGATGGCAACGGCTATATTTACGGCAATCATGGGTCGTGATTGGTATTTGTTTCCGCTTTGTATGCTGCATTTTTTTGATAATGGTGTAGCGTTGCCACGAGATCACCCCAATTGTGACCGTCTTATTAAGATTCGGCCTGTCATTGATCACCTAGTAGATAGATTTTCTTAGATTTTTGCTCCAGGGAAAGAAGTAGCTGTGGATGAGTCTTTGGTCTTGTTCAAGGGCCGCTTGGTTTTAAGACAATACATTCCTAGCAAGAGGGCACACTATGCAATAAGGATGCATATGCTGTGTGCCAGTACGACTGGATAGGTCTCTAATTTCAGGGTGTACACCAGTAGATTCCAGGATTGACCCCCCCCTGGTTGTCAGTTTACTTTTGGAGTGAGTGAGAAAATTGTGTGGAAAATTGGTAGAGGTAAAGGTTACCATTTATATGTAGATAACTTCTACACTGGTGTGCAGTTGTTCAGGAAACTGGCCGAAGTGAACACTGTTGCTTGTGGCACAATCCGCTCGAACCGTAAAGGTTTCTCAAAAAGAACTGGTCTGTCAAAAGCTTGTGCGGGGACAGAGCAGTGTGTTGCGTAGTGAGGAACTTCTAGCTGTGAAGTTTGCAGACATGAGAGATGTCTACATGCTGACTACCATCCATGATGAAAGCACTTCACCTGTGACTGTTTCAGGTCAGGTTGCTGAATTTCGCAAACCAGTGTGCACTTTAGACTAGAATAGGCACCTGGGTGGTGTTTAGAGTAGATAAGAGGTTGACACCTTATAATGTTCTTCGTAAGACTTACATTTGGCAACCTTAAATGCTTTTGTTGTATTTAAGGATTGTTGTCCTGGGTCAACAATGACTTTACTTAAGTTTCAGGAGTCTATGATAAGCAGTCTTGTTGTAGTGGAACAGGCAACTGTTCCTAGAGTTGGAGTGGTGGAGGATGTGGCTAGGTTGAAAGATCATTATTATAAACAATGAGAGAGACTTGTAGGGCTTTTTAACGGGGTCCAGTGCACGTACTCCAGTAACACAATGCCAAGAAAAAAACAGTCTCTTCCTTAATTTTTGTTTAAATCCAGGGGAACTGTGCACTCCTTCTTTTATTGGCATTAGGTTGAAAGATCGCCACTTACCTATTCACATTCCTCCCACGCCCTCAAAAGACTTTCCCAGTAGGAGCTGTAGAGTCTGTTGGCGTAAAGCTACAAAGAGGGAGACCTGTATGTACTGCCCAGAGTGTCCATGTACCACACCCAAAATAATTTTTGGGAGCATCCATGAGTGGTAAAGTGAATTGCCTGGTCTGTATTGTTTTAATTATTTTGTTCAGCATTCTGAACACCTCGGAGGTGAGTTGCTGTTATGGTTAGGTTTCTGGCCAGAAGCCACTTCCAGATCGTCTGGGTTTCCGAAGATAATGGTCTGGACCTAGAACCCCCCCCTGCTTGTTGAGGTACAACACTGTTGTTTATTGTCAGTCTGGACAAGCAGGGAGTTAGCGGGGAGTGATGCCCAAAAGGCTTTCAGGGCCATATGAACTGCTCATAGGCCTAGCAAATTGATGAGGTAAGAGGATTCTCTGTGTGACCATTTGCCCCGGATTTGAAGGAGACCTGTATGGGCTCCCTAACACCAGGAGAGAGGCATCCATGACTAGGGTTCTAACACGCATTTCCTTGTGGAAAGGGATCCATCGTAGGAGATTAGTGGGATAGCACCACCATTTGATGGATCCGAGGTCATTGTAAGACAATTGAATCGTGTCTTCCCAATCTCCTACTCGCTCGTGCCATTGGTCCTCCAGGCATTCCTGAGGGGTCTC
Organism: Lissotriton vulgaris; assembly: GCF_964263255.1. Taxonomy (NCBI): domain Eukaryota; kingdom Metazoa; phylum Chordata; class Amphibia; order Caudata; family Salamandridae; genus Lissotriton; species Lissotriton vulgaris. The sequence goes on from NC_141691.1 coordinate 1,105,974,719, forward strand.
TTGTGGAGGCGTGCATTCGGTGTGAGGAATAAACAGGATGCCATCTAACCTTCCTCACAGTCGGGCGAGACATTGCCATGAGAGCCTGAGCCTTCCGAAGGATCGATAAGCGACTCTCCTGCGAAGGACACAGGTTTGCCGTTTGACTATCGGTGGAGGCTCCCAGATATTGCAGGCACTGCCCGGGAATCGAGGTTGACTTCGCCTGGTTGTCCATGAAGTCCCAACCGAAGGAGAAGATTAGTGGTCCAATTGAAGTGTAGCTGAGCCTCCTGATACGTGGATGCCTTGATTAGCTAATTGTCTAGATAAGGGTAGACAATCACTTTGTGTTTCCTCAGATAAGCAGCTACCACGCCATGCACTTGGAGAAGGTCCTGGGTGCCGACTTTGGCTAAATGGAAGTACACAGTATTGTTAGTGGTTGTTACCCACTGCAAACATCAAGAACTTGTGATGCTTCCTTATGATGGGAATGTGGAAGTATGCGTCTTGAAGGTCGATTGCGCATAACGAATCTCCTCGATGTAGCGGAGGATAGATTTGGTGCAATGCTAGCATCCAGAACCTCTCTCCGAATCCATTTGTTGGCCGTCCTTGGGTAAGAATGGGTCTAAACTCGTTCTGGTCTTTCTTGTTGACAAGAAAGACTTGAGTATAGACCTGTGCCTCCGTGTAAAGGAGGAACAGGTTCCATTGCCTGTTTTTGTAAGAGAATGTTCGCTTCCAATTGTAACTGGTGTAGCTGGAATCTGGATTGTTTCAGAGGTATGGACGGCTGAGGAATCTGGGAGAATATCCATTGCACCCAATTATCTTTTGTTTTTTTTTTTTACACTCTACCAGGTAATGTTGGATGCTTCCCCTCACCGGAGTCCGTAACAGATGAGGGGGAAGACAGGATTCAGGGTTTTGAAGCAGCCGGCCTCTCGCCTCCTTAAGCAGGTTGCTGGTCTGATCTTTCTCTTGCCTGTATTTTCTAATAACGCTGGTAGGAGCATTGGTACTATTGTTGCATACTTGACTGGTGGCCCCGACACCACCAAGGGGTTTGAACTCTCTGTGTGGAGTAGCGAAGTTCAAAAGATCTAAGGGCCAGATGTATCAAAGGGTTTTACCCATTCTGTATCTATGGAAAAATGTTTTTATACATAAGCCCTAAAAGATTTATGCTGCTTCCTTCGGTATTTCCAGGCCAACAGCTTCTAAGGTTTCAATTTCTGACTTCATTCTGGTCATCTCCTCTTCTGCATGATTGCTGAAAAGAGTCATACTTGAAAACAGGAGATTCAGGATGCTCAGCTGTGAATCAGGCTTAAGCGATGTAAGACATAGCCATGAATGCCTCCGTATAGCCACGCCATAGCAATACTCCTGTGCAGCAAGAAGGGATGCGTCTGCTGCTGCACTAATAACTTGATTTAAGAGCATCAGACCTTCTATTGAGACCTCATTAAAATCCTCCCGTTGGTCTCTAGGGAGGTAGTCCTCAAACTGTTGAAGTGATTCCCACAGTGCCCGGTCATATCTGCCTAATAAGGTTTTGGCACTGGCAGCATTCATGGTAGTTGCTGGTGTGCTGCAAACCTTTCCCACAGAGTCCATTTTTGGCTCCCTTTATCTGGTGGCACTATCGAGGATGGAGCCGTGACATGTTGCTTTTTCGCCGCCACTACAATAACAGAATACAGCGTTGGATTAGTCTGTAGGACAGCAAGGTCCTGTTCAGGAGGCCGGTATTTCTTTTGCAGCCTGGATGGAGCTGACTTAAGTAGAACAGGTTGTCAAAAAAAGTTCCATCGCCGGTTCCAAGAGGCCCGGAACCAGAGGAAGCAAGGGACGTGACGCCTGTTCTTGTTGAAGAGTTTCAAATGTAACGGAAGTAACTGGTGTAGGGTTGGACACTGGAATGCTTAACTTCCAAGCACCTGCACCAGAACCCTTTTGAAAAGTTGAAATATCATTAGCGGGTAAAATCCGCTGAGGAGATGAATCCGACAGTGTAAGGGAGTCTCTCCCTGTGCTTGAAAATGAGTGTCCCTGGTATGTCTGGAATAAGACATTCTTCCATGACGGGGACAACGTGAATGAGTAGAGGAGCATCTACGACTATGAGCAATGCATTGGACTCCCCATGGGCTTCCTTTCTTGGGTCCGATTGCTGTATACCTCACCAATGGCAAGAGTTTTGATCAACGGGCCCACCTCATCCTCTTTCTCCCTGTCCCGCGGCAATCGTCAGGGGTGTCCACTCTCCCCTTTCCTGTTTGCCCTAGTGATGGAACCCTTGGCAGCCAATATCAGGCAGCACTACAACCACGTAGACCTATGCTGCCTCCTTCACCCCATCCTCATTTTCCTCTACGCGGACGATGTAAAAATTCTACATCAAAGACCCTTGCCAAAAGTTAAATCCACTCGCGCAAATTTGTTAAATTCGGCGGCCACTTCGGTATTAATATTAACTGGACTAAATCACAAATATTTCCATTGACCAGCTCTGCCACCCCCTTTGAAATAGTTTATCGCATTGTATGGTGCGGGGACAAAGTTAAATACCTGGGGATCCACGTTACAGCGGATCAGGATGAGCTTATGCGTCTTAACTACAGGTATGCGATGGAGCAGGTCATTGGCTGCATTACTCCATGGATTGCACTACCCTGAACCATGGCTGGTCGCATATCCCTCATAAAAGTGGTTATTCTTCCTAAATACTTATTCCTCAACATCCCTTATGATCTCGGCCAACACTTCTTTAGCACCCTCAGATCAGAACTGATTAGACTGGTAAGGGGCGGTAAACAGCCACGCATTCAATGGGACACACTTTTGCGGTCTTATGCGCACGGAGGCTTTGACATCCCAAATTTTGAATTATACTATATAAGTGCTCAGACACACTTTGCTCACTTCTGGTTTAATCCACCTCGGTATACTCTACATGTCGCCACTGAACTTGGCTTGCGGACCCAATCCTGCCGGATGGCGTCTTACTCTCTAGCGTTGAACCTCGGGGGCGAAGCCCCACCTCTGTGGACTGCACAATAAAAGCTTGGTCTCGCATCTTGGATCGCACGTCCATAACCTGCCTCTATTACCCCCTTCTACCACTCACCGATCACCCAGAGGTGACATTATTGCAGGAAGGCATTTTTAGGAAGATGGCTCGCACACAGATTATTCAGTGCTGGGGAGACCTATATGTTGGAGGCTAGTTCTGCACTCTCCAGCAAATGTGTCACGATGCCCCCCCCATCTACTATGGAAACCTTTCTATATGCTAGTCTTTGTCATGGCATCCAGGCTGGTCACCCCACATACCCCTCTGAACCGAGTACCCCAACTCCGTTGCATCAAATCTTGTGCGCAGATTCCGCTTCACACTTGGTGTCCACACCTTATCATAACTTGTATGTGGATAATGACTACCCGCCATGCGCAGCCCCCACAAAATGAGCGGTAGAAATAGGACAGGACCTCACCGATGAACAATGGGCGTACTGCTGCAGGCAGACGGAGGAAGTCTCCTCTAATAGTAGGCTCTGCATCATCCACTATAGATTCCTACACCGCAGTTATTACACCCCGGTCAGACTCCACAATTTTGGTTTGTGAGACACAGATAGGTGCGACAGATGTAAGGCAGAACATGCTGACTTTCTACACCTGGCATGGGGATGTCCTGGGGTACTTCTTTATTGGCGTCAGATCCTCACAGCCCTGGACTCTATGACTTCCGTACCCATCTCCAGATCACCACTTATTACCCTCCTAGGGTACACTGAACATATTCCCGTCACATATCGGAAATTTGTGCACTTTTGTCTAGTGTTGGCTAAGTGTCGAGTGGCCTGTAGATGGGGCCGTGGCCGGCACCCAAGTTTAAGGAATGGCTAGGCGACATGATCCTTTGGCAAGATCAACTCTGCACATATGCTGAACTTCTCCCCCACTGCTCACGCCCCGTGACATTTGGGGCCCACTGCAGACATACCTGCTAGAAAATCCTATCATTACTACCGATGGGCTGTGAGACTTACACGCTTTGTACAATGGTGCACGTCATAGTCCCCCTCCGGAGAGAGCTCTGCTGGATTTGCCCCTTTCCTCTTCTGTCCTCAGTGTCCCGGGGTGGTTCCCACCTGACTTCCTGAGTATACAGATGTTTGCCGTAACAACTGTAAAGATTACCCTTCCTTTTTCTATATACATTAATATCCCCCGTTGGCAATATATATTTGTCCTCACTGATATCTTCCACTCGCTCCTATTGCTACAATTGTTTATTTGCTGTATGTTCCTTGGTACTGCTCGTAATATGGATGTATTCCTAATGTAACTGCTGATGTGCTGATTGTATGTTATTGACGGAATTTCAATAAAGATTTGAAAAAAAAAATAATAAATCTACGACTATGAGAATGGTGCCTTGTGTGAGACCTAGATCTTGGTCTTTGTGGTGGTGGCAGTCTAGGAGGCGAAGGTGGTGGTGGAAGTCTTGGTTCCACCTGTGGAAGAGGAGGTGGAGACTGCCGGTGTGGAAGTGTTGGAGAAGGAACTATCCTAGATGGAGAACAGGTTTGGGGGTACTCCGAATCTGAAGGGTAAACAAGTCTTCTCCTTTTTCGTGCTTCCTGTGGCCTTGAAGAGGCTGACAAAGTCCCTGAGGAAGATCTTTGCGACCCCCCTGGACTCTGATCTACTCGTCAATGGCGACCTTTGACATCTCGAAGGAGAATCACGCCTCGATGTTGAATGCCGGCCTCTCTGCATCTGACGATGGTGGGAATGCGTCCGTGATCGACAGTGGTGACTTGACGTTGATGACGGAGGTTTCTCGAGGTGGAACAACTGTAGCAGTGGGATAAGGTCCTGGACAGTGACCTGTGAGGTGTCACAATCTGCGGGGGGCTTCCTGATGCCGATCGAGGAGTTCTCGTAGTCCGCTTCGTAATCAACGTCAAATATGTTGTTCTTCTCAACAGAGTTAAGACCCAGAGCCCTCGGTCAATGGAGAACAAGTTGGCGCTGTACCTCCTCTTGACGTAATTGTCTTCGACGTCAACCAGGACCGGCGCCGTCGTTTTTCAGCCCTCCTTCTGCTGGGGAGCCCTCCAGAGGCTGAAGACAGGGCCCTGGTAGAGGACTGACCCTTTCCTCGCCCTGAAGTCCCACCTGAAGACTGGCCCTGCTGTTTTGATCGTTCTTCTGCTACCTGGAGCTGAATCTTCTCTCTGTCGTGCAGGTTTTACAGATGGAACAGGAGTCAGGAACATGAGAAGCAGAAAGACAAAGAAGACACCCTCTGTGAGGATCAGTCTTGGCTTTCTTCCTACCACAGTCTGGACAATGAGATGGCATTTTTTAGAGAAAACATCTAAGTTTCCTGTCAGAAAGAGACAGTAAAAAGTAGAGAAAGACCAAAGACATCAAGTTTAATAGTTATTTGTTGAATTCAGAAGTGAATTTTGAAGACAAAAAAACAGTTAGGTAAAACTCAATGCCCCAGGGTCCTGATAGCAGGAACCGGAAAAAAGAACTGAAGTAATTGACACTGGCTGTGTATGATGGGATACTGGTTGTCTCTGGATTCTTAATGGCACAGCTTCTATTTTAAGACAGATAATGGCAGCCTATGGGGATATTTTGTCCTCTCCTTTCATCTCTATCATGAAAAAAGAACTTTTGTGAAGGGGATTATTCTGTGTGTTAGCAAACACAAAAATTGCACAAAATATAGTATACTGACTATGTTTTTTCACTTCAAGATGAAGATAAGGCCAGTTTAGCCTAAGTATTTAGGCTGCATTATTGTCTTTTTATCTCTTAAGTGTCTTTGCAGGCCTTCCTGAAAAAACGTGAAAAAAGCCACTTAAGAAGAGATATCTAAAGAAGTGCTATAGGGTCCCAGCACGTGGGCGGGGTTATTAAAGTGCTTATAACTATACATCGAAATACTCTACGAGAGAACACATCACCCCCTCTCCTAGGACTTCTGTGACTGACTTGCAGAGTTCTTACAACAAAATTGCAACAATATACGAACACTTCGACCCCCAAACTCCCCTTGATACCCTTAGCAATCTATTCACCAACAAAGACAACTCCCCAGCCACCATCTCAATCTGGGAACCCCTCACTACACCAACCACTGCCACCCTCATGAGCTCCTTCCACTCCAGATCTCGAAGGAACCCCTGCCCGTACCACATGTTTGACAGAGGAACCAGCTGTATCAGCAAGTAACTTCGCCCCATCCTGAATGCCTCCATCACTCCTGCGTTCTTCTATGGGGTGGGGAGGTACGCATAAGCTAAATCTCTTGTATAAAAAAAAACCTCAGCAGACCTGAAAAATTCAATCGACCCTTCTCGCTACTACCCTTCAGAGCCAAAGTCCTAGAAAAAGCACACAAAAAAACACTCAACTGACAAATCATCACAAAACACACAACCTCCAGAATCCCTCGCAATGCGGATTCCATGGCAACCATAGCACGGAAACTGCCCTCATAGCAGGCACAGACATCAGAGCCCTCATGGACAAGCGCAAAACCACTGCCCTCATACTCCTCGATCACTTCGCAGCCTTCAACACCGTATCGCACTACACCCTCCTCCACGGCCTCCATCAGATGGGCATCCAGGGAAATGGCCTCTAATGGATCACCTCCTTTCTCACAGCTTAACCCAAAGCACCCATCTTCCACCTTACTCTTCAGCTCCAATGGACATCTGGAGAGTCCCAAGGCTCCTCTCTTAGCCCCACTTTTATCAACACCTAAATCTCCCCGTAGCCACCCTGGTCAAATATCATAACATGAACATCATATCCTACATGAATAACACCAAACTCATCCTATCCCTTTCCTCCTACCATACGACCACAAAAGCCAACTTCCACAGGTGCATGACCAGGGTCGCCAGTTGGATGCAGAGCAAATGCATCAAACTTAACACTGATAAACCGAGGTACTAATCTTTGGTTGCACTTTCTCCCTCTGGGGCCATACTTGGTGGTCCACCGAACTAGGACTCCCTCCAGAGTCACAGAACACACAAAAAATCTAGGCATTAGTCTGGAAAGCAATCCATGAAAAAACAGGTGCACACAGTCTCCTCAGGATGCTTTCATAACTTCAGCATGCTGAAGAATATCTTGAAATGGCTCCCCATACTCACCAGAAGCACCATCATCCTGGCAAATATCGCCAGCTGCCTGGACTACAGCAACATCTATCTAGGGATCAATACCTGACTCCAAACAGGCTCCAGTCAATACAGACTGCAGCTGCCAGGGTCATCCTCCAGAGATGGACCCAGATGACCCCCCCCACCCACCTCACAACACTGCACTGGCTCCCCGTCAGCAAATGCTGCCATTTCAACCTTCTCACACACACTTACAAAACCCTTCACGAGGGCCCAGCCTACCTCAACCAGAAAGTGAACTTCCACCAGCCCACACGACAACTTCGCTGCTCCTCCCTGCACTTTGCCCACTCCTCTTGAATCATCATAAGCAGGACAGGTGGCAGATCCTTCTTCCACATTGACCCCAAACTCTGGAACAACCTCCTTTGACCAACACTACTGTAATTCAGAAAGAGACTGAAAAACTAACTCTTCAACAAAGAGCTCGGAGCAGCAGAACTCCCCCAGAGCACCTGGAGACCCTCGCTGGTGAGAAGTAGTGCACTATAAATTCCATTGGATTGAGAGATTACATTTCTGTTACTAGATTACATTTCTGTTACTAATTAACAGTGGCACTTGCCCAGATCAGCTAAGAAAAGACACATTTTGACACCTAGTACCTGTCACTGTCAATCATACACAGACAACTTAATGCATTTGCTGTAGGACTGCAAGAGTGTGGTTAACAAGTATATACTAAGCTAAGAACACCAGGGCTTGAACCAAGAAAAGATTGATAAGAGTGGCAGGAGAGAGAGAGAGAGAGAGCATCACTTGGAAGGCAAGCAAGAGTGGCTCACACCAACAATAAGATAAGAAGAAATAATGGCAAAAGGTACAGATTTTGTTATTTAGTTTACATTAAAAAATAGAATGTTATTGACCCATGAGGAGCATTTAATAGTGGTCTGTAAGAATTAAACAAAATTACCCGAGAGAGTTCTAACTGTCCAATACAATGTTGTTGTATTTGCCTGCATGTGGGACACAAACTCGCCAAGTGCCTTGAAAGTTTATTCGCCTGTTTCTAAATTGTAAGGGATTCTGTATTGTAATAGTAAGGAGTAGGTCAAACACTACTTTCGCTTTTGACGAGTTGTTTAACTGACTGGGGAGGCTTGTGCCGCTAAACGGCTTATGGATGGGTCGGGTCCTTGGTAACATTTAAAATAAATGTAATGAAGTTTGCCATGTGTCACAGATATATTAATGGCACATTGTAGGAGGGTGGCTCTGCATATACAATACCAAAGTGAGGTATTGTGTGCATAGAGTCCATTGGAACTACAAAGGTAGGTAGAGGTAAGAGTAGAGAGCACCTTACTATTTGTGGTAGTGTGAGCGAGCAGTAGGCTTTAGAGGGTAATGTTAAGCATTTGTTGCTCACACTGAATCTGCAAATGATTGTCACACACTCAAACACTGAACTCAGAGACATTTTGTTTGCATAAAAATATTATTTTAGTTATTTTATTTCCTAGAACCAAGCAAGCCTGTCACAGGTAAGTGGGTTATACTTTGCAGTAATAATACAGTTTGAATTGCAATTGTTTATACACTTTGGTTTGATTACAGTAGAATTACTGGTAATACACTGCTTTGAAATAGTGCACATATACTTTGTATTGACTTTTCAATAGGATGTCAAGTAGATTACTGTTCCTTACACAGTGTAGTATAACTGGATACTGCACAGGGTATTTCCTGCAAACAGATAAGTAAAAGCGTGTTGGTTATTTGGTTACAGTTTTAGAAACTTTTATAGATTTTCCAACTCCACACTTAGAAACTTTTTCATAGAAAACAGTCAATGTTATCCTATGGGGGGAAATAGTGTTATTGGTTAACAGGTAAGTACTGTGTTGTGGGAGTTGGGTTTCCGGGGTTAGACTCAGGGGTCCCCCAGGTCAAGGATGCACTCTGGTTACACCCTCAGGGGCACTAGGGCGGCCGGGTGCAAAGGTCTGAGGCCCAATGTTATCCAATAGGGGATGGGGGCCTCCAGTTTGTGGCTGCTCACAAGCAGGTCACAAGGTTGAGGCAGCAAAGCTACTGGTCTGGAGCTCAGGGCAAATGGGGGTTCAAGATAGCACCAAAGGTACACCCTCAGCGGCCCTAGGGTGGCCAGGTGAAGGGTGAAAGTTTGTTGTCGGGTGCCCTGTTACTTTCAATGGGGATTCTCCGGTTTGCAAACACACTGCAGGCTCGGGGCAGAAGGTCTTCTGGGAGCGACCACCACTTTGAGAGGTATGGTGGGATGGTGGGAATTGGTTAGACACAGTCGGTTGGGGCACCCAGGGCCATGGGCGTCGGGTGCAGACTTGTGGATTTTGCCGGAGCTGGAGTCTGTTGGTAAACAAATTTGGTATTCTTGGGAGAAAAAGTATTTTCTTTGGAAGGCAGGGCAGGTCCTTGGGGTTCTTGAGGTTGTTGGCGGCAGGATATACTGGAATTTCGTTTCTGCACGTTCGAGGTGGGGACAGGTCGGTAGGGCTGGAGCCAAGTCAATAGGCATCCTCCTCTACTTAGCTTTGGCATGGCTGTTCGGTCCTTCTTTTCTTCCTCTGGTGTTTTGTCTGAGGAGGCAAGGTTCAGGGGTGCCCCTAAATACTAGATTTAGGGGCCTTACAGGTAAATAAAAGGTTGTGACCAATAGGTCCCTTCCTTGCGGTGGGTACAACCCCCATTATGCCACCCTCCAGTGGGAGGGAGAAATATGCCTCACTCTGGTTGGCTGGGTCCCCCCATCTGCAAGATGGCGGGGACTAAGAGTTGGCCAACCCGGAAAAGGTGTGCCCACCTTTGCCGGGTTGGCAAAGGTGGACACACCTCTCTTCCTCATTTGTTTTTCCTGCCGATTATCCCGCCTTAAGTGGGGGTCAGACTCGGTGGGGGCCAATTCCTGTAAGCAGAAACAGGCCTGGGGAAGCTCACAAAGGTTGCAAGCCATTGCAGCTTCCCCTTCGTGGACCCTGCCCATCCTGGGGGAGGAGGCCTGGCACCATGTCCCAGAATGTGCATGGTTTCAGACCTCCGAGAGCAGCAGGCTCAACTCAGGGGTCCAGAAACATGTGTGGTGGTGGCAGCAGGCTAGCAGTCACTCAACCTGGACACTAGTGGTAGGTCGTTTTTCAGGGGGCATCTCTAAGATGCCCTGATTGCATTTTTCATTAAATTCCACCCTGGCATCGGTGTGGGTTTAATGTGCTGAGACATTTGATACTAAACTTCTCAGTTTTCAGTAAGGTCATTATGGTACTTTGAAGTTCGTAATGACAAACTCCCAGCATGGTAAACTCTTAATGGCATTACTGCACTTACAATGTCTAAGAATTGGCTTAGACACTGTAGGGGTACTGGGCTCATGCACCTGTACCCTCACCACTGGTTGATCTATGCCGGCGCAGTGGGTTGTAGGCACGGCACACAGGGATGAGTGTCATGTAGACTCTTTACTTTGTTCAGCACCAAAATACGCAGCCTGCAAAGGCAGTGTGTTAATGTAAAATGTACAGGGCCTCAAAGGGTGGCACAATAAGTCCTGTAGACCTCAGTGGCCTTCTCTGTCACAGTGCCCTGGGTACCTGTAGTACCATTTACCAGGGACTGACCTGTGGGCAGAGAGTGCCAATTGGGTTGGGTCTTCAATACAGTTTTAGGGAAAGAACATAGGCCCTGGTTACCTGATTGGCAGGAACCAAGGGCACACTCAGTCAAAGTACTTCAGCAGTTCAGAAAAAAGTGGGTGCAACCATGCAGAGAGAGGGCACTTTCTCACACACATGGCAAACTTCATTACATCTCTTTTAAATATCACCAAAGACCTGACCCATCCATAAGCCGTTTAGGGCCACTAGCCACACCAGTCAATTAAACAACTCTTCAAAAGCGAAACTAGTGTTTGACCTACTCCTTAATATTACAATACAGAATCCCTTACAATTTAGAAACAGGCAAATAACTTTCAAGGCACTTGGCGAGTTTGTGTCCCACATGCAGGCAAATACAATAACATTGTATTGGACAACTCTTTCGGGTAATTTTGTTTAATTCTTACAGACAGTACAACCACTATGAAATGCTCCTCATGGGTCAAAAACATTCTTTTTTTTATGTAAACGAAATAACAAATATGTACCTTTCACAATTATTTCTTCTTATCTTATTGTTGGGGTGATCCACTCTTGCTTGCCTTGCAAGTGATGCTCTCTCTCTCTCTCTCCTCTTACTCTTATCAATCTTTTCTAGGTTCAAGCCCTGGTGTTCTTACCTTAGTATATACTTGTTAACCACACTCTTGCTTTCCTTGACCTGTACATCTACTCTTTCAGCATCCAACATGCTTAGGGTGTGTGTGTTTGAGACATGAGAAAAACATCCTCCAACAGCAAAACATGTGCAAATCCAAGACAGATTATACTTTCACCACAATTCTCAGACACAGCATGAAATATGAAAAAAAGAAAAAAGCACATTGGGTAAGTTTTGCGACAATTTATAAATATCACCTTATAAGCCATACTCTTCCTGACGGGCGAGAGTGATTAGTTTTAAACAGTAGAGGCTACAAGTATCCTCTCTTTCGATTCCCGCCCCTAAGCGAGTTAAGCGTAAACTCAATGTGTGACAAATAGCTTAGTAAACTTAGTGATAGTGAGGGGCTGATAAAATAACGAGGAGGGAACTAAAGGTGAAATAAACATAATAAATAAAAAAACAGGGGAGGAGCTATGCTAGCAAACAAGATGGCCGTGTAAGCGTCCGGCTCCGCCGACCTCCGACTCCTGCCAGAAGATCCTGGCATTTATCCTGATTTTGCGCCCTGCCTCCGTGTGTATGAACCGAACTACAGCTTAATGGTGCAATCCCGAGATTTCTACCGGTTTGGTAGACGAAGTTACATTGTGTGGCAGTTTGCGGCCTAGACCAGCTTGGAAGCCGGGGTCTCGAGTACTGGCCCAGCCGGGTTTCAGTTGAACAACATCGGTTGTAGTTGTGTGACAGGATGCGGTCTACCGAAGTGGAAGTATTTTTTGGGCCGAAGTTGACGGCGATTGGCTGAGTTGATAAACATCAAAGGAGGGGTGACGATGCATGACTGAAGCGGTGGACAGGGATCCCTGGCCCGATGGCCCGGTCTGGCCACCACCGGTGTCCGCTGGGTTGGGATCTCCGCCTGCGGTAGCGGAGTCCGGATTGATATTGAACCGAACGATAAGTCCCCCTCTGCAGTCGTCCGTTCCACATTTTTCTGTTCCCCCCGGGAAGACCAGGCTCTCTGGGGTTGTGAACATGACCGAAACCGACCGAGGAGTGGTGGAACGGACTGAGAGTGACCCGTCACTACGAACTGTGCTGGCAGCCATTGGGTCATTTCATGATCGTATTGAAACCCGCATTCAACAAATGATGGAGCGTCTGTCTGGAATCGGGCGGAATGGACCGGACCCTAGTCCACTACAAGAAATGGAACGACTCGAGACCCCCAAGATGGCCACGTTGTTGGAAGAAGCAGACCCCGTACTGTGGGAGGTGTCGGAGCCTCTGACCAATGTTTTGGTTGATGGAAGCGAGCTCGATGCTGTAAATGGATTGTCTGGCCTACGATAATCGCCGATCAAGGAAGGACTGCTAGGTGCTCCCTTTCCGGAGTCTTTTGATGGACACTGTTGGCTTGAAACCGCGTCTCTCCCCCATATATCGGCACCACTAAGATGGCGGACAAAACGAAGCTGGGAGTCCAAAACGGCGAGGAGAGTTTTTGGACTTGATGGTGTTCTCAGCGTTTTCATCTCTCTGCTACATCTCGATTTGAACTTTGATGCATCTTTTCTGTGTTCTAACTATCCTGCAGAGGCGACAATTTGTCCGGAAGGTGTTGCACGTCTGATCGGACGGGTCAATGATGAGACTGAGTGACTGGGTTTAACATTGAGTCTTGCTGGACATGGGGTTTGCTATCATGATGCGTTCGGGAGGTTGGGCGGTGTTTAAAGTTTCCCCTGTTGCGCTACGTACATATGGCTTAATAGATTTCTTGACCTTAGTCTGGGGAATCTTGGTTCTGGCGGGGAGGAGGGGGGACCGGGGGCATGTCTGAATATGCCCTCCTCCACCTTCTATTTTTAGTAGTTAGTTAGTTGGGGCGGCAGGCACACTGCTAGTTGGGGTTAGGCAATAGCCATATGCAGGGTGGGGGGATTTTTTTTTATTTTGTCTTTGTTTCTATGGTTTATTTTTCTTCACTCTCTCTTCACTTTTCTTTATAAATATAGTTGGTGGAACATCCGGACTTCGATTGTCTTCTAATATCTGGTGATCATGCTTCTGTTATTATTCGGATTTTTTGGGTGGACAGGCTCTGAGGACTGGCGCTTAACATGGATTATATATTGTACTGTTGTACATCCTACTTCTCAAACGTTAGCGTAGGCGTCCCGACTATTCTTGCATTGCTCGTATATATCCTGTTTCAATGCCTGTTCACCTTATTATTGTATCTGAATGTATGGCACTCGATATGTCTACTTCTTTCCTTGTTTTGAAAATAATAAAAAGATTTACAAAAAAAAAAAAAAAAAAAAACTTTTTTTCTGAAACTATCTTTTTACTTCTCTTTCATGTGCCTGCTGTTATCGGTGGTAACGTACAGCCACGAGCACACTTACCTAGGCTGAGGCTTGCACACCTCAAATCCTTCGGATAAAGGTTCACCAGGTGAGAGTCTGGCTAATACTAATCTTTATGTGTAATATCATGTACTTAGCTTAAGATTGTACGATAGAGGGACATAGTACTATTCAGTCCTTACATAAAACTCTTTCAAAACATCTTTATTATCTACTAGCTACCAAAAAAATTTTGAATAGGAGCAGTGACTCAAGTGCTACGGCCACGAATTAAAGCAAGGAAGGATTCCATGAACCCATCTAAGGTACACATGTTATTGCCTATTGTTACAAATCAAATGTTAAAAATCAAATGAAGATACATAAAAATACATCCAGAGGCACTATACCAAATGGATATGCATATGTCCTTTCAGGAACTTTATAAGCCATACTCTTCCTGAAGAGCGAGAGTGAATTATTCTAGAACGTGAGCCCGCAAACTCAACACAGAGTTTAGCCGGTATGTGAAGTACAACTCAGAAATCAGCACAATAATTAGTCCACTTGGTACTCATTCAGAGAATAGAGTGGGCCAATCTCTGTGGGTTTATTTTTTGATTAATCTGTAACAATCTTTCTGATGTTGACAGCGTAATCCAGCAGTTTCGAATCATTGGAGCGAGCGCTGAATAAGCATTAAGATTTTCTTCATCCATATGCTGAGGCATAGGTGAGGCCACTATATCGTGTGTGAGGGAGTATGAATGTCGCAGTGAGTATGTAGCGTGATAGTAAATCAGAACTAAGATGAAACAGTTGCAAATGTGATTAGGTTGCTATCTCCCATTTTTTTAAATATTGTTGTAAAGGGAGAGGAATTGGATTCCTGGTTACTACACAGAGGTCACCGAGGGTGGTTTAAAGCATAGTCAAAAAATATGGGTTGACTAAGAGAGGAAAACCAATGTACCGAGATAGCCAAGCACAGATACTGATTGTTTGTTGGATGTTTTTTTACTTTTTATGTATTATGAACACTGAACTGTCTTAAATCATGAATCTTAAAGAGTTTTATAAAATAATGTTTCTTTCACATTAGGTGATGCTGTTTTTAAGTGCAAGGAGAAATAAATTCGTTTATGTCTTGAAGAAAGCGGTTGTTAATCGAATTATACTGCCGAAACGCGTCAACGCTCTTTTCGCTAAGTCAAATTCTGATTGGTCAACCTTTCCGGAGAAATAGGACACTCTAAATTCCCAGTTGATCCAAATGCTTATGAATGGACTATCCAAAAGACATAGGGGGTGGTCTTTGTTTATGTATTTCTCCTGTATCTATGTCAACAAACTTTATGCATATGGGTTTTATTAATTGCTTATATATATATATATATATATATATATATATATATATATATATATATATATATATATATATATATGATGTACATTATGTACTAAACTATTGTGATTTTATTTTTCTATTAATAAAACAGTCGTGTTTTTATATAATTCTATGTTCTTGGGCTTATATGTATATAGTTGTTACCAATAGTGTCATGAGGGGTATGTATGAGGAAACTGTCGAGTAATTGAGTATCTGAATAGTAAGTGCAGCCTAAGGGAACCTTTGTTGTCAACTTGTACAATTTATAAATATACAGCATTTGAAGCGTTAAGTATTAAAGTTTCTTGTTCCGTTTTTATTTCCGAAACTAAAGTTAACAACTGCTGCTTCCATTAAATCTGTTTCGAACTGAAAGAAATACAGAACTGCGGGTTTAGTAACACCCCCTCACACATCCCAAACCATAGTGCATAATTACCTGACAATTATTACGCCATTCCTCTCCTAGACAAGCCAAAGAAAAATCCAGATTTTGCAATATGGATTTACTTGAACTCTGTTCACCCTAATAATTAAGTATTGCACACCAAAACCGCAGGAGTGCAGTATAATCGAAAGGGTGCATTCTGGTTTTGTCAAGGATTTCTTCATGCCCACCTATCAGTACTTTTTCGCCCCTCCTCATACCTATATCACCTACTGTAAATTTCATGTAATACATTTCGAATTGAGATGGCAATAAAGCAACCCGGTAGCATTCTCTGAATTTTACATATCAGCCTTTTGAAGAAAAAACTGGATGGTTGGTTGCTAATGTTAAATGAAATAACTGCATTAACAGATTCGTATGTGACTTGATTAAATTATATTTACTGTAATAGAAAAACATTTCCAGAGCAAATAATTACTTTATGGGTTGGAATTTGGGTAGATGCAAACCTTGTTTCTCCATTTCACATTATAACCAACCTACTTAAGACTCATTCACAAGTCTGACGGGTGGTTGCTGGTGGATACATGAAAACCAGGATCACTCCATTCCAGGTCGAACTATCCATGTCTCTCCAGTGATTTTCAGCATTGATAACCCCTTTCCCTCTATTGATTAGGAACAGTGCATACAGTCAAGATACAATATTTAATAATTTGTATATTTGTTTGTTTCAAATCTTTTTTATTTTCCACCAAAGAACACATTTCACAGGGTCATGATATACACAGAGATAAGCCTACAACCTATCAAGGGCCGGCCGCGTGATTAGATAGTACGTCAGATGGCAACGTATACAAGGGGAAAGTTAGATCATACACAGCGTTGCGCCTACAACCCCTGAGGGGCCGGCCGCTTTCATATTGCAAAATGTGGTGTCAGTTAGGCCTGTGGAATGGCAAGGCCCAGAAGGCCTACCTGTGGGACAAACAGGCAACAGGCCCAGGTTCAACAGTCATCTCGGTAGGGCCAAGGGTCCAGAATGTGGCAGAGACAGAAGAGAAGAGAGCAGGTGAAGAGAAAGGAGCGAGAGAGAGGTGGAAGGGCAGGAAAGCGCAAGGAAGATCGGCGTGTGCAGGGGGAAGGAGGGCCTAGAGTCTAGCCCGGTGTCAGCAGCATTGGGGCGTGTTGCAAGGGGGCAGTTATGGAAGCAATCTACTCGGGTCAGGGGGGAGAATAAAGTCTTCAAACAGGCGCAGCGTCCTAAGTTTGGTGGGCACCTGGAGCGAACGTTCAACCGCGCAGAGGTATTTGACTAGGGGTTGCCAGACAGCTTTGAAGCGGGCACCACGCGCCTGCAGCCGGGCTGTGAAGAGCTCCATTGTGACAACATGCTACAGTAACACAAACCAGGCTGCGATTGGAGGAGCTATTAGGATTTTTCCAGTAAAGGGCTATAAGCAGTTTGGCCGCTCCCAGCATTTGGAGCGTCAAGATCCAATCGCTCCTGGCTAGGGCCTTCAGGGTAGCAGGCTTAGCATCCAGGAAGATTGTACTCGTGGTCTCAGACAAAGGAAACCCCAACACCCCCTTGATGTGGCTCAGGACCTCCTTCCAGAATAGAGTCAGCAATGGGCATGTCCACCAGATATGAATGAGAACGGCACCGCCAACACAGGGGAGAGGATGCAGGAAACATCTTATGTAGACGCTGGGGGGTATAATACCATTGGGTCATAAGCTTATAGGCGTTTTCCCGCTGCGGGATGCTACAGTACACTTTGAGGATATCCTGCCATAGCCTACGCCATTGCGCTGGAGTAATGTCCGTGTCCAACAGTGCCTGCCATCTGCCCTGATAGAGATCAGAGGTCGGCGTTTGCGGGTGCTAGAGGATCTGGTAGATCCGGGATATTAACCCCTTCGATTCAACAGGGTCCCGAACCAACCGTTCAAAAGGAGTGAAGGCTCACGTGGCCGCCTGGTACATTGAGTCTTCAGTCACACAATGTCGCAGCTGGGTATATTGTAGCTGCGCCGCTAGTGGTATACGAAATTCTTCTCTACATTGAGCGAAGGATTTAAGCTTACCCTCTTCAAACAGGTCGGTGACCACCCTGCAGTCACCCTGTGTCCACTCTGCGAAGGCTCGTGACTGGTGCGCCGGTGGAAAAGACGGGTTCCCCTCTATCGGGGTGTGCGGTGAAGGAAAGGTTGCAAGGCCCATGCGCACAGCTACCTTATCCCAAATGTCGAGCACCGTCTTTGTGGGCACCGTTATATAAGCGCTCTTAGTGCGTGTTGCCCGCTGATGCCAGACAAGGTCCGAGATGGTTCACCCCGTCACAACCGGGTACATGTGGAGCCATCCCTTTTCACTCTGTCACTCCCCACTCCACCACAACGTGAAGATGTGAGGCCCAATAGTAGTACTCCCCTAGATCGGGGCACGCTAATCCCCCCTGTCTCTCGGTGTCATTAGAAGCTTCTGGGAGAATTGGGGGTCTTTTCCCGCCCCAGATAAAGGTTGTGAGGGCACGCTGTAGGTCTCTTATACAGCAAAGCGGGATAGGGGTGGGGAGGCACTGGAATAAATATAAACTTTTGGGGAGAATTGACATTTTGATGGCATGGAGTCTGCCCAGCCACGTAAGCACTAGGGGTCTCCACTTCCGCAGGTCCTCAAGAACCGATCGCCGACATTCCCGCCAATTGACTTGCGTCCACGTGTCCAGGGAAGGGGTTATCTGGAGACCGAGGTAGCTAATGCCTTGGGTGGCCCACTGGTAGGGCGCTAGCTGTTCAAGGTGCGGGATCTCCGCCTCTGGGATGGTTAGATTGAGGGCCCAAGACTTGCTATGATTGATCTTAAGGCCTAAGGCCCGCTCGATGAGGTTCAATGCTGCATGGAGTGCCGGTAGGGACTCTCGAGGGCGAGTCAGGGTATGGAGCAGATCTTCAGCAAACAACGCCACCTTGTTCTTGTAGCCTCCCATGGGGATGCCAAGTATATCAGACGCTTGACGGATCATTTCTGCAAGTGGCTCCACCACAAGGGCAAATAAGGGTGAGAGGGGGCACCCCTATCTGGTGCCCCTGTTGATGGTGAATGCTGCAGAGAGCTGTCCATTGATCCGAATCCGAGCCTGCGGGGTAATATATGGCGCCATGACCCGAGTGATCATGCCCTGACCCAGCCCAAGCTTACCGAGGACCGCCCGCAGGAAGGTCCAGTCCACCCGGTCGAACGCCTTCTCCGCATCTAGCGATAGAAGGCAAGCCGGAATTCCCCAGTGGTGCGCTTTCCCTACTAGGTGCGCTACTCTGCGCACGTTGTCCGCCCCCTGCCGGTTGCGAATGAAGCCGACCTGATCCGGGTCCACGAGGCCCTGCATGTGGGGGTCCAAATGCCTCGCTAAGAGCTTGGTGTAGATTTTAAAGTCAGTGTTCAGCAAGGAAATAGGGCGGTACGAGGCACCCTGTGCAGGGTCCTTCCCTGGTTTCAGAATCAGAGCTATCTCCGCCATTCCCATGTCACGGGAAGGTTCCTCCGTGTCGGTGAATGAGTTGAACAGCCTCAGGAGATGAGGTCAGAGCTGCGGCTGGAACATACGATAAAAGGATAGAGGTAGGCCGTCCGGCCCCGGGGTCTTCCCGAGGGGGGAGATCCCTCATGGATGCTGCTATCTCTTCCTGGGTGATGGGGCCTTCCAGGGTCTTTGCATGGTGGGGGTGAAGCGGCGTCCCCGTGTAGTTGTCCAGGACAGCTGCCATCGCCTCCGGGGACGGTGGTTCCTCCCCATACAGTGCGGAGTAGTAGGCTCGGAATGCCTCACATTTGTCTTTCTCAGAGGTGACTCTCGTCCCATCAGAGAGCAGGACATTGGCTATATGGGCCTTGGCGTCTTGCCAATAGCCTGCCCACCTTGTCTCCACCCTCGAAGTATTTCTGCTTCAAGGCCAGCAGGAAGGTTTCCGCCTTGTTGGTGCGTATAAGCCGGAGCTGTCCCCTAAGGTTGGCTAGCCGCCGCCGAGAAGCCAGGGAGGTGCCCCCGTGATCACGCCGCTCCTCCAGCTTTATGTCCCGTGCCAGCCTATCCTCTAGGGCCCTGGCCGCGCGCGTCCGTGCAACCGAGAGGGCGGTAATGTGTCCCCGGATCGTCGCCTTGAAGGCTTCCCATACTACAGGGAAGGGCGTCTCTGGCAGGTCGTTACTAGCAAAGTATGAGTCGATGGCCGTTTTAATGCTATCCACAGCGGTCGCGTCTCGGAGGATATCCGGCGACAGGCGCCACCGCACCTCATGAGCAGGGCAGATGGCCGGGTCCTGCAGGAGCAGTTCAACATGCGCATTATTCGACAGCGAGATAGCAGAGATGGAGGTTCCCAACACGTCACGCAGCAGAGCATGGGAGACGAAGAAGTAATCTATACGGGAATACGAACGGTGGGCATGAGAGTAGAACGAGTAGTCCTTCAGCCCCAGGGAGTGATAGCGCCACATATCAAATAGCCCCAATTCCGTAATCTGGGTGCGCAGCGCGGAGGACATGGCTCCAGCCCCGTAGGCCAAGGCTCCACTACGATCCACGTCTGGGTCCCAAACAGTTAAAATCCCCCCCCCCCACCCCTCCCCCCCCCCCCAAGATCAGGGAAGGGTCTCCGGGCAGGATATGTGTTTTTAGAAGTGTGCGTACGTATCGATCGTGCATCTGATTGGGAGCATACACATTGCATAGGGTAAAGACGCGTCGGCCAACGCCTACACTCACCCTGAGGAAATGCCCATCCCCACTTCTGAATGGATTGGTCTCACCACGCCTGATGCCAGTTCTGCACAATATTGCCACGCCTGCTGTCCTGGTGTCTGCAGTAGCCCAAAATTGGAGGGGGTACTTAGGACGTGCCATGCGCCCAATATCTGCCTGCAAGAGATGGGTTTCCTGTAGGAAAATGATGTCAGGAGTCTGCTGTAGGAGGTAACGCCAAGTTTGCCGCCTCTTGTTGGGGGAATTCAGGCCCTTGATGTTAAGCGTCAAGACCTTATAAGGGTTAGGTAAGGGAGCTGTCATAGTGAAGTCCTAATGGGTGTCGCCTGCGCCCTGCCACCCCCGGCTTCGCATCAGCACACCATTGCAGATACCGGTCACCAACGCACCCCACACTAAGGGTCGCCGCTGCATACCCCCCACCCCACACCGGAAAAGACGAAAAAAAGAGAGAGAGGAGAAAAGCAGAAAGAGGCAGAGAAGGAAGAGACATAGAAGAAATAGGGAAGAGCCCAACAGTGGCAGAGTGCAGGGGAACAGGGAGCGGCCAAGCCGGCCACAAAACATAGTATAACCATGACAGTCAACTGGGCTGCACTTCTCTGACCCACGTACAGGGCATCCTACACCCAAGGGTTTGGATACTCTCAGTGATGTCACTCCCTTAGGGACAGTCTGGGGTGGAACCGCAGAAGCCTCACAGCTCTATCCTCAGGGAGCTCCCTCTACCCCCACCCTCCCAACCAGGAGCCAGGGCGTAGGGTGACGTATGCTGCAGAGTACCACCCATCGGAGTGAGTGAAGCCCGCCGAGGGAGCGGGCAATCTGTTGCACGGGTAAGAACTAGTCTTCGGATCATGGTGTCAAGGGGCGCAAGAGATTCCTCCGGGTCTCCCTCCAGGGATTTAATGTGTGCAATGATGTCCTGCTTGGCCTGGGAGGCCGACCACTCGTCTAGCGGGGGCTTTTGACGATGGCGCTGAACAGTGGTCCAAGTCGGCTTGGCTGTTGTACATTTGTTTGATTAATGCTTGTTTCTGTATTTTTGTGTATTGGTTTGCTTCAAATAATAGAAAATGCTTAGAATGCGATCCTCGGCTTCCAGTAACGACTCAGTGGGGGTCCTGTATTCCAATAAACGTTTGGGGGTGTCCACAGAAGTCAAAGGGTTAAGAACTACTGCCCTAGTTGATTGTTGCAAAGAGTGTGTCTTGTGTAGGGTCTGTTGCAGTCTTACTTGTCAGTAGGATTTCAACCCACTCCGGCTGGGACTGTTGCTACTGGGAAACTGGGGTGGGGGGGCACAAATGGGAGCCAGAGGAAATGCAGTTAGTAGGACTACAGGATCGATACGAATTCACTGAAGCTTTAATAGCCACCAGAAGTTTCTTTGCATGAACATCGATCACCCATTTTTTTTTCTTTGTGTCAAATCAAATCAAAAAGGATGCGTTTAGAAAAAAGTCTTAATGAATGTACCTTTTCGGGTAGTGTTTTTGTTAACTACCTTAGAGGGGACAACTTAAATAATTGTGTCAACCTTTGCTTCTGAAAGGAAGTTTTTTTGCTCAGTCTGCTGCAAAACCATAGCTCAGGAGTTTAAAACAACCTTTTTCAAGCTTCTTGTGCCCAACCATCTCAACTTCCGTTAGCCAGATATCTGATGTACGTGGATATTTCAAATTCTCCCTCTGCTTTAAGCTTAGCGTAAACCCTCACAAACAAGTCAGCAAAGAAAGAATACACTATATATCTGCTAAGGCTTTTCACAACTAGAGGTAAGCTTTTTGTTGATATTTTACATGAGCACATTCAGAAGTGTTGTATTCTCTGCACCTTTCTGAAAGCCCAAATTATTCCAGAATCATAGGACAAATATTTTTCGTTCAAATGGCACCCACAAAAAATGTGCTTTAAAAAAAACAAAATAACTGAAGGTTTTTGAAGAAAGAAAAGGAGACTTTAGATAAAATATTTTTAACACATTAAAACTCTGTCAAGAGAAAGATTGTCAGTGAGGAAAAGAAAAGGGGGTTAGTGAAAAACAGACTGGGAGAAGAGGGCAGCAAAACAAAAGACATAGCTCACAAAACTAATTACAAAAAGAAATGTATTTGCATAGCAGTGCCTCTACTCTGTACTCTTAGTCCTGCCAGGAACTAATTGTTTTTCTAGATCCAGAAACGTCATCTGCCCATAGGACAAAAACTCCAACTAAACCAAGTAACAACAACTTGCATCCGGCATTCTGTGTGCCAAGCTCCAGTCTTGATTAAGAAATTGAATACCTGATACACCGGGGAACCACTTAGGACATCTCAGTATATGCAAACAAATAATGGCTATACAACAATTTGAATGAGCATTGGTGTACAGCTAGAGGAGTACAACGCTCATAATGAGTCATACATACTCCTCTCATTCTCATTTCCAGAGGCCATCTCCCTCTCTCTAAACTAAGGGCTTGATATAGATCTTGGCAGGGCGGCGACAGAGTGGGCTTTTTTGGCGGTCATCCCACCCATCTGCATGGCGGTCTTCCCCGCTAGATTTAGGTGCTGAAGTGCAATGGGTGAGAAGACCGCCGCTGTCCTGCTGAAGGCGGGGTGGGCTGTAGCAGGAGGTGGCGAGACTCCAGTCAGGATTCTCGCTGTCTATTTAGTTCTGGCTTGTTTCTAAGGGAGTTCCGACGGGAATTCCTCCTACTTCGAATCGGCAGAAAGGACCGAAAAAGGGTGAAAACTCACCTTTTTCAGGGTACAGGCTGTGGTTTCCTCCTCTTCACCTTCGGCTAGGTTCCCCCTGTACTGGCACACCTTAACTTTGACAGACCAGCACCCCGTTTTGACGGACTCAAAGATAAGTGTACGTGGTGTGTGCAGGTATACAATGCATGGTGTGTGTATGTTGGCAGGCTGCAGTGCAGTGCAGAATATATAACTTAGGGTCACTACACAAAACCTACATACAGCTATAGAGACATACACAACATATGTGTGTTATACGTAAAAAATAAAAATTACACTTAACTGTCTCCCCACCACCACGGTCACCCTGTCATCACTCCGCCAACAGACACAGTCAGCCCAACAGGATCATCCAAATTGGTTTAGCGGGTCCCTGCCATCAGGACGGCAATGGAGAGCGTGTGGCCAGCACAGAGCCTGCAGTCACAGAAGACTGCAGTCGCGGCGGTCTTCTGTGCATCGTGTATACATTTAAATATGGGGAGTGGTACTCTGTCAACCTGACTGAGTACTGGAGCTCGCCGCAGGCTGGTGGTCGCACCGCCAAGATCTCAATCAGGCACTAAGATTCTAGGCGCCAAGAATGATATATTAATTTATGGTCATCAACAAAAGCCTACAATATGAAAACCGCTTCTCAACAAGTTGAACAGAGCTTGAGGCAATTTCGGTTTAAAACATCAATTTATGAGCTAACTGTAATCAGGTTAAAATATGCTTAACATAGTTCAGTCAGTTTCTACCCGCCTACCTGAGTGAGCAACTATTTCTTAGATTGATTATAATTAGATTGATGATCAGAAAATGTCCACCACGTGCATCCAGTATAGTACAGGTTTGTAGGCAGCCTGGGCTGCTATGGCAAACAAGCCCAAATATAAGTACAAGGGCAGCAATGGGGTTCTGGGTTCTAAGATCAACGGGAATCTAAGGAAATTGTTTTCTACTACTTGTAGCCTTTTTTAGTCTACCACATTCCCATGGAATGCCCTCATATAGAGCAGCAACCACAGCTTTTTGCTGATAAATCGGAAACGGTACCATGATGACAACATTTGCTTTGAGACTAGCTAAGATCTAGCACCCCCCCCCCCCCAACCAAACAATATAGAGGACTCGCTCATGTGTTCAGAGACCGGTACTGTATTGTAAGTGGGAGAGTGCTGACCTAGGCAAGTCAATTCATAATCATCATAAATGATAACACAAATGCAACTTTCCTGCGGGGAAACCTAGGCTCTATACCCAGAAGGCAGGCCTCACCCCTTTAAATAAGAAGTGAATTCTCTCCTTCCCGCGCTCTCCCTCTCTCTCTTACTCCCCTGCTCTCTATTCCCCTCTTTCTCCCCCTCTCTCTCTGGTTTCCAGCCTTGTTTCATCATTTCAGCTTCGCAGAGCCCAGCTTGTCATTGTACCATTCAGCTCCTCCCCATCTCCAATATTGTGCAGAACTTCAGGAAGAATCAAGAGACTAAAAACACTGAAAGCAACCTACAGCCAGTAACGGACATCAGTTTAATGCAGGACCATCCACCCCTTGGCTCCTGTATGAACCAGTCTACCCTTTCTCACAATGGTCCATGCCAGGGTCGGGGATGATCATGAATCTAAGCTCGCCAAACTCTGAAGTGCCACAATCAAATTCTGCAGTACACGGTGTGCTCCACCCAGCAGTTTCGGACCTTGACCTCCGGGCCAAGGCCAGCGCTCTCCCCTGCAACTCCACCTGACCGTTGCCCGCGCCAGGACTGTAACCGATCCCCGAGCAGGGTTTGAGCCAGCCATCCGGCACTGCGCATCAGGGTCAGCCTGGTTGCCCTCCGGTAACCCCTAGTGTTCCACTTCGCTTTTTCCCCAACTATTGCTGACTGTATCTTCGTTTTACTTTTCTTCTGCGCTGTTTGTATTTTCCTTCGTTGTATTTGCCTTAGTTGTATTTGCCTTTGTCTTCCCAATTCCGCCGCTGCTGCCCCTGAGGCCCTACCCCCCGCCCCAGCCGCTCCTGCCTTCCTGCCTCTGTTCCCACCCCCAACCCCTTCATATGGCGACGCTGCGGAGGAGCGCGCGTCAGATCTTGACCTCGGGCCAAGGCCAGCACCCTCCCCAGAACCTCCGCTTCACAGTTGCCCGCGCCAGGACTGTGACCGGCACCCGAACAGGGTTCGAGCCACCCATCCGGCCCTGCGCTTCAGGTTCAGCCTGGTTGCCCTCCGGTAACCCCTTGTGTTCCACTACGCTTTTTCCCCCCAACTGTTGCTGACTGTATCTTCATTTTACTTTTCTTCTGCACCGTTTGTATTTTCCTTCGTTGTATTAGCCTTTGTCTTCCCATTTCTGCTGCTGCTGCCCCTGCAGCCCTGCCCCCCGACCTAGCCGCTCCCGCCTCCCCGCCTCTGCTCCCACGCCCCTCCCCTTCATATGGTGACTGCATGAGTGGTCGCGCGGCAGGCGCGCCAAAGTCAAGCCCGTCTGCGCCTGTCCGTTCCTGGACTGCGCCCAGCGCCACATCACATGGCCCCCACAACACCTGATTCCGCTACGACGCCAACACCCTCCGCTAACTCAACATCGGCCGATCCTCAAACTGCTTCCAGGCCAGCCCCAGAAACACCCATGGACCCTTCATCTGCTGTAATTTCAGCTTCACCAGCCGCCGAACACCAGCACCTCTACCGCACCGGTCAGAGCAAAACACAATCCCCTCAGATGCATACTACTCAACACCCGCTCCGTCCACAAGCATGCCATCAAACTGTAGGATCTACTCAACTCAGCCTCCTTGGACGTCGCCTTCCTAACAGAGACATGAATGAACCACTCCTCAGCACCTGCCATAGCTATCCCAGAGGGCTAGAAGATCGCCAGAAGGGACCGCACCAACAAACCAGGAGGGGGAATCGCCACGGTCTACAGAAACACCCTCAGTGTCTCGACCTACACAGCAGACACCTCCAGCACCGCGAACACCTGCACTTCCTTATCCGAACAGACCCAACCCCTATTATGCCACCCTCCAGTGGGAGGGAGGAATATGCCACACTCTGGTTGGCTGAGTCCCCCCATCTGCAAGATGGGGGGGGACTAAATTTGCCAACTAAGTTAACTAAGTTTGACCAAGAGTTTGCCAACCCGGCAAAGGTGTCCCCACCTTTGCCGGGTTGGAAAAGGTGGGCACACCTCTCCTCCTCATTTATTTTTTCCTGCCGATTCTCCCGCCTAAAGTGGGGGTCAGAACTGGTAGGGGCCAGTTCCTGAAAGCAGAAACAGGCCTGGAGAAGCTCAAAGGTGGCAGGCCATTGCAGCTTCCCCTTCGTGGACCCTGCACATCCTGGGGGAGGAGGCCTGGCACATTGTCTCAGAATGTGCATTGTTTTAGACCCCCGAGAGCAGCAGGCTCTCAACCCAGGGATCCAGAAACAAGTGTGGTGGTGGCAGCTGGAGAGAAGTCTCTCAGCCTGGACACTAGTGGTAGGTCATTTTTCAGGGGGCATCTCTAAGATGTCTTGTGTGCATTTTTCATTAAATCCCACACTGGCCTCAGTGTGGGTTTAATGTGCTGAGACATTTGATACCTAAGTTTTCAGTAAAGCCATTATGGTATGGTGGAGTTCATAATGACAAACTCCCAGCACTGTATACTCTTAATGACATTACTGCACTTACAATGTGTAAGAATTGGCTTAGGCACTGTAGGGGTACAGGGCTCATGCACCTGTATCTTCACCACTGGTTTAGTGCACCCAGTTAGAGGGGTGGCTGATCTTTGCTGGGGCAGTGGGTTGTAGGCACGGCACCCAGGGATGAGTGCCATGTCGACTCTTTACTTTGTTCTGCACCAAAACATGCATCCTGCAAAGGCAGTGTGTGAGTGTAAAGGTACAGGGCCTCTAAGGGTGGCACAATAAGTCCTGCAGCCCTCAGTGGCCTTCTCGGTCACAGTGCCCTGGGTACCTGTGGTACCATTTACCAGGGTCTGACCTGTGGGCAGAGAGTGCCAATTGGATTTGGTCTTCAATAAAGTCTTAAAGAAAGAACATAGGCCCTGGGTACCTAATTGGCCTGAGCCCAGGGCACACTCAGTCAAAGTACATCAGCAGTTCAGAAAAAAGAGGGGGCGACCATGCAGAGAGAGGGCACTTTCTCACAAACATGGCAAACTTCATTACATTTCTTTTAAATATCACCAGAGAACCGACCCATCCATTAGTCGTTTAGTGCCACAAGCCTACCCAGTCAGTTAAACAACTCGTCAAAAGTGAAACTAGTGTTTGACCTACTCCTTACTATTACAATACAGAATCCCTTACAATTTAGAAACAGACGAATGAAAAGGGGGGGCTCTTGGCCCCCCCGCCAGCATGGCGGCGCGGCGACCGCCCCCTCCTTCGTGCCCTTCGGTGGTGGGGCGTGCCCTTCCGGTTGGGAGCGCCCAGGAGACCCTCTTGTTCCCTGGACGCTCCCACACAGTGTGTTGTGCCCCGCGCTCGGGGCTTCTTGTTTTCCCGCCCACCATCCCTGGAACTAAATGCTTGATGCTGTATTAGTCTGGTTTAGGTGTAATTTGCTAGGAGTCTGTTACCATCTTTGCCATGCGTTAGTGAACTTTGTCTACATTTCTTTTAAATATCACCAGAGAACCGACCCATCCATTAGTCGTTTAGTGCCACAAGCCTACCCAGTCAGTTAAACAACTCGTCAAAAGTGAAACTAGTGTTTGACCTACTCCTTACTATTACAATACAGAATCCCTTACAATTTAGAAACAAACGAATAAACTTTCAAGGCACTTGGCGAGTTTGTGTCCCACATGTAGGCAAATACAACAACATTGTATTGGACAATTAGAACTCTTTCGGGTCATTTTGTTTAGCTCTAACAGACAGTACAACCACTATGAAATGCTCCTCATGTTATGTTATGTTATGTTATGTGTTTGTTGAGCGCGACAGCTGCCCCAGCGACGGGGCGTCCCGGCGCTAAGAACCATATCATAACCTACTGAGGAAAAGGGAGAGAAGGGGGCCTACAGGGGGGGGAAGAGGTGAGTTTTAATAGCTTTATGGGTCAAAAACATTCTTTTTTTATGTAAACGAAAAAACATATGTACCTTTTGCAATTATTTCTTATCTTATTGTTGGTGTGATCCACTCTTGCTTGCCTTCCGAGTGATGCGCGCTCTCTCTCCTCTCACTCTTCAATCTTTTCTTGGTTCAAGTCCTGGTGTTCTTATCTTAGTATATACTTGTTAACCACAATCTTGCTTTCCTTTCCCTGTACATCTACTCTTTCTGCATCTAACATGCTTAGGGTGTGTGTGTGTGTGTGTTTGAGACATGAGAAAAACATCCTCCAACAGCAAAACATGTGCAAATCCAAGACAGATTATACTTTCACCACATTTCTCAGACACAGCTTAAAATGTGAAAAAAAGAAAAAAGCACATTGGGTAAGTTTTGCGACAATTTATAAATATACAGCATTAGAAGCGTTAAGTATTAAAGTTTCTTGTTCAGTTCTTATTTTCGAAAGTAAAGTTAACAACTGCTGCTTCCATTATATTTGTTTCGAACCGAAAAAAAAACAGAACTGCGGGTTTAGTAACACCCCCTCACCCCCCCCCCCTCTCAAACCATAGTGCATAATTACCTGGCAATTAATACGCCATTCCTCTCCTACACAAGCCAAATAAATATCCAGATTTTGCAATGCGGATTTACTTAAACTCTGTTTACCCTACTAATTAAGTATTGCACACCAAAACAGTTTTTGAACCACAGGAGTTCCGCATAATCGAATGGGTGCATTCGGGTTTTGTCAAGGATTTCTTCATGCCCACCTATCAGTGCTTTTTCGCCCCTCCTCGTACCTATATCACCTGCTGTAAATTTCATGTAATACATTTCAAATTGAAATGGCAATAAAGCAACCCGGTAGCATTCTCTGAATTTTACATGTCAGCCTTTTGAAGAAATGACTGGACAGTTGATTGCTAATGCTAAATGAAATAACTGCAATAACATATTCGTAAGTGACTTCTTGATTTAATGTTATTTAGTGTAATAGAAAAACATTGCCAGAGCAAATAATTACTTTATGGGTTGGAATTTGGGTAGATCAAACCTTGTTTCTCCATTTCACGTTATAGCCAACCTACTTAAGACTCATTCATAAGTCTGACGGGTGGTTGCTGGTGGATACATGAACACCAGGATCACTCCATTCCAGGTCGAACTATCCAGGTCTCTCCAGTGATTTTCAGCATTGATCACTCCTTTCCCTCTATTGATTAGGGACAGTACATCCAGTCAAAATACAATATTTGACGAATGCTTGTTTCTGTATGTTTGTGTATTGGTTTGCTGCAAATCATAAAAAATGCTTAGAATGCGGTCCTCTGCTTCCAGTAAGACTCAATGGGGGTCCTGAATTCCAGGAAACGTTCGGAATGTCCACATAAGTCAAAAGGTTAAGAACTACTGCCCTAGTTGATTGTTGCAAAGAGTGTGTCTTGTGTAGGGTCTGTTGCTGTCTTACTTGTCAGTAGGATTTCAACCCACTCCGGCTGAGACTGTTGCTACTGGGAAACTGGGGTGGGGGGCACAAATGGGAGCCAGAGGAAATGCAGTTAGTAGGACTACAGGATCGATACGGATTCACTGAAGCTTTAATATCCACCAGAAGTTTCATTGCATTAAGAGCGATCACCCATTTTTTTTTCTTTGTGTCAAATTAAATCAACAAGCATTTGCAATGCAATAGGTCTCGCATTAGGAAAGTTTGAGCTATTGGTATTGTAAATGACACATTTTTTATTTATGTTTTGTTTTTGAAAATAGCGAAATTAATAGCTTTGTCATTTACAATGCCAATAGTTATAACTTTCGCAAATGTGACACCTATAGCATTTGTAATGCAATATGTGTTGTATTTACGTGACGTACACCTATTGATATTGCAAATAACAATGCCTTTTAATTTTTTTTCAATAATTAATACTTAAATGAAAGTTATTGTAATTTATAGTGAACTTTGTTCTGAGGGCCTGTAACGGGCGCACCCCATCCGATACCCCTTCAGATTTGTGGCTTCTGACCCAGATGACATCATAGGATATAATTGTTATGGCATCATTGTGGCCAGCCTTAACCTCACTTAACCCAGTGTCATTTACAGCATCGTGACAAGCAGTTTCAAAACACTGGACAGTCTTCAGTTGGTTGCTGGTCATGCTCATCCCATCGCATACAGATTTACCTAATGGGCTACAATCAAGAGATTTCCTAAAAGAAACAAGGGGCCTTCATTAAGTATACTATCGGGGTTCAGAAAAAGTAGTAGCCACCTCTTTGACTAAGTGGGGAAGGTACTCTATAAGTTACATATCTTTTTTGCTTCCTGAGATCATGCTATGTAATGATGGTCCAGGTGGATTGACAGTATCAAGATGTTCACAATAGGTCCGTTTCATTCCTGTTAACATAGTGGACCCTTTTTAGAATGTTGTTGTCAGGGATATGCCGAGAGTATGTCATTGTAGGTATATAGTTACATTTTGCACTTTATACCCTACATTTGTATCTATGAATATCCCTGTATTGCTTTTACATGTGCTTTGATGGTCAATATTGACCGAATAAAGATATTTTTGAAGTTGTAAATATTCTTATCATCCAACAGAACCTAGCACACACCTCATAAGAAGCATACAAAGTACTATCAATGCAGAGTAATTGTCAGCAGACGGTAACAAGGGTCTCCTGCATGAGAAAACCTACGGGGGCTGCTAAAATGATAAAATGAGGAGCAGATTGTCATAAGAAAATGGCAAACAGGACATTCAACCCTACACAACCCCCCAAAAAAGTTTCAAACATTTTTTCAAATCCAATTGAATCAAATGGAGCAGGACACAGCTATGCTTACAGGTGGTACTTAATTTTACAGCAGGATCGAAAATTCAAAAAAAATCCAATGTTGCATTTTGAAATAAGCGGCTGCTAAACTGCAAAATATGCATACATATAATTACATGTGAACTATCAACAGTGTGAAAGCAGAGGAAGACTTGGATGTTACATTTATGTGGCATTCAAACTGTCATGTATTCAGAAACCACAGCGCCACTTCGATGTTGACAGAATCCCCCTCTAATGCAAATGCCACCTTAAGAAGACATTGTGTCACTGTAGTAGAGACACAAACATTCCCCTCTTCTGCAGATTCAGTATACAAAGCATCTCTCAGATGGGTTCAACACACCCTCTCCTCTACTGGCACCACAATGCCTCTGTAGTGGAGTATCAGAAATATATCCTATTGCATCTCCATCAGCCAAATTTCCAAAATAACTTTCCCGCTTGCAGCTGCAGAGCGGGAGACGTTCTTAGGAAAACTTGGCTGATGGCGATACAATCAAATATATTTCTGATTTGGGGAAACTATTGGAAATCAATCATCCTTACTAGGATTCTTTGAGGCTGTGAGTGGATAAGGCATTTTTTGAGGTGACATATTCAATAACCCATCCGATTATCTTTTGACAAGCGAGGACCAAAAATTAATTGTATATGAGAAGAATTTCAGAACGACCCATTAGGAGTGGAAGACAGTATATCTTATCAGAAATTTTGTTTGAGGAAACAGAATACATGTTCTTTCCTTGTATAAGGTGTTGAAGAAGCGGGGTTACCCGTGAAACACATTGGCTGCAAATACTGAACTTCAAAGGTTCTACCTTGAAATAATCAATTAAAAAAAAATTGTACTTTAAAAAAATGACCTTTTTAATGATGGATTTGAGACATGCGAATGTATTCTGGCAATGAGGCTTTTAAAGTTTTGTCAACATAAGTAAATAAATTAAAGTTCCTGCTATACAAAACTTGACAAATAAATAAATAAAGCAAAAATTATGACTTCTGGAAATGTCTGTTCTTTATTTTGGGGGTAGGATAGTAGGGTCAGCATAACGGACTCAAAATAATTTTGTGTGCCTCCCTTGTTTGATCTCGCCCAGACAAATGTTTGCTTTCGGGTAAGCAAAAGCCTTTTGCAGGCAACAACACAAATCTTACAGTGTGCTTAAAGTCCGCCCACTGATTACCTCGGGATGGCTTTAGGGACACTCATTTGCTTGCTTTATTCACTTGCCTTCCTTTTTCAAGTGTGTACCTTTGTTCCATTCTTTTGCCTTCATTTTGATTGGCTGACTAATCAGAAATAGGGAACTCTTTTTTTCCTTTTTCATTCAGCACTTCATGAGAGCACATGTTATTCTTTGAGCCCTGCCTCGGCATTAGCTTTGCCAATGCTTGTATATCCCGGCACAACTCCTCGTATGCGGATATAACCATGCCTGCTTAGTGGCCCTGCCATTGCTCCACTTATGCAATAGACTCTACAGTGACCCACTTATAATGGTCTCCAAAATGATCGGTTTATTTTGGCCTCACAATATCATTACAAAGGAGACACTCCAGTGTCCCTTCCTTTTCTGGGTGTAACACAACAGTCCTTCATTTTTGGGTGAACAGAATCCCCTCCTTCTCTGGAGACTGGCTCCACAACGTCATTATATAAGGTCCGCAAAGGTCTGTGGGATCCACCATGCTTCTCTTATAAACACACCATAATGCGCTCTCATGAGAACATTTCACACAGTGCTCCTCTTACGGAGGCTTCTAAAACATTCCATTTTTACGGGCTCACTGCCTGCCATCAGACGTCAAAACAAGACAGGCATGTGCCACTCACTTGGCAGTTTGTCTAACACCTCCCAGTGCAATATATCTTGCGGAAAGAACCGGCTTGCTTATAACTGATCAGACTTACGTTCCCCCACCAGGAGAATCCTCACGTCCTTCTTCATGCTGCCAGATGCTGAGGGCTGCCGTGGCTTCTCCTGGGCCGATTGGTGGCGCCTCCTCTGTCTCTCCGGCTTCCGCCTGCCTAGTGGGGGGGAACTGTCTTCCCGACCGGCCTCAGGGCCCCCAACACGTCCAGGAACTAAGTCTTAAACACTGATGCTTGATGAGAGGTTATTGCCGCCCATATCTGCCCTCAGTTTCTCCCACCACCCGGCTCCAGCTGTAACAGCGAGACTGCGTCTACGGCAAGCATCCAGGGTAAAAAAAGATATGAACGCGACCGAAAACCCCATGATACTGCGCTTGTCAGAGAAATAAAAGGAGGGACGAATTAGTCTCCATCCTTTTAGTACAAGTACTGCAACCTCGAGAGCGATGAACAAATCAAAAGCTCTAAAAATTATGGGCTATGGAAAATTAATAACCAGCCAAACAAGGGTAGCAATAGCGGCGAAACAAAAATCGGCCGCGAAATGAAAACAAGTCGGGTGGGGGCCGGGGGAGTGAGCGGATGCAAAGGAAAACCAGAATCAGCCGAGCGCCACCCTGCAGCCGATGATGAGTGGGAGGGAGGGAGGGAGGGCGGGGGCTGCCTGCGCATGCGCGCCACTCTGCAGTTTCGTTTTGGCGAGCGCGAGCCCGGAGACTAGAAGTGCCGCATGAAGTCCCGGGTCCCAGGAGGGGGCCCGGGTGAAGACCAGCGGGGAGACTGTGGGGGAAGCTCCGCTTCTTTGTAGAGGAGCTCGAGTGTTCTGCGGGGCTCCCTTGGCAGATGGTGCGAGCCAGAGTCCGACTCCGGTGAAGTAAGGAGGAGGGAGAGGGAGGGGGAGGAGGGAGGGGGGGGTGGGGCTGTGTGCCTGTATGCCGGTGTGTGTGTGCATGCGCGCGCCTGTGTGTGTGTGTGCGTGCATGCAGAGGGGTGGGGGCTGGCTGTGTGTGTGAGCAGGGGCTGTGAGTTACTGTGCGCAAGCGCGTCTGGGAGGCGCGCTCCCGCGGTGAAATCCGACACTGGGAAAGCGCGTGGCACTCTGCTGTCCACTTTCCCAAATACGGATAGCATTAATAAGTCAGCTCGACCTAAAAAGGATGCGTTTAGAAAAAAGTCTTAATGAATTTACCTTTTTGGGTAGTGTTTTTGTTAACTACCTTAGAAAGTACTACTTAAAAAATTGGGTCAACCCTTGCTTGTGAAAGGAAGCTTTTTGCTCAGTCTGCTGCAAACCATAGCTCAAGACAACCAACCTATTTCCAGCTTCTTGTGCCCAACCATCTCAACTTCCGTTAGCCAGATATCTGATGTACTGTGAATATTTCAAAGTCTCCCTCTGCTTTAAGCTTAGCGTAAACGCTCACAAACAAGACAGCAAATAAAAATAAACTATACATCTGCTAAGACTTTTCACAACTAGAGGCAAGCTTTTTGTTGATATTTTACATGAGCACATTCAGAAGTCGGCAATTTTTTTCCTCCACAAAATTCTCAGACAAACTTTACATACTTTTCCTACCCCCAGAAAGCAATCTATAAAAAACTAAATATGAAATGTATTCTCTACACATTTCTGAAAGCCCAAATTATTCCAGAATCATAGTACAAATATTTTTCTTTCAAATGGCACCCACAAAAAATGTGCTTTTAAAAAAAAAATAACTGAAGGTTTTTGAAGAATGAAAAGGAGACCTTAGATAAAATACGGTATTTGTAATACATTAAAATTCTGCAAAGAGAAATAGTGTTAGAGAGGAAAAGAAAAGGGGGTAGTGAGAAACAGACTGGGAGACGAGGGCAGCAAAAGACAAGACATGGCTCACAATACCAATTACAAAAAGAAGTGTATTTGCATAGCAGTGCCTCTACTTTGTACTCTTAGTCCTGCCAGGAACTAATTGTTTTTCTAGATCCAGGAACTTCCATCTGCCCATAGGACAAAAATCACACTAAACCAAGTAACAAAAACTTGCATCTGGTATTCTGTGTGCCAAGCTCTAGTCTTTATTAAGAAATTGAATACCTGATACACAGGGGAACCAGTTAGGACATCTTAGTATATGCAAACAAATAATGGCTATACAACAATTTGAATGAGCATTGGTGTACAGCTAGAGGAGTACAACGCTCATAATGAGTCATACATACTCCTCTCATTCTCATTTACAGAGGCCATCTCTCTCTCTCTAAACTAAGGGCCTGTTTTAGATCTTGGCAGGGCGGGAACAGAGTGGGCTTTTTGGGCTGTCATCCCACCCACCAACCTGGCGGTCCTCCCGCTAGATTTAGGTGCTGAAGTGCAATGGTTGAGAAGACCGCCGCGGTCCTGCTGAAAGCGGGGTGGGCTGTAGCAGGAGGTGGCGAGACTCCAGTCAGGATTCCCGCTGTCTGTATTTGGTTCTGGCTTGCTTCCAAGGGAGTTCCGACGGGAATCCCTCCTACTTCGGCAGAACGGAACGAAAAAACGTGAAAACCCACCTTTTTTTCAGGGTACAGGCTGCGGTTTCCTCCGCTTCACCTTCGCCTAGGTTCCCCCTGTCCTGGCACACCTTAACTTTGACGGACCAGCACCCCGTTTTGACAGACTCAAAGATAAGTGTATGTGGTGTGTGCAGGTATACAGTGCATGGTGTGTATGTTGGCAGGCTGCAGTGCAGAATATACGACATAGGATCACTACACAAAACCTACATACAGCTATGGACACAACATATGTGTGTTATATATAAAGAAAAATGACACTTACCTGTCTCCCTACCACCACGGTCGCCCTGTCATCGCCCTGTCATCACTCCATCAACAGACACCGCCAGCCCAACCAGATCATCCAAATTGGTTCAGCGGGTCCCTGCCATCAGGACGGCGATGGAGAGTATGTGGCCAGCACAGAAAAGTGCGGTCACAGAAGGCTGCCGTTGCGGCAGTCTTCTGTGCATCGTGTATACATTTAAATATGGGGGGGTGGGACTCTGTCAACCTGACTACTGGAGCCCACCACAGGCTGGCGGTCGCACCGCCCAGATCTAAATCAGGCCCTAAGATTCTAGGCGCCAAGAATTATATATTAATTTACTGTCATCAACAAAAGCCTACAATATGAAAAACGCTTCTCAACAAATTGAACTGACCTTGAGGCAATTTCGGTTTAAAACATTCATTAATGAGCTAACTGTAACCAGGTTAAAATATGCTTAACATAGTTCAGTCAGTTTCTACCCGCCTACCTGAGTGAGCAACTTTTTCTTGGATTGATTGTAAACAGATTGATGATCAGAAAATGTCCATCCACGTGCATCCAATATAGTACAGGTTTGAAGGCAGCCTGGACTGCTATGGCAAGCAAGCCCTAATAGAAGTATAAGGGCAACAACGGGGTTCCGGGTTCTAAGATCAACGGGTATCTAAGGAAATTGTTTTCAACTACTTGTAGCTTTTTTAGTCTACCACATTCAGATGGAATGCCCTCATATAGAGCAGCAACCACAGCTTTTTTTTTATATATCAGAAAAGATACCATGGTGACTCGTTCATGTGTTCAGAGTGACGGGTCCGGTATTGTAAGTGGGAGAGTGTTGACCTAGGCAAGTCAATTCAGAATCATCATAAATGATAACACTGACGCCACTTCCCTGCGGGGGAACCTATGCTCTATACCCAGAGTGCAGGTCTCACCCCTTTAAATATGAAGTGAAATCGCCCATTCCCGCTCTCTCCATCTCTCTCTTACTCCCCTGCTCTCTCTACCTCCCCCCCTCTCTCTGGTTTCCAGCCAGGTTTCATAATTTCAGCTTCGCAGGCTCAGTGTGTCATTGTACCATTCAGCTCCTCCCCATCTCCAATATTGTGCAGAACTTCAGTAAGAATCAAGAGACTAAAAACACTGAAAGCAACCTACAACCAGTAACTCACATCAGTTTAATGCAGGTCCACCCACCCCTTGGCTCCTCTAGGAACCAGTCTACCCTTTCTCACAATGGTCAATGCCAGGGTCGGGGATGATCATGAATCTAAGCTCTCCAAACCCTGAAGTGCCACAATCAAAGTCTGAAGTACACGGTGTGCTCCACCCAGCAGTTTCAGACCTTGATTTCCGGGCTAAGGCCAAGGCAGCACTCTCCCCAGCAGCTCCACCTCACCGTTGCCCGCGCGAGGACTGTGACCGACCCCCGAGCAGGGTTCGAGCAAGCCATCTGGCACTGCGCATCAGGGTCAGCCTGGTTGCCCTCCGGTAACCCCTAGTGTTCCACTTGGCCGTTTCCCCAACTGTTGCTGGCTGTATCTTTGTTTAACTTTATTTTACTTTCCTGCGCTGCTTGTATTTGCCTTCGTTGTATTTGCCTTCGTTGTATTTGCCTGTGTCTTCCCATTCCCGCTGCTGCTGCCCCTGCGGCCCGCCCCGACCCAGCTGCTCCCACCTCCCTGCCTCTGCTCACGCCCCCTCCCCTTCATACGGTGACCGCTGCGGGGGAGCGCGTGTGAGACCTTGACCTCTGAGCCAAGGCCAGCACTCTACCCAGCAGCTCCGCTTTACCATTGCCCGCGCCAGGACTGTGACCGACCCTCGAGCAGGGTTCGAGCCAGCCACCCGGCACTGCGCATCAGGGTCAGCCTTGTTGCCCTCCGGTAACCCATACTGTTCCACTTCGCTTTTTCCTCAACTGTTGCTGACTGTATCTTTGTTTTCCTTAATTTTACTTTTCTCCTGTGCTGTTTGTATTTTCCTTTGTACA
This sequence comes from Lissotriton vulgaris, assembly GCF_964263255.1. Classification (NCBI taxonomy): domain Eukaryota; kingdom Metazoa; phylum Chordata; class Amphibia; order Caudata; family Salamandridae; genus Lissotriton; species Lissotriton vulgaris. Next base: position 1,106,012,408 of record NC_141691.1, read on the forward strand.
GACCCGCGCAGCGGGTGCGCCAAAGACAAGCCCGCCTGCGCCCGCCTGTTCCTGACTGTGCCCAGCGCAAGATCCCCTGGCCCCCACGACCGCCACATCACCCGACTCCGCTATGACGCCAACACCCTCCGCGAACTCAACATCGGCCGATCCTCAAACTGCTTCCAGGCCAGCCCGGGACACACCTTCGGACCCTTCACCTGCCGTAACTTCAACTTCACCAGCCGTCGAACAACAGCACGCCATACCGCATCGGTCAGAGCAGAACGCAACCACCTCAGATGCATACTACTCAACACCCACTCCGTCCACAAGCACGCACGCCATCGAACTCTGGGATATACTGGACTCAGCCTCCCTGGACGTCACCTTCCTAACAGAGACATGGATGAACCCCTCCGCACCCAACAACGCCATAGCCATCCTAGAGGGCTACAAGATAGCCATAAGGGACCGCACCAACAAACCATGAGGAGGAATTGCCATTGTCTACAGAAACACTTTCAGAGTCTCGACCTACACAGCAAACACCTCCAGCACCGCCGAACATCAGCACTTCCAGATCTGCACAGACCTCAACACCACCCTCAGAGGAAACCTCGTCTACAGGCTCCCCCGGACCCCCACCACAGTTCATCTACGCCATCTCCGACATAGTCAGCAGGCAGGCTCTTGCTTCCACAGACTACATCCTCCTCAGTGACCTGAATTTCCACCTCGAGAATGCCAATGACAGCAACTCTGTCGCTCTGCTTGACAAGCTCGCCAACCTCAGACTTAAAACAGCTCATCATGACCCCCCCCTACCTCCACCGCCGGACACATACTCGACCCCATCCTCTCCGCCAGCTACCATGTCGCTTTCAGCCACATCACCTAACTCCACTAGACCGACCATCGCTGCGTCCACTTCACTTTCAAGAAACCCACCTCGCACCACCACTCACAACGGATCCCCTACTGCAGCTGGAACAAGGTCACCGAAGACCAGTTCATCACCACCCTCGCCCGAGACCCACCAACAGACACCACCGACACAGCCGCCAGCAACCTCAGGCAATGGATTGACGACTACGCCAACACACTCGCCCCAATCAATAAACTCTCAAACAGACGCACCTAAATAAAGGTCGTTGGTTTACCATCAATCTCCAAGAATATAGTCGGACTTGCCGAAGACTCGAGAAAAAGTGGCGTCACGAACTGACTCCGGACAACCATGCAGCCCTAAAGAACGCCAGCCACAGGCACCACCAGCTCATCCAAGGCACCAAAAGGACCTCCTTCAAGGAACGCATCGACAACAACGCACACAAAAGCAAAGAGCTCTTCAACATCGTGAAGGAACACTCCAACCCCAGCTCCTGCTCCAACGACATTCCGCCGTCGCAAGACCTATGCGACTCCTTAGCCACCTATTTTTACCGCAAGATTTCAGACATCCACAACAGCTTCAATGCCCAGGTCCACCCTACAGCCGCCGACACTGCAGACTTACCACCCCCCAGCCTCACCAACCACCTGATCTCATGGGCCCACGACACCATCAAGACCATGAACACCATCCACTCCGGCTCACCATCCAACCCCTGCCCTCACCACATCATCGCACCCCAACTCCGGAAGATCATCAACAGCTCCTTCGAGTACGCCACCTTCCCGGAGTTGGAAGCACACCGAGATCAAGGCCCTACTCAAAAAACTCACAGCGGACCCAAAGGACCTCAAGAACTTCCGGCCCATCTCCCTGCTTCCGTTCCCAGCAAAAGTCATCGAAAAGATAGTCAACAGGCAATTGACCAATTTCCTCAAGGAGAACAACATCCTGGGCCCGTCCTAAACGGGATTATGCAGCAATCACAGCACCGAAACCGCCTTCAACGCTGCCACAGACGACATCAGGACCCTACTGGACAACGGCTAAACCGCGGCCCTCTTCCTCCTGGAACTTTCGGCCGCCTTCAGCACCGTTTGTCACCACACCCTACACACACACACACACACACACCTACACGACGCAGGAATACACAACAAAGCCCTGGACTGGACCACCTCCTTCCTCACCGACAGAACCTAGAGGGTTCGCCTTCCCCCTTTCCGTTCCCCAAGGATCATCCCTCAGCCCTAGCCTGTTCAACCTCTACATGGCACCTCTCGCCAACATAGTCCATCCGCACAACCTCAACATCGTCTCCTATGCCGACGACACTCAGCTGATCCTCTCACTCAGCAGGGACTCCGCCACCGCCAAAACCAACCTCCACGAAGGAATGCAGGTCTTTGCCCATTGGATGCAGAACAGCCGCCTGAAACTTAACTCAGACAAGACAGAGGTCCGCATCCTCGGCTCCACCCCTCTGCCTGGGATGAATCTTGGTGGCCAACTGCCCTGGGAGTCACACCCACCAACCACGCACGCAACCTGGGGCTCATCCTAGACTCATCACTCTCAATGACCCAGCAAGTCAACGCTGTGTCCTCCGCCGGCTTCAACACCCTTCGCATGCTCAGCAAGATCTACAGATTGATCCCTACCGGAACCAGAAGGACGGTCACCCAGGCCATTGTCAGCAGCAGACCGGACTATGGCAACGCCTTCTACGCGGGAACCACGGCCAAACTCCAGAAAAGACTAACACATACAGAACGCCTCCGCACGCCTCATCCTAGACATGACCCGCCACACCCACATCACCGCCCACCTGAAAAACCTGCACTGGCTCCCGGTCAAAAAGAGAATCCCCTTCAAGCTCCTCACCCACGCTCACAAAGCACTCCACAACACCAGACCAGCATACCTCGACAAACGTCTCACCTTCTACAGCCGAACCGCCAGCTTCGCTCAGCAGACCTCGCCCTCGCCACCATCCACAGGACCTCCACCGGCAGCAGATCCTTCTCCTACCTTGCCGCAAAGCCATGGAACACCTTACCAACACAGCTGCGACCCACCAAAGACCTGCTGACCTTCAGGACCTTCTCAAAACCTGGCTGTTCGAACAGTAGCTGCAACCCCCCCCTCAGCGCTTTGAGACCCTAACAGGAGATTAGTGAGCTCTACATGTGATTGATTGATTTCTCTACTTTCCCTGGTACATGTGCTCCCACTACCGGACTGGACTCCATCAGATTATTTACACATCATGCTCATCACATACACCACTGCAAGCACCCAGTCACACCTCTGCAGGCACCACTGGTCCTAGCAGGCTCTGCCATGCATACGGTAGACCCTCACTTGGAGAGGCAACAAGTTCCATTTTCTTATGAACACAGCATTTGTGGCATGCTCAAGGAGTTTAAAGCAAATCACTATCCCAATGCTGTACATAAATAAGAGGTCTAAAGTCCAGACACGTTCACTCCCCTCAAACAGTGGCACAGCAGGTGAATGTAATTCAAGTTAAGGTACATAAACCTGTTAAAACCACCGAATTATACATTATACCTGTCTACGTGTCTGTCTTCCTTATACAAACAGAAACAACATCCACCCACACATTTTTCTAGGCCCCAGTGACTGTCATTCCAAAGTAATCTATGGGTCCCAAGCAACCATCTTGTTGTTGAGGACTAGAATAAACTTACAATTCTTTCCCACAGTATAAGCAATGCAGTGGCACAGCAAAGGCCGATTTTTGTGGGGGCCGGGAGCTTCATGAGGGATTGAAACTGATACCTGTTGCTTTGAAGTAAATCGCCTCAATACTCTGAAACAAGCAGTCAATGGACGTCCAAGAGATGTTTGCGGTGCAAGTCCAGAATGATCTCGCCTAGGCAGCGCTTTCATAAACTGAATACATGCTATATTCAGGGTAGGGCATGAAGCTTCACCAATCTTTTTAATTGGCACCTGTCCTTTGTAAATGGTGGCTTTTTCATGGGTCAATAGGCTTAGTAGTCCCTCCTTAGTACCACCCGATCTCTTCTTGTAATTTCCAATGAGGACACCCCCGTTACATGTGTTGTTACTAGGTATGTTTGAATTACAGCTTTCAAACACTATTTTCTTAAAGGGCTGTCTCCTGCCTGCAGGCAGGACATGCTCTCCCCAGCAGTAATAATGGTGGTCGAGGGAGGAGCTACGCTAGCAAACAAGATGGCTGCTTAGGCTCTCGGCTCCGCCGACCTCCGTATCCTGCCAGATGATCCGGTCGATAATCCTGTTTTTACGCCCGACCTCCGTGTGGATGAACCGATGCACACTCCGATGGTGCAATCGGCTTGATTGACGGAGTTGTGTCGAGTTGAAGTTTGCAGCCTAGTCCAGCAGGAGAGCCGGGGCCTCGAGTTTTGACCCAGCCGGGTTGCAGTTGAACAACATCGGCCATGAGAATCAAGCAGGGTCCGGACTACTGCAGTGGAGGTCTTTTTTGCCCGATTTTGACGGCGGTCATTCTGATTGACATACATTAAGGGAGGAGTGATGTGGCACAACAGTGGCTGTGGGTGAAGGTCCCTGTCCCGCGGACCCGGTTTGCCGCCGCCGGGGCTCGGTGGGGCGGGGTCTTCGCTCGCGGCAGCGCAGTGCAGATTGCTGCTGCAGAAACCGATCAGTCACCCTCCGACGCCGTCCGGTCCTCTCTTGTCTGTTCCCCCGGAGAAACCGGGCTCTCTGGGGGAAGTGAATATGATCGTACTGAGCGAGAAGATATGGACCGGACGGAGCGTGAGCCGTCGCTGAAGACAGTATTGGCAGCAATCGGGGCATTTCATTCACGTATGGATGCCCTGATTCACAAAATGATTACGGACCTGTCTGAGAAGGAGTGTGTGGAACCGGACCCTGCTCCACGGCAGAGACTGTTGCCAGCAACAGTTTACAAGGCGATCATTTTGATTCTGGTCGAGGACCCCGTGCGACAAGAGGCGCCGAAGCCCTCGGTCGATACTCTGGAGAATCCTGAACCCGGTGTTTAGAACATATCACTACGTTTTAATATCATTGCTGACTCTGGGAGAATGGATTGGCGTTCCCCTCCCGGGGACTCCTGTTGGTGATTGTTCTTGGACTTCTGTCTCATTCTTTCCCTCTTTGGTGACCTTTCGATCGTGGAGAAAACAACATTGGGACTATCGGTCCACGAGGGAGCGTTTCTGTGCGGATGGGGTTCTTGAGTACTTACTGACTTTGATTTGTTTAGGACTGAATTTTTTCGGACTCTTTCTGCACTTTGATTCTCCTGTAGAAGTAGTTGTCTTACCGGGAGGGGTTTGCATGAAGGTTCGGAAGGGCCAAGGCTGAGATCCATTGACCGGGGTTGGTACTATGGCCTTAATGGATGTGGGAATTGTAACTGTTGGTCTAACGGGAGGCTGGGCGGTGTATCATGGCTCCCCCTAATTTACTGTTTCTGTGATCTCTGATAAAATTGTATTTTCATCATAGGGGGTGCTTGTCTCTAGCGGGGGGGGGGGGGACAGGGAGCCCATACGGAAATACCCTCCCCCATGTTTTCTCTTTTCTATTTTTAGAACCTAGTTAGTTGGGGCGACAGGCACACTGCTAGTTGGGGTTAGGCGATAGCCATATGCAGGGATGCAGGGTGGGGGGATGGGTTTATTGTTTTATTTCTGTTCTCGTTCTTATGGTTTTCTTTTTTTCAATATTCTCTTTAGTCTCTTTCTTATTAGTAATATTGGCGAAATATCCTGATTTTGTTTAAATTCCAGTGTCTGGTTGCCAGGCTTTTTCTACTATTCTGATTTTATGGGTGGGTGGGCTACGAAGACCTGCACTTAAATTGTTTGTCGATTGTAATGCTACCAATCCTGCCTCGTACTTACTAGCGCAGGCGTCTCAGCGATTCTTCTGTTGCTTCACATCTATCCTGTCATTGTACCTGTCCGCCTTATTATTATGTATAAATGTATGGCACCGGATAGGTCCATTCCCTTTTTCTTGTTTTGAAATAAAAAGATTTATAAAAAAATAATAATAATGGTGGTCGATCTTCTCTTTTTTGTTACTTGCGATCGCAAGCAAATTCTGAAGTGAGTAAAGAAACTTTGGTAGACCACTGTGCCAACCGCAGCATCAAACACAGTATCTTAAGATAACCTTCTTTGCCCTGTGCGCTGCTTAAGTGAGCACAAAACTAATGTTGTACGAGGAGGTATATAAAGTATATATTTTGAAAAATTGCTTACCAAGGGTGGTCTTCCCATACTAAATATGTGTGGGTATTAAGCTGTGGTAGCGTCGCTTTAAAATTTGTTAAGCCTCCTTCTTAAAAAAACATTTGGACGTGGAAAAAAACCTACATTACAGCAATTGCAACGCATGTGCACTATGGGCATGCTAATTAAAACAATTAAGGCCCCCCAGGCTGGTTGTACTGTAGTGCTGGCAAAACACATGGGACTGCAAGACATACAGAAACAAGTCAAGGAGGTGAACTTCAGTGTAATTAGAAATTCAAACGTCTAACTCCCTCAAGAGCAATTCTAATTTGGCATACCTAACGGCCACAAATATTCCGGGACTACAAGGGGCGTGAACCCTGCCTCAGGTGCCTCATGACCAACGAGGACATTAAGAGCACTATTAAGGACAGCTGCTTCTTTCAGGAAACAACTCATGGAGCAGGTCACTTCCTTCATCTAATAGGAACCAGCTAGGTAGCAACATAATCTGATTAAAAATCCAAGCATGTGAGATGCTGCTGATTAAACATCCAAATGTGATGGGATAGGAGACAGCTTAAGTCGTGGCTGTTCTCGGAGCCTCTCTAAGCCGCAGACTCCCAGCTAGCTTTCTTGCCATGCCCTCACAGCGCCGGGACGCCTCCTAGTTGAGGCAGCTGTTCGCGCTTTATAAATACCAGTATTATTATTATTATTATTATATGCAGGTCACTGAAATCATGCAAGCTATTAATGCAATGCAATAGGCCTCGAAATTGTTAAAGTTAGACCTGTTGGTGTTGAAAATGACAATGTTTTTTACTTTTATAATTACTCAACTGAAGTAAAAAGTAAAAAACTGTCATTTAAAAAACAAAAAAAAACTTCAACAAATGAGAGACCTATTGCATTGTAAATGCTTCTTTACCTGGCCATGTTGCAGGGTGCAGTACCATATTTGACCAAAAGAGGTCCTGTGGATCACATTTAAGACACTGGAAACAAGAAGTCATGTACCTCTGAATGGTGAGCTAAAATAGGGAAATACATGATTTTTGCAGGCAGACTTCAAGGAGTACCTGCATCTTGTGCCCTGAATTTCAAACTACATGTAGGAACGAGGAGTCCATTATGTCATTTTAGCGGAAAACACAGAGTACTAGGGGAAACCTAAAGGAAACACATTGGTGTCTTTATACTTTGTCGTATACCAGCTTGAGCAAATACATTTAGCAAACACTGTCCATGTCAATACCTGTAATATAAAAAGGACAATGCTGTTAAAAGCAGGTGCTGGGACAGAAACGTCCTCCGCATTGTAATGGTCCTGCCCTGAGTACCCAGCACTACAGATGCCTGGATCTCTAAAGCAGATTTTTGTTGTCATAAGCAAACACGGATCAGGCATGTGAGTCATGACATGGCCTGTCTCATGGACTGCGATCTCGTTGGACAGGGAGGGGTGTCCAAAGCGCTACCCTCATTGTGGTGAGAGGCTACTGTCTTCATCAGGAGTTAAGCAGCACAAGCAAGGTGGTGGCAGAATACTGTGTAGTAATAAGTAAGAGTGAGAAGGTCCTTTTTAACCTGTGTCACTTGAGTGAGGCCTACAGGCTCACTCATGTTGCTGTGAGCCTAATTCCCCCAAGGCGTATATCAGTTTGGTGTGTAGTGCTATGCTGTGTATGCATATTAGATGCATGTGCTGGGTATCTGTGCCTATGAGTGAAACAGTACAGGAAGGGTACATTGCCGTACAGAGTGTATGCTGCAAACATGCATGGGGTGTACGTGCGTCTGTAAATGGTACAATAGGTTGAGGGCTCTGGGTTTTATTTTTGGGAGACCTAAGCCTGCATGGTGCAACATGGAGAGGAAGTAGCGAAACCACCCAGACAGACTTGGGTATTGCTGCATTCCTGTAAGCTGAGTAGGGAGAGCCAGACTTCCCCAGCACACACAAGGAAGGGGCCACAGCACATCTCCAGACGGAGATGGGGCTAATAAGAGAATTTTAAGAAGGAGGGCCTGGGTCTGGCCCCTGAGCTACGCTTTTGATACACATCACTGTCGAAGACACCCAGGTGTGAACTCTGGTCACTTGCATGGATTGTATTATGGGGCTATTCGCTTTAGCGTGACTCTTGCTGTGACAGACTGTGTTCAAGAGGAAGAAGAGAGCAAATGAGTGGGCGCTTCAAAAGAAGCATGCCCCCAATATAGAATCCAAAGACCCAGGAACAAAATGAATTTGGTGTCTGGAAATATACTATAAAAATGAGAGCTTGAGGCCCAAAAAAATGTAATCTGCCAAGCAGGCATGGCTGTGTGAGGAGGGGAAAGCTCTGCAAGACTTCTGCATGTGACCAGGGCTGGGGCCAAGACCTGTAGGACCCCTGCTGGGTGAAGGGACATCACCCAGGAAATCCAAGACCACCTGCCCTGCAGCCTCTGCACCATTGCCTGCCTGTATGACAAGATCAGTGTGACCTGTGAAAGAGCAGAGCTTTGGAAGAAGCAAGGTCCAGTGAGGAATGTTGGTGACTGTTTTCCCACTGCGAGGTGTGAGGGAACGGCTGCTGCACCAAACAGTCCTGTATGCAGGATAAAGTTGGCAATCCCCGTATGCCAGGAGAGGCCCAGTCTGAAATTAGCTGTAATGAACAATATGCCAATCGGGCCGGAACCTGTGGGCAGCTCAAAAGTGACAACTCTGTATGGCAGATGGGGCTGCCGAACAGCCACATGCTGTGCTGAGTGGGTCGGTGCCTGGGTACAGTAGGGATGCGGTTAATTCATCTGCCAGAGAGGTTACTGAAGCTAGCCAGAAGTGCATACTGTCCCAGAGCATCAATGGAAGAATGAGGCTGCGAAGGGATCAGTGAAGTAGTGTGGCTCACTGGTTAGAGGCGGCAGACCCGAGAGCAGAGGACGGCCCGGGACCAGGGTTCGATTCCCGGCGCGGCAGGTTTCTGGACCAGGGTCAGCGGACTCGATAATTCTCTCGCCTCGGTGCCCACTCTGATCAGCGATCACACTCGGCAACTCTGGGCATTAGCTTGCCTCATCTTCACTAACGGCCCCACCAGACCGCCGGGGATGCCTGGTCTCACCCTGGAGATACCCATTAAGGGACCATCTCTCAGGGAAGCCAGGAAGGGTTTCGCAGCGGTCGAAGCGCCTTGGGACCCTACGGGTAAGTAGTGCGCTATATAAATGCCAATACATTTACATTTACCCCCACCCCGACATCTACTTCAGGACAAGGGATCAGCACAGATCAGTACCAGAAACTTGTCATTTCCCCTCACACCTTTTGTCTTGAGAGAGACCAAAAGACTTAACTGAAACAAGGAACCACAAGGAACCTCTGGTCGCTGCATGAGTGCGTCCAAGTATGAGATCGGAGATCAGCGAGTGCAGCCTGGTTGGTCCGTGTGCAATGAACTCACTTATACCAGATGCAGCCAATTTGATGCCCGCAGAGGCGGTAAACTCGGGAGCCTGCAGGGACGGGTAAGACTGAATTTGGGCCAGTAGGTTCCAGACTAACTTGCTGGCTACAATAGCTTCTTCCGCAATGGAACGCTTTCAACTTCAAAACAGAGTCAGAGTGGACTCGCCAGACTGAATACTAGTAGGGGATACTGTGGTGATCTGTATTATGCAATACTTGTTGGAACTCCATGATGTCACCAGTGGGTTCTTCATGTACTGTGCATTCTCCTCCAATGTTCCCTGTTTGGCAGTTGCAGCTGCCCTGTCTCTCCTTCATGCTGGACGGCTCTCTTCTCCTGAATAAATATCCAGACTGCAGTTCCTGACTCCGCCTCATCTTTACATTGGCGACTGAGGATGGTCAGCTGTTCCTCAGCTGCTGGATCTACTCACAGACTAATTCCAAGCAAAACGGTTTGGATTCCTGAACATTTTCCATACCTACGATCTACTTCCTTGTGAGTACTTTTTTCAATATTATCCTCACGCTTCATTTTAGAGAGCCGTCGCAGCCATCAGACTCTTTTCTACTATTAGCCTCGTTCTGCGCATCAATCAAGCTTTCACAGCACACTTCCTAGCGCACTGTTAACTATTTTATTCTGCCTCGCGCTACCAACTCTCCTTTCTACTAGCGCTACGTCTTACCTGCTTCGCCTGTGCCTTCACCATCAAGTGTCAAGTCCTGCCAAGTGCTGTCTGTGTCTTCGCTGCTCCTCACCAACGCTGCGTATTCCTTCGCTGCTTGTTCCGCCACCTTCGAGCTCCGCTACAGAATGATGACGTAGTGGAACTCCTCCATTCAGCGCCAGCACGCCTTTGGTCTCCTTAGCAACCGACAAGACGCCCAGCGCCAGCACGCAATTGGTTTCCGCAGCAACCAACAAGACGCTTTTTGTTTGTGCCAGTCATCACGTTATCTTGACGTTCTTCTTGGCTTTCAAAGCCTTTACATCATAAAGGCTTCGCGTCTATTTCATTCCTGTTCACATTATCTTGGCCTCGTCAGCTGTTTCTTCATCGACTTCAATCCTCATCACACAGCTGACGCACGCTGATGCGCACAGCTTTAAATATTTCTCCACGCCGATGCGCACAGCCTTAAATACTTTCTCCACGCAGATGCGCACAACTTTAAATACTCCTCTACGCTGATGCGCACAGCTTTAAACATTTCACTACGCTGACGTGCATGACTCAAGCACTCAGCTAAATAATTCTACAAAGAAGCAAATCCACATTCTCGCGCTGATGCGCACAGCCTATATCACAGCCTGATTTTCTACATCAACACGCCGGAGTATTCAGTATCTACACGCTGACGTGCACAGCTGCCGCACGCATTCTTCCCCACACGCTGACGTGCACAGCTGCTGCACATATTTTTTTTTTCCACACGCTGATCTGCGCGCATTTTACTCCCAACGAAAGACCTACATATCCAAACTGCTATATTTACATTTTTTTTTTCTTCTCTTTTCTCCTTTTTCTGTCATTTTTTTTTTTCTTATATTTAAATCTTTCAACCCAAAGGAAAAATAGAAGATCTCACAATGCAAAATGTATCTCCTCCTGCTCCTTTTCTTCAGACTCCTGGAGATCCTCCTCTCGAATGGAAACTTTGGTTGAGATCCTTTATGGCCTACTTAGGGGCAATTGATGGTTTTAGATACCGTGCGGAAAGAAAAAAAAGTCTAATGTATTATCATCTTGGTGTAGAGGGGCAAAACGTTTTTGACCATCTACCGGTCTATGTTCCACCTACTGGCGAAACTCCCGATGAATTTGAAATAGCTATAGCTAAATTAGACAAGTATTTTGTTAAAACTAAAAATATGGTTGTACACCGTTATAAATTTTTTACTAGAGCTCAAAAACCCGAAGAAAGCATCGATACTTTTGTTACTGCCTTAAAAATACTTGCGTCTAAATGCGAATTTGACAATTTCACCTCTCAACTTATCAGAGACCAGCTTGTTGCTCGCTGCTCCTGCAAACAAATCCAAGGGAAACTTTTATCCTGCAAAGACCCTTCTCTTGACAAGGCTATTGATATAGCCAAAAGTATCGAAACATCTTTAGAAGATTCCAAACAATTAGAGGTTTCTCTTTCCAATACTTCCATCTCTGGTGCTGTTTCCACTAAGGTGCCTTTTCCCACCAAGTCTCCTATTTCCATTCCTCGTGACTCTCGTGGCTATTTCAAAAGAATGGGAAACACCAGTTTTAGAAGACCTTTCATGCCTAATAGACAATTCAGCCAAAGTACTTTCTGTTATAGATGTGGCTCCTCTTACCATGCTTCCAATTTTAAAAATTGTCCTGCTGCCAATCAACAATGCACTCAAAGTGGGAAAAATGGTCATTTTTCAAGGGTCTGTATGAGAGGTAGAAGAGGTAATGTGCGCAGCGTCATGTGTGAAAATGATTCCTTTCAAGACTCAAATCCTCTTGAGCTTTCAACTGAACATTCTGAATGTGATGTGACCAATCAGGAATATGTTGTTGTAGTGAAAGACAATGACACCATCAGCCGCACTTTTCTTGTCCCTGATCCTGAAGTCGATGCCACTATTGACAATCAACACATCTTACTACTGGTGGACACCGGTGCTCGCATCACCATTGTTTCCTATGAGAAATATTCTCATTTTTGGCAAGATAAATGTCTACTTCCTCCTGATGTTCTTTCTGTGGCCTTTGAAGGAAGCAGAATTAACCTTTTAGGTTATTTCTTGGCTGGAATCTCCATCTTTGGCAAATCCATTAAGGGGAAGGTCTATGTTGCCAAACGTGGTATCAATGTTCTAGGGCTTATACATCAGGCAGAATTTGGTGTCACCATCAAACCTGGTCTACCCAACCCTGTATTCATTGAAGGGTGCAATCTTTCTTCTCCTGCACCTTCCCCTGTCTGCAACATTTTCAATAGTGAATTCTGGGAGCACAAATATGGAAAAATCTTTGAAGATCGCTTGGGCAAGATCACCAACTTCCAACACTTTATCAAGGTCAAAGATGGTGTTTCCCCAGTCAAACACAAGCTTAGGAACGTTCCACTCAGTATTAGAGAAGATTTGTCCAAACACCTTAAATCATTATGCGAGCAAGAAATCATTGAAAAAGTAGAATCCACACTATGGCTTTCTCCTATTGTCCTTGCCAGAAAAAGGTCTGGTGATCTTAGGATGTGTGTGGATTTACGCAGTCTCAATGAAGCTATCTGGGTCGATGGTTTTCCCCTCCCTCGCATTGAGGATTTGATAGCTAAAGTGGGCTCATCTACTTGGTTTTCCAAACTTGATTTAAAGGCGGCATACCACCAGATTGAGTTACATCCGCCCTCTCGACATCTCACTGCTTTTGTAACTCCTGATGGAGTTTTTCAATTTCGTCGTCTTCCCTTTGGGTTGGCGTCTGCCGCCGCTGTTTTCCAGCGTATTATGTCTGAAATGTTTGAGGAACTTTCTAATGTTGTCGTTTTCCAGGATGACATTCTTATCTTCACTCAAACTGAGCACGAACACAACTTGGTCATTGACCAAGTTTTCAACATCTTGGAAAGAAGAGGTGTAACTCTACAAAAGAGTAAATGCGTATTCAAAACCAGAGAGGTAGAATACCTTGGTCATACCATCTCTGAGTGTGGTACTAAGCCCAGGCCAGGTCTAGTCAAGAGTATCACTGAGGCTCCTGCTCCTTCTAACAAAGAACAGCTTCTGTCTTTTCTCGGCCTCTGTGAGTTCTACTCCAAATTCATGAGAGACTACGCCAAGACCACTGAATGTTTTAGACTTTTACTTAAAAAAGGTGCCACCTTCAGCTGGTCTGATGAGTGTGAAAAAGGTTTCCAACTCATTAAAGAACACATCACTAAAGCTCCTGCTCTTCAACCTTTCAATGGGAACAGAAAACTTTTGTCACTGTTGACGCTTGTGAATATGGCCTAGGAGCTGTTCTCTCACAATTGGCCTATGGTAAAGAATTTACTGTGGGGTTTGCCTCCAGGACTCTCCGCCCTGTCGAGCGAAAATATTCTGTTATTGAAAAGGAACTGCTGGCCTGTGCTTGGAGTGTTGAAAAGTTTAAATCTTACTTATGGGGCAGACCATTTGTTCTTCAAACCGACCATCGACCTCTTGTCGACATGCTTTCTGGCAGAAACGTCAAGCGCACAACCGCACGGTTGGCTAGACTCTCCACTAAACTGTTAGAATACAACTTCAAAGTTATCTACATTCCTGGGGGCAAGAACAAACGTGCTGACTGTCTTTCCAGGTTACCCATACAAGAACCTAACGAAAATGAGTGGGAAACAGAAATTGAAGAGTGTTTTGTGGCCAACATTTCACAAATTTCCATCTCTTTCGCTGAGAATGATTGGGTTAATGCTGTTGAGAATGATGCTGTACTTAGGGATGTTGTCTCTTTCATACAGAAAGGTTGGCCCAAGGAAAAATCTCTTTCTCCTGAACTTCAGATTTATTGGAAAATCAATTCCGAACTTTCCTTGGAAAGTGGCAAAATTGTTAGGGGCAATAAGTTTATTCCTCCCTCTGTTTACCGGGAAAAAATTATTGCTGATGCTCATTCTGGACATCTGGGTGCCACCATTACTAAAAGAAATGTCAGATCGAATTTCTGGTGGCCAAGAATGGACAATCAAATTGTGGATGCTGTCAAACTTTGCACACGCTGTAACACCAGCGATAAAGTCCTTATTTTGGAAGGTGTTTGTGATTCTGTTGTTCCCCCACCCAACAGGGCTTGGCAAAAAATTGGCCTGGACTTTCTGGGTCCATTCCATGTTCTTCCCAACACTTCCAAGTATTTCTTGGTCCTCGTCGATCACCTCTCTAGGTGGGTCGAGGTTGAACCTATCAATGTTCCCAATTCTAAGAGCGTTATTGATTGCCTGACCAAAATTTTTCTGAGGGAGGGTTGTCCAGAAGAAATTCTAACCGACAATGGGGTTCAGTTTATCTCCAAGGAAATGAGTGTTTTTTTGAATAATTGTTGTATTAAACATACCAGAACTCCTTTGTATCACCCTCAGAGCAATGGCAAAACCGAGAGGTTCAATAGAGTTATTGTTGAATGTGTGCAGGCCGCCTTCAGATCCAATACCTGTATTTTCCAGGCTGTAAAAGATCTTGTATGGTCTTATAGAATTTCCCCACATGTTGCTACAGGCTTTTCCCCTTTTGAATTGATGAGAGGAAGGAAAGCCTCTTCTCAAGCTTTTCCCTTTTGGATGGTCAAAAGTCTCCACAAAGGTTGTGATTTGGAAGTGGCATGGGATTGTGCCAACAAAAAATCTTCCAGTTCTCTGCCTTGTGACGTGGAACATGGTAAGAGGTCTTTTCACAGTATTCATGCTGGTGATTGGGTCAGGATTAAGAATCCTGTCACTGTTAAAAAAGGTCTTTCCAAGTTTCTTGATTCCCAACAAGTTGTGGAAGTTCGCAAAAATGCTGTCAAATTGTCAAATGGTAATTGGTGGAGCACTTCTCGCGTTGCCAGAGATCCCTCTCGTGCTTCTCGTGCAACTGTTCCTACCCCCAATGTCCAAGTTGACAATAGTTTAAGGAAAAGCTCAAGGTTGATTGTTAGACCCAACAGATTTCGTGACTATGTATGATTCACTATTCATTGTAGTTCCATCTTGTTTTTTTTTTAGAAAGGGGGGAGGTGTGTGGTGATCTGTATTATGCAATACTTGTTGGAACTCCATGATGTCACCAGTGGGTTCTTCATGTACTGTGCATTCTCCTCCAATGTTCCCTGTTTGGCAGTTGCAGCTGCCCTGTCTCTCCTTCATGCTGGACGGCTCTCTTCTCCTGAATAAATATCCAAACTGCAGTTCCTGACTCCGCCTCATCTTTACAGATACCCTGGATGTTGTCAATATTGATTGGAGAATAATCACTACAGCTAGAGTGAGGAGGAAGTGGGACAGAGAACCGCCAAGGAACACTAGACCCCTGAACTCAGGTGGATTGTGTAGTTGTTTATGAATGTCGTATTTTTCATTTTTTATGGGTAATGGTAGAAATAAAACACTTCTCTTATTTGCTAAGGGTGAATATTTGGCTGGACAATGAGTTATTGCTGCTGCATACATTTTGTGTTGTGAGCCGTTGTTCACGAGTCTGTATCCACACCACCCCCAAAAGGGGGTCTTGGACTGCTCAACCACTTTACTACTGAAAGTTAAGTGCAAAAGGTGTACTTGGCCAAGTTGCTCAGAGACCATAGTAGGTCGGGCCCAAACACAGAAGAAGTAAAAGGTGTCAATCCCCACGTTTGGGCCCAGTAACCCATGCTTTCCCCATGGCCCTCTGAAAGGGGTCCTGACAACAGGCATTCGCAAATGGCGTTTACATGCAAAAGTGCTGTTTATCACATTATAGTCTGAGCCCTTGACTTAAAAAATTACATAGATTAATACAACTTTAAACAAGCACTGGTAAATGCATACAGTTTCGCCTGTGTGATTAATAATAAGCTGTTGTAAGTTGTGGCTTCCTGAGTAGTTGTACAGTAGGTTACAAAAAGTCTGTTAAAGTGGTATGACTTGTTTATGTACAAAAAGGCAATAAATTGTGCTGTTACCAGCGGTATAGTGCGGGTAAGTAATAATAAAAGTTTGAAAAATGAAAGAGGGAAATAGAATTAATTTATTTGATAGCAATATTATGTTTTAGAGGAGTTCTGACAATGTTTGGTCCTGTGCCACTGCTCCTCACCATTCAAATCATGACCCTATTGCCTGTAAGGTCACTGCACTTGTGACTGCCTGTTTAGTACCAAAATACCACAATTTTAGGTGTTTAGTGGGGTGCCTAGAGTTTTTGGTTCCCATGTCACTGCACCTGCTGGAACACTGAAATTATGACCCTAGTGTCTGAAGGGTAACCACACTTGTGATTGCCTATTTAGTAGTTAAATATAGCTATACTTGGTGTTTAGAGGAGTTCTGACAACTTGTGGCCCCAGTGCCAATGCACCTGCTGCACCATTCAAATCATGACCCTGTTGTCTGCAAGGTAACTGCACTAGTGACTGCCTGTGTAATTTAACATTGTTGCAATAATCTGCATTTAGAGGGGTCCCAAGAACTTTTTGCCCCTGGGCCACTGCACCTGCCGCACCATTCACATAAAGTCCCTTTTAACTGCACCGCAACTGCAATCGTCACTGCCTGTTTAGTAGTTAAATATAGCAATATTATGTATTTAGAGGAGTACTGACAACTGTAAGGCCCAATGCTACTGCGCCAGCTGCACCATTGAAATCATGAACCTGTTTGCAGGGTAACTGCACTTGTGGCTACCTGTTTAGTAGTAAACTATAGCATAGCTCTTGCATATTAACGTTATTTTTGATACAGAATGTTTATTACAATATTCAGAATTGTATCATAATGACCAAATAGATTAATCTGGAAAACATCTATCTCTTAATGCCTACAAAGTGCAAAGAAATGTACTGAGGCATGAATAGGAAATGCCACAAACGTTCTAAGGCTAAAGCATCTGCTTTACACAAATAAGTATTAAAAAGCTAGCGTATTAAAAAGCTAGCATTCCAGCATACTGTTAGACGCAGTCTACCTTTTCAGTGGAAAAAGATTTTACCTTGACAGTGAATGGGGCTTAAACGGAGTGAACAGCTTTAGAAGAAGTATCATATAAGGCTGCAGTTAAAACATTTTTTTTTTTTTAATAAATCCACCCAAAAGTGAATGAACAAAGTAATTTGGAGATGGGAACTGATAAGAGTACTCTTTTAATATATATTAAATACAAGAAATTTTACAAGCCCAGCTTAAGTGCTGTGCAGGTGAAATCTACAAAGAAGTAAATAAATTGAACAATTTACAAAATATAAATTCATTAACTGTGCGATTTTTCTCCAATGCTGCTTTAGCTGTCAAAAAAACATATTTTTTTTTTAAAGAGGTTTCAAAAATCTATGCTTAAAACTTTTTAAAGCGGAACAAATAAATCACATATTCAATGGCATCTACATCATTAATAAGATAAGGTGCATATTCTCTCATCCGAAACTATATCCTGCTATGCATCCATCACAGATTTTAACAGTAAAGATTTCAGACTACTTAGGATTATGCATCTTTGCAACCTATTTTTAGCATAAAATATTCATGGGGGTGGGGAGAAAGAGTTCAATGTGACAAACATTCTGGTAATTGAGTGTACTTCGCCAATGCAAAATATACCCTCAAGCATTCTAATGTAATCACTTCCTAGAAGGTGAAAGGATACACCAAAAGGGCCAATATGAGGTGAAAGAGTTATAGTTTTGATGGTGAAGCAGAAGTCCACACTACCTATATTTTAAAGTTGGTAACAATAGGGCATGTGGCCAGCTGCGTTGTCTAGTTAGATCTAAAATATAAGAGAACAGAAGAGAACCTCTAAACTTGCGGACTTGAAAAAAAAAGCTTGACTTAATTATTTACTTTTATAGTGACAGACTGGTTTAACCCCTACAAATCCCTTCAAAATCTGCTACATTTTGGTTAGGAAATATTTAGTATGAAATTGGTACAGCGGATATATTTAGGTACAGTGTGACTATTTGGGTTAGATTGTGTAACCAATGTTTGCTTCAAAAGTTATTTATAAAAGTCCTGTTCCTGCGTAATGAAGGACCCAAGCCCTCACTACAACCTATGACCAGCTCTAAAGGAACAATTGTGCGCTCCTACTGGGTATGTTTGGAACTTATTTTGAATTAGCTACAACATTTCCAAAGATGCCGTAACTTGAGGCGTATAAACAGAAAAGACCAACAATATTATTGTTGTATTCTATGGTTTACATTCTATTCTTATGTTCTTTGGTGTAGTCATTGGAATGTGCAGGGGGGATTCCAGTGAAGGATTCGAGGTAGGGCAGTTGCGCTGACTCCTCTGATCCAGGCTGGCGAGTTGGGATGATGCGGTGTACGAACGAGAAATAAAGAAGGCTTCTACATTCATATTGCCTTCGCGAATTAATTTAAGAACCTAATGTAACATTTGGCGACGATCGGGATTTCATCGTACACCATCCAGCATTTTGTCAGACTGTTCGGTAAAATATCAACATTTTCAGCCCTGATTTCTCTAAGTGAGTTAGACGGCTCTATATGGGACGGACTGAGGCGCAGAAGCGACTGTGAATATGAGCGAACAGGTCGTATAATCATTTTACAAACATTTATATTTGGCCTGCTTTCTTCCAAACTGCCATTGTCACGAGTGCTCAGCCTTTACCTGCATACACCATTTAGAATCTTCCTCACACTAAGTTCTTTTGCTCTCCGGCCATTCTCTCCTCCCGAAGTCCAGCGTTGCTCACGTTAAGCGTCACGTTTGGTTGACCCGAGGTCACGCAACGTGCCTCCATTTTGAACGGTGATGGATCAAGCCCTGATCTTTGGACTGGGTAAGAGTGGTCTGCCTAATTCAGACACTCTGTTCATCACCACCCCCTTTTCTGAATCGTTTTTGGCCACTATAGGTGTGGCAGGGTATACTCAGACATGAGTCCCTTGCTCACTGCACCATCAGGATTCAAGCAAGCCGGGCCGACGACGGCTGAAATGCCATAAACCGGTCCCCGGAAGCTGGTCTCCTTTCTGGTGAAGAATTGGCTTGGTAGTTTAGTCTGCCCTGTTCCCATGATGCACTGGGCCAGGGACAGACTGATTTGCATATAGCCAGGTTCTGAGCTGGGATGGTGCAGTGAGCTAAATAACGGTGATGGATCAAGCCCTGATCTTTGGACTGGGTAAGAGTGGTCTGCTTAATTCAGACACTCTGTTCATCACCACCCCCTTTTCTGATCCATTTTGAAGTCAGGCACCAACTCTTCAGCATACTGTGCGCAGTGACACGCACACCATTAAAGTTCGCTGAAGCACAATTACTGGGTTCAGTAATGCGCACACCCATTATTATCATCCTACACCCGTAAAATATTTTAAAATATTCATTATAATATCGGTGCTGCGCACACCTGACCTTATCAACACGTATTTATGAAGCCAATTATACTCATTTTCTCACGAACTATATTTGCATGAACATTACAGCGTGTTCTTTATCAATTCAATCGGTGACACGCACACCATTTTCTGAATACATTAGTACAAGCCTATAGTTCTTATTGTTTATTCACAGATAGCCATTATATTGTTAAGGTTAATGAGTAGTTAGTCATTAGAAGTGATAATTTCAACTGTTTTTGAACTTTTTTGCCTATTAGTTTATTATTCTGCCATTTTCATTTATATTAAGAATGCAAAGTTTTACGTGTCCTCCACATTTCTTGCCAGAACCAGGTATACCAAAAAACAAAATGGAAAGAGTTAGGAAACTGACTCTTCTGTACAATAATCTAGGGTCAGAAGGCCAACGTATTTTTGATTACTTTCCTTTGGTTACTCAATCTGATTAAACTGATTGGGATGTTTATAAAGAGGCAGTTTGCAGACTTGCTAATTATTTTAAAGATGACACTAGCGTTGTAGTGGAAAGACACAATTTCTCTACTAGATGTCAATTGGAATTTGAATCTATTGACATTTTTCTAGCTGAATTGAGAGTCTTAATTACCACCTGTGAATTTGATGGAAACATTGATTCCTATCTGAGAGATCAACTCATCGTAAATTGTTTCAACAAAAAAGTGCAAGAAAGATTACTTTGTTATAGGAATCCATCATTAAGTGAAACACTTGAATTAGCCAGAGGCATTGAAAGATCGGTTGTTGCACAGAAAGAATTAAATCTAAAGTGGATCCTGTTCCTGAACGGTCAATGCAATTGGAACCAAGCCTAAATCTAAATTTTCTAAACCTAAAGACAGTAAAGAGCAAAGTGCTTCTCACAGATGTGGATCTCTGACGCATTAAGCTAATGCAAAGAATTGTCCAGTTATTGGGAAACTTTGTAGTTACTGTAAAAAATATGGTCATTTTTCAAGGTTGTGTATAATTCCACAGAAAATTGCAACTCTTGAAAATGTTGAGGATTCATCTGAATATAATATTTGCACTGTTAAAAGTTTTAAAAAGATTGTTATTTCAATTGATTCCGATTTAAATGATGGTGGTCCTTTATGTTATATAACCATTGGTGATATTGAAATTCAAGTAACTTTAGATTCTGGTTCTACGGTTACTTTTGTCACTGATGTGTTGTTTTACAAGTATTGGAATTCTATTCAACTTTTACCTCTAGACATTTGTACTATTTCCTTTGGAGATCATAATATTGACATGTTAGGATTCTTTCTCGACAAGATCAAATTTAAGGACAGAACACTTTTCACTAAAGTATATGTAGCCAAAAAGGGGTACAACATATTAGGATGGAAAGAGCAAGGGAAATTTGGCATGGTGTTAAGTCCAGGCACTTCATATCCTATTTCTCTAGTGGACATACCAGATGTAAATCCCTCTTTACAACAGCTGCTTCTCAAGCATGATTCCTTATTTAATGATAAATTAGGTTTGGTACATAATTTTGAACACAATTTTTTTTTTTTAAAGATGCTGTTTCTACTAGCCACAAAGTAAGGAATGTTCCATTTTACATTAGGGATCAGCTTAAACAACATTAGGAGAATCTGTGTTCAGATGAAGTATAGAACAAATTAATTCATCTGAGTGTATTTCTCCGATTGTTGTTGCGAAGAAAAAAGGTTCTAAAGACATCAGGCTTTGCATTGAACTAATATCTTTAAACAAAAATATCTTAATTGACTGTTTCCCTTTGCCTAAAATCCAAAAAATGCTAGCTCAGTTAGGAGGTGCCAAAATATTTTCTTGTCTTGACTTAAAGTCTGCTCATCACCAGGTGGAGCTTGCTGAAGAGTCCCGCGCTCTCACAGCTTTTAACACCCCTTTTGGTGCTTTCAGATTTTTGCGAATGCCTTTCATCCTAGCATCGGCCGCTTCTGTCTTCCAGAAACTAATGTACAAATTATTTGGGGATTGTAGTAATGTTCTTGCTTATCAGGACGATATTCTTGTATATTCAAAAAATACTGAGAAACACCTAGAAAAGTTGTCGAATGTATTACAAATTCTTGAATCAAATGGTTTTGCAGGTAAAAAAGAAAATGTAAATTTCTAGTCGATCATATTGACTATCTAGATCATGGGTTCTCATAGTACGGCCCGCGGGCCAGGCGCGGCCCGGCAAGCCTTCCTTGGCGGCCCGCGGACCGTGCAAACATCGTACCCATGTATTATTATTTTTTTTCCCGAGAGTGTCTGCTGCAGCGCGACTCAGAGTCTCTGCTGCTCTTTGGGGGCTGGGCGATTCTCGCATAGCCAGAGTGGAGCTACAGGGGTCTAAAATGAGGTGAAATACAACAAAGCCTCATTAGCATGCAAATGGCCTTTAATGACCCGTGAAGTGCTTGGGTGCGGCTGTGTGTGTGTGTGTGTGTGCCCCTGGAAGCTGTCTCAGCCCAGGCCGACACACAGGCAGGGTGAGATGAAAGAGGGTGACAGAGGGTGACAGAGGGAGAGGGAGCGAGGGAGAGAGAGAGAGGGAGTGGGAGAGCAAAGGAGAGAGGGAAACGGGGAGTTAGAGAGGGAGGGAGACGGGGAAGTGAGGGGGGAGTGAGAGAGGGGGAGAGTGAGAGAGGGAGTGAGAGAGGGAGGGTGGGAGTGAGAGTGGGTGGGAGTGAGGGAGGGAGGGGTGAGAGAGGGAGGGGTGAGAGAGGGAGGGGTGAGAGAGGGAGGGGTGAGAGAGGGAGGGGTGAGAGAGGGAGGGGTGAGAGAGGGAGGAGTGAGAGAGGGAGGAGTGAGAGAGGGGGGAGTGAGAGAGGGGGAGGGAGTGAGAGAGGGGGAGGGAGTGAGAGAGGGGGAGGGAGTGAGAGAGGGGGAGGGAGTGAGAGAGGGGGAGGGAGTGAGAGAGGGGGAGTGAGAGAGGGAGGGAGACGGGGTAGTGAGAGAGGGGGAGAGTGAGAGAGGGGGAGTGAGACCGGGGAGTGAGAGACGGGGAGTGAGAGAGGGAGGGAGGGAGGGAGGGAGTGAGAGAGGGAGGGAGTGAGGGAGGGAGTGAGAGGGAGGGAGGGAGAGAGGGAGTGAGAGAGGGTGGGGGTGAGAGAGGGTGGGGGTGAGAGAGGGTGGGAGTGAGAGAGGGTGGGAGTGAGAGGGTGGGAGTGAGAGGGTGGGAGTGAGAGGGTGGGAGTGAGAGAGGGTGGGAGTGAGAGAGGGTGGGAGTGAGAGAGGGTGGGAGTGAGAGAGGGTGGGAGTGAGAGAGGGTGGGAGTGAGAGAGGGTGGGAGTGAGAGAGGGTGGGGGTGAGAGGGGAGTGAGAGAGGAGGGAGTGAGAGAGGAGGGAGTGAGAGAGAGACAGAGGGATTGAGACAGACAGAGGGAGTGAGAGAGAGGGAGTGAGGGAGACAGACCGGGGGAGGGAGAGGGAAGGAGCGAGGGAGAAAGCGAGGGAGGGAGGGAGAGAGAGAGGGAGTGAGGAAGAGAGAGAGAGGGTGTCAGAGAGTGAGAGAGAGTGAGAGGAGTGAGAGAGAGAGGGAGGGAGTGAGAGAGAGTGAGAGAGAGGGAGTGAGAGAGGGAGGGAGTGAGAGAGGGAGGGAGTGAGGGAGGGAGTGAGAGAGGGAGTGAGAGAGGGAGTGAGAGAGGGAGTGAGAGAGAGAGGGAGGGAGTGATGAGGTTCCATGACAATTGTAAGTGGTGTTTTCGACTCGTTCGAATATGGACGAATTTGGTATCTATGAACCGCAAATGACGAGTTTAGTGGGTGTACGCGTTTTCGCTATGCTGACCTAAACCGTTCGTCCGTTTTGTGGGTTTCTTTGTTTGGACCCACGGGTTCCATTTTAGATACGGCATCCATTTTGTCTCTTGCCCTCAAGTAGCCAGCGAACGGACACTGTCCGCTTCGTGACCCTGGGATTCCCAAACTCTTGTGGAAGACACATGTTCCTTTGAGGGTGTCTTTATGACGAGGGGGATGGCACTGCAAAGGCAGATGGCCCCGCTCGAGGCTCATCTTGCCGTGCCGGTCTATTGTTTCAGCCGTGCATTCATTAGGCATGTCTCCTTTGATCCTGCAATCGTGTTTCTGATATCACCCCCTTACACTCTTTTCAATCTGTTGACTATCTTTGTCTTCCTCTGCACCTGTTTCTGACTCTTCCTTAATACGTTTACAGCCGGATTGGAATGTACTAATGGTGGGAAGATGTACTTTTACAGTTGGGAACTGGTGATGTTACTGTAATTATGTTCCGGGACTCTGAATACATGAAAGCGACCCCCTATGAAATTTACTGTGGGAACTGGGTTGTAACCATTTGTTTGCGATGTTGTTCTATGACGAAAAACTGTATAAAAGGAGCGATCCACAGATGCAATTTGAAGCAGTCTCCTAGAACCTACATGCGATGTACTTCTTGTGACTTCTCTGTTCCCTGCAGTAAATAAACCTCGATCTTTGACGCCGAAGGAAGTGTCCCGTGTCCTTCAGTTGGCGCCCACGTGGGGCGACATCAGCGGCACTGGTCCAAAGCCGGACGATCGTGAGGAACTTCGTGTGAAATCTCCGAGGGAAGGTGCACCCCGCTTCATCGATCCGGTTGTCGAAATAAGTGGCCCGAAGACTTTTCCAGCGAAGATCCCCGCCTCCTGACGGCTGCGGCGGACTGATGCCCTGACTGTCGACCTGTTTTGGCGCCTGGCGTAGACCTTGGTACAGCGAGACGATTGACGGGCCTTCCTGGTGACGCCATTGTTCTTTGAGTTAAGTATTTGTGGGTCGCTCCCAGAATTCTTAGTTGTTGTTGGTGCTTAGTTGTTGCATGGTTCCATTGCATTTGTGGTTCTTCGTACTTTGTTTTTAGTTGTTCTATTTGACGACTGCAGTCGCGCCAAAAACCGAGGGTTTTTGCATTTTTGCGGGGACATTGTAATCCAATAACCCTTGACGTTTGTTAAACTCGGTTAGTGTGCACGATGCCTGGCCGTAGTACTTTGTTTAGCTGATTTAGAGGTTGTGGTGCGGATTCCCGATTGGAGGACTCATGTCCGATACCTCCAGTTGGAACTCCAGTTTATGAATTATATAGTCGCCATGGTGTGAGTCCTATCACATTTAATGATTGCTGGGTCCGCTACACTAAAGATGACGGTGTCCTTAGTTGGCAACCTCATGGTAGTTTTGAGACCCAATTTTGGATAATCTTGAAGCTGCATTGTTTAAAAGGAAAGCTAGGCCGGCCATGTTCGATTCCTTTCGGTTATGGCGTAAAGAAGCCAAGCAGAAAGAAATCAAACAGCTTAAACGTAATAAGAGGGAAGGTATCGTTACGACGATGAGAAATGCAGAGCAGTTTCAGCGAGACAAAGACGAGAAGGAAAAGGAAGTTTTTGACAGACTACAACGTATGACAGTGGATAAGTGTTATCCCGTTTTACCGTCGAGTACTGATACAAAGGGAGAGGAAGCAGTAGAGGACCCTTTGTTGTCCTATCTACTGAAGTCGCCACCTCCATATGCGCAGGATACTACAGTTCCAGCGGTCCCCCCTGTTCCTCCACCTCTTGTTCCGGCAGCTGCTCCTCAGCCTGTCGATGGTCCTGTCCTTGCGAATCCTCTTGTCCTTATTCCACTACCTGCTACTGTTCCTACTGCTCCACTGCCTATACCTTCTCAGTCTGCTGTTCCCGCTACTTCTGCTCTTTTGACTACTCCTACTGCTCTTGCTGCCCCTGTGTTTGGTCCTCCTGTTGTTACCCCTTTACTTCTTTCTTCTTCCCAGTCTGTTCGGCGACGTATTCCTAATATTGTTGCTAATTTCTACTCTCCTCTTGGACCGATTCTTGGGTCTGATGTTTCTGATGTTCCTCAGCGGAGAAGTCAACTTCCTGGTGGTAGGGAGAGCGATACGCTGATAAAAATGGCGCAAAATTGGATTAGGTATCCTGTTAAAAATCCCCCGCGCATAATTTGACACTTTCTCTCAATTCAATGAGCCCACACAGAGATTTGTGTTTGAGGAAATGTGTAAATGTTTACGTGAGGTGATAGAAAATGACGAGGTAAACAATGTACCGTCCGGCTTGACTGAACTTCAGCTTTCGAGCGGTATGATTGTGGGTAGCAATGTTCGACGTGCAGTGGAACATCTTCTATCTTTTCGTCCCACTGTAATACCTCGAGCATTGTTTAAAGATGAAACTGAGGAGTGGATGGCAACGCCTGGTCAGTATCCCATGCGTGAAGTTCCACCAGTGTGGATGCCAGGCGATGCTAATGCCGTTCCTATTATTCCGCCACACTTCCAGAGAGTTTGGATACACCTCCCATGGAAGCGATCGGAAGTTTTGCAGGTAAAACAATCTTTGCCTGACCCCCGCAAAAATCCTGCAGGGTACTATAAAGAGTTGTCGCAATTAGTGGATGGTACGATTATGAATCTAGCCGACATCGACATGTTGTTCGGCAATGTAGTACCTCAACCGGTTTGGGCGAAAATTCGTCAAGAAAATCACGCAGCTGAGTTAGGTGGTGATTGGCCGGCGCTTGTAGCGGCTGACGCATTGCAGGTTGGTGGGGCTAAGCCTGAGCAGTTAATTACGGCTTTACATCAATGAATCATTACATTGATGAAGACACTTATGCCAGCAATGAAAGTTAACTGGGATAAACTGTCTGCGTGAAAACAAAAGAAGGACGAGAGTGTCTCTGATTTCTTCACGAGATTTGAGGAGGCATTCATCGATCACAGTGGTCAAGATATGAGCACCGAGGGAGGTCAGAGGTTGTTTGTAGATAAATTTGTATCGAATTTGTTACCTGACCTTAGTAACAAATTAAAGAATTCAGAGAGTTCATGGGCTGTTTCTACCTCTGCTCAGATATTAGCCACGGCTCAATATTATGAAAATAGGGAGAAGGAGGAAAATGATCGTGCGGATAAGAAAACGAAGGAGCTCAAAACGAAAGTGCTGTTACAGCAAGCGTATCCTCCGCGCTCAAATCAAAATGACTCTCAGCAGCGGAATAGATTGCAGTTGCAATCTACCAGGTCGCAGTCGCGAAATGACTCCTCCACACAGAGATCTATGTTCGGATACAATCAATGCGCATATTGTAGAGGTGAGGGTCATTTGAAATTTGATTGTCCGGTTTTGCGCGATCGAAATAATGGTAATTCATCTAGAGGAGATCGTAGTGGTCCTCAACAAGCTTCTCGAGGCAGAGGTCGCGGTGTTACTCAGAATCAAAATGAGCGTTCTAACAATTCATCTGATTCCAATAATTGCTTTGATCAGCATGGTTCATCGTCAGGAAGATCTGCACAGTATCATGTGGACGATTATTACATCGAGCATGATATTGATGACGGTAACTACTAGGACAGCCACAGACAAAGAGAGGGAGTAGTATCAGTTCCGGTTGATCAGAGAGGGCCTTACGTCGCAGTTGCCACATCGGGCGTAGTTGAGCCTTTTCTGTTGGACACTGGTGCAGTGAAAAGTTCCATCATGCATTCGAAACTCCCTGGCGCACCTTTGTCTGGCTTAACGAATGTTTCCGTTGGATTCTCTGGCGCCACTGTTAGCAATCCGGTTTCTAAACCTTTGCCCATTACAATCGAGCCTTGTGAGCTGAAAGCTCCTTTGATTTTGACTACTGGTTGTGGTGAAAATCTTTTAGGCTTGGATTTGCTGAAACGTTTGTATGCGACTTTGTATTGTTCTCCTGCGGGAGTGGAGCTTACGTTGGGGCACAGAGTGATCTCTCCAATGTGCTTGTCATCTGGTAAGCTCCCACCGGAATGGAGTTCTCTTCCTGCATCTTTTTGGACAACAGGTCCCAATGACGTGGGCCTGTTTGACATCTCCCCTTATGTTGTTCAACTGAAGTCGAATGTGCGATTGCCACGTATTCCCCAGTATCGTATCTCCCTTGATGGAGAACGAGCGTTGTTAGCGATCATCTATGATCTGATCGAGAAAGATGTTATCGAGGAGACTCGGGGAAACGTGTGCAATAGTCCTGTGTTGCCTATTTTGAAACGCACTGATCCATCCAAGCCTCCTGTTTATCGTTTTGTTATTGATTTACGGAGGTGAACAAAATTGTGATTCCTCAGTTTCCTTTGGTGCCTGACATTACGGCTTTACTGACTCTGATTCCAGCATCTGCTTCTTGGTTCTCAGTGATCGATCTGAAGAATGCTTTCTTTAGCATTCCGATTGCTGAGGAAAGCAGGGACCTATTCGGTTTCTCGTTAAGTGGTCGCAGTTTTAGGTTTAAACGCGCTCCTCAGGGCTACTGTGAGAGCCCATCGATATACAGCCAAGCCCTGAAGAGTCAACTTGACGCGTTTGTGTTACCGGCTGGTGCAGCCTTGATCCAATATGTTGATGACCTGTTGGTGGCTGCTGACACAAAAGAGATCTGCAAGATTGCTACGGTATCTTTGTTACAGCATCTCTGTGACTTACATCACAAGGTGTCACCTTCTAAACTGCAATATTGTTGCCAAGAAGTAACCTATCTAGGTCACTTATTGTCAAAGGAGGGAAGAAGGTTGACCCCAGAGAGAATTGCAGCGATCGCTCGAATGACTGTGCCAACAACTCAGAGAGATGTGCTTGCCTTTTTAGGTATCACGTCATACTGCAGGCAATGGATTCCTAATTTTTCAATGCTAGCGAAACCATTGGTAGCCCTCACGTGCAAGGATGTTCCAACTCCTTTGCCATGGACGGACGAGTGTCCGAAAAGTTTCTCTGAATTGCGTGATGCGTTGTGTTCGGCTCCTGTGTTATGTACTCCTGACTACAGCAAGCCGTTTACACTATACGTTCACGAGAGAGAGGGTTGTGCGTTGAGTGTTTTGACGCAGCAATTTGGCGGTAAGCAGCGTCCATGTGCATATTTTTCCTCGACTTTGGACCCAGTAGCTAGAGCTTTGCCGAGTTGTTTAAGAGCGACAGCGGCGGCTGCGGTGTCCATTCGACAATCTGCAGGATTGGTCATGGATAATATGCTTACGGTGATGGTTCCGCATGCAGTTGACACTCTCCTAAATCGTACGAAAACTCAACACTTGACGAGTGCAAGGTTGTCCGGTTATGAGTTGACGCTTTTGGCAAGTCACATTCAAATAAAGCGCTGCAATGTCCTAAACCCGGCGACGTTGTTGCCAACTAATATGGAATCAGATGACGTACCACCACATGATTGTTATCTGCGAACTGAGGAAGAAACGAAGGGTCGTGTTGACCTAAAAAACACTCCATTGACAGACCCCGATGGTACTTTGTATGTTGATGGTTCGTGTTTTAAGTTGCCGAATGGTGATGTGACGACTGCGTATGCTGTGGTAACGTTGAGTACGGTTGTGGAAACTGCGAGATTGAATCAGAATTCTGCGCAGGCGGCAGAGTTAATCGCATTGACGAGAGCGTGTGTTTTGTCAAAAGGAAAGCGGGTGAATGTGTTTACCGATAGTCAATATGCTTTTGGCGTTGCGCATAGGTTTGGTCGATTGTGGCGAGAGAGAGGCTTTATGACATCGCATGGCACGAAGATCCAACACGGACAGCTCGTGAACGATCTTTTAGACGCGCTTACATTGCCAAAGCAGGTGGCGATTATTAAATGTAGTGCGCACCGTAAGGTGACGGATGATGTTGGTCGTGGTAATGCGTTTGCGGATGAGATTGCTAAAGAGACAGCTAGAAATCTTGCAACCCGAATGTATGTGACGAGTTCGGTAAGGTGGCCTGCAGAAACTGGTATGTGTGAGGATACTGTTGAAAGTGTGAAAGCGATTCAGAATGAGGCCACCGAAACTGAAAAGACCAAGTGGAAGGAGAACACAGGAAAGTTGGATGCGAATGGATGTTGGATTGATTTGTCGGAGAATCGGAGGTGGATGTTGCCAGATGCATATGTGCTAGCTGTTGTGACTATGGCGCACGGCTTGTCACATATTAGTGCGAAAGGTATCTGCAAGTTGCTGTCCCCTGTATGGAAGAATGATGGGATCGCTAAGTGTGCTGAGAGAGTGGTCAAGAATTGCATGGTATGTATGATGTACAATCATGGCGAGGGCACTCCTACACCACCTGGCCATTTTGCTCCTCCTACATGCCCCTTTGAAGTTATCCAGCTGGACTTTATCCATATGGAGAGATGTAATAATCTGAAGTACGTTTTAGTAGTGGTTTGCGCATTCTCCCGATGGATCGAAGCTTACCCTCTCAAAGACAATACTGCCCTGTCCACAGCGAAAGTCCTACTGAAGGAATACTTTCCTCGGTATGGAATGCCACGGATTGTATGGTCTGATAACGGAAGTGAGTTTGTAGGGAGTGTAATGAAGAGTGTGTGTAAGGGCCTTGGAATTACACAAAAATTCCACAGCGCCAATCATCCCCAGTCAGCAGGTTTGGTTGAAGGGTACAATGGTACTCTAAAATTGAAACTCGCAAAGATTCAGGCTACGACTGGTTTGTCATGGCCTGACGCTTTGCCTCTTGCTCTATTGTCGACCAGGACGACTGTGCACTCTCAAGTAGGGCTTAGCCCATATGAGATTGTGTTCGGCCGTCCTGCAAATATTTGGGGGGTTCCTAGACCCAGGTCTTTCGACAGTCTTGAATATCCAATGTTAATTGATTATCTTCATGATCTGACTGCTAAACTGAGGTTAATTCATCAACAGGTCTTTGAAGCACTGCCGGCACAGACGGAGGGTCCTGGCCATCGGCTCCAACCAGGAGATTGGGTGGTGACCAGGAATTTTGTCCGGAAACGGAACCTGGAGCCGAGGTTTGTGGGACCCTTCCAGGTGCTACTCGCCACGAGAACTGCAGTTCGTTTGGAGGGCCGCAAGCATTGGGTGCATGCCACCCATACAAAGAAGGTACCGCTACCTTTACCAGCGGACTCGTGAGTGAGGACCGGCATCGCCGCATCGGAAACAGAAGCTCCGGTGAACTTTGTGCCGTTCAGTGACGCTCAGCCTGTGGGATACTTTAGTGCATTCAGATAACTTTGTTGAACCTTTGCCGTTGGAGAACTCAAGACTTGAACTTTCGTCTGACCGACAGGACTCTGTTCCACAACCTGAACGATTATTTGAAGAGCAGACTTGTCCTGGAAGAAGCAGATATTTTCTTCGTTCCAATACCAAAGACTAATAAAATCTTTTTGGTTTTTTTTTTCCTTTTTTTGAAAATTCACGTTACCCCTCATTATCATCTTGAACATTTTTGAACAAATGTGGTTTCTATTTAATTTCTGAATTCTTTTCCACATGTGTGTTTTTCCACAGCTAGGAGATTTTGTATTATATTGTTTGATTAAAGAACCTTACATCCGGGTTGACCGTAGGGCCGTGCGGGTACTTCCTTCTGTTTAGCAGGTTCCTGACACTAGGTCGGAGGCCATCGATTCCTAGGAACTCCTGGGGATTGATAATCGCTACTCAGAACGAAGTGCGTCAAGAACGTTGCGGACGGTTTTAGAGGATGGAATTCTCAAAGTTGTCGGAAGTGGAGAAGACTCTTGCGCAAAGATCAGTACTGCACAGGGTTGTACGTACCAAATGCTTTCTGTTT
Organism: Lissotriton vulgaris; assembly: GCF_964263255.1. Lineage (NCBI taxonomy): Eukaryota > Metazoa > Chordata > Amphibia > Caudata > Salamandridae > Lissotriton > Lissotriton vulgaris. The sequence continues at coordinate 1,106,043,667 of NC_141691.1, forward strand.
CAGGTGTTCCTGCTGTTCTTAACTGTTTCCATGTTATTGGTGGGTGTAGTATACTATGGAATACAATCATTATTGCCTTCTGCTTCACCTACTTCTTCTGAACCCAAACCTACTCCCACTGTTTCTCCTCATTCCTTTCACCTTTTACCTCAACACGAGCAGGTTAGACGTGCGGAATTCATGAACAACTCCTTTGTCCAACTTCTCCATCAACATCAGTTGGTGATGAATACTACCAACTGTTGGGTGTGTGGTTTAATGCCACATACGACGGATAGGGGAATTCCGTATTTGGTTCTTCCTTATAGTTCCCAGGGTTCAGCTCGAGCATTCCAAACTATGTTTTGTAGCGCACTAGATTCCTACCCTCATCGAGAGCCACGCACTGCAGATCATGGTCCTGGCCCGTACCACAAGCCTTTGGCAAGAGCGATTGCCGATTTAGATAGGGATATCTTTGACGCATCGCTTATCCCAGAGGAAGAGGTGCGAGCATACAGAGATCTGAGTGAGGCTGAGTATAGCATGTCAGTGGGTGATCGGCAGCTTAAAAGCTCGTCTCCGATCTGGATCGTACCCCATCTCGGTAATTTCTGTCTGAAAAGTCTTGGCCGAAGTCCGCGAGCTCAGCTTGGGAGGAGTGCCTGTACCAAAACGTATGTTTTACCGACGGCCTCTTCCCCTGTTCTTTTGACCGCCAAGGGTACATATTTTGTATGTTATGACCGCGCATATAAATGGTTGCCTCGCGACTTCTCAGGCACCTGTTGTATTGCGAATCTGTTGCCGCCGACCTTCACTGTTGGGTCGGATTATCACAAGACCAGAGTTGTGAGAGGCGTGATTAGCGAAGAAGACACTGCCGGTCAAGAAGCAGGAGACTTCTTAAAGGGTTTCTTGCCGTTTTGGGGACCTATGATCAATGGTAGGAACCTGAGACAGTTGACTTGAGTGGTGGAATCGACTGCTAATATCACTGCAAGTGCCCTTGGTAATCTTACAGCAGAGCTCCAGGCGGACAGGCTTATGACGTTACAAAACCGTATGGTTTTAGACGTTGTTCTTGCAGATAGAGGTGGAGTATGTAAGGTGATCCATTCGAGTTGCTGCATTTTCATTCCTGATAACGCTCCAACTGTCTATCAAGCCATCTCGAAGTTGCATAAGATCTCCGAGTCCATACACGTGGACGTAGGTGATTGTACGCTACTAGGATGGTTTTGGGGCCTGATGTCGACGTGGGGTTGGAAAATTCTGATGATCATTGGGGTTGTTGTAGCATTTCTATTCACATGTTGTCTTTGTGTACAGTGTGGTCCTGCCTCATGTGGCCTGTGTGCTACGACGTGTATAAGACGGTCACCTGTTACCAAGGAAGCACTGATAGATAGAATGATGTTGCAGCAACATCTGATTGGTCTGATGAATATTGAGATCGATTCTGATACCGACTAGTGCTTGCCTACATGAGGGCAAAAGGAGCGTCTGAGGTTCCGTGACAATTGTAAGTGGTGTTTGACTCGTTCGAATATGGACGAATTTGGTATCTATGAACCGCAAATGACGAGTTTAGTGGGTGTACGCGTTTTCGCTATGCTGACCTAAACCGTTCGTCCGTTTTGTGGGTATCTTTGTTTGGACCCACGGGTTCCATTTTAGATACGGCATCCATTTTGTCTCTTGCCCTCAAGTAGCCAGCGAACGGACACTGTCCGCTTCGTGACCCTGGGATTCCCAAACTCTTGTGGAAGACACATGTTCCTTTGAGGGTGTCTTTATGACGAGGGGGATGGCACTGCAAAGGCAGATGGCCCCGCTCGAGGCTCATCTTGCCGTGCCGGTCTATTGTTTCAGCCGTGCATTCATTAGGCATGTCTCCTTTGATCCTGCAATCGTGTTTCCGATATCACCCCCTTACACTCTTTTCAATCTGTTGACTATCTTTATCTTCCTCTGCACCTGTTTCTGACTCTTCCTTAATTCGTTTACAGCCGGATTGGAATGTACTAATGGTGGGAAGATGTACTTTTACAGTTGGGAACTGGTGATGTTACTGTAATTATGTTCCGGGACTCTGAATACATGAAAGCGACCCCCTATGAAATTTACTGTGGGAACTGGGTTGTAACCTTTTGTTTGCCATGTTGTTCTATGACGAAAAACTGTATAAAAGGAGCGATCCACAGATGCAATTTGAAGCAGTCTCCTAGAACCTACATGCGATGTACTTCTTGTGACTTCTCTGTTCCCTGCAGTAAATAAACCTCGATCTTTGACGCCGAAGGAAGTGTCCCGTGTCCTTCAGTTGGCGTGAGGGGGAGTGAGAGAGGGTGGAGAGAGAGAGACAGAGTGAGAGAGTGAGAGAGTGAGAGAGTGAGAGAGTGAGAGAGTGAGAGAGTGAGAGAGTGAGAGAGTGAGAGAGTGAGAGAGTGAGAGAGTGAGAGAGTGAGAGAGTGAGAGAGTGAGAGAGGGAGAGAGGGAGAGAGGGAGAGAGGGAGGGAGCAAGAGGGAGAGAGGGAGAGAGGGAGAGAGGGAGAGAGGGAGAGAGGGAGAGAGGGAGAGAGGGAGAGAGGGAGAGAGGGAGAGAGGGAGAGAGGGAGAGAGGGGGAAGAGAGAGGAGTGAGAGCCAGTGGGAGTGAGAGAGAGGGAGTGAGAGAGGGAGGGAGTGAGAGAGGGTGGGAGTGAGAGAGGGTGGGAGTGAGAGAGGGAGGGAGTGAGAGAGGGAGGGAGTGAGAGAAGGGAGTGAGAGAGGGGGGAGTGAGAGAGGGGGGAGTGAGAGAGGGGGGAGTGAGAGAGGGGGGAGTGAGTGAGAGAGGGGGAGTGAGAGAGGGGGGAGTGAGTGAGAGACAGACAGAGGGAAGGAGACAGAGAGAGACAGAGAGAGGGAGTGAGGGAGACAGACCGAGGGAGGGAGAGGGAAGGAGCGAGCGAGGGAGAGGGAGCGAGAGAGAGGGGAGGGAGAAAGCGAGGGAGGGAGAGAGGGAGTGAGGAAGAGAGAGAGGGCATGAGAGAGTAAGGAGTGAGAGAGAGAGGGAGTGAGAGAGAGGGAGTGAGGGAGGGAGAGGGAAGGAGCGAGGGAGGGAGCGAGAGAGAGGGAGGGAGGGAGAGAGAGGGAGGGAGGGAGAGAGAGGGAGGGAGGGAGGGAGAGAGAGAGGGAGGGAGAGAGGGAGTGAGGAAGAGAGAGAGAGGGTGTGAGAGAGTGAGAGAGGGTGTGAGAGAGTAAGAGGAGTGAGAGAGTAAGAGGGAGTGAGAGAGGGAGGGAGTAAGAGAGGGAGGGAGGAAGAGAGGGAGGGAGGAAGAGAGGGAGGGAGAGAGAGGGAGTGAGAGAGACAGACCGAGGGAGGGAGAGGGAAGGAGTGAGAGAGGGAGGGAGTGAGAGAGAGGGAGTGAGGGAGGGAGAGGGAAGGAGCGAGGGAGGGAGTGAGAGAGAGGGAGGGAGGGAGAGAGAGAGGGAGGGAGGGAGAGAGGGAGTGAGGAAGAGAGAGAGAGGGTGTGAGAGAGTGAGAGAGGGTGTGAGAGAGTAAGAGGAGTGAGAGAGTAAGAGGGAGTGAGAGAGGGAGGGAGTAAGAGAGGGAGGGAGGAAGAGAGGGAGGAAGAGAGGGAGGGAGGAAGAGAGGGAGGGAGGAAGAGAGGGAGGGAGAGAGAGGGAGTGAGAGAGACAGACCGAGGGAGGGAGAGGGAAGGAGCGAGAGAGGGAGGGAGTGAGGGAGAGAGGGAGTGAGGGAGGGAGAGAGAGGGAGGGAGAGAGGGAGGGAGGGAGAGAGGGAGTGAGGGAGAGACGGAGTGAGGGAGTGAGAGAGAGTGAGAGAGAGAGGGAGAGGGAGGGAGAGAGAGGGAGTGGGAGAGAGAGGGAGTGAGAGAGACAGACTGAGGGAGGGAGAGGGAAGGAGCGAGGGAGGGAGAGGGAAGGAGGGAGCAAGGGAGGGAGAGAGGGAGTGAGAGAGGGAACAAGGGAGGGAGTGAGAGAGAGGGAGTGAGGAAGAGGGAGTGAGGGAGAGGGAGTGAGGGAGTGGGAGTGAGGGAGAGGGAGTGAGGGAGACAGACCGAGGGAGGGAGAGGGAAGGAGCGAGGGAAGGAAGGAAAGAGAGAGGGAGCGAGAGAGGGAGGGAGCAAGGGAGTGAGGGAGTGAGTGAGAGGGAGTGAGGGAGAGAGGGAGTGAGGGAGTGAGGGAGAGAGGGAGGGAGAGAGAGGGGAGGGAGAGAGAGGGGAGGGAGAGAGAGGGGAGGGAGAGAGAGTGGGAGTGAGAGAGGGAGTGAGAGAGGGAGTGAGAGAGAGAGGGAAGGAAGGAGCGAGCGAGGGAGGGAGAGAGAGAGGGAGAGAGGGAGAGAGGGAGAGAGGGAGAGAGGGAGAGAGGGAGAGAGGGAGAGAGGGAGAGAGGGAGAGAGGGAGAGAGGGAGAGAGGGAGAGAGGGAGAGAGGGAGAGAGGGAGAGAGGGAGGGAGTGAGAGAGAGGGGAGGGAGAGAGAGGGGAGGGAGAGAGAGGGGAGGGAGAGAGAGTGGAGTGAGAGAGAGAGGGAGTGAGAGAGAGAGGGAGTGAGAGAGAGAGGGAGTGAGAGAGAGAGGGAGTGAGAGAGAGAGGGAAGGAAGGAGCGAGAGAGGGAAGGAAGGAGCGAGAGAGAGAGGGAGAGAGGGAGAGAGGGAGAGAGGGAGAGAGGGAGAGAGGGAGAGAGGGAGGGAGCAAGAGGGAGTGAGGGAGAGAGGGAGAGAGGGGGGAAGAGAGAGGAGTGAGAGCCAGTGGGAGTGAGAGAGAGGGAGGGAAAGAGGGAGTGAGAGAGGGAGGGAGTGAGAGAGGGAGTGAGAGAGGGTGGGAGTGAGAGAGGGAGGGAGTGAGAGAGGGAGGGAGTGAGAGAAGGGAGTGAGAGAGGGGGAGTGAGAGAGGGGGGAGTGAGTGAGAGAGGGGGAGTGAGTGAGAGACAGACAGAGGGAAGGAGACAGAGAGAGACAGAGAGAGGGAGTGAGGGAGACAGACCGAGGGAGGGAGAGGGAAGGAGCGAGCGAGGGAGAGGGAGCGAGAGAGAGGGGAGGGAGAAAGCGAGGGAGGGAGAGAGGGAGTGAGGAAGAGAGAGAGGGCATGAGAGAGTAAGAGGAGTGAGAGAGAGAGGGAGTGAGAGAGAGGGAGTGAGGGAGGGAGAGGGAAGGAGCGAGGGAGGGAGCGAGAGAGAGGGAGGGAGGGAGAGAGAGAGGGAGGGAGGGAGAGAGGGAGTGAGGAAGAGAGAGAGAGGGTGTGAGAGAGAGAGAGGGTGTGAGAGAGTAAGAGGAGTGAGAGAGTAAGAGGGAGTGAGAGAGGGAGGGAGTAAGAGAGGGAGGGAGGAAGAGAGGGAGGGAGGAAGAGAGGGAGGGAGAGAGAGTGAGTGAGAGAGACAGACCGAGGGAGGGAGAGGGAAGGAGTGAGAGAGGGAGGGAGTGAGAGAGAGGGAGTGAGGGAGTGAGAGGGAAGGAGCGAGGGAGGGAGCGAGAGAGAGGGAGGGAGGGAGAGAGAGAGGGAGGGAGGGAGAGAGGGAGTGAGGAAGAGAGAGAGAGGGTGTGAGAGAGTGAGAGAGGGTGTGAGAGAGTAAGAGGAGTGAGAGAGTAAGAGGGAGTGAGAGAGGGAGGGAGTAAGAGAGGGAGGGAGTAAGAGAGGGAGGGAGGGAGGGAGGAAGAGAGGGAGGGAGGAAGAGAGGGAGGGAGAGAGAGGGAGTGAGAGAGACAGACCGAGGGAGGGAGAGGGAAGGAGCGAGAGAGGGAGGGAGTGAGAGAGAGGGAGTGAGTGAGGGAGAGAGGGAGTGAGGGAGGGAGAGAGAGGGAGGGAGAGAGGGAGGGAGGGAGAGAGGGAGTGAGGGAGAGAGGGAGAGAGGGAGTGAGGGAGAGAGGGAGTGAGGGAGAGAGGGAGTGAGGGAGTGAGGGAGAGAGGGCGTGAGGGAGTGAGAGAGAGTGAGAGAGAGAGGGAGGGAGAGAGAGGGAGTGGGAGAGAGAGGGAGTGAGAGAGACAGACTGAGGGAGGGAGAGGGAAGGAGCGAGGGAGGGAGAGGGAAGGAGGGAGCGAGGGAGGGAGAGAGGGAGTGAGAGAGGGAACAAGGGAGGGAGTGAGAGAGAGGGAGTGAGGAAGAGGGAGTGAGGGAGAGGGAGTGAGGGAGTGGGAGACAGACCGAGGGAGGGAGAGGGAGGGAAGGAGCGAGGGAAGGAAGGAAAGAGAAAGGGAGCGAGAGAGGGAGGGAGCAAGGGAGTGAGGGAGAGAGAGAGAGTGAGTGAGAGGGAGTGAGGGAGAGAGGGAGTGAGAGAGAGAGGGAGTGAGGGAGAGAGGGAGTGAGAGAGAGGGGAGGGAGAGAGAGGGGAGGGAGAGAGAGTGGGAGTGAGAGAGGGAGTGAGAGAGGGAGTGAGAGAGAGAGGGAGTGAGAGAGAGAGGGAGTGAGAGTGAGAGAGAGAGGGAGTGAGAGAGACAGACCGAGGGAGGGAGAGGGAAGGAGCGAGCGAGGGAGAGGGAAGGAGGGAGCGAGGGAGGGAGAGAGGGAGGGAGGGAGGGAGGGAGAGAGGGAACAAGGGAGGGAGTGAGAGAGAGGGAGTGAGGGAGAGGGAGTGAGGGAGAGGGAGTGAGGGAGAGAGGAGTGAGAGACAGAGGGAGTGAGAGAGGGAGGGAGGGAGGGAGAAGGAGGGAGAGAGAGAGAGAGGGAATGAGAGAGAGACAGACAGAGGGAGGGAGCGAGGGAGGGTGGGAGCGAGAGAGAGAGAGGGAGCGAGGGAGGGAGAGAGGGAGCAAGAGAGGGAGCAAAACAGGGAGCGAGAGAGCGAGGGAGGGAGAGAAAGAGTGTGAGTGAGGAGTGAAGGATGTGAGGGAGTGAGGGAGTGAAGGAGTGAGGGAGTGAGAGAGAGAGAGAGAGAGAGAGAGAGAGAGAGAGAGAGAGAGAGAGAGAGAGAGAGAGAGAGAGGGAGAGAGAGAGAGAGAGAGAGAGAGGGAGTGAGAGAGACAGACAGAGGGAGGGAGCGATGGAGCGAGGGAGGGAGGGAGAGAGAGAGAGGGCGCGAGGGAGGGAGAGAGAGGGACAGAGATAGAGAGGGAGAGAGAGAGGGAGGGAGGGAGAGAGAGCGAGAGAGGGAGAGAGATGTGTGTATGCCGGGTCTGGTGGCTCAGTGGACGAAGGCATCCGCTGCAGGGACCTGTGATCAACCTCATGGTCATCGTTTTTTTTGTTGATCTAGCGCACACCCTCCCCCACTGACCCCCTCCCCCACCGGTGCGGCCCTCGGACACAAACCACACTGTAAATTTGGCCCCCGAGAGAAAGTTTGTGAGTACCCATGATCTAGGTCATCATATTTCTGAGTCTGGTATTTCTCCCAAACAAGATCTGGTCAAAGCCATTATTGAAAGTCCTCCCCCAGTAAACAAAGACCAACTGAGATCTTTTCTGGGAGTATGTGAATACTATTCACGGTTCATTGATACTTTTGCTTTGCAAACTGAACCTTTGAGAAAATTACTCGGGAAAGGTGAACAATTCACTTGGGAATAAACGGAATCAACAGCATTCAACAATTTAAAAAATCTGATTGTGAATGCGCCTGCTTTATACCCTTTCAGAGACAATGTTCAATCAATTGTTACTGTAGATACCAATGGAGTTGGGCTTGATGCAGTGCTCACTCAATTGGTAGATGTTGTTTAGCCTACAGGAGATTTTTGCCTCTAGATCCTTATCTCAGACAGAACTCTGTTATAGCACCATTGAAAGGGAGGCTCTAGCGTGTCTATGGGCTACTAAACATTTTGAAACTTTTCTTTGGGGTAGAAGATTTGTTTTGGTCACGGATCACAAACCCTTAGTTTTTCTGTTATCCAGGAAGGATCTTGATAAGATCAGTCCCAGATTGGTAAGACTACTTTCAAGGATGTTTGAATGTAATTTTGTAATTACACATATTCCAGGTGGAAAAAACGCTTGTGCTGATTTTCTTTCTAGATGTCCTCTACATGAAGAGAATTACATTTCTGATAATGATGACACAGAATGGGTTGTTGGTCTGGTTGATGGTGTGGTTGTCTTGGAGGGAGCAATCAGCAACTCAGAATGGTTGGATTGTGTCAAACATGACAACGTGCAAAATTTGGTTAAGAATCACATCATTGATGGTTGGCCTGATGAAAAGAATTTGGACGAAGGTTTGCACTAGTTTTACAAGGTAAAGGATGATCGTACTGTTGAAAATGATTTTATCATGAGGGGAAGTTTGCTAATTCCTCCTGGTGAGATTAAATTAAGTCTGATCAATTTTGCTCATCTTGGAATGACTGGTACAAAAAAAGGGCTGCGTCTATATTATTGGTGGCCAAGAATGGATGTTGATGTAGAGAATATGGAGGGCATTGTATTAGTTGTTCTGAAGCTGATAATTCTTTGAAGGTTCGTAACACTCCCCTTCACCCGGTTGATTTTCACAAAGGACCTTGGGAAAAATTGGGAATAGATTTTATGGGACCGATGTACGATTTGAAGTCCAACATGAGATTTGCTTTGGTCACGGTTGAATATTTTTCAAAATGGCTGAAATGTAAGTTTCTTTCTGAACCTTCTACAATTTCTGTAAATTAGCATGTTAAATAAGTTGTTTTGTAGAGAAGGCATTCCTAAATATTTAGTGTCAGATAATGGAGTACAGTGTAAGTCTCATGCCAAGCAAACATTTTTAACCAGTATTGGTATCAAGCACATGACCTTTGCTCTTTATAGCCCTCAAGGAAATGGCATGGTAGTGAGAGTGAACAGACTGCTGAAAGACAATATTCAATAAGCTTCTGTTCTAGGTTATTCTATTCAAAAATCTGTTCAAGAAAGGCTATGGAATTATCATAACACTCCACACTCTGTGACTGGAGTTACTCCTTTTGTTTTGCTCAAAGGACGTTATGAATCTTCTAAACTCAGTCCAAATTGGGTTTTGGAACAAACTAAATGTTCTGACAAGTTACCTGATCTTAAACAACTACGTGATACTGTTGAAAAAGCAGTTCAAAATGAAACAAGTCTATGACAGTTATATGAAAACAAAAATTATACAATTTGCGCTGGGTGATGTTGTAAAAATTAAAAGACCATTTGGAGTAAAAGGTCATAAGTCTAAGTTTTATCCTATGACAAGGATCATTAAAGTGTCCAGAAATGCAATTCTTGTTGAAAATGATAGATGGTGGAGTAAAAGGAATGTTGTTTTAGTGAAAAACAATTCAAGAAAGTTCTGTACATGATACGCCTAACACATACTCTGGTTGTTCTTTACCAGACTATCATTGTTCCAGTTGTTCTGTTGAACTGTCTCCTCAACACACTGGTGGTGGTGATGCGACAGTTTTTCAGGATGTTGAGAATGAAAATTGTCCTGTTTCTGATTCTACACTTTCTAGTTCTTATTCAATGCAGAATAATGATAGTGTTTTTGATGATACTAGTCCTAATGAGGTAGCTGTTCTTCCCAAAGAGAGCAAAAGGAAGACACGTGCTCCCTATTATCTTAAGGATTACATTCAGTAAATAGTTAGTTGTTTTTTCTTTTCTCTGTGAAAAGGGGAAGATGTTTTGTATTCTATTGTTTACATTCTATTCTCATGTTCTTTGGTGTGGTCATTGGAATGTACAGGGGGGATTCCAGTGAAGGATTCGAGGTACGGCAGTTGCGCTGACTCCTCTGTTCCTGGCTGGTGTGTTGGGATGATGCTGTGTACGATCGAGAAATAAAGAAGGATTCTACATTCATATTGCCTTTCATGGATTAATTTAAGAACCTAATGTAACAATTATTTTCCTTTCTAATCATTGTTTAAGAGTCCTAGCCCGAGTCATTTGTTACTCGAGGTAATTATACTGTATCATTCAATTTATAGATGCTGGGTCACTTAAATGACTTGGACTGCTAAGCTTTTTTTTCTTTTAACTCTGTTGTAATAGTTATTGTACACAAAGCAACAGTCAAATGTTAACACTTAAAGACCACTGTGACACATCTTTCAGAAAATCCCCCCCCACACACACAGGATTAGGTTAACAAACATTTTTAGAAAGCATCCTCTGTAGTATGCTTAGTCAGAAAAGAGACTTAAACAAGATTCCAAGCCTTCTCTAGACGTCCAAGAAGGATCCGATTTGTTTGAGGATCAAATGTAAGTATCTGTACTACATCTGTGAGCACTTTATTAAGCAGCGAGGAACCTTCATCAACACAGTTTTTTCCTTAGATTTCCCTTACCCCATAGGCACAGTATAGGAATCATTATCCAAAATAGCTTTTTACTTGCAGGGTAACCATGCACCTCTCTCTTACTGTTTATCACACTCTCTTTTTTGTTTTCACTTATGTCAATTGCTCAGAAAAAAAAATACACAAATGTATTGAGACAAACTGAGTTGTCTAACTCACCGCAGTTTGTGTATCTGCATCTTACCCTACTTGCGGTCTTTGCCTATAAACTGATTGCCAATGTCAACCGGATTTCCTATATCAGGGATGCCAGCATACCACCTTAGATCACTCCTAGTGATGGGCGAGTAGATGTCCAAACATTAAACAAATATATCAGTATCAGCCCATTCGTATTCTCTACATTAAGTACCGTCATTGTTTAACACTGCAATTCCATTTCTTGTTTTTGAATTTCAGCAACCATATTTTGGAATGCAACTCTCGCCTTGAACGTCCTAAATCATCTTTAGGGTTAAACTGCCTAAACATAGAGCTCTTAAGTGCAGCTTTCTTCTAGAGGTGGAGAGAATTGCCAAACTACATGCTGGTGCATCATCTTGTACAGAGACTTAAAGTTGTGGAAATTGGAATCCAAGGCAGGTAGAGTAGAGCGGTTGATCTTTTCCCCTTATGGACAAACAGTCAATGTTCTTTAATCTTACTAGTCATACTGCTAAATATACAAAATTAATGCAGCTTTATAAAGCAAATACAAAGCCTAAAAGTCCAGTGGAAACGATTATATTTTAATACCTACGAGAAATAAATTTTGGAATAAAATGTAAATGTGTTTTGGCAGAAAAGTTAAAGGCTTTATATAACTAGCAGCCCGCCCCAGCATTGCCTGGGGCAGAAAGGGGCTGGGGGCTGCATTTGAGGCTTGTGTGCACTCCCGCCCCGGCCCCCGCCCGCTACGACATTGCCTATGTCCAGGAGCCTGCGCCTTACCTCAGCCAACCGCCCGCCCCCCTCCCCCTCCCCATCCGGCCCCCTCCCGCCCGTGTCCCGGAGAGTCTGATCCTTATGGCAGCCGCCGCTCCCGATCCCGCGCCCCGCCCTCTACTCCATGACAATGCAATCTAACGTCAGCCGCTAGTCCTGATCCAGGCGCCCCGCCCGCACAGGCCAGCAGCAAGCAGGGCCGGGCAGTCCTCCCAGCAGGTCGCGATCTTCGCCGCCGCCATTTCAGGAAATGTTCAGGAAGTGATGGAAGCGCAAATGATGTCATCATGCAGACGTCGCGGCCGGCGCTACTTGCAAGGGACTACTTTATTTTTATTTCTAAATTTTTTAAACAACGTATATATTTTTTATTTTTAATAACCTACGTTTTTCTGCTTGCCCTGAGGTTTTCAAAGATGTCTTGGGTGTTTTGATTGGTGGTGTACTTTTCGAGTTTGCTTGGCTCAAAGGGCACAGTTCTCTCTTTATAATAGTAGTATAGATTTTAGTAACGCACAAACACTTAAGTGTAAAGTCAAATAATTTTTCAGTTGAACTCTAAAAGTCAAATGCAGCACGCCACATAGAGCTTTTCGGAACCATATTAAAGTAAATCTAGCAAACAAGTATGACTTTGGAAAAGCTACGTGTGAAAGACATGTGCCATCTTCAACAAATAACATAATGGTATGTTATTACCGAGTATTAATATAGATCCTAACTAAGTAAAACAGAAACTGTCACATAGAAAGAGGTGTGCAAGTTTCTTCTAGAATTAGCCAGCACACGAGAATCATAGTATGATGTATGTCAGAGTTGTACGTAAATTAGTTCAGTTACGTATATTGTATGCATTTCATACACAGAAAGAATTGAGAGGATCAAAAAGAAAATGTATCCCTAACAAATTTATTGTCCATGCACAAATTCAATTCTTATTTTCAAAGGTTACCCTAGTAGCAGTAATGTACACGGCTATTAGGGAAACCTTTTTTGAAAACCTTTGAAATGCTTTTTATTGTGAAACATGTTTGCTGATTTGTGCTTAATCACCCAACTTAAAACGCGTCACAGGGCACGTTTGCAAACTTGTCACATCAGGCCAAACCCACTCCCTGCACCACTGTGCAAACGCACCTGTGGCGTGTTTCAAGTTGGAGGATTAAGTCTCCTCGAGTCCTGAGGATCCCTGGGGGCCAACTAGCCAACCAGCTACCGCCAGTAAGCGCCACAGAGCTGTGTTGCAAAGTGGTGTAAAAAGGGGGCGTGGCCTTGGACCACCTCTCTGCAACGCAGCTCCCTGGCACTTACTGGTGGTACCTGGTGGGCTAGTTAGCCCCAGGGACCCTCAGTATTCAGGGGGAACTTAATCCCCCAACTTAAAACGCAACAAGGGGTGTGTTTGCACACGCTTTATCAGGCCCCGCCCCCTCCCTTCACCACTGTGCAAACCCGCCTGGTGTCTTGTTTCAAGTTGGGGGATTAAGTCCCCTTGATTCCGGAGGGTCCCTGGGGTCCAACTTGCCCAGCAGGTACCTCCAGTAAGCTCCACAGAGCTGCATTGCAGAGTGGTGTAAAAAGGGGTGAGGCCTCGGACCACCTCTCTGCAAAGCAGCTCTGTGGCGCATACTGAATGTGCCTGGTGGGCTAGTTGGCCCCCAGGGACCCCCAGTATTTAAGGGGAATTAATTTCCCAACTTACAACGAGCCATGGGGCGCGTTTGCAGAGTGATGCAGGGAGGGGGCGGGGACTCCAGCGAGATGCCTTTTTTTTCAGAAGGGGGGCTGTGTGGCCCCTCTTCTTTTCCCATTTTTGAGGTCCTGGGGACCCCATCCCCCAGGGCCTGCCAATTATATATATTTTTTTTAATTAAATGGGAAAAGGGCTGCGTGGCCTCCCTCCCGTGAACAATTTCGGCCCGGGACGCCATCCCTCGGGGCATGGCCAACATTTTTTTTTATATATATATAAAAAATAATTTAGGAGAGGGGCTGCGTGGCCCCCCTTTTGAGGCCTCTATTAGCCTCAGGGACCACATCCCCCGGTGCTGTGCCTTTTTTTTGTTACTGAGGGAGGGGCTGGGAGGGCCCCTCCTTGGCCACTTCTGGCCCCGGGGACCCAATCTCACAGGGCCGGCCCTTTCCGTTGGGGACCATGGGGGGAGCCCCAGTTCCCCCACGATCCCACCGGCTCCCTGCCTCCTGCGGAAGCCGGCATTTCTTTTCCTCAAGGGGAGCTATGTGGGACACTGCAGGAGCCGGCTTTTGCATATCTATTTAGATGTTTGCATAAGGGTGTCTGCTAATGGCAACTTTACATAACATGACAGTCTAGTGCCTGTAACCATGAACATTTCACTTGAATACAATTATACAGATTGGTCGACAGTAATGTCCCGGATAAGACTCTGTGGTGAGCTCTTTGATCATGGAGGGTCATAAGAGTCTAGAAACGCGTCTAAAGAGTTCCAAAGAGTCCTGGATGTCGATCTCCATGTAGAGCTTTGTAATACAATGTTGTCTGCACCTCCGAGATGGATGATCCAGTTTAGCCAGCTCTTGGACGACGTCTAACTAGTTTCCTTCCAGTTGGCCAGAACCATTTTCACTGCCGAGGTTAGTAACAGGTCAAGTAGGTCTTTGTCAGATTCATTTCTCAAGTTTGTGCTTATACATGCAGTGGGGAAATTGAAGGAGTCTCTGGCAATATTACATTTAAACACACCCTTTATGAAGGCAAAGATTTTGTCGCAAAACGTTTTGAGTAAAGTACACTGAAAGGTGGGCTAAGTCCCCCATCTCCCGATTACAGTTCCAGCATGTTGCATCCTTTCGGAGCCCGAATGCAAATAATCTGGCAGGGGTCCAAAATGCCTACGGATCTCCGTAGTGAGGGCCATTCCTGCTCCTTTGGTGACTCTGGGGGCAGTTGCCCCAATAGGCTATAACCTTGTCATTGAGTTTGGACGATTTTGGGTGGAGGAGTTTGTATGTCTGTGATGCCTGGTAGCCCAGTTTGTTAATATTGGTCACAAATAAGGAGATTGATGGTTGGGCGGTAGATAATTTGGATTTTGTAAGGGCAGCTCTGATTTTTAAGAAGTTGTAGAATTCAATGTCAGCTAGGCCGTACCTCGCTTGGAGGTCTGAAATGTAATTAGGTATGTGGTGTTTTCTAGTTCATACGGGAAGAGGATACCTTTCTTGATCCATGTGTCTAGGGCTAGGCTTTTGCCCTTGTACCTTATCTTGCTATTGACCCAGAGGGATTCCAGTTTAGATCCTTTAATACTATTCTCCAGTTTTTTTATCAACCTTAAGTAGTGCAATTTTTGTGTTTTTTAAAAATGGACTTGGGAGGTATGTGGTCATAGTCTATTTGTTGATAGAAGTGCAAGGGGGCTTAGGTTATTAAGAATGGCTCTCTCTACCTCTAGCCATGCCAGGGTGTAGCCTGCAGATGGTGTGATCCAATATGTGCCTTGTTTCGCCATAAAAGCCAGCTAGTATAGTCTGAAATCCGATAGGATAAAACACTAGAAGGGGTGAACCTATCTTAATTTCTTGATACTGATCCTTGCTTTTTTCCCGCGCCAAAGGAATTTAGTGATGAGGATATCTAGTTTGTGATGGAAGTTGTCAGTAAGAAGGAGCGGGAGCATACTGATGAGGTAATTAACCATCGGCGTGAAAATCATTTTGATAGTCTCGATTCTGCCCCATCACGTAATGAATTTTGGGGACCAAGCTTCCAAAAGTTTCTTTATTTTCCCTAGTAATGTTTCCTCATTCTGATGTAGGGTATCTATCATGTTACTACCAAATTCGATGCCTAAGTATTTGATGTAGCCAGTTTGCCATGTTAGTCCAGACTCTCTCAGGATCCCCCTCGTACAATGGATGTTTAATGGTTTGAGTTCTGATTTCTCTCTGCCGAGTTTGTACCCTGAAAGGTCAGAATATCTAGTTATGGTGTTCATCAGGGAAGCAATTGATGCCCTCGGTTGTTCAGTTACAATTAGTATGTCGTCTGGGTGAGCGGCTAGTTTTATTTGGACGCCATTGATATCCACCCCCTTGATGTTAGCTTTTGATTTGATGTCCCTGATAAGGGTTCCAATGCTTTTAGGAACAAGGATGGTGCACCAAATAGAAAAGTCCAGAACGCTTCCAATTTTGTCAAAATTAAGTCCTTTATTTTTCAATCTCTAAAAAGCCTCAGCCAACGCATTTTGTTCCTTTCAGAACTTCCTCAGGGCTCAATAATCTCTTAAGGTTCCAACACAGCGATCAGAGGAATAGAATATTCCAAGTGTTTTTCTTAAGGAAAACACACATTCTTATATATATGTATTGTTCTCCATCTAGAATCAATTTGTACAACTTTATGTATAAGCAACCTTCTTCCTCCAGAGTCAGAGAGAGTTCCAATAGAACATAGACTAAATGTATTAACCTCCGTGTTTTATTAGGCACTTGAAAATATTAGGAGGTTCACCTTAGAATTCAGACAGTTCTCCCCTCAGAAACGCATTAGGCCCAATATTCTATTTGTTCATAAATAATGGGGCATACGTAGCCCACTATCAAAGAGTCAACCTGGAATGACGGTTGTTCAGCTCAATAGTTAACCGGGCATGTATAACACCCAAACTACGTTCATTAGCCAGCCTGCCCGTCTACATTTGTCCTCCCTTGTATGTCGGGAACGGCGCCAGAGTGTCGGCGAGCTCGAAAACGGTTCCAATGCTAGTAAGAATAAGGAAGGAGATAGTGGGCATCCCTGTCTAGTACCTTGTTATAACATGAAAGGCTCGAAGAGCGAGCCATTCACGACAATCTGGGCTGATGGGTTTCAATAAAGGGCCATAACCATACGTACATATAGTCCTCAACTAGGTTGAAAGACTGCATGCAGCGTTCTAAGAAGCACCCAGTCTAAGGCGTCTAATGTGATAGCAACTTCCGGTTCAACCTTAATGGCGGAATGCTCTATGATGTGGCACAGTAGGCGGGTGTTATCGTTAGACATGCGAGTACGGAGGAAGCCTACCTGGGAGTTACTTATTAGCTTTGGTAGGGCAGAGTTGAGTCTGACTGCTAAGATCGTAGCGTACATTTTGCAGTCTACGTTAATCAGTGATATGGGCCTATATTTTTGGGGTCAGAGTTGGTCCTTCCTCTCCTTCGGAATGACTATGATGTTAGCTTTACATAGTGTATGGCGTGGTCCTTTTAGATGCTGTGTGATTATAAACTTTTCTCATGGTTAGTTTTAGCTGGTCTAAGAAGGTTTTTTACAACGAGGCTGTAAACCCGTCCAGGCCAGGGGCTTTGTTGTCTTTTAGGGTTTTGACTGCCATTTCAATCTCTGTGTAGCTAATTTCCTATCCTAGCCTCATTTTCTCTTCTGTGTTTAGTTGTGGCAGGTTGAGTTTTTCTAGGTATTTAGGGCCATATGTAGGTGGCCAAATACCGGTCGGTAACGGCCGATTTCGGCCGTTACTGACTGGTATTCGTAATTCCAGATGTAGGGGGCCTGAAAAATACCGATTCTGTATATTTACCGAATCGGTAATTTTACCGAATCGGTAAAGTACCGATTCGGTAAATGTACAGAATCGGTAATTTGGGATGTAGGTGGCACTGGAAACAGTGCCACAGGCCCTTAGAAATTCGTTATTTACCATGAAATACAATGGCATGGTAAATAACGAATTTCTGTGTACATGCACATCTGTGCATGTACACCTGTGCCATGTGGCACACATACATGCCCTAAGGGCATGTATGTGTGTCACATTGCACACAAGCCAAAATCAGGGGTGCAACAGGGTGTCAAAGTGACACCCTGTCTCCCTTGACAAATCGGTAAAATTACCGAATCGGTATTTACCGATTCGGTAATTGCCATTGATTCCTATGGGCCTCAAGGCCCATAGGAATCAATGGCAATTACCGAATCGGTAAATACCGATTCGGTAATTACCGCATATTACCGATTCGGTAATATTTACAGAATAATTACCTACATGGCATTTACCGAATTGTAAATACCGAATCGGTAAAATTCGGTATTTACGATTCGGTAAATGCCTTTTACCTACATATGGCCCTTGGTACAATGTTCTAGGTTTAGGGACTGGTCCTTCTTATAGAGTTCTTGGTATAATTCTTTGAAGGCCCTAAGGATGTCTTTATGCTTGGTATGGGTTTTATTGTTAGAGTCTTGAATGGAAGAGATGACGAACTGGTTCTGTTTGTGTTTGAGATAGGAAGCAAGCAGATTCCCTGCTTTGTTAGCTTTGCATAGGTTACGAGCTTTATATTTATTGATCCATAACCCTGCCCTCTCACTTAGTATTTTGTTGTATTCGTATTTTTTTTGTGTTAGGGATGCGAGGAGCTCGCGATTGTGTACGGACGTAGCGTGGGACTGCTCCAAATTTTTGATCTCCTGTTCAAGCTGGGTTAACCTCAGGTTGGCGCTCTTGTTTATTTTTGTATTTATTCTGATTATCGTACCCCTGATGGTAGCTTTCAGTTCATCCCAGAGCATATTAGTGCTAGTCTCCGGAGTGTCGTTATGTTTAAGGTAATCTGTTATAGCCTCCTTGATCTTTTTTTTATCTGCAGGGTCCGAAAGTACCTCTCTGTTAAAGCACCATCTCTTTGGCACAGTCTCACTGTGACACCCAGCCAGTTTTAGGCTAATGCACAAGTGGTACGACACTAACCTTGGGGCTATGTCTGTGTGTTCGATTAGCCGTGTGTGGGAACCGGAGATGAGGATATAATCTATCCTGGTGTATGAGTTGTGGGGGTTAGAGTAGAATGTTTAGTCTCTAGTATATGGATACTGGAGGCGCCACGCATCCTTAAGGTTGAATTTGGAGCAGATATTTTGTAGTACAGCATGAGAACTTGTAGGATGGTATTGACAGGTGGATTGCCTACCTGTTATGTGGTCTAAAGGAATGTTGAAATCCCCTGCTACGACTAAAAGGTCATTTTGGGGGAACCTTTCCAGGTGGACATTAATATTGGCTCGGACAAATTCACCAAACTATAAAGTTACTTCAACCTCTGCTTTGTCTAGGTTGAGCCACTTTGGCCCTGAGAACCCATCTTCTAGGGTAGAGTATTTTCTTAAGGGAATGGAGGTCATATCTGCCCCATCCCCAAATGTATCGGCCCGGGGACCCTAATTCCCTGGAGCCACTCTATTAAACAAAGGGAAGAGATGGTCCCAGCCTTATGTTTAGGTGTAGGGGGGCACAGGGACCACCTCTCCAGGCTGATTTCGGCCCCAGAACCCCTTCCTCCGGGATCTGGGTTTATTTTCTGGGGGCGCACGCAGACCCTCTCCACGGTCCTATTTGGGCTTCAACCCCTGGGACCTGCTGTTATGTTTTAAGGGGTGTGGAGCACGTGGTCCCTCATCCCTGGGCCCGGGTCACATCCCCCGGGCCATTTTTCAGAGGGAGGCACAAGGTCCACTCACTGGATCGATTTCACCCTCGGGGGACAGCATCGCGTGGGGCCCAGCACATTTTGTAGGGGGAGGGGTGCATGCGACAACCCTCCACAAGTTGCTTTTGGCCCCGGGGACCCCATCCCCGGGACCTGCATTTTAACAAATGGGTGCCCTGGTACCCACCCAGTGCACTCACCATACTGTTGTTGGGGGCCACGGGGGGAGCCCCTAGGCCCTAGCATACAGAGGGAGCCGGCATTGCTCCTGCCCACAGGGAGCAGCTCCTAAAGCTACTCACTCCGGGTGGGAGCAATCTTTTGATCTGTCTCCTGAAACAGATAAAAATTCCGCTCCCAGCAGCTTCCAACAGTTGGGAGCGGACATGGTGTTTGCTCCCGCTTGCCGGGAGCTTTGAAAATGCTCCTGCCAAGCCAGAGCAATCACAGATTTTCCTGCCCGTATTGGTGCAGGCAGGGAAACAGATATGTCCAACGGGTGGGCTCTCCCGAACATAGCATCTATATCAGCACCAGGTGACATGGTCCCCAAGGCAATTAAAGACTATGGGAGCGAAGCCACGAGAATATGAATAAAGAAGCTGAAAATTCCCTTGCATTAACATTTTATTGATCTACTTTATGGGATGGCTCTTGACCATCAATACTGAATTATTGAATTAACTTACTTTCCAACTGAACAAGATATTTTAGGACTGCGATTGCCCTCCCTTATCGAATTTTATAATGTCACCCAAGACACATAAAAACAAAGTACTACCACCCAGCTAACCCATCTCGTCAGGGACTGGTTTGATGCCAGAACCTTTATCACAGTTCAAAGACCATTGTCTTGGCCCATTATTAGTCAAGATGCCATCCTACCTTAAGGCTATGAAGGACATACATTGTCTGCTGGACAGTCTCAAGTTGGATCCTGACACACATGCTGATTGGATAAGACATTGAGTCCTCGTACACATGAACACCACTGGGAGATGCTCTACAGATAGTAGACCGACCCCTACAGATGTCATCTAGTCCCTTTATCTTGCTATGTACCACTCTGGTGCTGACATTTTGTTTTATTTTCATTTTTGAGGATTAACAATACATCCAACCGAAAGGACATCAAGGGGCGGGACCTTAGGCTTCAGTCTAACAAAACTATTGGTGCATGACTTTGAAAGGACTTACATCTATTCATCGTCTTACCCTCTTCAAGCCCAAATAAAACTCTGGAAGCACTATATTAATGATGTTTTGATCATTTGAAAGGGATATAGAAGCACAATACAGACTTTTCTGACCTGTCAACCATCTGAATCCACACCTGAGGTTCAAGGATTACAATTAATAACAATAGTTTGTTTTCTTGGACAACCTTTTTACCCCCAAGACTGTATACTGGATACCGAAACAGAGAAAACCCCTAGATTGGAACTCATAACCATAATTTGAGAGATACCAATGAAGAGTACTCAAGGAGAACCTCCCTCTAGGTCAATTCCTATGGATACGGAAAAAATGCTAAGATCTTAACACCTTCTCCAAGCTTGCAGACATACTCACCAGTCCACTTAAACAACGTTCATACCCCACAAACTTTATTAAGAGAGCCAAGATGTGGAAACAAATCCTAAAGCCACCTCTGACAGGATGGTATAGGTCACCATATAATCTAGCTTTTCCAACAACATAGAGAAATGGATTATGAAAACTGGCACATTTTGAAATTCTGGCAAATGAGCATTCCAAAACAAACATTCACCTTCAAACATACCAGAATTCGAAGGATATTTTGCTGCATTGCCAACCCACGAAATATAGCACCCTGACTCAAAGCAGGTTGTGGGGTCTACCAAAACCAATAGGTTTCTATTTGTGTGGCTTTTGCACGGCCTGCCAGTCTACTGAATCCCGCCCAGAAATAAATCTCAATGTGAAGACACCATGGGAGTTATTCAGCATGACTAAACTAGAATAGTAAAGGGGTAATTTATTTGATTACATGCCGATGCCTGCTATGATATATAGGAATGACAACTAGGGAAATTTGAAGAATAATCATAAAAGCACAGAAGCAATATTAGATGTAAACGGTCAACAACTAAAATACCTAATCACTTCAAATAGCTGTGCCTTAAAGAAGATGAGCGGGAGTGGATGGCAATTGAAAAGTCAGAAATGGCCATAACAAATATAAACATAAACTCCTTTTTATTAAAGAACTCTAGATATAGATGTTGCAAATTGATTAATTGGTGCCTAATAATGAACTACTATGGATGTTCCCATCACAGATGAAGAGATAACCTAACCTATCAGTAACTTTGGCCCTTGGAAGGATATTTACATCCATAGATATTACACAGATGTGGCCAGGGTCAGGTAAAGTGTAAAGATCATGGCATAATATTAACACGACATATGGGAGGTAGGTACACAAAGGAACCACAAAAGCAAACAATTATAAACAAACCTTTGTTTCATTTAATATAATAGATATACAAATATTTATGTTAAAACCAAACACTAAATCGACATAAGTTCAAACAAAAATTGTCTTTTTTGTAATTTTTGTTTGAACTTATGTCGATTTAGTGTTTGGTTTTAACATGAATATTTGAATATCTATTAAATGAAACAAAGGTTTTTTTTATAATTGTTTGCTTTTGTGGTTCCTTTGTGTACCTACCTCCCATAGGTCTTGTTAATATTATTGTTATTGTTATTGTTAGTTTAGATTTGTAACGCGCTCAATCACCTACAGGCCTCTAAGCGCATTGGAAATAGATGTTGTTACAATAACTTAGCTTAACTTAATATTATGCCATGATCTTTACACTTTGTATTTCCCTGACTTAAGAATCGATATTCTGAACA
The DNA here is from genome assembly GCF_964263255.1 of Lissotriton vulgaris. Classification (NCBI taxonomy): domain Eukaryota; kingdom Metazoa; phylum Chordata; class Amphibia; order Caudata; family Salamandridae; genus Lissotriton; species Lissotriton vulgaris. The sequence goes on from NC_141691.1 coordinate 1,106,065,173, forward strand.
GGGGGTCCTTGTTATTTACATTGCCAGGGTCAGGTAAGCCATATCCAGTTTTTTTTTTTTTAAACCGTGTTTATTGACATTTTTTCCCAACTGAGCATTGCAGTCATCTCCAACATATAGTGCATCATGCATTTCCCCCCATTCCCGCCGCCCCGTCCCTGCCACTACCCATAGGAAGGCATGTAATTCACATACAAAAATAAGCTCCAAGCAGGTTTTCCACCACATCATCAGCATTACCATTATTTGAAAGTCTCTTTGCCCTCCGAGTTGGACCTCTCGTAATGAACCCTCACAGTCCAGCATCTAGTCCGTGATAGTTTCGCCATTTCCCCCACACTTTTCTAAACTTCTTGGGACACCCCCTTGCCTTATATGTAACCCTCTCAGCCACCATGTACATGTCCAGGCCACCCCTCCACTCCTCCAGACATGGTAGATCCGGCGCCCCCCAGTATTTTGCAATGTCCCTCTTTGCCACCACTAATGCTAGTACTAGGAAGGCCAACTGAGGGTGCGGGAGGTCCACATCGATCGACATGCCCAGCAAAGCCAGCTTGGGGTCGACCTGTAATGGGGTCTCCAGTACTGCGGACAGTTCCATGAAGACTTCCGACCAATACCCCTATATTTTAGGGCACGACCACAGGATGTGAAAGAAGTCCTCCCTGGGGTCATGACATTGCAGGCATTTGGCATCATCTATCTTTCCCATCCTCTGAAGTCTTACCCTGTCGAAGTAGGTTCTATGTAGCACATTAAACTGGATAAGGCGTAGGCGGGATTTAACTGCCACCTCTCTAGGGTGTGTTAAGACCAATTCCCAGTCAAGGTCTTCCTTGCCTCCCACGTCCGCCTCCCATTGTTGTCTTAGCCTGGCCAGGTCTCCCAGCGTGTTGTTTGTGAGGGTCTTATAGGTCAGAGATACCGCCTTCTGCTGAATATGTTCCTGCAGAAGCCTGCCCTCAAGCGGGGCAAATTCTGCCAAACCTGTGGTGTCAATATTCTGGGATTTCCATGCGTGTTGTAGTCTAGTGTATTTGTACCTCTGTGTGGGGTGTAAGCCGAATTCCGTGGTCAGCGCCGTGAATGTTTTCAGTTGCCCTTTGGCCAGGATGTCTCCCAGCGTGGAAATTCCTATGTCGTCCCATCTATTGTATCCCGTCAGTTTGTGGAGCTCCGTCAGCCACGTGCAGTGCCAGATTGGTGTTTGCTTCGTTGGCTTCCCGTCCCACCCCATTCGTTGCGTGGACGCCCTCCAGGCCTGAATGGTGATTGCAGTTGCCGGTAGTAGACGTTTCCTACCATGTCCCCCGTATAAATAAGAAAGGATGTGTCTGGGTGCTAATTTGTGGCGCTCTAGTGCATATTTCTCAGCGCTGCCTTCGACACAGTTAACCATCGTGTCCTTCTCCATCGACTTGCGGCAGCAGGGATCACCGGGACGGCACTCAGCTGGATAGAATCCTTCCTCACCGGACGCATGTTCCAGGTATGGGACGGCAATTACCACTCGTCCACCCTCCCCCTCACAAGCGGGGTCCCTCAGGGATCTTCCCTGAGCCCGACGCTTTTTAATGCATATATGGCCCCTCTTGAAGACGTGGTGACACCATTTGACATAAAAATGGTAAGCTACGCTGATGACACTCAACTGGTCGTCTCCTTATCCCAACTAGTCGACCACCCAGACAACCTGGCTAACTGTCTCACAGAAATCCACAGCTGGATGAGTGATTCATCATTAAAATTAAATGGGTCTAAGACTGAAGTGATGCTCCTGGGAAAACAATGGTCGACCATCCCCCCAGCAGTCTGGCCTGACGTGTTCGGAGAAATCCCCGCCCGAAGCGTGAAATCAAGACCCTCGGAGTATGGCTCGAACCCGAGCTCTCCATGAAGACGCAAGCGGCCAAAACTGCGGGCACCTGTTTTGGGCTCATGCGCACTACCCGTAAGATTCTCCCCTTACTACCACCCGCTTCCAGGAAACTTCTTATCCAGGGACTAGTATTGTCTCGTCTAGATTATAGCAACATGGTCTACCTAGGAGCTCCTGAGGCCACCATGACGAGACTGCAACGGACACAGAATGCTGCAGCACGTCTGCTCATGAACCTTCCGTCTAGAGTGTCAGCCAAACCAGCCCTCAAGGCCTTGCACTGGCTCCCTGTGCGCCAAAGGGTGGAATTCAAAGCCATGTGCACGACACACAAACTGATCAACGGATCTGGCCCTGCGATCCTCAGCAGCTTGGTCACCCCCTACAAAGCAACCAGATCCCTACGATCAGAGAATGAGCACTTAGCCAACATCCCCAAATTCAAAAGGACACGCACAGGAGGACGACGATTCTCCGTTCAAGCGGCCACTGGATGGAACTCCCTCCCACGTACCCTCAGACTGGAACCCAGTTACTTGGTTTTTCGCAAAAACCTAAAGACACATCTATTCCCGAAATAAATGTCCCTCCCCCCTTCCTCTCCCTCAATGGATAACAACCCCCTTACAGCGCGGGGATGCCCTTGGGTCACCAGGCGCTATACAAATTGCTAAATAAATAAAAATAAATGAAGGGTGATCTGCCTGCGCATGTAACCATTCATTTATCGGGACCAGGTGTTCTGCCCAATAATATGCTTCCAGATACGGAAGCGAGATTCCCCCACTATACTGGTGCCTCTGTAGGGTGGTCAGGGCCACCCTGGGTTGTTTGCCCAGCCATAGAAAGGCACGAAGGTCTGCATGTATCTTAGGGAAGACTTTTGGGGGGAGGGGGTAGTACTCGTTCTGGAGGGCATATAGGTACTTGGGGAGGACGATCATTTTGTACATGGCCGCTCGGCCCAAGAGGGTGAGAGGGAGCTGTCTCCAGCGGTCCATGTCCGCGATGGAGTTAACCATGATACGCTCAATGTTGCGGGTATATGAGATATGTCTATCCAAGGTGAGGTAGACCCCTAGATACTGAAATCCCCCATTCGTAGTGAGCAGCCGTCCTGGGAGGTCCGACCACTCCTCTCTCCCCGCGGGGTCGTATCGGACCGGCTTATGCCAGTTTATTCTGTAACCGGCATATTCACCATATAGTTCCAGTTCATGGAACAACTGCGGGATCGACGTCTCCGGTGAGGTTACATATAGGAGGACGTCATCTGCATAAAGCGAGATCTTTTCCTCGTTAACATCTCCGTCGGTCCGCTGAAATCCCCTGATGGTCGGGTTCTGGCGAATTTTAGCCGCCAAGACCTCTATCATTAGAGCCATATCCAGTTTTGGTATAAAACCACCTATCAGCCCTTGACGGACTACACAGACATGACAGGATAGGTTATCGTGCACGATGACTTCATACATGATATAGTATAAACTAGTAGTTAGTTACACAGGTGTGTGAGCAACCTATCATATAAGTCGTGACTAGGACATCTCTATATACTAATTTTCTTCAGGTTTGAAGATGTTTGGTAAAACAACTAATCAATATGATTAACGTATCACAAGCTTTCATGTAATATAGCAAAGGTCTGTGAACTTCAGTGTTTAAACTTCCCAACAACCCACTGGCCACTTAATTTCCATATTTTTGATTTGACCACTCTTGAAATACTAGAGAGACCAATTTCATAATGCAAGTGCATGCACAATTGCCACCAGCGAGATCATTATCCTTGCAGCACCCACAGCAACAAAGCAAACTACATTTCCCATCAACACCATATGTCTCATTCAGGGAAGAGATTGAACGGATGAATGAGCAACTTGGACTCATGAATCTTCAAGTAAAGGACTCTCTAGCTCTAACGGGGTTTGGATTGTGACACTTATCTTGATCACTGTGTTCCGACATGTACCATACGTGTGAGAATGAATTGGGTATACCCTCCAAATTATGATTGTTTTGGGGACTTTTCTAAGGGCAAAGACACCTCTAAGAGGAGATTTTACAAAACTGTGTGACACAGTTGTACTATTTTATACTACTACTAACAGCCCGTCCCGACCTTGTCCGGGAGCAATCAGGCTTCAGTGCCCCTGTCCGCCCCGGCCCCCGCCCGCCCCGACATTGTCCGTGGGCCCCCCCGGAGTAGCAGCCCGTCCCGACCTTGGCTTCAGGGTCCCCACCCGCCCCGACATTTTCCGTGGGTCCCCCGGAGCCTTACCTCATCCGCCGCACCTCCCCGAGCTCCTGAGTTCACCGGTCCGCCGCTCCTCGCCGCTCCTCCCCGCCTGTCCGCCGCTCCTCCCTGCCGGCCGCTCCTCCCAACCTGTCAGCTGGTCCTCCCCGCGCTCATGTCCGCCCCTCCTCCTCGGGCTCCTGGACGCCGCTCCTCCCCGCGCTCCTAATGTCAGCACGCACATCGCGGCCGGCGCTACTTCCATGGCACTACTTTTTTTTTCTCGTAAATTTTTTAAATAACTTATATTTTTTTAATTTATATAGCCTATGTCCATCTGCACACCCTGACAATTTCAACGATGTATCGGGTGTGTGGATTGGCGCTGTGGTTCCCGAGTTTCACCGCCTCAACGGTTCAAAGTTCTTCCTTTATAATAGTAGTATAGATATAGATACATCTTGTAGTCTTCATACTGACATCTAATACATTTTTACTAATTTCTTTCACTAATTATGTTAGAGATAATTATCTCCACCACTGACATAAGATTATAAGAATGTATCATTAGGAAAGACTGCTGATACAATAATTTGCCAGGTGTGTCCTGTTCACCTGACTATGATCTCAATGTGTAGCACTAGCATGAGCACAGTGAAAGTTATATCGCTTGAATACCAAAGATTGTTTAAGATTAACCATGCTAACCTCCTATGACCTTGACCCCACCACGGAAATTTGGGGCACCTCCAGTGAGGATTAAATTATCCCCTCTAGGCTGTAATCTTTTCTATGTTGCAATATTTCATTTATACTTATTTCAGTATAGAGAGGAACAATCTCCTGAAGAACACCACATCAGCTCATCTAAGGGTGTATTACAGGAAGAAACATTGATATCTATTAGTGGGTAGCATTAATCCCTACGCTTTTAACCCTACCCTTGGGGACTTAATACAATTTAACTAGTCCACCAATAGGTAATTTTTACATTCCCCTCTGTAATTAGGCCCCTTCCCTCCAATCTCCTTTCTGCTCATCATCAGCTCCCAGCCTACAATACAACTGCAAAACACCTCATGAGCTCCCCAACATATGGGTAGTAGCTTGCACTTGGATCATAAAGACCAGTTAGGTTCTGTTATAGGCATTTGATATAGCGCTGAACAATTCACATCCAGGTGTATCCCAGCGCTTTCAACCCACAGTGAAAAGTGCATACAACCTATTAGAATACCCATGTTTTTATATGTTTTTTGAAAGCAGGATAAATCTGAATCATATGAATCTGTAAAGGAAGCTTGTTCCATTGGAACAGGCAAGGTGGGACAAAGATCTGCCATCAAATTTAGCAGTGCCAGGAGAGGCCCAATGATGATGCATGTCTCCTGACAGGTTGGGAAGGGCTTCCTTTCTGATCACAAAGGGTTCTTTTAAATCTTTACTCAAGTGATAAGATTTCACTATTGGCAAGCGGTACTATTTTGTATTGATCATTGCGAGTCTGCATGGAAACCGAGCAGGAACATTTAACATTCATGTCTTGATTTTTTCTGAGTTTGCTTATCACAGGTAATTTTTATTGTACACCTTGTAACAAAAAGTTTTTTTTAATAAAGCTATAAAAAGTTACAGAATCACAGTTTCCACCTACCAGAATGAATCTCTAAAAACGATTTCCTATCAACTGCTTTTTCAAATTAAAAATAGAGGCATTTTGGATAACATTTTGAATAGTGTAAAATCTGCCTATTGTCGATCTCTGCACCTTATTTTGAATACTTAAGAAACCAGAGCGATGTGTAAATACAATACAGGAACATCAAAAAAATTATAATATTTTAGAGCCTCAATATTATAATGTTATATATTAGCAAATCATTACCTACTGAAAGTCTCAAAACTATAATTTCAATTATAAAGACAAGAGGCAGTGCACAATCCCACGCCACTGTGTCACAAAAGAGTAAGCAGGAAACAATAGCCTTGAAAGCTTTTAAGGTTGGCAGGTTATTTAGTTCCCTGGATTCCACATTAAAATACAAGTCACTGGGGCGTGGCCAAGATGGTGGCGGAGTAGGACGTTCTTCCTTGTCCCTCCGGCACCGCCAGACACTAAGCTTTGTTTGTAGCCCTGCTTAGTGCCCATCCACACTGGAAACGGTGCGGCCTTGTGTCCCCACGCTTTCCTGATATCATCGGGACCCCTATTTTTGGGCTCGGAGCAGAAATCAGGCTGATATGTGCACAGCGGCCCTGGCTGACTCTGGGCCCAGCGAGCCTCGTGGCGGGGAGAGCAGAGGCCTGTGCCTGGCAGAGCGGCGCCTATGCGGCTGAAGCGCTGCCGGTTCTGTGACGGCGGTGCGGAGTGTGGGGCTGTAGTGAGGGCGACGGAAGGAGCGGGCGCCGCTGCTGAGCCCGGAACCGCGCTGGTTACTGAGGGACGTTGCGGCCTGCCCGGGAGGAGCTGGTGTGTCAGGGGCTGCTCGGCCGCCCACCGCAGTGGCAGTGGTTGAGACCCCCGCGGGGCGGGCATGTGCTCCCGCGCCGCGGGAACCCGAGTGGAGGCAGCCTGCATTTCACGGCCTAGCCCGCAACGGAGAGAGGTGAGGAGAGAGGGGGCAGATCTCGAGAGGCCTGGGACTCGGTCCGGGATGGGGCCTACTGACCTGGGAGTTGCACTGCTCTGGGAGTCAGCCCGGACATCAGCAGGCAGCTCCCATCCCCCCTAGAGACTTATGGATCACAGCTCTGCTCGAGCGTTTAGAGGCGGCCTTACGGGGGGCCTGGTCTAATGTCGCCCGCATATCGGCAGGGGGCCCTCTAGTCCGAAAGCTTTAGGTGCGCCCGCTCCTGCACGCAAGCTTGGACGGAGCCTGATGGTCTAGTGGCCGATTTCTCCGGGAGCCTGGTGCAGCAGTGGAGCGCTGATGGGGGCGGACGGCAGGACCTAGCACCTGGTTTACTTACACAATAGTTGCGGTCAGTGGAGGCACATGCCCCCCCGCTCGGCGGAGTCTGGGAGTATGATTGGGACTTACCCTCGGACAGGCCCCTGCAGCGGTGCATCTCTTGACCCTTGCTTGTGGATTGGGGCCTGTGAGATCTGTACAGCGGGGTGTAGGGGGCCCACCCATGGATTGTGCCCTTGCGTTCGGGGAGTGCTTTTGAACTTGCCTTCTCAGCGCTGCCCCTCTCCTCCGGACGATCGGCTACTGTGACTTGGGAAGACGGCTGGGCCTCTGGGACGATGACTGAAGCTCTGGGAGAGTGGTGGTCCTGCTTCCTCCCCCCCCCCCCCCCCCCAAGGGGGGTGAGAGGATTTGGAGGTCCTTTACGGTGCTGAGCCTGCGTCTGGGGGCGAGCACGGGGGCTCTCAACCGGGTCCCTGATCGTTGGCTGCGCCTCTACCCTAGTGCCGTGCACTGGGGCGCGGGCCCCCTCCAAGGGCAAGATTGAGGCGGCCAGAAATCGTAAAGATAAACCCCTCAAGGATTTACCTCAGAAGGTGGCGGGACAGTCTACCTCTCCGTCCGCTGACAAATCGCTGCGCCCCGAAGAAAATGAGGAGCAGGCGACTAAGGCCTTTATGTTAGAATTGTTCTCGGCCATTAAGGAGGACATTTTAGAGCTCCCCTCACAACTTTCGTCGGACCTGTGCGAAATGAGGCGGGATGTCGGCGCTGTGGTGGAGTGGGTGGCGAACCTAGAGGAGCATGACCTGGGAACGGCGGAGGACATCCACCAACTCCAGCAAGACGTGCTCCATCTCACGGAGCAGAATCTGGACCTCCAGGCACACGCCGAGGACAGGACATTCAATTGGATCGGGTCCATCGTGTCGGTCTGCCGCGTGGGGAGAGGGCCCCTCTCCCGGACATACTGGTGTGCAGCCATGATTTTCAGCTGAAGGAGAGGATCCTCCGGAAGGCCCGCAATCTTAATCCCATTCACTTCCGCGACCACCACCCTGTGCTTTTTCAGGACCTGGCAGCCTCGAGGCTCGTCAAGCGTAGGGAATTTAAGCCCATCACTAACTACTTGCGGGAGCAGGGCATCCCCTACTCGTAGGGGCACCAGTTCCGGCTAATCTTCAAGCTCAATGGCAAGCTGGTCCAGGTACGTTCATTGGAATCGGCCTTCGGTATCTTGGGACTGGAACGGGCCGCTTCCACAGCTAGACAAGGCAGGTCGCCTACTAGGCAGCGCTGGCGCTCCACGGAGTGGCAACATGTTGGGAAGCCCTCTTCCGCAGCAAAACCAGACTTGTCTACGAGTCAACTGTAGAGGGGGGGGGGGGCGCGGTTGCCTCTGTGGCCTTGGTCAGCGACACATCTGAGGTCTCTTGAGGCCCAACAGCTCGGCACTAGCTGGGCCTACTGCTGGCGCCCGAGGCAGACGTTTCTCTGCTGAAGTGTGGTGGCGCTCCTATGTCCGTGGGTGGTGGAGTGTCCTGTATCAGGAATTGGGAGTGTGAGACGAAGGCGCCATGTTCCCATGCTATTGGGGCCTGTTTAACGAACTGTTGTTTTTTTTTCTCATTTGCGAACTTTGAGTCCTTTGTCCTTTGTGGTTTTCATGTGACTGAGGTTGGGATTGGGGGGGGGTTGGTTGGGGGTTGGGGTTGTTTTGGGGGCCCGCATCAGCTTTCGGGGGACCTGGGTGAGGATCCCGGGAGCAGCTGGGACAATGTGGCACAGTGGGGGCTTTGGAGATAGGACGGACATCGGCTTCCTATCCCCCTTATTGCTATGGCGGGAAGGGACCTAAAAGTAGTGAGCCACAATGTTAGGGGCCTAAATAGCCCAGATGAGCGCGCTGCTAGCCTCTCCCTTCTGGAGAATGCGGACGGTGGGGTGTGCCTGTTGCAGGAGACTCACCTCCTCTCTAAAGATGTTAGACGCATGGCAGACAAACGCTTTCCGCTACAACTTTGGTCCTCAGGTCCGACTAAACAGCACGGGGTGGGGGGGCGTGGCTTCGAGGGCGAAGATGGTGGACGCAGCTTGTTAGAGCTCCCACCAGCCCGATCCTCATCCGACGAATTATCCTGGCCCCCGGACCCGTATCTCAACCTATACTTGCTGCGGAGGTGGCGGCTGGCGGGTGTGCCCTCCGGTGCAAAAATTTGGGCTCCCGGACCTCTGGGGGCGGAGATAGCGGCGGCGACGATCCGGGGCCTAGTAACAGCGTGGACAGCCGGGGCCTCGATTTTGGTGATCCCCGGCTGGGAGCTCCCGGAGTTGGCTAGCTGTGGCAGCGGTGGGGCCCGCGCTCTGGAGTCTAGACCAGCAGCGGAGGAGTGAGTGAGAGCACGGCTGTGCCCCACAATAAAGGAGTGAGTGCTGACGCCGCGTGAAGCGCTTGAGGAGGACTGTGGCCTGCGCTGAGGCCCGGAAGCCGGGGCCTCGAGTTTGCCGTTCCCTGGCTGCCTGAGGTGGGGAGTGTCGGAGATCCGGGTGGAACAGCAGCAGGACGGACGGCGCTGTAGCCCCGGGGCGAGATCCTACTCGCTCTCAGGGACCTAGACCTGGAGCGAACGTGCTTGCCTGGACTCCTGGCCGGTGGACCCCTTGGGATCTCCCCGGAGGTGGTGCCTGAGATCTGGCGCGACTGTGGTGACAGAGGCGAGGTGAGCACACTAAGTGTCTCTAGGGGCCCCAGGTGAATGGCTGAGAGGCGGAGGAGCTAGGTTCCGCTGTGGGTGTACCGGCAGACCACTCCGGGGCGTTGGATGGAGGGGTAGGAGACCCCCGAAGGCCTGAGGCGAGTGACTGGAAGTGGATGGTCGGCGACTGGAGCCGCATGCACAGGGTGACTGTTAGAAACGGGACCCTGGCCGGCCAAGACTCGCGTCGAGGTCAGTCAGGGGTCGCCATTTCTAAAGTCAGGGCAGGGGAGTCACACACCAAGGCAACCCCCACTCGCCCTCTAGGTAGCGTGGCGCGAGCAGTCTAGGCTAAACTTGGAGGCGGTATGAGTTAAGTATTTGCGCACGCACCCCAGCAACAACACCCAAGGCCCACCACAAAGAAAAGACTCCACACAAGCTTATATAAAAAATAGCCTTTGTATTATAATAAACAAAACACATTAGATAACACACGCAAACTGTACAATGTGCCAGAGGCACGGGCAGAATTTACAAGGGGAATTATGTACAGGACAGGGCCACATGGACCACTGTCAGGGGTAGGCACTTGTTAGATAATAATACTGGTAGATATACACTTATGTCGTAAACATAGAATGAGTAGCACCAAAATTATAAATGCAACACACATCCAGTAATCACTGGAAAAGTAAGGACCTCCTACGCAACCCTAAAACACTGTAGGTAAATCACGCAGGTAACTAGGACCTAAGGAAGGAATACCAACACCTAAGCAATTCACTCTTAGCAAAGGGAAGGAAACCTAAACATAACATGAACCATCAACAATCTACTATGCAGGTCACATTTAGCATAATGGATAAACATAAACAATCCTCTCTGCAGGTCACATTTAGCAAAAGGGGATAACCATAAGAATACCTAATCAGGTTACTTTTAGAAAAGGTAAGAGGAATCAACATTTCTCTATGCAGGTTACTTTCAGCAAAGAGGGATAACCATAAGAATACCTAATCAGGTCACTTTTAGAAAAGGTACAGGTTAGAACACATGCGCAAGAATTACATAACAGGAAATTACAATGCGCGGGGTGCACAAAGCACAACACTCAAAAGTGTCCCTCAGGCCAACTGGCCTCGAAAGGGGCGGAATGCCCTGAGTCTCAATGTAAGGGAAGCTGCGCAGGCAGCACAGCACACAAACCTAAACGTGGCAACTGTCCACTAAGTGCTGGACAGTTGTAAATATGACTGAGCAACGTGGGAGCCAGGAGGGCTCAAGAACAAGGTGGGGAGACACAGTGTGGGAGCCTCGGGGCTACAACCAGCTGACTGCCTGTGTCCCCCAAGAGCCTCTCTCAGGGCTCTACAACAATCCAAAATGGCACTTAAAAGCTCAGTGCTCTAAAACGCTGTGGGCTGGAGCCTCGCTAGGCTCAAAGAACAAATGTGGCCAATGAGCCTCTCAGGGCTCGTAAAACAATTGCCCCCTCGAGCCTCGGGGCTCGTCAACAAATGCGGCCGTCGTTGGAGCCTCGCCGGGCTCAGAACACCACTTGCCCCCAGAGCCTCTAAAGGCTCGTGAACAGAAATGCTGCAGCGTCGGAGCGGCCCTCTGCCAACTGGGGCCGCTCTAAGAAGCACAAAGGACCCGCCCCCGCACTCACCGGGACTCCACTGGTGCTGCGGGAGGCACGGCCGGCTTCTCCTCTTCTCTCGGGGACTTGGACGGCTGCTTCCCTTCGCGCTGCTCGGCTGCGGGGCGGGACTTCCGGGTCACCCTCCCTCGGGCCGCGCAGCGATTGGCCAGGCAGATGAGCACTTCCGGGTCGTCGCGGGCAGCGCGGCGGCCCGTTTCAGGCAGGCAGGCTGGCTCTTAAAAGTATCCAAGTACGGGGCAATGCCGGGTGGCACCGGCCTTAAATTAAAATATAAAACAACGGGGCAATGCCGGGTGGCACCGGCCTTCAATTAAAAAGATAAAGCGAGGTGGCACTCGCTATTCACAAAAATCGGCAAAGTCGGTCCCAATGCCGGGTGGGCACCGGCAATGAAAATACAGCGCTCCCAAGCGCTTAGGGAGCACAGGATCAGCGCGCTCAGCGCTAAAAAGATAAGCAAAGCGCTATTGAGCGCTGGGGCACCAGGAAAGCGCTCCTAGCGCTACAAATCCAATAAAAGCGCTTCCAGGCACAGCAACAGCTCCAGCAGGGTCTGGAGGCAGGCAGAGGGGCAAGGCAGGGCCAGAGCCAGCACACTGGGTCTCCAGGCAGGGAGACAGCCAAGTGGTGGTCCTCTTGGCCCCTGCAGCAGCAACAGCCCCCTCTGGCAAGGATCCTAGGCAGAACCAAGAACAGGACCAATTGCATGGGGACACAGCCCCTTCTTATACAGGAAAACCCCTTTGTCTCAAGGGTGCAGGGTGGGGGAAAACCAGTCGCAGCTGGTTCTGAAGTACTCTGTTTACCCCAACCACCCTCTCTATTCACTGGCAGGGCTAGGGCCATCAGTCGCACTACAGGGGGTGGAGCCAGCATTGTCCGGGGAAAGTCCAGGCCCAGCAGGGACCAGGTGCACTCCTCCCAAGCCATCAAGCATGCTGATCTCACACTCACCACCGGGCAGACCCATCCAGCCTTCCTGGAGCCAGGCTCACCAGCCAGCTCCAGCCAATCACACGACAGGCATATTTTACATTAATATGCCAAGTACTAGAAATGGCATTTCTACACATGCCACACTCACGCAACATACATCATTGCGAAGCATTCATTCCCACGAACTCGCACATACCAAATTCGAGCATGCACTCCCCACACATCAGGAATTACTAGGGACACAGACATTCCCCATGCATCCCTATGGGAGAGCAGGCCAGCCTCACTACATGCACGCACTTTACTCTGGGACACAGAGAAAAAGTGCGCACAGACCAGAAAATCATCCACGCATATCACAGATTAAAATCAAAAAGATTAGGGGTGAACCTGCCTTAAGGGCCAAGTCCAACATTGACATAGCTGGATGGGCACCATGCCACATTTCTAGATACACAACCGGAGCTGAGTAAAGGCCTAAGGTGTCCCTGGGCATTGGTGGAGGACCACGTGGCGGACCCGTACGCCTTGGGGCTGAGGAACCCATAGGGAGAAGTACCCCTGGTAGATCCTGGTTGCGCAGCAGCTCGACCCGAGGAGCCTTGCAGTCTAATTGCGGGAGGCTGCCCACCCTATACAACCCCAACATGACCAGAGGCGGAGGGGGAAGTGGGTCCGCCAAACAGGGGCCCATTGACAAATTTACCGGACCTAGCGGGGGGCCCGGGGCATCTGGAGGTAGCCAGGGCGCAGGACCTGATAATGCGGCGCTTATGGCGGCAATTACCCAATCCAGGGACATGCTGGATGCTAAAATAGGAGCGGTGGGGGCAGATGTAACCTTGCTGAGACAAGATCTTCGTAACGCAGTGGCCCGCATCACGGAGGCAGAATATAGAATCTCTGGCGTGGAAGGCGATGTGGGGACATTAAAGCAGAAGGTGGCTGCGATGGAGAAAATTAAAAAAGGCCTTGCGCTCCGGGTGGAGGACGCAGAAGGGCGGGCGCGCAGGAATAACCTTCGCTTTGTGGGCTTTCCAGAGGGCTGCGAGAAAGGGACCATGGAACGTTTTTAACTCAATGGCTTGAGAGCTGGCTCCCCCCGGATGTCCTGTCACAATGTTTTGTGATAGAGCGTGCTCACAGAGCCCTGATGCAGAAGCCGCCCGTTGGGGAGAGACCTTGGCCGGTGATAGCTAGAATACTGAACTTCCACGACAGGGAACTATCCTACGGGAAGCGAGGGCGAAGGATTCATTCATGTTCGAGAATCACAAGATCATGATTTTTCCGGACTATACTAAATTGGTGCAACAACAACGCCACTCCTTCATAGCAGCTAAGGCCAAGCTGCGCGGTCTACAGATACAGTACTCCCTGCTTTATCCGGCCCGCCTCCGTGTGGTCTTCCAGTCGCGGACCCATTTCTTCGATACCCCGGAGGTCTTCAGGTGGACTGATGAGACGGTCAGGGTCCGGCCGAACGCCCAGCCGGGCTTGGGTTCAGGCCCGTCGCGTGGATCGTCACAGGAGCGAGGTGACCCCGCGGCCAGGAGTAAGCGGCACAGGAAATCTCGATCACGGAAATGCTCCTCCTCTCGCAGTGGCCAGCGTGATGAGACACCGGCCGAATCCGATCAATCCGGAATAGAACATTGAAAACTCTGGGTGTGAGACTGTCTGCTAGTGCCACTGGCCCCGCTGGGGGGGATAATTGGAGAGCGGTGCGCTACTGCCTGGACAGCTGAACATTGAGCGTAAAACGACTGTGCACATCACAGGCTATAGCTGTGCTTTCTTAGGCTGGTGATAGAACATAGAGTATAGGGCAGCCAGTTGCTTTGTATATCTATGATAGTGGGTAGTGACGGAGTGGGGTTCGGGGTGCAGCTTTATAGGGGCTGCCTGATTCCCCCGCGGGTGGGGGTTGGCCCCGAGGGGGGAGTTCTTTAGTTAGAGTGGGTAGTTGGGATCCATTGGCATGGTTGGCCTTGGGCGCTCTATTTTGAGCCCGAGGTTGCCCATGCCGTAACAGATACTTCAGAGTTCCATGAGGTATAGGGGTGGGAAGTTGAGGGGAAGGTTTGGGGGGGGGGAGGGGAGTCAGGGGTGGTTGGAGGGGTTTGCACGTGATTCCTAATGCCTTGCAACTGATTGTGCTGTGCGCCTGGACCTGGTGCTGGGGTCCTCTGTGTCCTGTCCAACTTGACTATGGCTGATACACCAATTCCAGGACTCCCTAGAGAGTCTATGCGAGTACTGAGTTGGAATGTCAGGGGGATGCTGGACAAAATTAAGAGGGGGGCGATCTTGCGATGGGGGAAGAGGGAGGCTGCCGATGTATTACTGCTACAAGAAACGCACATGATGGGAACAAAAGTGCTTAGCCTGCAGAGATTTGGTTACCAACAGGTCTATCATGCGGGGTTTTCCAGGGGCTCGAGAGGGGTGGCCATTTTGGTCCACCGTAGGTTGGCCTACATTCATGAGCGACATTGGATTGACCCACAGGGCCGCTACGTTTTTATCAAGGGAATGGTGGGTACTGAACCAGTGGTGTTTGGGAGTGTATATGCTCCTCCCCCATTACAGTGGCCCCTGGCTGAGAGGCTATTTGAGGTGTGGGCGGACATCCCGGAATACCTGGCTGTACTGGGAGGTGATTGGAATGACGTAATGGATGTGTGCATGGACCGCAGGAGACGGCAGGGGACGATGACGGCTGCTGCCCCTACCCGACTGAAAGCGATGGTGGAAGGATTGGGCTGGGTGGATGTTTGGAGACACATGCATTCCAAAGTGCGAGAGTACACCTATGTTTCTGCTGTACATGGCTCCTTTTCGCGGCTAGATTATGTTTTTGTGCCAGGGGTGTTCCTAAATAGGGTGAGGGAGGCGGGGATCTTGCCTAGAGGATTATCTGACCACTCCCCGGTAGCTGTCAGGATTGAATTGCATAGAAAACGTCAACCCTTCCGATGGAGGATGTCCTCGTGGCACCTTCAGCAGGCCGACTATATCCAACACATGCGGGGTGCGATCGCCCACTATTGACAAGAAAACCTGGTAGAGAATATAGATGCAGTGGTGGTGTGGGAAGCCATGAAGCCCACCCTGAGGGGAATAGACATAGCATGGTGCACGGCTGCCCGTCGTCGACGTCGAGAGGCCATTGTTGCGGCCGCGGCACAGGTAGAGCTTCTAGAACAGCGGTGTCAGAGAGGGGGAGGCGATGTGGCGGTGCGGTTGCTCCTGCAGGCGCAGCAGTCCTACGCATCTGTCTTAATCGATGAGGCTCGACAAGCATGGCTGGCCACGCGGAGTAGGGTATATCAGTGGGGAGATAAGTCCTGTACTATGCTCCATAGGTTATGTCAACATACCATGCAACTAATTACGCTCCCAGGTCTCACTGATGGGGAAGGTGTAGCTATTACAGACCCAGCTGAACTGGCAGCAAGTTTTGCCCGCTATTATACGGAGCAATATGCATAGCAGGACTGTCTTCCGGCGGATGCGATCGATAAATTCATTGCAGACCTGCCCCCGAGGGCAGTCTCCGATGAGACAAGAAAAGCTCTAGACCTCCCTCTAACGGCGGAAGAACTGGGAGACACGTTAGGGCAGCTCAATACAGGGAAGGCACCCGGGCCGAGTGGTTTTCCATGTGAATTTTATAAGAAATTCCAACCCCAATTGGGGTCCCACTATAGGACCGCGCTGGAGACGGCACGGGAACTAGGTAGCCAGCCAGCTGACTGGCGACATGCTGAGGTTGTAGTGTTCCAGAAGCCGGGTAGACCTCCGGACCGGCATGACTCATATCGCCCCATATCCCTGCTCAATATCGAGGCCCAACTGCTGGCTAAGGCGTTGGCGAATCGCCTTCTCCCATATGTGGCTTACCTGGTCCACCCGGACCAGGCTGGCTTCATGCCACATAGGGCGACGCGGCACAACATCAGAAGGGCGCAGGCAGCTGTCGATGCCATAGGGGCCACTGGAGAGCGGGCGGCCCTACTGTTAGCGGATATAGATAGGGACTTTGACTCTGTCAGTTGGACATATCTGTTCGCACTCCTGCCATATCTTAATCTGGGCCCGGTGTTTATTTCATACATCAAACTGCTATATACTGATATCACTGCGTCCGTGCGGGTATCCGGGGCAGTCTCGGAGAGGTTTCCAGTTGGTCGGGGGACCCGGCAGGGATGCCCGCGGTCCCCTTATCTCTTTGCGCTGGCCATGGAGCCCCTTGCCTCTTGGGTACGCATTGACGCGCAGCTGCGAGGCTTCGTGTGGGGCGGGGGACTCTCCGACAGGATCGCACTCTATGCGGACGATGTCCTCTTTTTCCTTACGGATCTAAATCGATCAGGCCCCCGAATCTTGGAAGTTATGTGTATATTTGGTGATGTGTCGGGCCCTTGTCTTAACCTGCGTAAGTCCACCCTATGGGTACTGGGCGAAGGGGCGAGTACGTACTCATGGGCGACGGCCTTGCAGGTGGCGGCCGGGGGACTGAAGTACCTGGGAGTATTCCTGTTCGAATCCGCAGACATTGCATGGGAGCGCAACGTGATACCAGTGTAGGAAAGGGTCCAGACGGACATTAAGACGTGGTCCCGGATGCCCCTCACCATATTCGGTAGGTATGCGATCTTTAAAATGGTCGCACTTCCGCGCCGGTTATACCAACTGCGGCAGGTCAACTCCGTTTTGGGTCGCTTCCTGTGGGCTGGAGGCGCCGCCAGGGTGGCGCTGCGGGCATGCTTTCTGTCCACGTATTGTGGTGGTCTTGCCACGTCGGATCTCCTGTCCTATTATCAGGCCTGCCACCTCTTAGTACTAAATGAATGGTGGTATGGCGATAGAGGAGACCCTGCATACGCCCTTGAGCGCTCGTTGATGGGAGACAACACGTTGCACACGCTCCTGTATTCGGCCAGGTAGCGGAGGAAGTTGCCATGTGCCACTCAGGTGGTCTTTGTGATTTGGCAACAAGTACTGCGTCGTATGGGCTGGTGGGGTAGACTGACAGCAGCAGAGACCCCATTATGGAAGAACGGACAGCTCCCCGCACTGGCCTCGCTGACGGAGTTTGGCGGCTGGGATTCAATCGGGATTTCTTCGCTTGGACACGTTCTGACCGGGGTAACTCTCATGTCCTTCCAGGAGCTTAGGACTGAATTCCATATGCCCAAGACCCCATTCTTCAAGTACCTACAGTTTCGCCACGCGCTCGCCCCTAGCCTAGCTGGCCTGGAGCTGCTGCCGGAGTTCAGTCGAGTGGAAGCGAAAGTTTTCATGGGGGACCTTGGGGGTAAAAAGGTGTCCCGAATCTACCAAACACTAGTCACTCACTGATCCTCTTCCTTGCTTCCATTAAAGGATGCCTGGGAGAAGGACGTTGGACCCATGGACGAAGATGATTGGAGGGAGGTCTTGGAGTCCCCGCGTGGGGCTGCTATTGCAGTGCGACTCCGATTGATCCAGTTTAAATATCTGCACAGGGCATACTATACCCGGGAGCGGTTGTGGAAGGCGGGCCTGATTGTGTCCCCGGAGTGCCTGCGCTGTGGAACTGAGAGGGGTACGCTGTTGCATACAGTATGGTCTTGTGTTGGTCTGACTCGGTTCTGGAATGGTGTTTGGAGCCGTTTGTCGGAGGTACTGGGATGGGATCTCCCCCGCACTCCCCGTTTGGGACCTCTCTATGTATTAGAGAGCGTGGGTGGGAACATCTACAAGCGCCATCTTTTGTTATTAGGCCTGGTGGTCGCCAAGCGGGCTCTGGCAAGGGCATGGAAGGGTGAGCGGGCTCCTCCACTGGGCGCCTGGAAGGCCGGACTATATTACTTCATGGGGTTGGAGCGACCTGTGTTTGAGGCCAGAAGATGCCCCAGAAAACCTTACAAAATATGGAAAAGGTGGGCAGATTACAGGGGTCTGACTCTGGAGCCTCCAGCAGAACCAGAAGATGGGTTACTTACGAATGAGGACCTTCAGGCCTAAAGAGGCGCAAGATGCCCAATACAATATAATCAAATGATGAAGGCTTATTGTGATCACGTGCGCCAGGTTAGGGCGGGATAAGGGGTGGGTAGCGGGGATGTTGGGTAGCTGGGGTTGTGGGGGGGGACGGGGGGGTTGTTCCTTTTTATTGATTAGGTTTGTAATAAAACATGTCTTGCTATTTGGCAGTAATCTCCTGACTGTGGAGAGCTGTATTTATGCCTTTACCTAATCAATCAATAACATTTGTTGTGAAAAAACAGCACGGGGTGGCCATTCTTTTTAGCGCGCGTGCGTATTGCAAAGTTATCTCTCACGTGGTGGATATTAAAGGTAGATTTTTGGCTGTTCGCGCGCAATCTGGGGGGGGGGGGGGGGGAGATGCAGTTCACTATAGGGTCCATTTATGCCCCAAATGTTAAGCAGGAGCCTTTCTTGCACACGGCTCTCTCCCAGGTGCTGCCGACGCCAGACGCCCTGATTCTTGTGGGTGGTGACCTGAATATTGTAATGGACTCAGGAATGGATAGGTCTGAGCAGAGGTCACACCAGACAGGGGCAATGTCACAGGGGGAAAGCAGTGGCTCTTAGAGGGAGGGTTACATGATGTACGTCGCGTCCAGCATCCCCAGGAATGCAATTATACCTACTACTCTGCAGCCCATAAGACGTATGCGCGCTTAGACCACTTCTTGGCCACGTCCTCTCTTTTGCCTCATCTGTCGGCTGCCGACATTGTGCTTCGTTCCTTGTTGGATCATGCGCTAATCTCAGTTTTATTTACTTCCTGCGGCGCTCTGCCGCCGCCTTCTGGCTGGCGCCTCCTCGACTCCTTGCTTCAGTCGGACTCGGTGGTTGCGAAGATACGTGACACTATTACCCACTATCTTGCTGATAATGAGATAGGGGATCCACCCCTAGCATCGATCTGGGAGGCCTTGAAATTGGTAGTGCGGGGAGAATTTATAGCGCTTGCAGCAACATATTCCGGACTGCGCAAAGAAAAGCGTGCCGAGTTGGAGAAGGAAGTTAGTGGCTTGGAGGCGATTCACAAGAGGACTGGGGCCCGAGGTTCTGGAGGGAGTAGGAGACGAAAAGGCGCATGCTGAAGCACCTTGTGCATAGGTTGCGTGCACGCGCGCACTCAATTAACCACTATCCACTCCATTAGGGACCCTCAAGCAGCTTTACAGACCACTGATGCCGCCGATACTGTTCAATATCTACATGGCACCACTCGCCCACGTCGCACAACAACATAGCCTCAACATCATCTCCTACGCCGACGACACCCAGCTGATCATCTCCCTCACCGAAGACCCCCACACCGCCAAAGCCAACCTCCACAGAGGAATGAAGGCCGTCGCCGAATGGATGAAGGACAGCAGGCTGAAGCTGAATTCAGACAAGACGGAGGTCCTCATCCTCTGCTCAACCCCCTCAGCCTGGGACGACTCCTGGTGGCCAACATCGCTAGGAACAGCCCCAGAACCCACCAACCAATCACGCAACCTAGGGGTCATCCTCGACTCCGCCCTCACCATGACCAAGCAGGACAACGCCATCTCCGCTTCCTGCTTCAACACCCTCCGAATGCTCCGAATGATCTTCAAATAGATCCCCTCCGACACAAGAAGAACCGTCACCCAGGCTCTCGTCACCAGCAGACTGGACTACGGGAACGCCCTCTATGCAGGAACAGCAACCAAGCTCCTGAGATGGCTGCAACGCATCCAGAACGCCTCAGCACGGCTGATCCCCGACGTCCCCCGACGCAGCCACATCACACCCCACCCGAAGGGGAGGGGGTTGTCAGGGGGAGGGTGGTTGGGGGGGTCTTTGTTTCTCTTGTTTGTTCTCTTACAAAAAGCTGTGGTTATAGCTCAGACAGGGCTGCTCTTTGAGCTTATTCATCTACGCGGGGTCGCCCTCCGGGGTGTAGGCCCAGACGCTGTGTCATTGCTGTGAGAGTACTCCCTGCCGGCAAGTTGATGTATGCAGCTGGGCTGTGTACCAAGATGCTTTCCCGCATAATAAAAATGATTGACTCTAAAATGTAAGACACCCCTCACTGTAGCAGTGGCAGGTATCTGCAAACATTGCCAGTGTGCTCTAAAAACAAGTCTCTCATAAAATATAACCACCCAAAGTCAGTAGTGGCTGCCCCTGCCAGGCAGTCATCCACCCGCTCCTTCTGCCACAACTGATTGGCATGTTACAGTTTTTACATAAAAGCAAAACTATCTCAGATCGTTTGGTTGCATTTAAAAGCTGTAATATTATTATCTTGCCAGCAGAAGAGGGCTCTACTAGCTGTTTTGCACATGACAAGCGGAGGCTGTTAAAGCACTGACACAATACATACCTGACATCCTGTATTAGCATGTAAGCAGTGCAGAACATCAGATAATGGAACTTCAGGGCTTGTCAATCACATTCCAGCTTCTGACTGGGTGGAAGCTCTAGGGTCCGCTTTTGGTTTGCTGCAGATGGACGGGGCGGAAATCATGGGCCTGCCCCAGGCATGTTTTTGTGTTCAAAAGCCTGAATGTGTGTATCTGTGTGCTAGGGAATGCAAGTATATGACTGTCTGTTTGGTCATGCCTACAACTGTGTGTGTACAACTGTGTGTGGGGAACACCAGGAATCCTTACCTGCACTTCTGCCATCGGGCAGTGCCGTGAGGGAAACGGCGAGGCACAACACGACGGGGAGGCAGCAGGAGGCGGTCGAAGCCATCGGACCACACTCCCCAGCAACCCCTTGGCCGGCGGCGCTCCGGTGACGCGGACAGAGCGCCCGGAGGCGCCAGTAAAAGGCTGACCCCCCGGGAGCCCAGTGGGGGAACACCAGGAATCCTTACCTGCACTTCTGCCATCGGGCAGTGCCGTGAGGGAAACGGCGAGGCACAACACGACGGGGAGGCAGCAGGAGGCGGTCGAAGCCATCGGACCACACTCCCCAGCAACCCCTTGGCCGGCGGCGCTCCGGTGACGCGGACAGAGCGCCCGGAGGCGCCAGTAAAAGGCTGACCCCCCGGGAGCCCAGTGGGGGAACACCAGGAATCCTTACCTGCACTTCTGCCATCGGGCAGTGCCGTGAGGGAAACGGCGAGGCACAACACGACGGGGAGGCAGCAGAAGGCGGTCGAAGCCATCGGACCACACTCCCCAGCAACCCCTTGGCCGGCGGCGCTCCGGTGACGCGGACAGAGCGCCCGGAGGCGCCAGTAAAAGGCTGACACCCCCTCTCGCCCCGCGAGTCGCGCACGGGAGCGACCGGGAGAAGCCCGGGCAAAGGGCGGGCCCTCTGTGGCCCTCAGAGGCACGAGGAGGACGGGACGGGGCCACTCCATTTCGTCACTACTCAAAGGTACTTTTCACTGGCCAACCTTCATTTGGGAACTGTGGTTATCGAAATCATTGTTGGGACTATCTGCCTTTTTGCCAGGTGTTATTGACATTTGTGTCTGTTGTTCCGCGTAGTAACTCAAATCGCAGAATAGGGGCTAGCAACTGTCAGCATGTCCCCAAGAGGCACCCGCAGCAGAACAGCTGCCGCTGTGACTGGCCCCATTGACCTTTTTATAACGAAGGCCAATGACGCCATCAATCAGGGCATTAGCCTTTTAGAACGCAGGGTATCACAAGATCTGGCGCATGCCAAACGCTCTTCACTTGGCCTTATTGCTACCGCCACCACCCCTGCACAAGCTATGCCTAATAACATCAGACCCCTACTTGACGTTTGCGCTGACATTCATACCATCCCCAGCGAGGTTAACCTTTCAGCCTCCATTCCCCTGTTAGACTCAGACACTGATATTAGCACAGACCTGGAAAAACCCCCTGACCTACTCATTAACCCCTCTCCCAAAGTGAAATCTGCTGATAACACCAGGCAAGCGAGAGGTAGGCGAGAGGGGGCAGTTCAAAAACTGAAGTTACATGCACCCAAGCCCCGGGTCACCATGGTCAGGAAATATGGCCGGGCACAAAGGAAATCTGGGAAAAATACAAACTCTGTCCCTAACACTAACCACAACACGACCAGGGTTACGGTAATATCTCAGAGGGACGATAGCGAAACTGTTCAGCAGGGCAGAACAATGAACACTAACACAGATAAGGCATATGACCCCCTGTTGGAAAGACTGGGGGAACTATTAAGTATTTATCTATCCCCAATTGAAAACAGGCTTGCTCGATTAGAAAAACAACTAGATGAATTGAGTAGCCCTCTTAAGAATTTCCTAAAGGAAGGCCCTGCAACAAGTTCGAATAACAGCAACCCCACCAAAATAGCAGGTACCAAAACAAATAAAACAAATATTTCACAAGTACCTTCAACTATCCCAAATAACACACACAAAGCTGCACCTGTTGCATTGGCCAACGGCCCAACTTCCAAACAAAAAGCAGTAACACCGCATACTAATAGCGAACCCGCAGATAAAAGGAAGGATCTTGGTACCAATACCTTCACTAATACTAAACCCCCAAATGTGAGCACCACAGGGCACCCTCCAATTTCAACAAGCAATCCTATCTCGACCCAACCCATCCCAAAAACACCCAGACAAGTTCCTGCCCGCATTAACCTCCCACCGGAATGCGGTGCATATGTACTAGTGTTAGTAAATGTCACCAAACTAAGAAAGGATCAGGATGAAAATCCCACATCACTGAAAAACAAAACCCTGCACTGGCTAATTGCTAACTGCAATTACCCTATCGATGGTGCAAGGGAGATTATTAACACACAGCGAGTGGGTTGGATTGGACCACTAAGGAAAAAATTTGAGGGCGACTGTGTCACTATAAGCTTTAGAAAACCACATTGGGCAGAAAAAACACTAGCCAATGCCCCTCTACCATCGCCCTGGGAATTTAACACCACGCTCCTCCCCTTAGGATATTTCTATCGACACCTGATACCCCCAGAACAAGCCACGGCCAATTTCCCCAACAATTTCCCCACTAATTCGCATCAGGATATGAATTTTGGAGCAAGGATCAAATCACCCCTTTTTGTTCAAAATCAGAACCCAAATGCCGCCTATTCCAATAATCACAATTGGCATCCACAACCACCAATGCCAATCCTAACCTCCAATCATCCTCAGCACTTTCAAGCCCCATCTATGCATCAGAGTAATTATAGGGATAGGTCTTATCCAATCGCTAATCCGTTTCAGTTTGCACAGATGACTGAAGCTAGGCCATTGTACAACATCCCTACTTTCAATCGGTTCGATTATCTTTCATCATTAGACGAACAGGATTGACTGATTACACCCTTCAATAAAGAAATGTGCAAAAATGCAAAAGCCTGTAACCTAGAGGGTGCCACAATTCCAGCTGCATTGCCCCACGTCAAAACTGCAGTTACAGAAATTATATTGTCGGATAGCATCCCGGCCATTTCTAACGAATCATTTAACCATGATAATGGGAATACTGGGAGTACATCCATTAAACAGGGGTTCAAACACGGCCTATCAATTCTAAGCTGGAATGTTGCAGGTTTAGAATCTAAGCTCTTGGACCCTGCTTGGATCGAACTAATCAATGATGTAGACATACTTATGTTCCAAGAAACTTGGGCTGCTGATAACCTGTATATTGAAGGCTACCACTGTTTCAGCCTGACATCAGTAAAACCTAGTTTTGGCCGAGCAGTGGGTGGTCTTTTTATGGGGATCAGAATTTTGGCAGGCGGTACAATTAATGATTTGAAGCTAGATAACCTTGCTAATCCCAATATTCAAATTTTGGAATATAAATTGAAATCAAAGACCACAATTTATTTAATCAATTTTTACAATAATGATTTTTATGGTGTACCGAACAAAAATTTTGTTGCTTTATCTAAAGTTTTAAACATGATTGATTGTTCCCTGTCAGTAGACACTAAGACTAGTATTCTGATCGGGGGAGATTTTAATGTGAAACTTATAGAGAACTATGGATCTATTAATTTTGATCACTGTAATGACCGCAGGGGTATGGAACTGATCAGCATACTTTCTGATTTTAATCTTGTTGATGTAATGAGTGTAGGGTATGATATGAATTTTCCCTATGCCCCCACGTTTAAGGGCAGGGATAACGGTTCAATTATCGATTACATTTTTACATCACCTGTGTTATCGGACTGTTTAATTAAATCTTCTGTGGTACAAACGTCCTTCAGTGATCATAATCCATTGTTAGCTATTTTTAACTTCGCACCCAGTCCGATTTTTATGAATTTAAATGGGGCAAGGGACATTACACCCTCAATCGACGGCCTTCGCCTTAAATGGAGGGGAATTGACTGTGGGGCCATTATAGACACGATTCAGGAGGCACATCTAGATTTACTGAAATGCCTCTCCTCCCCAAGCACAAATAATGAAAAATTGATTACAGATTTTGAAGCTTTATGCTCAAATATAAAAATTCTCCTGTCGGTCCCACTCCCTATTGAACACAAAGAGCCACAGTGGTTTGATACATCTTGCTCCGTGGCCAATAGAGAGTTAAGAAAGGCCCTCTCTGCTAAACCCAGGTGTAAGGATGTAGTTCGAGCTGCCAGGAAAAACTATAAAGACAAAATATCGAAAAGGAAGGCAAATTTGCTCTCCGACCACTGGGATAAGCTGGTTATCAGCGCCAATCTGGGTGGCAGCGCCCCATTTTGGTCGGCAGTCAGGAGAACGAGGGAAATGGGCAAAGAGCTTACTAAAATTAGCTGCAATATAACCAGTGCAGCCTGGGAGACCCATTTTTCTAATATTTATGCTGCCCCCTCTGATGAGCAACCTCTCCCTAACATGAACCAAACAGAAGGCTTAGAGATCTCGGACCTAGAAGTCAGGAAAGCCATCAAAGAGAGCCTAGGTAACAAGGCGCCCGGGCCGGACGGCCTCCCTATTGATATTATTAAATTTAATGCTACTCTTTGGACACCAATACTCCTAAACATTTTTTAACAGTCTCCCACATGTAGCCATGCCTGCCACCTGGGCTACTAGTATCATCGTCCCCATTTACAAAAAGGGAGACAGATCAGACCCAGCAAATTATCGCCCCATTTCCCTCCTGGATAATACTCTAAAAATATTAGGACGAATAATTTATAACAGGGTACTGGAATGGGCGTCTGATTCTGACTTTTTAGATCCCTGCCAGATGGGGTTCAGGAGCGGGGTAGGAACAGTCGAGCAATGCCTAAATTTAAAACTAATAATCGACAAATACTGCATTGCTCGCTCATCCCCCGTCTACCTAGCTTTTATGGATCTTTCATCCGCATTCGATCTTGTGAACAGATCCAAGCTATGGTTAACTCTCCTGTCAAACGGTCTTGATGCCACTCTTGTTAGATTCTTAGCCTATCTCCATACTGACCTGAAAGCTCGGGTACGTATTGGGACGGGCGGAGAGGTATCGGGAGCCATTAAGATAGGGAGGGGGGTGAGACAGGGGTGCGTTTTAGCACCCCTGCTGTTTATCATTTATATTAATGGTCTGTCCAACCATTTAAAGAGAGCTACCCCTGATGTCCCAACTATTTTAGGAAACCCCCTACCCGTACTTTTATATGCAGACGACGCTGTCCTTATGGCACGTACACCTAACGCCCTACGTCTGCTTGTACATAGTTTTGTAAATTTTATGGAGGGACTGGATCTGAAAGTTAATTTTAAAAAGTCTTTTATTATATCCTGTGGGCCGGGCAAAAGGAAACTCGGCACAATTCGAATTGGAACAGATAAACTCGAATCTGTCCAGAAGTTCCCTTATCTGGGGTTGGTTTTCGCTGCGAACGGCTCGTGGAGCAGGCATGTGGCCCACGCCACGAGCAAGTTCTCGAAAGCCAACAATTCTGTTCTGAGTCTCCCCCGCCCTAAGAAAATCGGCGCCACAAAAGCCATTGTTAAAATTTTTAAACTACAGTGTTCCCCTGTTGCCACGTATGGAGCCGAAGTTTGGGGATCGGCCAGCAGCATTAGCATCCAAAGAGAGGAAAACCGTTTTTGCAGAAAATTGCTGGGAGCACCGATCTCCTCTTCCAATTTCATCTGCCATAATGAACTTAACCTCCCCTTCATAAATGACTTTATTAAAGCAAGACCAGCACTCTTTTGGATCAGAATCTGGAGAAATGAGGCTGCTGTCCTTACGCAAAACATCATTAAGGACTGCCTTAATTGTGAAAATGGCATGCAGATCCCCTGGTTTAAAGAAGTTTTTAAAATATTTAATGAAATTGGTAGAGGCATTTTGTTTACTGAGCCAACGGCTATTGAATCAAAGGATAAATTTGAGGTCCAAAAGGCACTTTACGCACTTTACCGCAATGAACGGCTTGGAATTGAATTACAGAAATCAGGGGTCAAAAAATACATTGGCAACGGTCTTTGTATGCAAATCATGCCACCCTACCTCTCACTCCCTATGTCAAATTGGGAGCGATCTCTACTGTTTCGTCTAAGGGCAGGAACTGTGAAATTTTTGCTGTCTTTTCCTCTGGGGTATCAACATCATATAGATCTTAGCCCCTGCCCTTGTGACGGTACAAGCACTCAAGATGATCTGCACTTTCTGTTTTTCTGTAAATTTTATGTGAGATATACCAAATGGCTTTTAACCCCATATTTTAGAAAATTCAGACCTCTCACACTTCAGGAATCCTATATGTTGCTGCTCACCTTGGACACTGATGAACTGACATTTCGCACTTGCACTTTTTTAAGACTAGCCATACGCGCACGTAAGACTATGGAAAGTCCTTGAAATCAGACTCAGTCATAAAGATACTACTGCTAATACTTTATAAGACAATGAAATTTATTGCCTAACCACTGTATGAATTGTTTTGTTACAATGGAATGTTATTTATTTAACTGTTTTGTATTATGTGTATATATGTGCTTTGGTGTGTTCGGTACTTTTATGAATTTTATCAAATTCGAATAAAGGTCTTTTGAACTTGAACTTGAACTGTGTGTGTATGTACGTCTATTTGTATGTCTGAGCAAGAGTTTAGTGTATGTGCCATCTGAAAGGCTTGCCTGGGGTTTGGCAAGGCCAAAGGCAGAGTCCTGGGCTTCTAGCAGCCTCACCACTTCCATAATGCACCAGCCACCACTGTCCAAAGTAGGTTTAAGTTAGCAACACATTGCATAAAATGACCATCCGTAAACCACAATGGCTTCATCCTGGTTCAACAAAGATGGAGAATAGTACACTTACAGTAATTCATTTAAAAAGGACTCACATTTGTGTGTGTATATATTTATAAATATATATTTATATACTTTTTTTAATGCTGTTGGGTTGCTTTTTCAAGTTAATAGTGCCCTGTGTAATCCATCTAATTTTTCAGTGACAATCTACTTGCGATAGAGCAGTAAACATGTCCACTATCGATAAGTTCAACAATAGGACTGCAGAAAAGTACCCTAACTTCAACCAACCGAAAGTGGGAGAATGTCTCATATATCCTCACCAATATTTCCTTTGTGGATCTCCAACCCAGTGCCCATGATGAGCCGGCTCAAATCCAGAACCAATAACTCAAGCGAGCAGTTTTGGTCACAACTGTGTCAAAAGTCAAACTAAAATATACACAAGGGTAGCCAAATGAGCAGTATTATTGCACGTTGAATAAAGTATTCAAGCGCTAGATTAAAATTAAAATGTGGATAATAATGATGCCAGGTCTAGTGGCACAGTGGACTGATACATCCCATCCAGTAATACGTGTTGAGCTCATGGTCATTTGTAAATTCTGGCAAGTCCACTTGGCCATTCATCCTTACAAGGATGATAGAATGGGTACAACTGAGTTAGATGATAATATAAACATATGTTATTCTATACAAGCTTGCACAAAGGTGAAAACATATGCTTTAAACCCATATGGTTTGTTATGTTTTATCTGTAGGGTTCGAATTTTAGAAGACCATTGAATATTCTCCTCAGGCTTACTACAGAAGACGTGTTAATCCTCACTTCTTCACGCTGCATTTTTTTGGACTTTAAAAACATTCCTATGGCAGACTAACGCAGCAGAGAACAAACCAACCACAAAGTAAACAGCAAAAAACATTTCTGAACTTTCCCATGCTAACTAAATCATGTACCAGCTTTCCCGCTTGAGGTTATCATACAGGCACACTAAAAGTATTTGGTGACATCCTTAATAATCCTTTAGGTCTAGTTAAGAGGCAGCCTAAGTTTAATGGCTACGAACACATGACAAGTGGTAAGAAAATCCATCCAGTCCATAGTGAATTGTGAAATTCAGTCACATATCCCGACATTTAATGATAATCCAATCATATCGCATAGGGCTGAAATTTAAATCATGTTCACGACCCACTTATTCCTTTAATTTTGTAGCAAATCAAAGTATATTTGCCTCACAAAATTAGCTGCCCCTCCCAATGCCCATTAGCCATATGAGAAACTTTTTTATTACCACATGAACTGTCTGGAAATACTTCCCTTACTCCCTCTTATATAATCTGGTAAATTTCTTGCATATATAAAATGGAGAAAAATACTCATTCCCGAGCCAAAGTATGCTGCGGTTATGTCGTTTTAACTTTTCAAAGACTGTGTCTAATGATAGTTCTAGAACGTTACTATAAAGTCCCTTTATCACTACTGTCGCAATAATAAAAGCATCTACTTTCGAAACTAAGGACATTTCTATACCAAGAGTCCAGAATGGTCATGATGCAAGCCCACTTAGAAAAATCACCTACACAAGAAATCCTCCAGACTGGAAAGGCCCTGCTCGGAAATAAAAGCAAAACATGTACCTATCTCATAAATATATCTCTTTCTACTTAAAACATAATATTTACCCTTGTAGTTTAAAAAAAATGCATTCTGAAAAGATTAATGGGTTTAAGGCTACTCAGTGCCAAGCTACTGAATATATGTTGACATACCAATAATTTACTCATGACTGGAACTTTGGCTATGCTAAGAATGACGAAAGATCTCTGCTTAGCTTCACGTCCAACATTTCTGTCACTGAGAGCTTCCGAACAGGTGCGTCGTCGCCAAGCCTCACAGATGAATTTGTGCAAAGCTCAGTCAATACATGAAAATTGAAATAATTAATTGCCCAGAGGAAGATTGGGAAAGCAAGACCTGTCTCTCGTTTGTAAGGACTGGGGGTGGGGCGACAAGTTAACACGTTTACATTACCGCAAATACACGTCAGCGTACTCGGTAATCGTCTATAAATTGTTCATTTTATTTCTCCTTGCACTTGAATGGTTGGTCAAGAACAGGCAGAAGGGAGGGGCTGTCTTGGACGATAATGGGCGGGGAAACAGAATGGACAGCATTCCTCTGATGGCACCTGCGCAGCGTTTCTACAGCATGACCTGCATTTGCATATGAAGAATGGCCTGCATTGTATATGAAGAACAATTAAAAAAAATGCCATCTGCAATGATATTTGCACTTCAAAACCGAACATACTTTACCCCAGAAAAGCCGACAGAACTTTGTCACAGACCACATTTTGCCAAAACTGGTTGAAAAATCGATAATGCTCCTATAAAAACATAGCTATTAATCTGTTGCAAAGGGGGTCGGATGTTTGGGGGTGAGGATCGCTACACTCCAATTAAATCAGTCTTTTCATATCCAATCGGTCCCCGGAATAAATGGGGGCCATCTCTTTCACTTGCAGTAGGCATGGATTCAGAGATGAAAAATGTGCAAAATACCACGATCAGCACACAGCACGTTTTTTCTAAAAACAAATATTAGTACATGTCAAAAAACTGTCTGAATAAACCCTTTGTATGAGGTACTGTCGAACACTCGAATAAGAAATATAACTTATGACCAATGATAGTGAAAACAAAGCTCAAAGTGATGGGAAACTGAAGGATTGCCCCTAATAGGTCTATGAAAGACAGGTCTACTGTGTGCCAACAATAGTTAAGTAGGGTTGTTGGGGAGGGTGTGGCAGGTTGGGCCATGCACTCTCAAGTGGCAGGTGCCCGTCTGTCTCTTCCATTGCACAACAGCCTCTCTGCTTTCTCCCCCTTGGGTCATCGGCTACCCGGCCCTCCACACCCCAACACTCACAGAGGGTTCCAGCGTTCGGGCAGGCGCCGGTGCAGGGAGATGCGCTGGCTCAGGTAGGTGTTGATCTGGTGCTGGTTGATGCTCGCCTCTTCCTTGGCGCGCTCCTCGCCCTGCAAGTTCAACTTTACTGCCCGGCCCAGCTCCCCCAAAGCAGTCGCATCAAGCGGTGGTTTCTCGTTCACCGGTTTCCGTAAGCTGCCCGCGTCCTCCCACGACACCGGGTGCGAGGCGGCAGCCTGCTGTCGCTCGGGGCGCCGAGGTAGTTCTGGCTGTAGGTCGGAGATTGAGTCCCCGCCGCCGCCCCTTCGTATGAGCACCAGTAGCCCCCACCCTAGCCCCAGCACCGCCAGGAGGAGCACCCAGCGCCTGTGCCCCCGCAGCCCGTGGCGTCGCCGGCCCAGCATGGCGATGAACGAGCGTGAATGGCAAGTGTGTTTGGTGCGAGGCACAGGCAGCAACTTCCTCAAGTGCAACTCGAAGCCTCGGCCCCGCCCAGAGAGGCGGGACAACGAGGAGCACCGTGAAGGACTGTGGACCCTACGAACTGTCAAGGAGTGCTGTGCCAACGCGCAGGAGACACGCCACCTGGAGGTTCCAACACAATGCACCTACTGCCCCATTCCCCATGAGCACCGGACCACAGCCGCTTTACTTCACGATGAATCCGGGAAGGCGGAGGCGCTTCCTCCCCTAAACACACCGCCCCGGCCCCTACCCATTCACTCTCAGGCCAAAGCTGACATCCTGGCAACCCCCGAGTACCCGGTACCAGCCCTTACCAACGTGTCAGAAAAGCACGGAGCGTTGCTGAATTCTAGCGGCTCGATTTTAGGCTTCACGCTCACTTTGCAAAAAAGTGCAATTACACACACGCATTTGACATTTATATTCACTGTGTGCCTTAACTTTATTTGCACGTGTGAAGCACTAAAACAAGCATTACAATGTATTCACAGTAGAAACTAGATATTCATACACATGTGCACTAATGATTAGTTTAAAGTTGAGACGTATTCCTTATTCACATTTTACAAGGTATTATTATAACTATGATTGTATACTTTATTCGAATACAAATAGTACTCATAATAGTACGATATCAAACAGTTAAATAGTGCAATAAACATTTCAAATGTTAAAGACAAGCACATGAGAAACAGCCAATGATTTGAAATTACCCCCCCCCCCCCCTCCCCCCATCAAAAGAATATGAAACACAGGATCCTGGATTTAAAACCATGCTGCAAATCTATAGTGTTCATTGTACGACGTGATCTAACAGCTGCTTTTAGATAGGCACCCAGGTGTATTATTTCCTGCTCATCTACCAAATAAGAAAGTATATTCAATGCATACCTCAATTTATTAATACATTGTTTCCTTAAAAAGGGAATCAGAAAATGCTTTACATACGTAACATACATAACATAAAGACACAGAAAAACGTAAAATGCAGCCCTGTTTCCCCGAGTGTCTGACGCTGGGACAAGGTAAAGAATCCAGACCAGTGTTAAAACACAATGGGAAGCACAGCAAATATTTCACTGTGCCAGCCTTTTACTGGAACAGAAGGTTCCATAACCATCAACCCCTGACTCTAGTCATATATCCTGCAATTTTGTCTACAGGAGCAGTTAGCATGTGGGTTGTCATGCTCACCTTTTGGTTCGTCAAACACATTCTTACAAAAGCAGCCTGATCATATAGAGCCCTCCATAACTGTTTTCTACTGATGTTTAAATTGCTGGTTATTCGGTAAACACCAGTTCTAGGTTAACTGAGCGAAGGCTGGATCCAACACTAGCAAGCTATGGACTCTCAGTTCCCTTTTCATAGCTAAGGCTATGCAGAATGATATCTCTGGTTAGACAAGCCTTCCCATTTTTACAGATGGATAGCCACAGTAAAGGAGGTTAGGCTTTAATATTGTCCTGGATATAAGGAATATCCATATCTCTGTGGCAAATAAATATGGAAGAAGAAAGTGGTGCCATAAGAGCCTGTAGGCAAAATCTATTTTCCTCAGCCTGAATAGGGTTACTATTCTGGATGCCCCACACTTCTGCGCCATACGTCACTGCAGGCAAACATGGGGCTTTATATATTTGCAGTAGTGGCAAACCCGCGGCCCCCCCCCTCTCACTTTGGTTGTGGTAGGCTAAATAAAGTGCTAATAGACTTTGATAGTTTTAGTTTGCTTCACCCAACTTGTGGGACTCATGTACCGGTAGCTGCAAATGTTAGGCCAAAATAAGAAAAAGTTCTGACATGCGTTAAAACAATTTTGCCTTCCAAAAAGACAAACAATGTTTCTTAGGTACACAAGCCAAAATAAAAGTTCTTTTAAAATTCGTATCGAAATCCAAAATGGCCATGACATAGAAAAAAATACACTAACTGCCACAGTGCTCTTGTTGTGCGTGCCGTTAAGACGGCGTTGTCCGCAAACAAAAGCATAGTTAAGAGAGAGCCATTGATTATTGGGATATAAGGAGTCTGACGCCTTGAGACCCTCACGGGTATGTAGTGTGCCTTATAAATACTGTGATTGGATGATTGATTGAGTGAAGATAGGCTAGGAAGTGCACCAATGTATCGTCCAACCCCTATTCCAAAAGAATGGACCAGAGCTTGGATTGATTAACGCAGTCAAATTATTGTGACATGTCCATAAATGCTAAATATATGGGTGACTGATGTGCAATTGTGTACTCAAGGTTTCTGTATGCTCATAGAATTCCAAACGGCCCATATCTGTCGAGGAATTCTTGATAAACTTTAGCCAGGGAATCTTTAGGGCCATTTCAGAGTCACAACAGTCCTTGACCATGGCATGATTCAGGACCATTATTTTTTGTGCCATAGCAAGTGTGGTTGAGTCCTTACCAAGTCAATTATGTAATTAGTCCCCAGCTCAGAGTGACATACATAATTTGAGCAACTGGAGGGAAGTGCTAAAAGGTTTTTTAAAAAAACATTTTCCCCCGCCTGTAATGATTCAACGTTTGCATAACCCCAAATGTCCGAGCCATACATTGCAATGGTTCTACACTTTGCACAATAAATTGATAACATTTCTTTGAGTTGAATATTCCCCAGTTTTCTAGCAAAATTGCGAAGTGCTGAAATGGATCTTAAAAATTGCAATCTCGGGGGGCGTGGCTAGCGGCCGAGAGTAATGGCCGCAGCTTGAGCGAGCTCTGCCCAGCCCGCGGCGAATAATCAGTATACAGCCTGCGGACCCGGACAGAATCTCGCCAAAGTGCCCGATTGCACAGCTGACACCCTCGGGAAGGCTCCGATGTGGTGTTCGGGGACCGCGGTCCCCGCTACAGAATCGGCGCAGCGACCGGTTGCTGGGATGACCGGGACGCGCAAAATGGCGGCTCCGATGCACTGATTGAAGCGAAGACCTGCTCTGCTTTCAGCGGCCACCTGGCAGCCCCCCCCCACCAGGTGACAGGCGGATAAGTGCTCGGCCCCTGAAAGGGCAGGAGAAGTGCCGCGGGGGACCAGGACTGCGGCTTTCCGGTCGCTGCCTCCAGGCAGCAAGATAGTGTCGGACCCAGGGCGGGGCGAAAATGTAGGCCCCGGCTTTGCGGCCTACCGGCGGCCGACGCGGTGCTTGCAGCAGCGGAACGCTCCAGGCCCAACTGGTGGGGGTGGAGACGGCAGCAGAACGCTGCCCACTGACCTGCTGCGACCCGCACTGCAAACGGCGACGCTCCCGCCGGCCAGGACTCTGTGCTTGCCTCCTGGAGTGTACTTTCTGGGCCCTGATAGACCTGGAGGCGCGGCTGGGTCTACAGTGGCCCTGACATACTGCGGTGCCCGGGAGCCCCGGAGGATCCACTGTGCTGCGGCTTGTGCTTTAGCCCCACTTCCCCCCCCCCCCAACTGACGAGACCTGACCCGGACAGGGCGCGCCCGGCCTGGTTACTTGGCCACGGACTGTTGGAACTTCTCGGCCGGTTAGGCGGTGCTGGCGGGCGCGACCCGACTCTAGAGGGCTGTGGGACGGCAGGCGAACCCTTCGACGACCTGCTGGACGTGGGACTGGACATATCACGAGGGTCCCAGTTTAGGAGGTGGCTACAGGAACGCCGACGCAGTTGCACCGGTGCATCCCACCGGCTTGCCTCTCATTTTGGAGGTGAATATGGCGGCGGGGGGCAGGGGCTCCAAGAATAGCGCTCAGACGAAACTGTCTAAATTCGCATGGAACTAAGGCGGAGAAAAACCCGATTCGCCAAGAACGGCCAAAGACGGTGCAAAAGGGTCATCCCCCCCGACTAAAGAACCCACGCTCCATGATGTCCTGGCCGCCATTGGGGGGATGCGCACATCCATGGCCTCAGTAACGGCGGAAGTTTCCCTACTTCGTGCTGATTTTAAGCAGACGAACGAGAAAGTGAGGGAACTTAAGGTGGTGACGGCGGCGCTACAAGAAGACACTTTCGAGCTGCAGCGCCAAATGTCCGACATGGAAAAAAGTTGAGGAAAGATAGAAGACCCCATTTGTTCCAGGGGACAGGGTACAGTAGACAACAAAGTCAAAGGGGAATCCCTGGAATTACTACTTTTTTACTCACTCTCTCATATATTATATATCACATACATCCAAAGAAGCCTAATTATAAATGCAGATATTACATTTCCACACTAAAATGTAACGTTTACAATCTTCTTTATTTGATCATAAAACATGGAAGAAAAACGCTATCATCCCTATGCAAATTAAAATTCAGAAAAGCTTTCTGAAGACATACATAATTAAAACATCATCAAGAAAACAGTACATGACATTATAAACAAATATTCACAATATCTCATCAAGTAAATACAGATTAAATTAAAAACCAGGAAAAAATCAATTCGTTACAACAACACAGTATATCAATTAATCACAATTTAAAACTTAGAGAAATCTAATCATCACAAAATCGCAGTACATTAGTAAATCAAAACCCCTTACTATCAGTAGTTCAAGATATTCTTGCTACGCATTTACTTGATCCAAAGAAGCCTTTCTATATTCAGTTGTAGGGGCTACAGTACCAATAATTTATGGATATCTGTTGTTCCCTGGGCTCTATTTGGATTCTATTTACAGTACAGTGCGTCGACCCGTTTCGGTGTCAAACACATGGATATTGTAACACCTTCTTCAGGACAGGACAAATCTTGGGGTCACCGTTTCCAACATTTAGGATATCCTTCTGTATATATAGAAAGATAAATATCAGTGGGGGTAACATGTTAAAGAGACTTTTCTTATCATTGTATACCACATGTCATTTACTTTACCCCTCTTGGTTTTCGCAGTTATGTACACTTCAAGACGACATTTTAACATTTTAAAAGTCTTCTCTTTGCATTTCATCTCTTTTATTTCTCGTTTACATGATTTAACATTAGATGAGCCAGAGAAAGACTTTCTACTGCCTCCGTTACATTTTAGTGGTGGTTTCAGATATAGACTCACACAGTTAATCTACACATTCTCAACTCTAATAGCTCCTCGCCTTCTTTTTAGAGAAATGCGGG
This sequence comes from Lissotriton vulgaris, assembly GCF_964263255.1. Lineage (NCBI taxonomy): Eukaryota > Metazoa > Chordata > Amphibia > Caudata > Salamandridae > Lissotriton > Lissotriton vulgaris. Next base: position 1,106,101,173 of record NC_141691.1, read on the forward strand.
GGAGGGGAGACCTCTTGGGGGTTAGATTTCTAAGCGTTCCGCTGGTATACTTCAGGTTCCAAGTCTATCTGGGCAGTTTAGATGTTTAGATGTTTTCCTCAGCTTTCCATTCTACCCACATTCACTCCACTGTTGTTTCTATTATATACTCGCCTTCGATGTAGAAAGCCCAAGTAGTACTTTTCCCTGGAGTTATTCTCCTTCTTGTCTTATTTAGATTAAAATAGACCTAGATGTGTAAATATAGGGTTTTAGATATTCCCTTTGTATTGCGCACTGGCATAATAAGGCTTTTTTCAGTTGTAATTTACCTTAGAACTATATGGGTGGATCGTTGGTTCTATGTCTTTTCTATTTTCTTGTATATTCCAGGCTTCTATATGTCGGGTCCTAGGGTTTGCTGTGGGGGTATAAATATTGCCATATTACCCTTATTGCTTTGATTTTGTGCGAGAATTTTTTTCCCGTATTGCTTCATCTATTCTTACCTTTTTTAAATAGGTCATGCTTCTCAACGTGGAATAAAGTGGTTTTGATACTCTCTCCACTGTTGTGGTCCCCACTCTCCTTGAACTGGATATGTTCTATGAGAGAGCAATGAAATTTATTGGACTGTTATTGTGGAGAATCAGTTATCCCTACCTCGTCGGGATGGCGTTCCCGACAGGGGTACCTCCGCCCAACAACGGGACGTACAGAGTCCCTTACCCATCGGACTTCCTCTCTTTCTCTTCGCCCACAGGATCCGACAACAAACTCCCGGACCGACGACCCGGAAGTGGTCAAACAGGATACCGGAAGTGACACTCCCGTAGGTGACCCGGAACCTAACCCTTCCGGAACCGGAAGCGCGTCCACTGAAGTCCGCCGGGAACAGAGAAAAGCCGTGAGGACTGACGGAGAGTTGTTCAGCCCAGCGGACTCGTGGCAGGAGACAGCGATCGGCGTGGAACCCCCGACGGAGAGCGGAGAGAAGGAGGAGAGCGGAGAGAAGGAGGAGAGCGGAGAGAAGAAGGAGAGCGGAGAGGAGAACGAGGAAGAGGACCTGTGGTCGGAGGACTGGTGGCGACCTCCGGAGGTGGCTGGAGAGCGGCCGCAACTCGGATGAGAGTTGCGGCGGGGCACGTGAGTACCCTCTATCCTTTCTCCGTGTTCCCTGGTGTAATTAGTGTAAATACCTGTAAGCATTGTATATAGACCCTCATGAGCACCTTGCACTAGCCATAGAAATAGTGAAGTATCACGGGCACTGTTTATACTCCGCCGCACTAATCCCTGACACCATCAACCACCCTCTACCCCTTCCCTTCTCTTATTCGTCTTGTCCCCTCCTACCCAACCGGCCCTTCTCCACGTTCGTTTTCCGATCCATTCACTCCCCGGTGTAGGTGGAAGTACTCGGTAGTCCTTGCTGGACTGGACTAACCCCTGTATTCTCTCTCCCTTATCTCCGAGGAGCGCCAGCACCCGACTTTATCCTGACGACATCAGCCCAGCAGTGGACTACCTCCACGGCATCTACCCCTTCATCCGAACCCACCCGGCTCTGCGCTTCCATCCGGAATTCCTTCCTATACCTCTGTCGAACAAGACTTTGTGTACCTTACTGAACAAAAAATCCTTAACCATAGCTCACTACATTCGGCCTCCCAGCCTGTTATTCCGGTCCGCCCAACCCACAACTCCACAGGTGGTGTCAGAAGTGGGATCCACCGGAAGCATGGAGGCCGCAGTCCAACACCTCGCGGAGAGCCAGGAGCAGCTTGGCAAAATGATGGAACGCTTTCTGAAAACTGCAGAAGATGATAGAGGACAACTCCATGACGTCCTAAAAGGACAGGGAACCGCACAGGACCAAGCCCTCGAGAAACTGACCACCGTCATGGGACAACAAAGACCCGTAACTTCCTTGCCCTCAGTTGTCTTGCAAAAGTATGTGTCGGGTGAAGATCCCGACTATTTCTTCACTAATTTCGAGCGCCTAGCCCAGGCTGCGGCTTGGCCTCCCGACCGATGGGGCCACTATCTGGGCCCCCTGTTGACTGGTGAACTGCAGGCAGCCTATCAGCAGGCCAATATACAGGGCCAGACTCCCTACAAGGACATTAAAACCTGCATTCTGGAGAGACTGGGGATTGACGACGAAACATACAGGGTTCGTCTGAGGCAGGCCAAAGAGGGACCCCAAGAAACGCCACGGGCTCTCTCGTTTCGTATACAGGACTTGGCGAATAGGTGGTTGAAACCGGCCACCGCCAGCAAGGAGGACATCCTATCAAAAATATACTTGGAGCAGTATCTAGCGTCCCTACATCCGGCCACCCAAAAATGGGTGAGACAACACGCCCGCCTGACTCTTGATAGTGCTGTGGAGATTGCCAGTGCCTACAGTAGAGCCCAAGAATCCCAACGGATCAAAGAGGAACCACATCCACGTATCCCACATGGCAGCCATTCCCGTCCCCAAAGACCACCTCCCGGGATCAGAAGACCGGATCCGGTTCCCCTGATGCCTTACCCAGTTATGCCTCGACCCAACCCGCCTGGGCCTCAGTGTTATCACTGCGGAGGGTATGGACACATAGCTCACGTGTGTCCTCAAAAGGAAGAGCCCATGGACATAGGAATGGCCAGGAACTATGTCTGTCTCACCAACGACGTTACCCCGCCGCCTTTTCGCTGTCCGGTAAGGATTGATGGACACCGCATGATGGCTTTAGCAGACACAGGTTGTAGACATAGCATCCTACGACCCCAGGAACTACCCCATCCTGTCGGTCCAGTGACTGGAACGGTCGCTATCAAATGTGTCCACGGCGACACCAGGAGTTATCCGACGGCCCGAGTACGGGTGCAACAACTCTCAGATGAGGGAAGTATGTTAACTGTCGGTTTGGTTCCCAATCTCCCTGAACAAGCCATTTTAGGAAGTGACTATAGTGGTCTTCCCCACCTCCTTCAAGACACTACAGACTCCCTAAAGAAGTGGTGGGCGGAAGCCCCGTTTCCCCATGGGTCTCCTTCCACGGACTCTCCTTCAAAACCGGGGAAGACCAAGAAGCAAAAGAAAAGAGAGAAAAGGAACTTTACCAGTGTGTACCCGGCTCAGATAGATGTTCATCCATGGGAAACCGACCGGGAATTCCGCCCAGCCCAGCAAGAGGATCCGGTTTTGCAGGAAGCCTGGAATCGTGCCCTGGACAATGAGGACCCACTGAAAGTAGGTCCTTACTTCTTTCGAAAGAATGGACTCCTCTACAGGAAAGGGGGGCCACAGCTCCCAACCCAGCTAGTTATCCCAGGAATATTTCGGGACAAAGTACTATATCTAGCCCACAGTCACTTGTTGGGAGGGCATTTCAGCGACGAAAAGACGGGGCAAACAATCCTAGAGAAGTTCTATTGGCCGGGAGTACATGGTCAAATAAAACAGTATTGCAGGGAGTGTCCGGTCTGCCAGAGAAACAGCCGGTATCGTCCCCCCGGGTTCCTCTCCAGCCCCTTCCTCTTATCGATGTACCTTTCTCCCGAGTGGGTATGGACCTAATAGGACCCCTGCTACCCTCTAGTACGGGGTGTAGGTACGCTCTGGTGTTAGTGGATTATGCTACCCGGTTCCCGGAAGCCGTCCCTTTGAAACAACCCACTACCCAAAACATCGCCAAGGCCCTCATCTCCATCTTCAGTAGAGTAGGGTTCCCTCGGGAAATCTTAACAGATCAAGGTACGCCTTTTGTGTCTTCCCTCATGCGTCAAGTATGTGCCCATCTGGGAATTAAACAAATAAGAACTTCGGCGTACCACCCCCAGACAGATGGGTTGGTGGAACGTTATAAAGCTACACTAAAGACCACCCTCAAGAAGCTCCTGGGCCTTGAGAGCAAAAGGTGGGAGGAGATGCTTCCCCTTGCCCTCTTCGCCATCCGTTGCAAAGTGCAAAGTAGTACCGCGTACTCACCATATGAATTGTTATATGGACGAGCCCCCAGGACCCTGTTAGACATGGCTCGCGAGGCCTGGGAAGCTGAGCCCGATCGTACCCGTCCCCTCCCTGAGTATGTGGACAATCTCCGAACCCATTTAACACAAATCAGAGAGATAGTGAGACAGAACATGGTGGCTTCTCAGGTCACCCAGAAACAGCAGTATGATAAAGGAACCAAGGCCCGTTCATTTAAACCTGGAGACCTGGTTTTATTACTTCTACCCTCATCCGACCATAAGCTATTAGGGCAGTGGCCGGGCCCGTTCCCAATCTTAAGACAGGTGTCTCCTGTCACCTACGAACTCGAGATGGATGCCACCCGAGGGGTCACCCAGATCTACCATATAAACCTCTTAAAGAAATGGGAGGGGCCCCTCCCTGTCCTGACGAGCACTCCCTCCCTTCCTTTTGAAGGGTGTATGGACGCAGATCTCCCTGAAAGGAACAAACAAGACCTCAGACGGGTCTTATCCTCTGTTCAATCAGTGTTTTCTTCCCTACCGGGACACTCCACCATAGTGGAGCATGCAATCCACACCGAACCAGGGAAAACAGTGAGACAAAGACCCTACTGTATCCCTGAAGCACGAAGAGCTGTCATAAAAGAAGAGACGACCCAGATGCTGAAGATGGGTATCATCGAACCCTCCAGCAGCAGTTGGAATTCCCCAATCGTTCTAGTCCCCAAACCCGATGGTTCTACTCGATTCTGCATCGATTTCAGAGAGGTGAACAAGATCTCTGACTTTGATTCCTATCCCCTACCTCGAGTAGATGAGATGGTGGAGCGCATAGGCAAAGCCAAATATATCAGTACCCTTGACTTGTGCAAGGGATACTGGCAGATCCCCTTAAAACCCGAAGACAAGCCAAAAACGGCGTTTTCAACCCCTGAGGGTTTGTTCCAGTTCAGGGTGATGCCCTTCGGGCTTCATGGAGCCCGAAGCAACATTCCAAAGGGCTATGAACCTGGTCTTACGACCCCATTCCAGCTATGCCGGGGCATACTTAGACGATATCGTCATTTATAGCGACAGCTGGGAACAACACCTACACCATTTGCAATCAGTAGTGCACTCACTTGGTAACCACGGCTTTACCATCAACCCCGCCAAGACCACCTTGGCGGCCCAAAGCGTGAAATATCTGGGTTATCTGTTGGGGGAAGGGGTCATCCGTCCCCAAGACAATAAGATCAAGGCCATTCAATCCATACCCTTCCCTCACTCCAAGAGGGAACTTCATGCCTTTCTCGGGTTGCTGGGGTATTACAGGAGATTTATCCCCAACTTTTCCCAAACTGCAGCTCCCTTGACTGACCTGTTGAAAAAAACCACTAGAACCGAAGAGAAGTTACAGCAACCCACCCCCTGCTGTTGCAAGCCTTTGACCTCCTCAAGCAGTCCCTGCTGTCCGAACCAGTGTTAATCAGTCCTGATTATTCACAACCATTCATCCTTCAGACAGACGCCTCGGATCAGGGTTTGGGGGCAGTCCTGTCACAGAAAGATTCAAGAGGGGTCGAAAAACCGATCCTGTATCTCAGCCGGAAGCTCTTCCCACGTGAACAGAACTATGCGGTTGTTGAGAAGGAGGCTCTAGCGATTAAATGGGCCGTGGATAGTCTCCGATACTATTTAGAGGGCCGTGAGTTCCTCTTGTATACGGATCACGCCCCACTCGAATGGATGGCCCGCAACCGAGGCCACAACGACCGGGTCCTTCGGTGGTTTCTCTCTCTACAGCCCTTCCGTTTCAGAACACTACACCGAAAGGGACTAGACCAGGGCAATGCTGATTACCTCTCACGTTATCCGTCTCCTTCGAGCCCTACTAGTAAGACAGCTAGGGAAAGGGGATGTGGAGAATCAGTTATCCCTACCTCGTCGGGATGGCGTTCCCGACAGGGGTACCTCCCCCCAACAACGGGACGTACAGCGTCCCTTACCCATCGGACTTCCTCTCTTTCTCTTCGCCCACAGGATCCGACAACAAACTCCCGGACCGACGACCCGGAAGTGGTCAAACAGGATACCGGAAGTGACACTCCCGTAGGTGACCCGGAACCTAACCCTTCCGGAACCGGAAGCGCGTCCACTGAAGTCCGCCGGGAACAGAGAAAAGCCGTGAGGACAGACGGAGAGTTGTTCAGCCCAGCGGACTCGTGGCAGGAGACAGCGATCGGCGTGGAACCCCCGACGGAGAGCGGCGAGAAGGAGGCGAGCGGAGAGAAGGAGGAGAGCGGAGAGAAGAAGGAGAGCGGAGAGGAGAACGAGGAAGAGGACCTGTGGTCGGAGGACTGGTGGCGACCTCCGGAGGTGGCTGGAGATCGGCCGCAACTCGGATGAGAGTTGCGGCGGGGCACGTGAGTACCCTCTATCCTTTCTCCGTGTTCCCTGGTGTAATTAGTGTAAATACCTGTAAGCATTGTATATAGACCCTCACGAGCACCTTGCACTAGCCATAGAAATAGTGAAGTATCACGGGCACTGTTTATACTCCGCCGCACTAATCCCTGACACCATCAACCACCCTCTACCCCTTCCCTTCTCTTATTCGTCTTGTCCCCTCCTACCCAACCGGCCCTTCCCCACGTTCGTTTTCCGATCCATTCACTCCCCGGTGTAGGTGGAAGTACTCGGTAGTCCTTGCTGGACTGGACTAACCCCTGTATTCTCTCTCCCTTATCTCCGAGGAGCGCCAGCACCCGACTTTATCCTGACGACATCAGCCCAGCAGAGGACTACCTCCACTGCATCTACCCCTTCATCCGAACCCACCCGGCTCTGCGCTTCCATCCGGCATTCCTTCCTATACCTCTGTCGAACAAGACTTTGTGTACCTTACTGAACAATAAATCCTTAACCATAGCTCACTACATTCGGCCTCCCAGCCTGTTATTCCGGTCCGCCCAACCCACAACTCCACAGTTATATAACCGCACAGCTTTCTATCTTACTCCCTTTTGCAGCCTCGTTCCCTTTCGCAGTCTTGTTTGGCAGAATACTCCTTACTACCTTGTTTTCCATATGTTGTTCCTCCTTTTTCGTTACTCTATCGGTATATTAACCGCCTTTATCACGTTACTCTATCGGTACATTTTACCGTTATTCTTACGTTATTACCCCTATCTTGTTGGCCGCATCTGCCCCATGGTCCCTTTCTATTACATTTCCTGTTCAGGATTACCTCGTTGGGCCCCCATCAACTGATTTTCTCTCCTATACTTTATTATCTCTACTCGAGAAGGCAATTTAAAAAAAGGGTTCCTACGTTTGTCTTGTGCCCCCGCTAGTCATTCTCATGCCTTAGTCTCTCTTAAATATTACCAAGATCTAATTCTACGGTATGTCCTCTCGTATCTCGCTGTTGGTTCGGACACTAACCTGATAGATTGTGGGTCCGTGCTTCTGCCTTGTTTTCTATTTTGGACTCCCGCTTTCTCCGGCTCCCTTTTTAAAGTGCAAATAATTGCTGGGAACTCCCTACAGCTGTTTGATTTTTTGGCGCATGCGTATATGTTGGCATTTCCATTTAGTTATGCATCGCCATCTTTAAATGGAGTTTTAATCCCTTAAAAAGGGCGTGTTCTTCGCTTTGTGCGATCTACCCTGTCCTCCCTCTTGGATTTATCAATCCAAGAGGGAGGACAGGGTAGATCGCACAAAGCAAAGAACACGCCCGTTTTTAGGGATCAAAACTCCATTTAAAGATGGCGATGCATAACGAAAGCTGTAGGGAGTTCCCAGCAATTATTTGCACTTTAAAAAGGGAGCCGGAGAAAACGGGAGTCCAAAAGAGAAAACGAGGCAGAAGCACGGACCCACAATCTATCAGGTTAGTGTCCGAACCAACAGCGAGATACAAGAGGACATACCGTAGAATTAGATCTTGGTAATATTTAAGAGAGACTAAGGCATGAGAATGACTAGCGGGGGGCACAAGACAAACGTAGGAACCCTTTTTTTAAATTGGCTTCTCGAGTAGAGATAATAGAGTATAGGAGAGAAAATCAGTTGATGGGGGCCCAACGAGGTCATCCTGAACAGGAAATGTAATAGAAAGGGACCATGGGGCAGATGCAGCCATACAAGATAGGGGTAATAACGTAAGAATAACGGTAAAATGTACCGATAGAGTAACGTGATAAAGGCGGTTAATATACCGATAGAGTAACGAAAACGGAGGTACAACATGTGGGAAACAAGGAAGTAAGGAGAATTCCGCCAAACAAGGCTGCGAAAGGGAACGAGGCTGCGAAAGGGAGTAAGATAGAAAGCTGTGCGGCTATATAACAGTCCAATACATTTCATTGCTCTCTCATAGAACATATCCAGTTCAAGGAGAGTGGGGACCACAACAGTGGAGAGAGTATCAAAACCACTTGATTCCTCGTTGAGAAGCGTGACCTATTTAAAAAAGGTAAGAATAGATGAAGCATACGAGAAAACAAATTCTCGCTCGAAATCAAAGCAATAAGGGTAATATGGCAATATTTATGCCCCCACAGCAAACCCCAGGACCCGACATATAGAAGCCTGGAATATACAAGAAAATAGAAAAGACATAGAACCAATGATCCACCCATATAGTTCTAATGTAAATTACAACTGAAAAAAGCCTTATTATGCCAGTGCGCAATACGAAGGGAATATCTAAAACCCTATATTTACACATCTAGGTCTATTTTAATCTAAATAAGACAAGAAGGAGAATAACTCCAGGGAAAAGTACTACTTGGGCTTTCTACATCGAAGGCGAGTATATAATAGAAACAACAGTGGAGTGAATGTGGGTAGAATGGAAAGCTGAGGAAAACTTCTAAACATCTGAACTGCCGGTTTTATATGCCCAGATAGACCTGGAACCTGAAGTATACCAGCGTAACGCTTAGAAGTCTAACCCCCAAGAGGTCTCCCCTCCCCCGCATTTCTCTAAAAAGAGGCGAGGAGCTATTAGAGGTGAGAATGTGTAGATTAACTGTGTGAGTCTATATCTGAAACCACCACTAAAATGTAACGGAGGCAGTAGAAAGCCTTTCTCTGGCTCATCTAATGTTAAATCATGCAAACGAGAAATAAAAGAGATGAAATGCAAAGAGAAGACTTTTTAATTGTTAAAATGTCGTCTTGAAGTGTACATAACTGCGAAAACCAAGAGGGGTAAAGTAAATGACATGTGGTATACAATGATAAGAAAAGTCTCTTTAACATGTTACCGCCACTGATATTTATATTTCTATATATACAGAAGGAAATCCTAAATGTTGGAAACGGTGACCCCAATATTTGTCCTGTCCTGAAGAAGGTGTTACAATATCCATGTGTTTGACACCGAAACGCGTCAACGCACTGTTCTGTAAATAGAATCCAAATAGAGCCCAGGGAACAACAGATATCCATAAATTATTGGTACTGTAGCCCCTATATATAGAAAGGCTTCTTTGGATCAAGTAAATGCGTAGCTAGAATATCTTGAGCTACTGATAGAAAGGGGTTTTGATTTACTAATGTACTGTGATTTTGTGATGATTAGATTTTCTCTAAGTTTTAAATTGTGATTAATTGATATACTGTGTTGTTGTAACAAATTGGTTTTTTCCTGGTTTTTAATTTAATCTCTATATACTTGATGAGATATTGTGAATATTTGTTTATAATGTCATGTACTGTTTTCTTGATGATGTTTTAATTATGTATGTCTTCAGAAAGCTTTTCTGAATTTTAATTTGCATAGGGAAGATAGCGTTTTTCTTCCATGTTTTATGATCAAATAAAGAAGATTGTACACGTTACATTTTAGTGTGGAAATTTAATATCTGCATTTGTAATTAGGCTTCTTTGGATGTATGTGATATATAATATATGAGAGAGTGAGTAAAAAAGTAGTAATTCCAGGGATTCCCCTTTGACTTTGTCGACATGGAAAAAAGACAGATCCGTATGGCACAACAGCTGGATGATTACGAAGGGAGGGCTCATCGCAACAACGTTAGAATCCTTGGGGTTCCGGAGAAAACGGAGGGGCCTGCCACAGATCTTTATGTGGAAGAGCTGATCACGAAACACCTAAAGCCTAATGCATTCTCTGCTTATTTCTCCATAGAAAGCCCATAGGGTGCCGGGCGGGAGGCCCAAACCCGGGGCCCCACCTAGACCCCTTATAGCCAGAGTCTTTAATTTTTGAGACCGAGACAATATTTTGCAAGCCTCCAGAGCGGGCCCCCCATTAAAGATCGACAATTATGAGGTCTCCTTTTTTCCTGATTTTACGGCTCGGGTCCAGGCACAACGGCGAAGCTTCCAGGCAGTCAAACAGGAACTACGCAGCAGGGACATTAAGTATGCGATGCTTTATCCAGCAAAATTGAGAGTCGAATGGGACGGTAAATCGTGGTTTTTCGAATCACCTGATGCAACCTGGCAATGGCTGGACGGCTGGACGAAGGTCGGCGACAAGACTGGTAGTCGTCGTAATGCAGCAGAACGGAGGACCGGTGACAGACTACAACGATGGGGCCGAGCGGGGGACAATCGGCCTATCTGAACAGGAATGAGGGACATCGATGGCCTCTTGACGGACTAGCCCTAATGAACTCTTGCAAGTATGGGGGGGAGCTGTCAGCGTAGGAGCGACTGGGTGTAGGTGCCTGAATTTGAAGGTTACGGGTATGTAATGTGTTTAATTTGCAATTATCTAGACATGTTATGGAAAGTTTTCTTAGGCTGTTATCCACGATTGCAGGCTGTATTAAATTGTTGGCTTGAGAGACTTCTGCGGGGGGAGGGGATCGCTTCACCTCTGCGCAGTTAGCATGGGTGGGGAATGCACAGGCACTCTGCCGGGTTGGGGGTTGGGCAGTTTGAAGTCCACAGGCAGGGGAGCAGGGAGGGGGTGGAGGGGATTCAGTGGGATGTTTCAGGGGAAGGGTGGGAAGGTGGTATTGTTTGCTATGTCACTGCATTGGTCCTGAACGCATGGGCGGAGAGAGGGGGAGGGCTGTTAAGGTTTTTTTTGTCGTACTTTTGGGCTATATTTCAAAGTTCCATTTGCTAAGCTGCACACTGAAGAGATGGGCTCACGAAGAAGTCTTAATTGTGATGGAAGAGGTAGATTTGCCGAGCGCTACGGCGCAAGTTAATGCCCCGCGGGTGGCCCCTGTGGCTCCTATTACCTTGCTCACTTGGAATGTACACCGGCTGGGGGACAAAATTAAACGGGGATTGGTGTTGCAGTATGTTTGCCGTACAGTCCCAGCACTAATACTGCTTGAAGAAACACATCTGGTAGGGTCGTCCTGCAAAGCTTTGGATCGCTGGGGGTATACAATGGCAGCGCACTCAGAGTTTACAACAGGCTCTAGAGGGGTGGGTATACTGGTACATAAGGGCTTCCCCTTAAGTGTACAGCAGGTCTGGAAGGACACACAGGGACAATTCGCAGCGGTTTCCTGCCTGTGGGAAGGGAGGAAGTTTAATGTTGTGTCAGTCTATGTTCCCCCGACCCTTCACTCCGTTGTGCCTCCCGCCCTTAGTGCATTTTTGCTTACGCTGCCGGATGGGGAACACATAATAGGAGGGGATTTCAACGCAGTCCTAAATGACGAATTAGACCATTGCCCGGGCAGGACACCGAGTGCGGGCAGGTCCCGACTAGCAGGCTTTCTAGACGCCCTTGGCCTCTCGGATGGGTGGAGGTTCCATCACCGTTGGGATCGCGGATACACTTTCTACTCCGGGGTTCACAATAGCCTTTCCCGGATCGACTATTTTCTCCTTTCCGCCGACAGTCTACCTCATCTGGTGGAGACTAAGATAGGCCCGCGCTCGGAGATCCGCACACTGCTGTGGGGAGGTGGTTGCCCCAGAATCGCGTTTAGAAAACTCCAGAGGGGAGTATATGAGGGGGGCTGGCTGTCCCTGATATTCGACTCTACTACTGGGCGGCTCAGTTGGTGAATGTTAATGGCTGGGTCTTTGCCCTGATGGAAGAACCAGCCTACAGAGTAGACCGCATGGTGTTGGGGAGCGGTACATATCTGGGCGCGCTCTATCGGAAGGGCAGACTTAGATTGCCCCCGTTGCCCCAGACGGCTTCAGTGGTTGGAGCTTGGAGAAAGGCGTAAAAACGACTGGGTTGGGAGGCGAAACGTATGATTCAGACGCCGTTATGGGTCGGGGACTACCTTCCCGAAGTGACGAAACTGAAGGGCCTCGGCAGGTGGAGCCTGATAGGTATTGATGTGCTAGGGGACCTCTGGAAAAGAGGAGATGTGTTAGAGTTCTCTGCTCTACAGGAGGAATTCCAGATGGGGGGAGGGGAGTTCCTACATTATCAGCAGGTCCGCCACTCGGTACTGCAGCATATCCAGAGGGGCAATCAGCTTCCAGAATACGCCCCGCTGGAAGACAGACTCCTGCTAGACCTGATGATAGATAAGGCCATCTCCCTCACTTACAAGAAGCTCATTAACAACATCCCTGATCCCCTGGAACCGGTCAGGGAAAAGTGGGAATCTGATGTTGGGTTGTTAGAGGAGGATGACTGGCGGGAGGCATTACAGAGACCGAGAGAAGTAGCAATCCGAGCACGGTTTAGATTGGTCCAACTGCGCATCCTGCACCGATCTTACACCCCCGCACAACACTACATCGCATTGGATACGCTGATTCCAGGTTCTGTCTGCGTGGCTGTGGGGAGGAGGGCTCCTTTTTCCACATCCTATGGGATTGCGCCAGGATCAGGGCATACTGGTCTCACCTAGATGCCATAATGTCCGAGGTGATTGGGGCAGAGGTCCCGCTGGAGGCTAAATGGCATATTCTAGGAGTTACAAATGACGTCACCTGGCCGAAATGGGATAAGATCTGGCTGGTGCTGGCAAGTATGGTGGCCAAGAGAAACATAGCCCGCCTGTGGGGTAGTGACCTTCTCCCGACGGTGAAAGAGTGGGAACATGACCTGGACTGGTGCCAAAGGGCGGAAAGAGTGATTTACAAGAGCAGGGGGTGCCCTAGGAAATGGGAAAAGGTATGGGGGGCATGGAGGAGGTTCAGAGGGGAAGTATGGGATACGCAGACTGCCTCACTACAGTCCTAGGGCTTTTTGTATGACTTTCGCACCGTTTCTGCAGAACTGTGATGTTCATATTGCTTGATATGTATCTGTCTGTTATACGAATGTACTCCTGCCACTACCTACTGTCTATACCGCCATTTTCACGAGAGCCTATTTTCTGAATAAAAAGCATTAAAAAAAAGATAGGCCCGCGTGGCATCTCCGACCACTCCCCGGTCACTATGACCAACACCTCCTTTGTTAAAGCCCGGAAGCGTATCTTCCTGATTTCCCCCGGCTACTTACACAACTCAAAGATTAGGAAAGGACTGATTGCGGTCACAAAGCATTACTTCCAAGAAAATACAGACTCGGTACAATCGCCCGGTGTCCTGTGGGAGGCGTATAAGACGGTTCTCAGAGGACAAGCCATAGCCTCGATAACAGGTTACAGGCGAGAGACAAATACTGACATACAAACGATCGAAACTGAACTGTCCATGCTGCAGGCCCGACACGAGGCTGACCCCACTGACGAGACCGCACTACAAATGCTTCTCAAACAATCTGAATTCACGGAATATCAAAGGGAGCAGGTGAGGCGACGGCTCCAACACACGCAACACACTATTTACAAGGTAGGAGATAAGGCGGGGAAGCTCTTGGCATGGTTAGACAGGAAGGAAAAGGCCCAGAGGACAATAGCGCAACTCCGTACCCCGGAGGGCGGGCTGGTCACTACCCCAATGGACATTGTAGACGCCTTAGCTAATCACTTCGAAACAGTTTATACCCCCACCACTCACATGTCAACTGAAGAGGCGCAAACTTATATCAAGGATTTACGAATGCCCTCCCTATCAGAGGACGAGGCCACGGCCCTGGACACTGACTTCACGAAGGACGAGGTTCATTCTGCGATCCACTCTCTGCAATTGGGTAAGGCCATGGGTCCCAACGGGATCCCCATAGAATTGTATAAGCAAGTCTCTGAACAAACTGCTCCACACATTTTGGGGATGTTTGTAGATAGTTTGAATAGGGGGAATTGCCGCGAGATTCGCAAACAGCTACAATAATTGTTATACCGAAAACTGGCAAGCCCCAGGACCTGTGTACCTCATATCATCCAATATCTTAGTTGAATGCGGAGGCAAAGATTTTGGCAAAAATGATAGCTCACCGGCTCACCCCGCATTTAGAGAAACTGATACACCCAGACCAATCTGGGTTCATGCCAAACAGGAATACTGCGCTTAATCTGCGACGGCTTCATGCGGTGATGGCACAGATACCAAATCTTTCTGAACCGGCGGTGATCCTCTCATTGGACGCTCGAATGGCGTTCGACATGGTCGAATGGCCTTATCTATTTGCGGTTCTACGACACCTTGGCTTCGCACCCACATTCTGTGCGTGGGTGGGGCTACTTTAAACTAGGCCCCTAGCCCATGTGGTGGCTAATGGCCATATCTCTAGGGAATTCCAACTTGGTCGGGGCACGCGTCCGGGATGCCCCCTTTTGCCCTTATTATTTGCCTTGATTCTTGAACCATTAGCAGCATGGATACGGTGGGACCCCATGATTAAAGGACTCAGTTGGACCGACACATGGGAGGACCGCATATTGTTGTATGCAGATGATATCCTTCTATATCTGACCAGGCCTAGACACTCGATCATAGTGCTTCTTCACATCTTTGAAGTCTTTGGACGGGCCTCGGGATATACCATTAATTGGTCCAAGTCGGTAATATTTGTCCTTAAAGGCCCCCACCACAGCTGCCGGCGGATTGCCAGTTGATGGTCACAGACAAGCCCTTTAAATACTTGGGGGTCTGGGAGACGCCTGATCTGGAGGCCTTCTTTCAACATAATTTAATGCCACCCCTAGCACGCCTTCGCACCGACGTGAATAAGCATGGGCGAATTTTGCAACTCTGGCGTTCGCAAATTTGCGTATTTGCGAACTCGCAATCCGCAAAATCCACAAATTCTCACGAATTTGCAGATTTTTTTTGTGTTCGCAAGGGTTTCTGCCAGTTCGCGAGGGTTTTGTACCAGTTCGCAATTGCGAACTTACTTGTCGGCTCGCAACGGTCGCGACTATGTTGTTTCTACGTCTGGTTCATCATCACAGGTTCACAGCACCCTCTGTTTCACCACTGCCACCTTCTGTTTCACCCATGCCACCCTCTGGTACATCAATGCCACCCTCTGGTTCATCACTGTAGATTATGGGGGGGAAAAGCAAGCACACCTGCTCTGCTTCAACTGAAATGAATTAATTTGGGGTTGATTTATTAATATGTCACTGTTTTAAAATTCCAGTCTGGCACCTGCTTCCTTATCTGTAATTTGCTTTCTGTTGCAGTGCAATTTTTTTTCCAGGACCTTTGTGGCCTACTTGTAGCTATTCTATGAGCCTGCTGTGAGGGTCAGAGCAGGGTCATAGAATAGTTGCAAGTAGGCAACTGAACTCTGGAGGAACCCCTCAGGAAGCACTACAGGGAATGGTTACTAATGATGATTCACACGGACGCCGTTTCCTTGCTGCTGCCGTTTCTCTGCTGGTGCCCACGGACTTTGCTCTACACCTAGTGGAACCCGCTTCGCGGGTCCCACGTCGCTGGAGGGGGTAACCCGAGGCTGTGCTCTGCTCTGCTGCTGGGCGGTGAGTGTGCGACAGGGCTGCGAGCAGCAACCCGGACTCAGTATCCCAGGAGTCCCGGGTTGCCCAGGCCGTTTCCAGCTGGCCCGCTCTCCCTGACCGCCCCGCCCAGCCCCACCTGACTCAAAAGCGGCAGTGTTTCCCTTCAGCCTTGGGATTCACACGGACGCCGTTTCCTTGCTGCTGCCGTTTCTCTGCTGGTGCCCACGGACTTTGCTCTACACCTAGTGGAACCCGCTTCGCGGGTCCCACGTCGCTGGAGGGGGTAACCCGAGGCTGTGCTCTGCTCTGCTGCTGGGCGGTGAGTGTGCGACAGGGCTGCGAGCAGCAACCCGGACTCAGTATCCCAGGAGTCCCGGGTTGCCCAGGCCGTTTCCAGCTGGCCCGCTCTCCCTGACCGCCCCGCCCAGCCCCACCTGACTCAAAAGAGGCAGTGTTTCCCTTCAGCCTTGGGATTCACACGGACGCCGTTTCCTTGCTGCTGCCGTTTCTCTGCTGGTGCCCACGGACTTTGCTCTACACCTAGTGGAACCCGCTTCGCGGGTCCCACGTCGCTGGAGGGGGTAACCCGAGGCTGTGCTCTGCTCTGCTGCTGGGCGGTGAGTGTGCGACAGGGCTGCGAGCAGCAACCCGGACTCAGTATCCCAGGAGTCCCGGGTTGCCCAGGCCGTTTCCAGCTGGCCCGCTCTCCCTGACCGCCCCGCCCAGCCCCACCTGACTCAAAAGCGGCAGTGTTTCCCTTCAGCCTTGGGATTCACACGGACGCCGTTTCCTTGCTGCTGCCGTTTCTCTGCTGGTGCCCACGGACTTTGCTCTACACCTAGTGGAACCCGCTTCGCGGGTCCCACGTCGCTGGAGGGGGTAACCCGAGGCTGTGCTCTGCTCTGCTGCTGGGCGGTGAGTGTGCGACAGGGCTGCGAGCAGCAACCCAGACTCAGTATCCCAGGAGTCCCGGGTTGCCCAGGCCGTTTCCAGCTGGCCCGCTCTCCCTGACCGCCCCGCCCAGCCCCACCTGACTCAAAAGCGGCAGTGTTTCCCTTCAGCCTTGGGATTCACACGGACGCCGTTTCCTTGCTGCTGCCGTTTCTCTGCTGGTGCCCACGGACTTTGCTCTACACCTAGTGGAACCCGCTTCGCGGGTCCCACGTCGCTGGAGGGGGTAACCCGAGGCTGTGCTCTGCTCTGCTGCTGGGCGGTGAGTGTGCGACAGGGCTGCGAGCAGCAACCCGGACTCAGTATCCCAGGAGTCCCGGGTTGCCCAGGCCGTTTCCAGCTGGCCCGCTCTCCCTGACCGCCCCGCCCAGCCCCACCTGACTCAAAAGAGGCAGTGTTTCCCTTCAGCCTTGGGATTCACACGGACGCCGTTTCCTTGCTGCTGCCGTTTCTCTGCTGGTGCCCACGGACTTTGCTCTACACCTAGTGGAACCCGCTTCGCGGGTCCCACGTCGCTGGAGGGGGTAACCCGAGGCTGTGCTCTGCTCTGCTGCTGGGCGGTGAGTGTGCGACAGGGCTGCGAGCAGCAACCCGGACTCAGTATCCCAGGAGTCCCGGGTTGCCCAGGCCGTTTCCAGCTGGCCCGCTCTCCCTGACCGCCCCGCCCAGCCCCACCTGACTCAAAAGCGGCAGTGTTTCCCTTCAGCCTTGGGATTCACACGGACGCCGTTTCCTTGCTGCTGCCGTTTTTCTGCTGGTGCCCACGGACTTTGCTCTACACCTAGTGGAACCCGCTTCGCGGGTCCCACGTCGCTGGAGGGGGTAACCCGAGGCTGTGCTCTGCTCTGCTGCTGGGCGGTGAGTGTGCGACAGGGCTGCGAGCAGCAACCCGGACTCAGTATCCCAGGAGTCCCGGGTTGCCCAGGCCGTTTCCAGCTGGCCCGCTCTCCCTGACCGCCCCGCCCAGCCCCACCTGACTCAAAAGCGGCAGTGTTTCCCTTCAGCCTTGGGATTCACACGGACGCCGTTTCCTTGCTGCTGCCGTTTCTCTGCTGGTGCCCACGGACTTTGCTCTACACCTAGTGGAACCCGCTTCGCGGGTCCCACGTCGCTGGAGGGGGTAACCCGAGGCTGTGCTCTGCTCTGCTGCTGGGCGGTGAGTGTGCGACAGGGCTGCGAGCAGCAACCCAGACTCAGTATCCCAGGAGTCCCGGGTTGCCCAGGCCGTTTCCAGCTGGCCCGCTCTCCCTGACCGCCCCGCCCAGCCCCACCTGACTCAAAAGCGGCAGTGTTTCCCTTCAGCCTTGGGATTCACACGGACGCCATTTCCTTGCTGCTGCCGTTTCTCTGCTGGTGCCCACGGACTTTGCTCTACACCTAGTGGAACCCGCTTCGCGGGTCCCACGTCGCTGGAGGGGGTAACCCGAGGCTGTGCTCTGCTCTGCTGCTGGGCGGTGAGTGTGCGACAGGGCTGCGAGCAGCAACCCGGACTCAGTATCCCAGGAGTCCCGGGTTGCCCAGGCCGTTTCCAGCTGGCCCGCTCTCCCTGACCGCCCCGCCCAGCCCCACCTGACTCAAAAGCGGCAGTGTTTCCCTTCAGCCTTGGGATTCACACGGACGCCGTTTCCTTGCTGCTGCCGTTTCTCTGCTGGTGCCCACGGACTTTGCTCTACACCTAGTGGAACCCGCTTCGCGGGTCCCACGTCGCTGGAGGGGGTAACCCGAGGCTGTGCTCTGCTCTGCTGCTGGGCGGTGAGTGTGCGACAGGGCTGCGAGCAGCAACCCGGACTCAGTATCCCAGGAGTCCCGGGTTGCCCAGGCCGTTTCCAGCTGGCCCGCTCTCCCTGACCGCCCCGCCCAGCCCCACCTGACTCAAAAACGGCAGTGTTTCCCTTCAGCCTTGGGATTCACACGGACGCCGTTTCCTTGCTGCTGCCGTTTCTCTGCTGGTGCCCACGGACTTTGCTCTACACCTAGTGGAACCCGCTTCGCGGGTCCCACGTCGCTGGAGGGGGTAACCCGAGGCTGTGCTCTGCTCTGCTGCTGGGCGGTGAGTGTGCGACAGGGCTGCGAGCAGCAACCCGGACTCAGTATCACAGGAGTCCCGGGTTGCCCAGGCCGTTTCCAGCTGGCCCGCTCTCCCTGACCGCCCCGCCCAGCCCCACCTGACTCAAAAACGGCAGTGTTTCCCTTCAGCCTTGGGATTCACACGGACGCCGTTTCCTTGCTGCTGCCGTTTCTCTGCTGGTGCCCACGGACTTTGCTCTAGACCTAGTGGAACCCGCTTCGCGGGTCCCACGTCGCTGGAGGGGGTAACCCGAGGCTGTGCTCTGCTCTGCTGCTGGGCGGTGAGTGTGCGACAGGGCTGCGAGCAGCAACCCGGACTCAGTATCCCAGGAGTCCCGGGTTGCCCAGGCCGTTTCCAGCTGGCCCGCTCTCCCTGACCGCCCCGCCCAGCCCCACCTGACTTTCAACGACTCCTCCCCCTTACCTCCAGATAGTATATTTTGAGCCAAGTGTCCAGCCGCGCGGGAGGGCGCCGGGAGAAGCCCGGGACAAGGGCGGGACCGTTTGAGGCCGTTCGAGGACGGAGAGGACTGGACTGGCCCACCCTCTATCGCTTTTACCTTACTGGCAATCTTCCCTTGCCCCATAAGATATGAGTACCAGGGCCACTCGGAGTAAAGCCTCCAAGGCAGCCCCGCAAACTAGCGGCCCTATGGACGATTTTATCACCCGCACCAATATAGCTATTGATAATGAAATATCTAAATTGCAAACCCGGGTGTCATTAGAACTAGGTGCTGCCAGAAGACTGTCACAAGTGATAGCGCTCTCAAAAAAATCCTCCCTAGGCCATATAGCCACTTCGGTTACACCGGAACGCCCTGCCATCCCTCCATGTGTAGTTACACAGGCTGATGTCCATCGGACCTCTACCAATTCCATTGCCTCTCCGTCGCTAGAGCGACATTCCAACGTAGATGAAGCCAACTTCCCAGCTCCATTTTGCGCCCAGAACCCGACCCCCAACCCTCAGTTATCCTCAAACTCCACTACTGGTAAACCACCTAAAAGGAAGCGTTGAACAGGTACTGCTTATGCTCGCAAAAAAGCGAAAATTGGTCTTCCCCAAAACCTAATCCCCACAAGAGTACTGTCACCTAATGCGACACAAGAAAAAAGCACAGGGTCTCAACCCCTTAGGGATGGAGGTACTGTGGACTCCGACGCCACCCCACCTAGCATTGACCAAAAGATCGAGGGCTTGCAGACTGAAGGGTTGGGCAACAACGAAAGCGAATTCATAGATCTGGTTTGGTCAACCTTAAAAAAACTTCTTTGCCCTCTTGACCTTAGACTCTCGAGAATAGAGAATAACCTGCTCGAGATGGAAAAAAGTATTATCGCCCTGGCCACTCTTGGTTTGAGAACTCTTGAAAACCAGGGCCACCCTGTACCAGATGTAACACCACCAATTCCTACCATTCCAGTGCAGGATGTCCCACCCTCAGCCCCAGCCACCTTACGGCCAATCCCCAAGCCAAGGTCTGTGGCGGTTGACCAAATTCCCCTTGCCACTAAACCTAAGGTTCCCGAACGAGCCCCAAACCCCCAATCAGGAAAGTCCAAATCCGGCGCTCAGCCCAAATCGACCCTGAGTACCGTACAGGATCCTCCTACAAAGGACAACTTTAGAGGGGGGTACATTGACCTTCCCCCTGAGGCCAACGATTATGTGGTGGTACTAACGGGTGTTCCCCAGATTGGTGTAGACCAGCATGAGAACCACTGGTCGCTGAAAAATAAAATAATGTATTGGCTAAATATAAATAGACCTATCCCCAATGGCCGGAGAAGCAGAGTCCTGATGGTTCGAAGAACTCGCTGGGTGGGCCCAACAAAAAATCCAGTCCAGGGGACTGTATAGTGGTGACCTTCGAGGACCCACATACGGCACAATTCTTCTGCTCCTGGCCTGGTTCTGAAGGGTCCCCAGTTATACCCAGACCTATGTCTTTCTTTTATCCACCACGTGTCCAGCATACCCCGGCGGATGATTGGTCCTTAGTCCAGCGCCAACCTTGGAAGAGCCATCCTAAAACTTATAATCAATTCCAACCACTTTGGAACGGCTTTCCAACCTCAAACAGATATGGCGGCCTGGAGGAGGTGGATTGACTTTCTAGCCAGTACACTCAACATAACCCTGAAAAATCTTTTTCCCTGCATACACGAAGGCCAGCTGAGCACGCACCCCCAGATTATCCATCGGGCCTAGTGGGATTTACAAATAGCTTAGACACTAAGGAAGGGTTGGTGCCTCCTGTTATTCCTGACCCACTTGTTTTGGAAGTTTTACCTAGTACAACTTCTCGACCATTAATCCGATGGGGCGCAGTAGAGGTGAACCGGACTGATACAACCAAGGCTCTTTCACCGCAGCATTCTGACCCCTGTGTAAATGTTCCCAGAGGGGCTGCACCCGAATTTTCCCTACCTACTCACCCCTTTTCACAGCCCACCACTGGTGCACCGGTAATAAAGATCCTGAGTTGGAATGTGGCTGGGCTTGCCCGCAATTTTGAGAATCCAGATTGGATTGCCTTTCTAGAACCCTATAGCATCTGCCTTTTACAGGAAACCTGGTGCCAAGAACCAAGGCACAGTGTGGGGTTTACGTCCTACTTTGTTCCAGCCGTACAACAAGTCGGCTCTAAAGGTCGCCCTTCAGGCGGTCTATTGATTTGGATTAGCATTGCCTTAAGGCTAGATGTTACCCAAAGGTCTACTAAATCACCTGACCTACAATGGTTATCACTGCATCGCAAAGGAGGGAGGACCCTAGAAGTCTTCAACATCTACCTGAGGGGCTCTAATGCTGGGGCTTCACGTTTATCATCAACAGGCCTAAGCAGTGAACTAGCCTCTTGTAACATCGATTCTTATGTCCTTCTTGCGGGGGATTTTAACTGTTGCTTTGAGCCATTGTCCAGGGAAGACATTCTGGATACCTTTGAAGAGGACTCAAGGAGAGGTATCCCTA
This sequence comes from Lissotriton vulgaris, assembly GCF_964263255.1. Taxonomy (NCBI): domain Eukaryota; kingdom Metazoa; phylum Chordata; class Amphibia; order Caudata; family Salamandridae; genus Lissotriton; species Lissotriton vulgaris. Next base: position 1,106,122,866 of record NC_141691.1, read on the forward strand.
TTTTAACCATCGATCCGATCCCTAAATGGACGCAAAGCGCAATAGATATTAATGCCCTTTGTCTGGAACACAATTTGAGACCAGCCAACGGCCGTTCCAAATCGGACCTTATGGGAGCCCACACATACAACAGAACGGGGCGAACTTCCAGAATTGACTTTGTCATGCTCAATTTTATTCTTTGGCCTTTCCACCAAGACATGGAGGTCATTGTATCTTGTGACAGTGATCATTACCCACTCTCTCTTTCGATCACCTTTCCATGGCAAGATGGGACCCATGTTAGCCCAGACCACAAGTGGAAAACCTCACGTGAAATCGCTCCCTCTAACTGTAGTAGGCGCTTGAAGTGGGCAAGAGTCTTGGCGGACGAAGAGAGGCTATCACAAGCTGGGTCTATTCTGCAAGAAGCTGATTCCAAGCTCGATACACTAAGCCCCACTGGTAAAAAGACCTTACCATTGTTTACAGAGACCATAGAGGCTTTGAGTGATTTGTTTATTATCTCCCAATCAAGCAACAAGGTGGGTCCAAAAGGTGCTTCCACGTCCAGAACTAAGTGGTACTCCTCGAAATGCCGGGCAGCGAAGGGGGCTCTTATCTCTGCAGTTAAAAATAATGAGCCAGATAAAGTAAGAGCTGCAAGGAAGATCTATAAAAGAGCTGTGACCAAAGCAAAAGAGGCATACGATCTAAATTTCTGGCGGGACTTGGCCGAAGCAAGCAAAAGGAAAAACGCCAAAGAGTTTTGGGATCTGTTAAGAGCCAGGGAAAAGCCCATTGATCGGCAAATAACTTGCAATATACCTGGTGCTGTATGGTTGGAACATTTCGCCAAGTTGTATTCCATCCCACTGGGGGCTTGCCACCACATCTTGGCTCCTTTACCTTGCCCTACAACTGTACTCACAAGTAGTGATGGCCCATTTTCTAGGCAGGAGGTAGAAAATGCAATTAAGGGCATTGTTTCCAACAAAGCTGCTGGCCCTGACGGGATTCCGGGCGACTTGCTAAAAACCTATCCGGCGTGGTGGAGCAGATTGATCACTTCCCTCCTAAATGAGGCCCTGCTGGGAGGGTCTTTCCCTGATTCTTGGAGGGGAGCGGAAGTGGTCCCTATTTTCAAGAAAGGCTCCAGAGACGATCCGGCAAACTATCGCCCCATCAGCTTGCTGGACTCAACTCAAAAGGTGGCGGGCAAAGTTGTTCTGACCAGGTTACTGCAGTGGGCAGAGGAAAATCAGATACTGTCCAATCTTCAAGCAGGCTTTAGAACGGGGACTGGCACCATTGAGCAGACATTTCGCCTCCTTATGCTCTATTGGAAAGTTGTGGTGTTGGGGGGGGAAGTTTGTACTTGGTCTTTATAGACCTACGCACAGCGTTTGATTTGGTCCCACGAGCTTTATTGTGGAATGTTCTTAATGAGTTAGGCTTACCACCTTACCTGTTAGCCTTACTGATAAAATTCCACGATAGCAATTTTGCCCAAATTAGATGGGGTTCACAGGGCGAAAAAACACCTCGCATTCCGGTGAACAGGGGCGTCCGCCAGGGTTGTGTGCTTGCCCCCACTCTGTTTTCTCTCTATGTTAACGGAGTGGTGGAGCATCTCTTACAAGATCCATCTGATGCACCGACCCTGGCGGGGAAGAAAATTCCGACGCTCCTGTTCGCGGATGACACCCTTCTAATTTTAAGTCTCCAGTGGGTATCCAAAAATTGCTATCTAGTTTTAAGTCCTTCTGCGATGATAAAGGCCTGGCCATAAATATAGGAAAGACCAAGTTCCTTGTCCTCAACCCCCCCAAAAAAACAGTTGTTCCCCCTGTTCTAGACTCTGTCCATCTAGAGAGAGTCAAGGAATTTGTCTATCTGGGCATACGATTATCCGACTCTATGAGCTGGAGGGCACACCATCAGAAGGTGTTTCTTGCTCACAAGAGGGTAGCTGGAGCCCTGCTCAAACAGCAGCGAGCATCGCCATTGAAACCCATCGGGGCAGTCCTAGATATTTACAGGGCAAAGGTTGTAAGCGCAGCACTATACGGCGCAGAACTGTGGGGCTCCCAGAAAATTGATACCCTGGTCTCCCTTGACAATAATTTTCATAAAGATCTTATGAGACTGCCCCACAGCACTCCTACAATCCCCATTTTGCTAGATGCGGGCTCCGGCCCAATATGCGACCAAGCAAAATTACGACCTCTTTTATTATGGTCTAGAATCTGGAATGTCCCTGAACTCCACAGCTACGCAGATGCTCTGGAAGATCTTCTGTCCCTTCCAGGATGCTACAAGATTACCTGGCTTAGGGATGTTAAGTGCCTTCTCTACAAACTGGGGCTAGGTGATGCTTGGGATAATAAATCAGCTCCCTCAAAACAAGTACTAAAAAAGGCATACTGGTCGTGGGTGGACAACGAAAGAACGTGCAATACTAATCACTGTAAATCTGTCGCCCAGTTTTTGTTAATTAAAGAACTCCCTTTTAGGGAACCCTATTTGGATTCTATCCACAACTCAGGTGACAGAGCACTGTACATTAAATTCAGGTTAGGTGTACTCCCTCTTGGCCAATTTACCTCAACCTGGAAACCGCCCTTACAAACTGTGCCATTTTGTCCCTTTTGCGAAATGAGGGTTGAATCTGTTGCACACCTCTTGTTCGAATGCAACACCTATGTAGCACCTAGAAAGTTGTGGCTGAGACCCTTATGCAGGAGTCTGGGAACAAGATCTCATTCAGAAGCTCTGCGTATATTGTGCACTGACGCGAGACCCTTTTTCGCCTGCTGTATGGCAAAATTCTTAGGCTGGGCCTGGCGCTTAAGAACTGCAAAAAAACTGTTGATACAGTAGTATGCTTTCTTCTATCTCTTAAAAAACTATTTTTGACTGTTTTTATATTGTATATTGTTAAATATGTTGCTCATTGTACTGCATGTGCCAATTATGTTTTTATTGTTGTGAAGTGCAGCTTTTATGATATGTTTTTATATCGAAATAAAGCTTACAATTAACAATTAACTAATGATGAGTTTGAACTTTTGCACCTGCTGAGTGCTTTCAGTTTTGCAAAACTCGTTTTTCTGCAATTTCGCGGGATTCACGGGGCGCGAACTTGCGCAAGATCGAATTCGGAAGCCGCAAATTCGTGCGAATATGCGATTTGTTTTTTTGCGGCGTGTTAGTTCGCAAGGTTTTGTGCGTTTTAGCGAGCCGCTTGTAGCGCAACGGCGCAAAGTTACCCTGACGGTCGTTCACGGGCGCGGCCATCTTGTTTGCATGACGTATTTCCGTTTCCGGGCGCGATGTGTAATCTCGCAAAGTGTGCGGCTCGCCAGTACAATTTTGCGTGTGATCGCGAGGAAAATCTCGCGCGAACTTACCCACGCGGTCGTGAACGGGCGCGGCCATCTTGTTTCTCATTCATTGCTATGGTACTGGGCATGCTTTCTGTATCCTCTCTGAATCTCTGCCATCATTTGCTTGTTTGAAGTTTTTTTTAATCTATTTTACTTATTATCTATCCCTCTATTTTTCTAGCTCTATATTTGTGTGTTTACTGCTACTTTTGGTTAATTTTAAACTACTTTTTTAAACTCTTTTCTTTTCTTCTTCCCTATTTTATTTCTTCTTTATTATTTAGCTTCCTTTCTGCCCAGACCATGGTAAAGGGAGCCGGGAAGCATCCTGAGAAGGGGAAGGGTCCCGCACCCCGTGCCCGGCTCCCGTGCGGGCGTTTGAGGGGGGAGACAGTCACAGCCCGGGAGATCTTTAGCGCGGAGGAGGTGGCCGCACTAGTCTTTTATGTCCAACGCCGCCTCCCCAGGACCATCATGGCAGGTGGCAAGATCGCTAGCGGCTACGGGATCCGGGAGCGCCGGAAGCGGTGGGAGAAGGTGTGCCGGGCCATGTACCAACACTCTCGGGTCCGGCGCACCTACAACCAGGCCACCCACCGTTGGACGGATCTCCTGGACCGGGAACGCGATCTGCTCGACCTGCTCGGCCTTGAGATCCCCGGGCTTGGTGAGTAGTAGTAGCTATTTCTTTACTACTCTGTTTTCTCCTGCTCTGTGTGTTATTATCTTGCAAATTTTTGTTTTTTACCAAGAGCAATAATGCTGCTGATTACATTGTAGGTAAATTATATTTCAAAATCTTCTGTGCATTTCAGGTGCACTGCTCTCCTTCTCAGTAGCCCTGCTACTATGCTTATTTGTTTTCGATTTTGTGTTCATTTCATTGGCCTGTGAAGTTATGCATGAGTGTAGTTTAAAGAAGTGCGTAATGCTAGACTCTAAGGGTCAGATTTTTAATTACCGGCGCATTCCTGCAAATTAGCAGGGATGCGCCAGTAATTGTGCGCCACGCCACCACCACCCATGGTGCGCCGTATTTACAATGCGGCGCACCATGGCCCCAAAACGTCACCGAAGCGTTACGCTTCTGTGCCGTAAAGGCGGCGCATTGCTGCAGTTGCGTCGCAACGATGGCGCAGCTCCAGCAATGCTCTGGGGTGCCCTATCTCTCCAATGCTTAGTCAAGCCGTACGTCTGCTTCAAGCAGGCGCAGGGTTTGAGTCACGCATCATTGTCCTCAAAGTGACTGATTGAAATCTTGTAGATTTCCCTCAGCCACTTTTAGGATGCGTTCCTGCGCAGGAACGCCCTCCCTTGCGCCGGAACGCCCCCTGATGGCGCAGGGCTTTACAACGTGATGCATCTCCCATATGCGTCACGTTGTTAATATACGCCGCACCATGGCACCTCTTTTGTTCTGCCGCTGCGTCACAAAAGTCACGCAACAATGGAGCAAAAGAGCCGCAAGGGTCTTCTAAATCAGCCCCTACAGACTCAAGTCCAGTCCTTCCTTTGTACACCTGACAATAAGAAGAAATAGTGGTGGTGTATTGATAGTTTGAGTATTTTAATAACTGGTTAATGTAGTAGGAAACTTTTTAGTATTGTCGCTGATCTGCAATCACGATGGACTTTGTCTGTCACTTCGCGTGCTGCGGACTGCTGCCTGTCAGTCCTAGGCGAACCTTTTTAGTAGTTTGTTTAGTGAGTTACATAAGAACTTTCCAAGTCGACGGTCCGCAAATCAAGCAATACTAATAACGTAGTAGACCACATGAGATACGTCAATATATCCCGTGGAATAGTTGTCTATTTGCTATTTCGCCAAAATATTTTGTTATTGTTCTTTTGAAATGTTTGATTTGGTTGACAAATATCATCCATGTTTTTTGGTCTTTCTTTCTTTCATGTTGTACATCAGCTCCCCCCAGGGGCAAGAGGGCATTGGAGGAGGCTGCTGCTGCTGCTAAACAGGATCGGTTAGGCGAGGGCTCCTTTGCTGGCCCCGGTAAGTTTTAATTTTAATATAGAGTACCTATTTTTTCCTAGCGTTCCTCATTCGATTTTTTCTAAATCATCTTTGATCTTCTTGTAGACTGTATCTAAATTCTTATCCTGCCTCGACTATGACTCCCTGTGGTATTACTAGATTATTCTTATTAGTCTGTCTGTGTAGCTAACTAAGATTGCACATTTGGCAATTCCATTGGACTCCCATTCTAGTCAGCAATAGCTCTATGCACTGAGTGCAGTCCACTGGGATTGTCCATAATGTCTTTTCAAGTCTTCTAAATGTTTATGCTTTGACAATTGCCAACAATAAAAAGGTGAATGACCACCAAGAAAGAATAAGATACTACTTTACTCTTGGTTTGGATAGGAGGACAATCCATTCTACTACTGTTACAGGGACAAATCTGCACAAACAGGACTATGGACACTGAATAGTGCATTGTTTATCAATTATAATAGGCGCAGGTAGACTTTCCACATACCTCAGTGGTATCAGACTTTGAAGAACCCCCAATCTCCTTACTGATTTGATAGTGTGGCAGAGTCATTTAGCTCCCGAATTCATCGATGATTGATCCCCAATGATGATTATCCAACGCAGGACAAGAGTACGGAGTCAGAGTCCAGAAGTGTCAGAGGCACGGACTCATGCTTGCAAATTGCAAAACCTTTTGCACATTCACTCATGACCAAAAACCACAGAGTCTATTTAAGTTTTAAAGCTTTATTAAAAGTAAAAATATTTATTAAAATCAAGCTTGTCATAAAACATAAACGGTTGATTAAAAATGGAAAAGTGCTTATACTCATTTTTTATTTCACACATTTATTGTGGGCGAGCCGAGCCCTCACCTGGTTTGAACTTTAATTTTTCTTTTTGGTGCTGAATCATTGGTCCCTTCGTCCTAATGATTTCTTCTTAGAAGTGAAGCTTCTGTCTGTTATAAGGAAAATGGTGCGTGTTAAAAGGCAAGCATTCATCAGTTGTGCCAAATAATGCTGCAAGACAACACACCCTTCCCTGGATAAACGGGCATTTTTACTTTAGAGTAGACAGTCACAATTTATTAGATTGGTTTCTCTATTCACATTTCTTCATTCCTAGACAAAATACTAGTGAGTGGTGTATGTCTATGACATCTAACATTCTTAAATGTACTTTGTAGGTGGAACATCTGGTGCCGGGCCCAGCGCGGAGGTGAAGGGAAGCTCTGAGGAGGAGGCTGTGCAAGTGCCGGACCAAACTGCTGTGCGGGTTGCCACGGTAGTGTCGGGCAGTGGTAAGCTCTTATATTCCTTACTTATTGAGATTGCAGACTGCATAGTGTGCTGCTCCCCGTGAGAAAACGTAAGGTTTGTCCAGATGAGAGACATGAAGAAGAATGATTGACATTTAGGGGCCTATTATGATGGCGGACGGACCTGAGTCCCTCCACCACCATAGAGTAGGAGGGACCATCCGCAGGGGCAGCGGCAGTCCCTCCGTGGTAATTAGGATGTGACCGCCACCCTGGCGGTCACATCCTGTATTTTTATCATTACGGCGGGTGCTGCTTGAAGCAGCACCCGCCGCAATGATAAAAATGTTAGTTGTGCATTTGCATGCACAAAGCGGAAGGCACCACGCGGTGCCTGCCGCTTTGTGCAGGCAAATGCAGGGGGGTACCATAGGTACCCCCCATGTGCACCCCTCACCCCCCCTTCACCTCTGGGGGCCCGCAACGGGCCCCCAAACAAAAATCTGTATGCCTTTGCACGTCGGAAATGCCGCCGTGTAAAGGCATGCTCCTCCATACATCCTAATATGGGTGGCGGTGTCTGATAGACATCGCCAGCCATGTTAGTGCTTTTCCGCCGCGGACGGGCGGCGACCGCGGCAGAAAAGCTGCGGACTGAAAAACGATCCCCCAGCCATCCTAATCTGGCGGGGGGTCTTTTTCAGTCCGCTGCGGATTTCCCGCATATTCCGGGCCGGGGGTGGATTCCGGCGGCCCGGAGGATGCGGGAAATCCGCAATCCTAATCTTCCCCATAGTTTGAATGGATGGATGCCTGGATCATGGTACTATCTGACTCTTAGATAGCATATAATAATAATAATAATACGTAATTTTGTATAGCGCGAACAGCTACCTCACGAGGAGGTGTCCCGGCGCTGAGAGAACAGGTGTTTAAGACCGCGGAAGCTGGAGAAGGTAGCATTTAGCGTGGCTGGGTAAACAGCCAGGTTTTCAGCAAATGTTTGAAGCAGACTTCAGATGGGGCCTGTTGGAGAGTGACGGGTAGTGAGTTCCATAGTTTAGCCACATTGGCCGAGAAGGTTCGTCCGCCCAGCCGGGCTCTTTTTGCTCTAGGGGCTGTCAGTCGCACTTGGTTATTGGATCTGAGAGAGCGGGATTGGGAGTACCTTGGTAGTCGAACTTTCAGGTAATTTGGGCAGTTTCCGTATATAGATCTGAAGGCCAGAGTAAGTGCTTTGAATTTTATTCTACTAGCAACTGGTAACCAATGAAGGGAAAGGAGGTACGGAGAGACTGAGTGCTTGAACGGAATCCTCATTAAAAGTCTCGCAGCGGCATTTTGGACCAGTTGTAGTTGCTGTATAAGGTACTTTGGTAGGCCCAAATACAGACCGTTAGCGTAATCCAGCCTGGATGTAACTGTGGCGTGGATTACAGTTTTTTCGGCAGCTAACTGGTAGAAGTCGAAGGATCTTACGTAGATTCCTCAACTTGCTCATACAGCAGCCAGCAACTTGCTGTATGTGTGAAGCAAAGGACAACTTATCATCCCATTGCACCCCTAGATTTCTTGCTGAATGGCTAGGCGAGGGAGCTTGACCCATCTCTGCCGGCCACCACAAATCAGATGGTGGGGGGGGGTCTTTGCCAAAGAAGATCACCTCAGTTTTACTAGTGTTGAGTTTTAGTTTATTAGTGTTCATCCAGCAGGCTACGTCTTGTAGGCACCCCTTGAAATTTAAGAAGGATGCCTCTGACACTTCTGAGTATGGGAACACCAATTGGGAATCATCGGCGTATGAGATTGCCTTGATCCCCCAATTGGCGATCAGCGTGAAGAGTGGATCCAGGTAAACATTAAATAAGAGTGGGCTCAAAGCCGAGCCCTGTGGGACGCCACAGCTCAGAGCTTTAGGTGTAGAAGAGACGTCCCTTAATGCCACCTTCTGAGTTCTTTGAGTCAGATAGGACTGTAACCACTCCAGTGCCTGATCCTGGATACCTATCTCCGCCAGTCGAGACAGTAGTATAGCGTGGTCGACCGTATCAAAGGCGGCCGACAGATCCAGGAGCACCAGCATCGCTGAGTCTCCCGAGTCCATCGACCACCTCACTGACTCTGCCACCTCAATTAAAGCTGTTTCGGTGCTAAATCCAGGTCGAAAGCCTGATTGCGTCTCGTGTAGAGTTTTATTGTATTCAATGAATTGATTTAATTGCCGCTGGATAACCTTTTCAAGCATTTTGCCTGGTGCTGCAAGGAGGGAGATCCGACGGAGATTATTGAGATCCTTAGGGTCCCCATTAGGTTTTTTCTTTAGGGGGAGGAGAGTGGCATGTTTCCAAATATTCGGGAACACCCCCGATGAGATGGACAGATTCCATATACGCTGAATAGCGGGGCCACAAAGTCAGCTATGCGGCTCCAGAGTTTAGGAGGGCAAGGGTCGTCTGGCGAGCCCGATTTGCAGCGACTTAGTTCTCGCTTGACCATATTTAGGTCTATTGAATCAAATTGTGTCAGGGTAGCACGGTTCGGTTTTAAACCCGCTAAATCGGATTTAACCGTGGTCTTCACTGGCCCAAAATACTAATATATGTGTATCTAGAGAGAGTAGACGGTCACTGGATGAACTAAGCAGTAAATTTGTTAGAGTTGGATGAAAGTACTTTGTTTCTACTTACTCCTTCTGAACTAAAGGTTAAATTAAAATGTGCATCCTGGGAACTCTGTTTTAAATTGGATATTGTTGCCCAACAAGGAAAAAAAGATAGCCTATTACTGTTAAACACATACTCACCAAAGCAGGCCCAACAATATCTTACTTGGAATATCCCCCATAGAGTCCGTAGGTTATGGTACCTTTTAAGACAAGATCTGCTCCCACTGAATCTCCTTTTTGCAAAGTGGTATGGATTATCTCCAATATGTAATCTCTGTTATAATGCTGTACAGGATCGCAATCATGTCTTGTTTGTTTGTCCAGCACTACGCCCATTACGCTATAAATGGTTAAAACCTATTTGTCTACAACTAGGAATTTTAAATGTAAAAACTTTTTTCCATGCACTTTATTGTCCACCAAATGAAATGTTTTGCTTCAGAATTTGTAACTTTTTTAAAGGGTTTTTAGATATTTATTAATGATACCTTGAGAAATGTTAGGTGACTGTTCGACCAGTGGATATGAAGTGATTCCTTTATCTTTTGTTCCTTTTGACTTTGTTGTAATCAATGATGTATAATTATGTGTTTATTTTATGTGGCCCTCTTTTGAGAGCCAAAACATAATAAATTTTGAACTTGAACTAAGTGTTACTTTGAAGAGCATGTAACACCGTACCCGCACGTCCGTCCCAGTGTAGGCAAGGAAAAGAAGTTGTAATTTTGACCAAATACTACCATGAATAGTAGCAGTAGTTTGTATTGCAAGCACAGCATATATCCGGCTATTACGATGGCCACTCACTACCTCTGTTACTAAGTTTAGTAGAACTCGGTCATTCATGTGTGGATGTATCACTGTTCACTCAATAAAAAGCAAAGCACCTAAAGTCATCCCATATGTAAGTAAATACATACCATGTGCAGTGATAAATAATCAGATTATTTATCTTCTTCATTTTCCTTTTCTAGCATTCATTGGCACTGTAGGGTGAAAGTTACATTAATTAAGCAGTAGCCCTTGTAACAGAGTATTCTCAGTGCCACCCGTAATAGAAAAGTAAGAGCATCACCACCTGCATGTACTGGACTGGTACAGTAACGCAAGTCTGTCTCACTCATCATGGCGGGCGTCTGTTTTCCTCGGGTGCAAGTTGACTGCGCTGGCATTATGCCGGCTTGCAGAAGTTAACATACCAATTTTGCTAAACAAGAGAGAAGAAGAAGAATAAGACTGGTGTACTGTCATAGTCGACTCTAATGGAGTGAGTCCATAGTGCTCGTAGAATTGATTCCTTAAACTCCCACTAATGTTAGAGCAAGGGTGAAGAAGTGGGAGGTTAGATAGATACTGGCCACAATAGTTATGTACTGCACTTGCAAGTTGCTAGTTCTACTGTGACACAACTTTCTGCTGAATCATTTTTTGTTAATCTTAAAGAGCATTGGTTACAGACTATGTCTTTCTTTCTTCATATAGATGCTCCTTCCAAACCAATCCGGAAGGAGCTGGCTAGACGGGCCCGGCAACGGAGGCTGGAGGCCACTGTTGCTGAATATCGCCGGCTGGTGGCCCAGGAGGAGGGGGACACGCAGTCTACCACAACATCTACCGGGACAGCTGCATCCTCCTCCGCTCCCTGGGTCACCCAGACGGCGCAGGCCTCCAGCGGTACGGAGCCAGGGTACCGCAGCTACCCGCCACCGCCGAGCAAAGAAATCAGCTGCCCCCCACAGCAGTTGCAAGAAACGCATGCACCGCCTTTCCCTGAGGGTTTCCTACCTCGAGCAGGAGCTGCTCAACACGAAAACCCTGCTCGAGACCCTCCGCAAGGAGCATTCCGACCTGGCCCGGAAATTCAACAGCAGCAGCCAGCAGTAGGAGGAGACTGTCCCTTGCCCCTTTTTTAAAGACTTCTGGGGGGTGGGAATTGGGAGTTGGGTTTTTTCACTTTTTTGGACTTTTCACGGACATTCGTTGGGGTTAGGGAGTGGGAGTGGGTTGGGTCTTGTGGGAGATTATTTTTGTCAGGGATATAAATATACTTTAAACTTTATCTTAGCATACGTGTTTTTTTACTGCTTTTGAGGCTGGTGGGTGGGGGTTTAACAGTAACTTTGTTTTGGTGACACTTAAGTGGCATCTTGATTCAAGTTGTGTAATTAATTGCTCAAATGTTTTCAAAACTAAGTGCCTCTCACAGAGTAAGTGAATTCAATAGTCCTAGGACTTTACTACTACTAGCGTCAGTCTCTCGTCTCTCCAAATACTCCATTATACTTCCTTCCCCCAAACGCTTATCTTACCTGTAATTTGTGTTTGGAAATAGGGCTAGGCACAGGGCTGGCTGCACGTCAAATGGCGAAATGGCAATCCTGGGCGGATGAAATGTCATCATTGGGTTGGTACTAGTGGTGTTACACAGTGGCAGTTGCAGCATCTGAAAAAAAAGAAAATGAAACCTTGTTTGTCCTTACCGTAGCATTAGAACAGTACGATAGAGAATATAGCAGGAGACAGTACACTAGAACAGTGCCACAATGTAGCCTAACAAATGGTAAAGTATTGAAAGTATAACTAGTACTTGCGTTGAATTTCTTTGACATTGGCTTCTACTACAAGAAATAGTACTGAAGGTGAAGGACACAGCAGCGTAATAATTTGCCACTTCTAGGAGGAGGATGTTCTTGATGACCTATCAAGTTGATGGTGGCATGGCGCACATGAAAATCTGCTTTCATTTGCCAATAGTGACTGAGTGTGAAGCTGAGTAAGTATAGAATATATCCTCGGATTCCTTCACCAGCCTGTTGCTATGACCTTATCCTCCCCAGCAAGTGTGTGGAATTATTGCTGTCATTTAGTCACACATCAATCAAAACCACACAGCCCGGGGGAAGAGGGTTAGGGTTTGTAAAATGGATGGGAATGGGGGATTTTGGGAAAGTTTTTTTGAGAGAAGAAAAAAAAGCACAGCATGGACAAACAATAATTGAAGATAAAGAAATCTTTGGGTACAAAGCTAACCATAAATCTTTTAAGTGACATAAAGGAAGTGCATGCACTACTGCATGCATTGTTACTGAAAAGTAAGTAGTACTTTCGACAACCATGAATGACAGAATACGACAGTACAGGGCTGCAGCGTTTTCACTTGCCTATCTCTGCACTCAGAGAAACACTTCTTACATTAAATTAGGTTTAAACAAGCATTTACAATGCAATGGTCTCGGCCTTGTTAAAGTTAGAGCTATTGGCATTGCTCATGACATTATTTTTATTTATGTTTTTGTTTTTAAAACATAAATAAATGGCATTGTCATTTACCATGCCAATAGCTTAATCGCTCGCAAATGCGAGACCTATTGCATTTGCACCCACAGAGACATTCACATAGAGCCACCCACACACACAGAGCCACACGCACCCACACACACAGAGCCACACGCACCCACACACACAGAGAGCCCCACACACACACACCTCTCTGCCCAGTAACGCCCTAGGGAACAGAGGCACAAACAAGCACTGGATGCAGGCTGTCATTGCGCATGATGTATATAGTTCACGCACCTGCAACGGAGGAGCATAACACAAGTATGCTCTGTTTAATGACAGCTAGGACTCAAATGTCGCGGGCTAGAAAAGTTATGTAAAGAGTTTGGCGAGCCACCGCGCCAAATGAATGGACATTCTACCCCTGTTTGTGCTCAAGATGAATACCTAGACATTTTTTCAAATATGACATTGTTTACATTAAATTGAATAGAGCACAATTTACATTCGCTCCTGTTTTGCCCAGAAGTTACCATCAGGTTTCAACTGGTGGTAATTTCCTGCACACAAGAATATAACCAGCGGGGCAGCACTCTCTGCTAAACACATATTTTTAGCTGTTAATTATATCGACCACGCCTCTTTGAGAAACCCTTACACCCCTCCTTCCCCCCGCGTTTTCACATCCCACTTAAAGCCCTGTCTAAACCCTCGGTGCATTCACCAGCCAGATATCGCTGTTGGGCAGCCTTTTTTGTTATCATTCGATTGCAATTGTTTTTATTAACTGTGCAAATAAAGTTTATTATTATGGACTGTTGGGCAGTTAGGAGTTGTGCGATGTTTATCACACCAGCTAATTAGCAGGTGGCATAACGTTTGCACCCCCTGGTAACTTTTGGCATGTCAAACCTGCTTAAATTAAATGGATAAAATAGTTTTAGTAGTTAGGGTGACATGGATTTTGGTGGATAAGGGGTGTCGATAAATATCAATAATCCTCCGAGGCATTGGTTGCCTGTCCATAAGGAGCATCAGGGGCACTGGATACATTTTTGAAAGTTTCTGTAAAGCTTTTGTTTATGCCACCCCGATCGACCCCCCACTTCAGGCGTGTGGCAGAGGTATGGCTATCAAGGGTGCAGCAGGTGCAGCCGCACCAAGTCAGGGGTGGGAAGAGGAGCCCTGTGTCCTCCAGATATGGCTGTACTTTAATATTCAGTGAGTTCCCTTGGACGCCTGTTTGCCATCCTTGCATTAGGGCTCAGTGCGCCCTTGCTACACACACAGTCTAGAAACTAACGTCCTCATGTACATTAGTTTCATTACTTTGGCGTCAATTAGGGCAAGGATGACCTGAACTCCTCTAACTAGATATTTTGGGGCAGCTAAGTAGAAACTGGATCTTAATAAAAAAATGTTGATTTGGGTTGCCATCTGGTCGTTCTCCACACAGCTGTTGGCATGAGCGGATTGTTTTAACTCTTAGTCAAATCTTATCGCAGTTTTACTTTGTATTTTCATGAAACAAAATTTTATAAGCCACACAAAACAATAAAGTCAAGGATGACCCGGACGCCCATAGCGGACGATTAGTTACCGGAGATCACCTCGCTCACTTCATCTCGATTTGGAGGTTATGACATGCATTCATGGAATAATTATCCAGCCCTGTGTTTTTAGATGTTTTCTTTTTCAACCACAGAAGCACATGCTGGTGAAAACACAGCCCGAATTTCTCCATTGACCACAACCACACTATGAACTTTTAATTCACTGTGTATAATTTGTGATAAATATGCATGTAACCTGCTCTGACTGAGATTCCCTTCAAAAAATATTAAAAGATATTGCCCTAAAATGTGCAAGTGTGAGATTTAATGGATTTAGTGATTTCAATAGAATCCAGAATTATGTGCTCAGCCACCTGGACTCGGCCCATATTTTCTTTTTAAAAAATCCCAAACCTTTAGAATATGCCATTTAAGGGTGTTCGATTTTCGATTTCAAGTTTGGAGTCCTTACGCTGGCAATGTTAACTCAATTAAGTTGACACACAAACTTGCAGTTCTTGTAGGCTTTGTATCTGTTTTTTGTAGCTGTATGCACTTAATAAATAAGCACATTGTTGAATGACTGACGTAAGGTACAATCCATTTTGACTTTGCTTGAAACTCGGGAAGCCCATACCTTTATTGTTGAACAAAATAGCATAAAATGAAATTGTAGGCGACGATCTGGCAGGTTTCGGACCCTGGGCTCCAACAGCTGCTGTCAGCTGTCCAGCATTAATCACAGCTGAGGGCGAGAGTGACATTCTTATTTTAAGGGCGAGTTCACCTCTTCTTGCCACCTGCACGGAATGCATGAGGTACTGCCACTTATGCAAAGCGGAAACTGTGGCAGGTAGGTCTAGGTTCCACTCTCTGGAGTTAGCTGTTGGCATTGGGGTTCGGTGGGGCCAACTCCCTCTGTGTCACTCTTCATAGTATTGAAACAAGCTCATTTAGCACACAGTTTCAGTTTCAGTGCCTAGACGCGCAAAAACGGGCTTCGAAGTGCTTCAGTTTGTTGCACACCTCCATTCCTTCTTCAATGCCTTATCCAATGAGCTGGACCGCGCTCCGTCCCGCAACATTAATTTTAATTTGTAGGGAACTGTGCCAACTGAATCTTTGCGCCGTGCTCTATTAACCCCCTAAGGTAAGACAATATACCGGCGCGTTCCATAGTGCAGTGCAGCGCTGCGCAAAGGTAGCACTGCACTGCTCGAGGCCCCATTAATCGATGCACGAGAGCTAAGACTTGATGTTTCCCTAGAATTGCCTTCCTATAAATGGATGGAACGAATTAAAAAAACACGCAAGCACATTTAATGCCAAGCTGATAGTATTGTAATAAAAAACGGGAGTTTTAAGCTTTAAGTTTTAAGCTGAGGAAAGGAATCTTGAGGGGTCCTGCCTACAAGATACATGGGGGGGGGGTGGGGTGGGGTGGGTAAGGGCTTCCATCTCAGCACCGCCCGTATACAGTGCCGATAGGGGGGACCCTGGAGGTCGGCGCCCCTGTTGCCCAGCTGCGGGGGGGGGGGGTTATTTCTACAACACCGGTCACATGCACTCCAACACTCACACGCTAGCCCACACACGAACACAGCCATACTAATGAAAACAGTCTCACGCACTTACACGTGCTCACACGGTCGGGCATTCAAAGGCCCACTACACCTTCACTCCCTCCCACCCAGAACCCTTGTATCCCTACTCACCATGACTCCAGCACGTCCCTCTCGGCCCGACTGGAGCTTCACGGAGTACAGAAGCGCGCTGAACAGTAGGGGAAGTGACGTCCCCTGACAAGGTGTTCTTACACTACTCCACCCCTATAGAAGTACCGACTGGAGAGTTACACACACACACATATGCTCCCATTAATGCCCTCCGAAGAGGTGGGATAGTGTCCACACAGAGACACACTGCCGCCGATGCGATGCCCACGGCTAAAAACATGCTACACGTTTCAAAGCCAAACAGTAGCTTGCTGAAGTGGCTGCTTAAGATAACATTCGCACTCAATGGCCACAACACGCCAAACCTTGCGCATATATAAAATGCGGGCCAAATGCTGTCAATGGCAATTTCCAGGAACTCGAACCCTGCGAGCTCCCAACGATCAATAAAAACGGGCGACACAACCGCACTCAGTTGTAAAATGCGCACTTCCCCAGCCAAAATTCACTCTGCCCCCACACTTAGCTGAAATCGATGTGAGCCTTCGACGGTGCTCGAATGCTCGTAACTCGCCGGTCGTAACCATGTTCCAGAGCCGATCCCCGCATAGAAGCGCATCGCTGGTGGAAACCATCCCCTACGCCTAGAATGGAACCTGCAGTGCAGCTCCTTCATCAGCTGCCGGCTGCGTGCAGTGCCTCGGAAGTAACACTATGACACAAAGTGAGAAAGAAACAAATGAAAACTTACCTGGAGTGGCAGCTGCGCTGATCCTCACCACAACAACACACAAAAAAAAATGGCGGCCGCTCAGCTCAGAATTTTTCGGAATTGGGGGCGTGGTTTGCTGTCCTGAGTGACGGACGACGTCACAGGGCTAAAGAATGCAAAAAATCACGCCCCCAAATCCGAAAAGGACGGGGCTTGTTTGGAGTGACGCATCTCTCCTCCAATGGCTGGCCTCTGTTTAGGAAGCCAGCCAATGGAGGAGAGACGGGGCAGGCAGGCGGGACCTACAGCGCTACTAAGACTCATTAAATCTCACGCCTAAGACTGCGCAAGCGCAGCCTTTTAGGCCTTCGACCTAAAAATAGCCGAAGTAAAACCTATAGAATGGCTGTAGGGATCAATTTAGAAGCAGAGACAGATCCAAGAAATGCAGAGTCACACTCATAGAAGTTCACAGCAATAACATTACTTAAAAAATAATTAGAAAAGAATGGATACTGTATCTGTATGTTGTTGTAGTTGTCCTGTTGAATTTGGTAAGTAAGTTGCACGCATCAAACCATTCCTCTTATTAGCGGCACTCCTCCATTCCAGCTGATGCTTCGTCCATCAATGTTGGTGACCAGAAGACACCCTGTCCACTGCCTGCCTGGCGGATGCTGAATTGCGGCTCGCTAATGTGAAGCCTGACTTCATCATTTTTTTCCCATTGCACAGACTGAAACCCGGCCTGTAATTATTGATGGAAAAACAGGAAGTGATATTAGAACACCACTGACTAATAAATATAAGGTATGTACGCTGTGTAGTGCAAAAAGTCACACTTTGAGTTTCCTAATAGACAGTACAATATTTTTGAAAGTGCGTACTCTGTCTGAGTCTCCTTTTGAAGGATAAATAAGTATGGGCAAATTAATTTAGCGGATCTTTCCCCTCAAGCTAGGTGTACTGTAAACTGTGTTTTAGAACAAAATTAGACCTTCCCAGCAGTGCTCCCACCCAGACCCTTACTAAAGCCAGTCGCAAAAATGTAGAAGACCCCCAATCAGATCTCAAAAAACGAGGCCTAGTAGAAAACTGGTGACAAAACGTACTTTGAAAGCAAAAGTAGGCCCAAATCCCCCCTTACCCACCGTGGATTGTATTCAAACCACTTGCAAGCAAGCAAAAGTATCCATACCCAGCATCGCTCCAAGACTCGCAAACCCCCCCACAAACAGGCCCCCACCCAAACACATGCAATACAAATACTGCTAACCCTAACGAGCCCTAAGTTAAAAATAGTGGCAAACGCTTTCTTTAACTTTGCCAAATCCCCCCTTTCCCACCATGGATTTTCTTCAAATCACTTGCAACCAAAATTACACATTTCCACGAGTGCTCTAAGACCCCAGAACTCAGTTGCAAAAATCTAGAACACCCAGAAACACATGCAATCCTGCTGCTAGGGCTAACCCTAACGAACCCTAAGTTACAAAAAGTGCCATCCGGTATAGACCTTCCCAGCAATGCCCCAAGACCCGCCAACCCACCCGCGAAAAAGCACAACACCCCCAAACAGCCAAAAAGGAAAATCTCATACTTATAATATTTTTTGGCCTTCTGTCCAAACGCGCTGTGCAGCTAGATCATAACGCCCGTTTTCCACCCTGGATTTCCTGAAAAGCAACTGCAATCAAAATTAGACTGTGCCAGCAGTGCTCCCAGACCCCAAAACCCACCCACAAACACCCGGAGCCCCCCAAAGAGCACCTCAAAGACAAGCAAGTCAGCAAAAACGCAAAAAGAATTTCGCCTCCGATTTGGTCCAAACCACTTTTATCCGGTATTAGAGCTTCCCAGCAATGGCCCCAGAGCCGTCAACCCAGGCGAAAACAAGTAGAAGACTCCCAAACAGCCAAAAAGCAAAAGTACAAAAATGGGGACTTAGTCATTTTCATGGCAATTTCCAAAATCACTCGCGCGCGCTCTGCAGCTAGGCCCAACTCCCCTCTGCCCCCATAGATTTGCTTCAAACCTCTTGCAATCAAAAGTATCCATAGCCGGGGGCGTGGCTAGCGGCCAAGCATGGCGGCAACGTGAAGCGGGAGCTCCTCGTGGCATAACGGCATTTCATAAAATCCGATAATCTAATCTGTTACATCGCCTGCCCGAAGTGGTGGTACCAGCTCAGGAACCGAAGCAGCACCATCTGATCCAACTCCGACGAAAATCGAGTGCCGGGAACTGTACTATCCGGCAACTGCGCAATAGGGCCTACGGCTGCCTGGCGGCATCGGCCTAGCGTACTTCTCGAGCCCCAGCGGAAGTGGGACCTTCCCGGATTGAACTCGGTGGCTGTTGCCGCCCCCCCCCCCTAGAAAGGGAAGCAAAGAGAGGCGCTTCAACACGAGCACTAATGGTGAGAGCCTCTGGGGGGTCGTTGAGACTTAAGTCGACAGGAGCGGCTGCCCAGGAGGGCGAGAAACCACAGAGACACCACAGCGGTAACTGCACAGTGAAAGTTTCCACACGGTGGGCGGCACCTCGGATCCCCATCGGACGCCATATTAGAGCTGAGGCCTGGTCGACGCGAGTAGAACGGGAGAAGAACGGACATGCCGGGAGTGCAGACGCCTTCTCGCCGTGGTAGTGGCGAACGAGACTATTCTCAGGGCTGCCGGAGACACGGTCCGGAGCCCCTGGTTCCCTGCACCTCGGAGCACCGCTGAAGCAGGGTGTCTGAAGTGACATTGGCGGCATCGGCCACACCCGGGAACGAGGTAACAAGGGAAGCCCCGGCAGATAACACGCCGGTTGGACTCTGAACGGACTCCAAACGCTGCACTTGTGGGGCGCCTGTGTGCTGGGTTAGAGGTGACTCGAAACGGACATTGACACCGCCCGGCCAACGCCTCAAATCACGGGACAGCGAGACACGACGCTACACAGTCTCGAGCCATGGCGGGCAAAGGGACCAGAAGCGCTTCGACACAGGCAAAACTGGATAAATTTGCCTATAGCCAACACGGACACTCCCAAGTCAGTGGGCGAAACTCCACAGGTGCTAACACAGCCACGGAAGGTACCAAAAAGGTGACATTGGAAGACATTATGAAGACTCTCTCAGAGGTGCAAACAACAGTGGGTTCCATTTCCTCAGAAGTTACCCTGCTGCGGGCGGACTTTCAGAAAATGGCCGAACGGGTGGCACAGGTCGAGGTGGTTACAAGGTGGCTTATTGAAGACACTTCAGAACTGCAAATAGCGATGGAACGCATGGAAAAGGTCACCAAAATGTTACAAGAAAAACTGGACGACCAGGAAGGGCGTTCCCGCAGAAATAACATACGCATACTTGGCCTGCCGGAAACGGAAGGGAAAGGAGCAATGGACCTCTACATCGAGGACCTCATAAAAAATAAACTGCAACCTAAAGGCCTGTCACACTTCTTCTCCGTTGAGAGGGCACACCGGGTGCCAGGGGGAACGCCCAAACCAGGAGCAACGCCGCGGCCTGTACTGGCTAGACTTTTTAATTTCAGAGACAGGGATGCAATCCTGCAGGCGGCAAGAGTTTCACCACCAATCAAGCTCCAAAATTCAACTCTGGCCTTCTTTCCGGATTACACAGCGGAGATGGCCAGGCGCCGGAAGTCCTTTACGGAGGTTAAAAAGGCGCTTCGAGACAGAGGCCTACAATACTCGATGCTGTTCCCTGCCAAATTGCGGATTGTGGCCGATGGAAAGGCTTGGTTCTTTGACAAGCCTGACGTGGTACGAGACTGGCTTGATGGTTGGAGAGAGGCGGGTCAACACCAACGTCCACACAGAGATCGGCCAGACCATCGTAACCGCAAGCCCACAAAGGAGCCGACCAGCCATCCTTCACATCGCGATGATACAGCGGGAGTGGAATCCGATCCGGAGCGGGACCCGCTTGACTCTGGGCAGCCGGCCCTGATTTAGATACGAACTCCCTGAGAGACAAAGCATGTGCGACATGAGGGACCCTGGAGCTGGTTAAGCCGAGTAGGGTGGGCAATAGCCGGTGCCTGTAGGGGACTCACCGACCCCACGAGCAAGTAAGATAGTTGGGAATGGGATGAAGCACTCTGCCAAGTTGGGGATGCGGGCGGGAAACGGTCCGTGGAGCAGGGGAGCAGGGAGGGGGGATGGAGGGGAAGTTCGAATGTTAATGTTATTGTTATTAGTCATCACATCTGTTTTATGGTATGCTATCACGCCACAAGCCACACGATCCTGGCACACTGACACTCGGCGCCATATCTGCGTTGATGACGGCCACCGATCATTTGCGACACTGATTACACGAACCAATGGCCCAACAGTTAAACGCTGCACCCGTTGAGGGCACCCCTGCGACGGCTGACGTGCCCCCCCTGCGCATGCTTACCTGGAATGTTAGAGGCTTAGGGGATAAAATTAAAAGGGGTCTAGTCTTGCAAGCCATTAAACGCCAGGGACCTGACTTAGTGATGATCCAAGAGACACACCTCGCTGGATCTACATGTAAAGCACTTAACAGACGAGGGTATGTAATGGCGGTGCATGCAGAATTCACAACAGGCTCCAGGGGGACTGGGATACTCATGAAAAAAGCATCATCTTTCCTGGTGGACCGCCGCAAGACGGATGATCAAGGTCGTTTTGCTGCATTACATGGACAATGGGAAGGGAGGCCTCTGAATGTGGTCTCCGTGTACATCCCCCCAGCACTCCAGTCTACGGCACTACCGGCACTGGGCAAATTTCTCCTAGACCTCCCAGAGGATGATACAATCATTGGGGGGGACTTCAAAGCAATAGTAGACCCCGTGCTAGACACCTTTCCCATGAGAGACCGCCCGAGGAGATCTGCCACGCTCCCTGGTTTTTTGGAGGCAATGGGCCTTACGGACGTATGGCGCCAGTTGAACCCAGCGACGACCCATTACACATATTACTCCGCAGTACACAATAGCCTTTCACGAATAGACTATTTCTTGTTTTTGGGGGTAGGACTGGGTTCGGTAGATAAAATAGATATCCACTATTTAAAAGTCCCTAAGATCAGGAAGAAACTCAAATTAGCAAGCACGCAATACTTTAATGAAAATAATGGGACGGTGTCCTCGCCCTCGGTACTTTGGGAAGCTTACAAAACGGTCCTCAGAGGGGAAGCGATAGCAGCGATAACAGGGCACAAACGGGATTCCAGACGTGAACTCACTGAACTGGAACTAGCACTTCACAACGGAAACGTCACACACATGTCAAATCCCACACCGGAGTCAACGCACTTACTACAACTCCGTCAACAACAATACCAAGACCATCTCAAAACGACCGTCAAGGGCTATCTGGCAAACACATTACATAGAATATATGATGTGGGCGATAAGGCTGGGAAAATGCTGGCATGGCTGGACAGGAGAGGGGGCAGTAACAGAGGTATACAAAGACTTTACACACATGACGGTCAACTGCAGACACACCCTGAGCAAATAGTGCGCACCCTGGCACGTCACTTTCAGGAGATATACACCCCAGATCAGGACGTCACTGCACAGACGGCGATAACTTCCCTCGAAAACATTACCATCCCCACACTCACACAGGAGGCACAGCAAGAACTAGAGATTGACCTGACAGAAGATGAAATCCAGTTGGCGATACAAACTTTACAGTCCGGTAAGGCACTGGGCCCCAACGGACTACCTGTAGAGTGGTATAAAGCAATGGCTCCTATACTAAGTAAACCGTTGCTAAATATGTATACCGAAAGCCTGGAAAAGGCGGTACTACCGCTTGACCAGCGCACAGCCACTATTGTGGGTATACCTAAGCCGGATAAACCACCGACTGCATGTACCTCCTACCGCCGCATATCGTTGCTTAACGTGGAAGCTAAAATCCTGGCAAAGATCCTGGCCAGCCGTCTGACACAACACCTACACGCACTGATACACCCTGACCAGTCGGGCTTCATGCCCCACAGGAGTACGGCAATGAATCTCAGGAGGGTCCATGGGGTATTGGCACGAGCGCACCTTCTTGCTGACCAGGCGGTGATCCTTTCCCTAGACGCCAAAATGGCATTCGATTTAGTAGAATGGGAATATCTTTTTGCAGTACTTACGCGTATGGGCTTTGGGCCGAAATATATTGCATGGGTGCGACTCTATACACATCACCGGTGGCGCAAGTAGTAGCAAATGGACACATTTCAGCATTGTTCCCACCGAAACGGGGGACTAGACAGGGGTGCCCGTTATCTCCCCTGCTCTTTGCCCTGGTGCTTGAACCGCTGGCGATCCTGATTAGAACAACACCACTATTTCGAGGTATCACGTGGGAGGAGGGGTGGGAAGATAAGATCTCCCTATATGCTGACGATATGCTCATTTACATGATTGACCCCAACAACGGGATCCCGGCCCTGTTGCATCTCTGTAACACACACGGGAAATCGTCGGGTTACACCCTGAACTGGTCTAAGTCGGTAGTGTACGTGCTCAGAGGCCCGGAACCATTGTTACGGGAAGACTGCCCCTTGGCCTTAACAACGACCTCCTTTAAGTACTTGGGTATCTTCATCACGAATAATGCCACTGACTTCTTTGACGCAAATTTAAAGCCACCTATGGATCGCCTACGTGCAGACGTTAAGCACTGGGCGACCTTGCCCCTGACCCTCCTTGGGCGGGCGGCTCTGTATAAAATGATGGCACTCCCTAGATTTCTCTATGTGCTGGAAAATACCCCTTATTTGGTTGCACCGCACTATTTTAAACAAGTTGCGACGCTGGTCTCCAGCCTACTCTGGAACAATGGCCCGGCACCTATAGCGCATGACAAACTGGTGAAAAGTTGGTTTGAGGGAGGGATTGCACTACCCAACGTCCAATTATACTACTGGGCGGCCCAACTTAAGATAATCAATCAGTGGATCCACACCCCACGAGAGGACCCAGCATACAAAGCGGATTTGGCTCAACTGGGAACAGACGGCATGCTCTCCGTTCTATATAACAAATCCCAAGTTAGAAAACTAGTTGGCCCGACACAGCACACAGCAGCATTGTGGCATATAGCACAAACACGGTTGGGCTGGACAGGGAAACTCACCAAAATGACGCCACTGTGGGATGCGAAATCATTGGGTAATCTCAGATCATGTAAAGGGTTCACACAGTGGGACCACATAGGAATCTCCACGATAGGGGACGTGTGGGAAAAAGGCACAGTGATTGCGTTTGCACAACTCCAACAGCAATACGGTTTAGGCCCCACAGAGACGTTCAGATACGTGCAGATACGTCACGCGCTACTCCAAGCAATCCCGCCAGATACTGAACTACCAGAATCCTCACCACTAGACGATAGACTGCTGACGGACTTTATGCCACAAAGTGCAACCTCTCTCACATATAAAAAGCTGGTTAACAACCTGGCAGACCCCACATTAAAACTTAAAGAGAAATGGGTGGGGGAAATAGGAGAGGTAGATGAATGGGAGTGGAATGAAGCGCTTGCCTCGCCAAGAGGAGTAGGCATCTCGGCGAAATTCAGATTAGTGCAACTCAAAATTCCCCACCGCACTTACTATACTAGAACGCTACTTCACAAGATACAAAGGGCACCACACCCCTTCTGCCTTAGGGGATGCGGGGAGGAGGGGAATCTATTCCACACTCTATGGGATTGCCCGCAAATACAAGAATTCTGGAAGCAAATTATGCGCACTGTATCCCAAGCCCTTAAGATCTCTATCCTGCCCGAACCCCGCAAATGCCTGTTGAACATTTGGGACCCCAATGATCTGGACAGATATGGCCTGCTGTGGGCCACACTAGCCATTACAGTAGCCAAGAGGGACATTGCGCAAAAATGGGGTGTTCCGGAACTACCTACGGCGGCTAGATGGGCCAGAAATATGGACTTGCTGATGGTGATGGAAAGGGCGGTGTATGTGCTTAGGGCCTGCCCCCGGAAATGGAACAAAATCTGGGCACCTTGGAATACTTATAGGGGGGAAATTTGTGAACCCTTGCCAGAAAACGAAGATCTAGACTCCGAAGGGGAGGATGAGTAAGGAGGTGGGAGCTTGGTATCTTCCTGCACCGTGTTGTAGCATGACTGTAGCTTAATCGTGAACCAAATTGTAATTGTGCTGGGTGGCTAAGGATTGATGATGTGTATATGAAACATACTAGAATGCGATGACAAATAGTTGGGTTTTCTTTTCTTATATTTCCAATTAATCGTTCTTTGCAAATAAATGATCACGATTTGAGGGTTAAAAGGATATGCCGTATATAATATGTAACAAACACGTTATGCTCAAACTGCTGTACTAAAGACAATTGGTATTAACCATCCTGGTTACTGTTGGGACTACACTTAGTATATGCTAAATTAAACGTTATTATATTGTTCTACTGGAACATGACTGCACAGAAAACGATGATGAATCCTGATTGCGATTTTGTGTATGTAATTTATGCCTTCATGTCAATAAAGATTAAAAAAAAAAAAAAAAGTATCCATAGCCAGCAGTGCTCACAGACCCCGAAACCCACCCACAAACACCAGGAAGCCCCCCAAAAAGGCCCCCGAAAACGCTACATTGAGCGAAATGTCAGAAATAGGAAAAACTTTTTCCTCATGGATTTTGTCCAAACCACTTCTATCCGGTATTAGACCTTCCCAGCAATGCCCCAAGAGACCCGCCAACCCACCCGCAAAAAAGCACAACACACCCAAACAGCCAAAAAGGAAAATCTCATACTTACAATATTTTTCGACCTTCTGTCCAAACGCACTGTGCAGCTAGGTCATAACTCCCGTTTTCCATCATGGATTTCCTGAAAAGCAAATGCAATCAAAATTAGACTGTGCCAGCAGTGCTACCAGACCCCAAAACCCACCCACAAACACCCGGAACCCCCCCAAAGAGCACCTCAAAGACAAGCAAGTCAGCAAAAACGCAAAAAGAATTTCGCCTCCGAATTGGCCCAAACCACTTTTATCCGGTATTAGAGCTTCCCAGCAATGGCCCAGAGCCGTCAACCCAGACGAAAACAAGTAGAAGACCCCCAAACAGCCAAAAAGCAAAAGTACAAAAATGGGGACTAAGTCATTTTCATGGCAATTTCCAAAATCACTCCGCGCGCGCTCTGCAGCTAGGCCCTAACTCCCCTCTGCCACCATGGATTTGCTTCAAACCTCTTGCAATCAAAAGTATCCATATCCAGCAGTGCTCCCAGACCCCAAAACCCACCCACAAACACCAGGAAGCCCCCCAAACAGGCCCCCGAAAACACTACATTGAGCGAAATGTCAGAAATAGCAAAAACTTTTTCCTCATGGATTTTGTCCAAACCACTTCTATCCGGTATTAGACCTTCCCAGCAATGCCCCAAGAGACCCGCCACCCACCCCGCAAAAAAGCACAACACCTCCAAACAGCCAAAAAGGAAAATCTCATACTTACAATATTTTTCGACCTTCTGTCCAAACGCGCTGTGCAGCTAGGTCATAACTCCCGTTTTCCACCATGGATTTCCTGAAAAGCAAATGCAATCAAAATTAGACTGTGCCAGCAGTGCTCCGAGACCCCAAAACCCACCCACAAACACCCAGAACCCCCCAAAGAGCACCTCAAAGACAAGCAAGTCAGCTAAAACGCAAAAAGAATTTCGCCTCTGATTTGGTCCAAACCACTTTTATCTGGTATTAGAGCTTCCCAGCAATGGCCCCAGAGCCGTCAACCCAGGCGAAAACAAGTAGAAGACCCCCAAACAGCCAAAAAGCAAAAGTACAAAAATGGGGACTAAGTCATTTTCATGGCAATTTCCAAAATCACTCTGCGCGCGCTCTGCAGCTAGGCGCTAACTCCCCTCTGCCACCATGGATTTGCTTCAAACCTCTTGCAATCAAAAGTATCCATAGCCAGCAGTGCTCCCAGACCCCGAAACCCACCCACAAACACCAGGAAGCCCCCCAAACAGGCCCCCGAAAATGCTACATTGAGCGAAATGTCAGAAATAGCAAAAAAAAATTCCTCATGGATTTTGTCCAAACCACTTCTATCCGGTATTAGACCTTCCCAGCAATGCCCCAAGAGACCCGCCACCCACCCCGCAAAAAAGCACAACACCTCCAAACAGCCAAAAAGGAAAATCTCATACTTACAATATTTTTCGACCTTCTGTCCAAACGCGCTGTGCAGCTAGGTCATAACTCCCGTTTTCCACCATGGATTTCCTGAAAAGCAAATGCAATCAAAATTAGACTGTGCCAGCAGTGCTCCGAGACCCCAAAACCCACCCACAAACACCCAGTACCCCCCAAAGAGCACCTCAAAGACAAGCAAGTCAGCTAAAACGCAAAAAGAATTTCGCCTCTGATTTGGTCCAAACCACTTTTATCCGGTATTAGAGCTTCCCAGCAATGGCCCAGAGCTGTCAACCCAGACGAAAACAAGTAGAAGACCCCCAAACAGCCAAAAAGCAAAAGTACAAAAATGGGGACTAAGTCATTTTCATGGCAATTTCCAAAATCACTCCGCGCGCGCTCTGCAGCTAGGCCCTAACTCCCCTCTGCCACCATGGATTTGCTTCAAACCTCTTGCAATCAAAAGTATCCATATCCAGCAGTGCTCCCAGACCCCAAAACCCACCCACAAACACCAGGAAGCCCCCCAAACAGGCCCCCGAAAACACTACATTGAGCAAAATGTCAGAAATAGCAAAAACTTTTTCCTCATGGATTTTGTCCAAACCACTTCTATCCGGTATTAGACCTTCCCAGCAATGCCCCAAGAGACCTGCCACCCACCCCGCAAAAAAGCACAACACCTCCAAACAGCCAAAAAGGAAAATCTCATACTTACAATATTTTTCGACCTTCTGTCCAAACGCGCTGTGCAGCTAGGTCATAACTCCCGTTTTCCACCATGGATTTCCTGAAAAGCAAATGCAATCAAAATTAGACTGTGCCAGCAGTGCTACCAGACCCCAAAACCCACCCACAAACACCCGGAACCCCCCCAAAGAGCACCTCAAAGACAAGCAAGTCAGCAAAAACGCAAAAAGAATTTCGCCTCCGAATTGGCCCAAACCACTTTTATCCGGTATTAGAGCTTCCCAGCAATGGCCCAGAGCCGTCAACCCAGACGAAAACAAGTAGAAGACCCCCAAACAGCCAAAAAGCAAAAGTACAAAAATGGGGACTAAGTCATTTTCATGGCAATTTCCAAAATCACTCCGCGCGCGCTCTGCAGCTAGGCCCTAACTCCCCTCTGCCACCATGGATTTGCTTCAAACCTCTTGCAATCAAAAGTATCCATATCCAGCAGTGCTCCCAGACCCCAAAACCCACCCACAAACACCAGGAAGCCCCCCAAACAGGCCCCCGAAAACACTACATTGAGCGAAATGTCAGAAATAGCAAAAACTTTTTCCTCATGGATTTTGTCCAAACCAATTCTATCCGGTATTAGACCTTCCCAGCAATGCCCCAAGAGACCCGCCACCCACCCCGCAAAAAAGCACAACACCTCCAAACAGCCAAAAAGGAAAATCTCATACTTACAATATTTTTCGACCTTCTGTCCAAACGCGCTGTGCAGCTAGGTCATAACTCCCGTTTTCCACCATGGATTTCCTGAAAAGCAAATGCAATCAAAATTAGACTGTGCCAGCAGTGCTCCGAGACCCCAAAACCCACCCACAAACACCCAGAACCCCCCAAAGAGCCCCTCAAAGACAAGCAAGTCAACTAAAACGCAAAAAGAATTTCGCCTCTGATTTGGTCCAAACCACTTTTATCTGGTATTAGAGCTTCCCAGCAATGGCCCCAGAGCCGTCAACCCAGGCGAAAACAAGTAGAAGACCCCCAAACAGCCAAAAAGCAAAAGTACAAAAATGGGGACTAAGTCATTTTCATGGCAATTTCCAAAATCACTCCGCGCGCGCTCTGCAGCTAGGCGCTAACTCCCCTCTGCCACCATGGATTTGCTTCAAACCTCTTGCAATCAAAAGTATCCATAGCCAGCAGTGCTCCCAGACCCCGAAACCCACCCACAAACACCAGGAAGCCCCCCAAACAGGCCCCCGAAAATGCTACATTGAGCGAAATGTCAGAAATAGCAAAAAAAAATTCCTCATGGATTTTGTCCAAACCACTTCTATCCGGTATTAGACCTTCCCAGCAATGCCCCAAGAGACCCGCCAACCCACCCGCAAAAAAGGCACAACACCCCCAAACAGCCAAAAAGGGAAATCTCATACAATATTTTTCGGCCTTCTGTCCAAACGCGCTGTGCAGCTAGGTCATAACTCCCGTTTTCCACCATGGATTTCCTGAAAAGCAAATGCAATCAAAATTAGACTGTGCCAGCAGTGCTCCCAGACCCCAAAACCCACCCACAAACACCCGTAACCCCCCCAAAGAGCACCTCAAAGACAAGCAAGTCAGCAAAAACGCAAAAAGAATTTCGCCTCCTATTTGGTCCAAACCACTTTTATCCGGTATTAGAGCTTCCCAGCAATGGCCCCAGAGCCGTCAACCCAGGCGAAAACAAGTAGAAGACCCCCAAACAGCCAAAAAGCAAAAGTACAAAAATGGGGACTAAGTCATTTTCATGGCAATTTCCAAAATCACTCCGCGCGCGCTCTTCGGCTAGGCCCTAACTCCCCTCTGCCACCATGGATTTGCTTCAAACCTCTTGCGATCAAAAGTATCCATAGCCAGCAGTGCTCCCAGACCCCAAAACCCACCCACAAACACCACCTAACTCCCCTCTGCCACCATGGATTTGCTTCAAACCTCTTGCAATCAAAAGTATCCATAGCCAGCAGTGCTCCCAGACCCCAAAACCCACCCACAAACACCAGGAAGCCCCCCAAACAGGCCCCCGAAAACACTACATTGAGCGAAATGTCAGAAATAGCAAAAACTTTTTCCTCATGGATTTTGTCCAAACCACTTCTATCCGGTATTAGACCTTCCCAGCAATGCCCCAAGAGACCCGCCACCCCACCCGCAAAAAAGCACAACACCCCCAAACACCCAAAAAGGAAAATCTCATACAATATTTTTCGACCTTCTGTCCAAACGCGCTGTGCAGCTAGGTCATAACTCCCGTTTTCCACCATGGATTTCCTGAAAAGCAAATGCAATCAAAATTAGACTGTGCCAGCAGTGCTCCGAGACCCCAAAACCCACCCACAAACACCCGGAACGCCCCAAAGAGCACCTCAAAGACAAGCAAGTCAGCAAAAACGCAAAAAGAATTTCGCCTCCGATTTGGTCCAAACCACTTTTATCTGGTATTAGAGCTTCCCAGCAATGGCCCCAGAGCCGTCAACCCAGGCGAAAACAAGTAGAAGACCCCCAAACAGCCAAAAATCAAATGTACAAAAATGGGGACTAAGTCATTTTCATGGCAATTTCCAAAATCACTCCGCGCGCGCTCTGCAGCTAGGCCCTAACTCCTCTCTGCCACCATGGATTTGCTTCAAACCTCTTGCAATCAAAAGTATCCATAGCCTGCAGTGCTCCCAGACCCCGAAACCCACCCACAAACACCAGGAAGCCCCCCAAACAGGCCCCCGAAAGTGCTACATTGAGCGAAATGTCAGAAATAGCAAAAAAAAATTCCTCATGGATTTTGTCCAAACCACTTCTATCCGGTATTAGACCTTCCCAGCAATGCCCCAAGAGACCCGCCAACCCACCCGCAAAAAAGGCACAACACCCCCAAACAGCCAAAAAGGGAAATCTCATACAATATTTTTCGGCCTTCTGTCCAAACGCGCTGTGCAGCTAGGTCATAACTCCCGTTTTCCACCATGGATTTCCTGAAAAGCAAATGCAATCAAAATTAGACTGTGCCAGCAGTGCTCCCAGACCCCAAAACCCACCCACAAACACCCGTAACCCCCCCAAAGAGCACCTCAAGGACAAGCAAGTCAGCAAAAACGCAAAAAGAATTTCGCCTCCGATTTGGTCCAAACCACTTTTATCCGGTATTAGAGCTTCCCAGCAATGGCCCCAGAGCCGTCAACCCAGGCGAAAACAAGTAGAAGACCCCCAAACAGCCAAAAAGCAAAAGTACAAAAATGGGGACTAAGTCATTTTCATGGCAATTTCCAAAATCACTCCGCGCGCGCTCTGCAGCTAGGCGCTAACTCCCCTCTGCCACCATGGATTTGCTTCAAACCTCTTGCAATCAAAAGTATCCATAGCCAGCAGTGCTCCCAGACCCCGAAACCCACCCACAAACACCAGGAAGCCCCCTAAATAGGCCCCCGAAAACGCTACATTGAGCGAAATGTCAGAAATAGCAAAAACTTAATCCTCATGGATTTTGTCTAAACCACTTCTATCCGGTATTAGACCTTCCCAGCAATGCCCCAAGAGACCTGCAAACCCACCCGCAAAAAAGCACAACACCCCCAAACAGCCAAAAAGGAAAATCTCATACCTACAATATTTTTCGGCCTTCTGTCCAAACGCGCTGTACAGCTAGGTCATAACTCCCGTTTTCCACCATGGATTTCCTGAAAAGCAAATGCAATCAAAATTAGACTGTGCCAGCAGTGCTCCCAGACCCCAAAACCCACCCACAAACACCCGGAACCTCCCCAAAGAGCACCTCAAAGACAAGCAAGTGTGGTACTTAAAATTCTGGACTCTGCTATTCAGTGGTACCGAAGCTCTGCACTCGTGTCATAAATATCATCGTATCATGACGATTTTTGTACTAGCAGACAGGTAATGGCTTAAATACTATACATAAGTATTTTCGCCATGTTCGAGTGACGAAATCACCCTGAAATCGTAGTTTTTGTCTTGGTCCCTCGGGTTCCATTTTGTGAGCGGCATCCATTTTGTGATTGCCCTTTACATAGCCAAATAACTAAGGCCGAATTCGATCTAAAAGGACACGTACACCTCTGCTGACTCCTCTGTGACCTGGGCGAGCTGACTCCACTGCCTCAAGCCAAACCTGTTCGCGCAGTTCCTCTCCCAGTGGCCGAACGAGATTAGTATCAAGGCACAACATGTCATAAACCGTTCATCACACACAAACTATGCTTAATCTCACACACACCTATCCCTGTTTCTTCTTTATGACCTGTTTTACGAGGAGGAGGTGCCCGATTTTATTAGGGGTCCGTCGATATCAGATGAAAGTTCTGGGCCTTGCCGGGTAATCTATCATGGACTGGACAAACTGAAATGTGGGCTGGTCATCATGACTCTGCTTTTTCTTTGTAGTAAAAATATTTGTATGGTCAACTGTAAAATCAGGAATGTTTTCCTGAAGCTTATTATTTCGTATAAAAAGAGAAGGCTGGTTCTGTAAATTCGAGCAGTCTCCTGAGAACATACATGCTGTTGTACTTCTAGGATACCTGTTACTGGTTGCAGCCAATAAATACGATCTTTGACTTCACCTAGAAGACTCTGTGTTTCTGTAGTCTGAAACAGGAAGGACTCAAGGTCTTTGGGTGTTCTCCCTGGCACTGCCGGGTCCATAAAAACCCGGTACCTCAGTTGGCGCCCAACGTGGGGCGGTACAGCGGTACCGGTCCAAGCCAGAGGTTCGTGAGGAGCTTCGTGTGAAGAAGCTGGAGGACGGCCAACCACTTCAGCGACCCCTGTATGTCGACGTGGTCCGAAGGTCTTTGCTGCAAGGTTCCCCGCGTCCCGACGGCTACAAAGGACTGCTGCCCTGACTATCGCCCTGTTTTGGACCCTTGATGATTGGTAGAGCGAAACGATAGACGAGTCTTCTGGTGACGTCATCGATACCTCAGTTAAGTATAAGTGGAGCGTCTCCCAGTCCTTAGTTTGGTTCTTAGTTTGGTATCCCTTTGGGATCGCTTTGATTTGGAACTTACAAGTGCCAAAGCCGAAGGACTCGTGCATTCACAAGACTATCGTATTCGATAATCCTTTGAAGTTTGAAGCTAGACTAGAGAGCGAAGATGCCTGGTCTTAGCAGACTTGGGAATTTGTTTTGTCTTGGTTGTAGTAGGGACTCCCGATTGGAGGACTCGTGTCCGGTTCCTCCGATTGGAACTCCAACATATGAGCTTTATGTGAAGCATGGCGTAGGCCCTATCACATATAACGAAGTATGGATCCGATACACTAGAAAGGATGATGTTTTAAAATGGCCCCAATACGGTACCTTTGACACAGAAATTTTGGATAATTTAGAGGTTAAACTTTTTAAGAAGAAAGCCCGGCCGGCGATGTTTGACTCTTTTCGCCTATGGCGCAAAGAAGCCAAACAGAAAGAAATGAAATTAGCGAAGAAAAATAAACGAGAACGAGGGATGTCAATAGTACAAGCTGCTGTTGCATTTAGGGATAATGAAGAAGAGCAAGAAAGCAAACAGATGAAAAGAGCGAAGAAATTAGCGGTAGATAGATGCTACCCAGCCTTGCCAACTAAAGAACTGGAAGCAAGGAACGATCTTGAGAAAGATCCGTTAATGTCACATTTCCTGAGTTCACCACCCCCTTATGCACAGAATGCTACGGCACCTCCGCCACTAGTCTTGGCCGTACAACCCCCGAATGTTGTGCCACCTGTGATTCCTCCACAACCAGCTCCTCTTCCGTTGGTTGCCGTTCCTTTGGCGCAGCCTCCTCAGGGGCCGCCAACTTTGCCTTTGCCTGCTACTTCTACGTCTGTTCTTTTTTTTTTTTTTTTTTTTTGTAAGACCTTTATTGCAAATACGTGCTTATACACAGCAGTGTGCCCACAACCCTATACAGGGCCGGCCGC
This sequence comes from Lissotriton vulgaris, assembly GCF_964263255.1. Lineage (NCBI taxonomy): Eukaryota > Metazoa > Chordata > Amphibia > Caudata > Salamandridae > Lissotriton > Lissotriton vulgaris. The sequence goes on from NC_141691.1 coordinate 1,106,156,183, forward strand.
TACCGGATCAACAATTAGCAATTAGAAAGCACATATCAAATGACATCGTGCGAGCGCATACAAAGATCGCAGAGGGTAATAATATGTCACAATGCAAACCCAGGCCGTCCTCCGCAGTCGCATCTCGCTCTTCACATATAGTCTTATTTTACAGTTTTTAAACCCAACTTGAACAACCCCCAACCCCCCATCCCAAACATTCCCGGTCCCAGTCGCAGTGAAAGTCCAGTTAAGTAGTACAGAATGACAGATTAATCCAGAAGGTACTGAAGACATCCTCAGTGGTCAAGCAAGCTGTGCAATCTCGGACTCAAAACCTCGCATGAGTCCAGTCAGTGGTTGAGCACCATCAAACCCACTGAACCAGACAGCCCCTCTGCACGGTTCTCCTACAGCAAATGGGAAGAACAACTCATTCCCGGCAACGTCACAGCACATCCATTCAGGTAGGCAAACACTCAGGCTCTCTATCTCCCGGCAACAGACCCTCACCCTCAGCGTCGGAAGCATCATCATCCTCCAGAGATAGCATATACGCAGTGTATGGAGCCCAAATGTCGCGCGGACGCGATCTCATCGGCAGAGCTTCAGCATAGCAAGTCAATTGGTCCCTGCAGTAGGCCATATCTCTTAGCCACAACTGGACATCAGGCGCTCGTCTTCCACCCCACACCATAGCCACCCTCCGCTTGGCAAGTTGCAACGCCAGAAGAACCAACCTCCGCTCCCCACTAGGCACACCAGAGGCGAGCCCCAGCAAGCAAAGGCGTATATCCAACGCAACCTCCGTAGTCACCATCTTAGTCAGTGCCTCAGTCACAGCCACCCAGAAGTCATACACTCGTGCACACCCCCATGCCAAATGCACGAAATCCGCATCATCTTCTCCACACCGGACACATTGAGCAGAGTCGCGTAACCCGTACCTAGCTAGCTGCGTGGGTGTGTAATACCATTGATGCAGAAATTTAAAATGTAATAGGCGAAAATTGCCGTTGGCTACATATCCCCCAGTCATGGAGCAGCATTCAGTCCATTCATCATCCGCTAATGGCTCTGGCAGACATTTATCCCATCTGGCTCTAGCCAGTTCTGCACCCCCTCCTTCGTCCTCCTGAGCAGCGCGGTATAATCTGGAAAGTAATTTAACTCTGTCAGTCACGGTGTAGAGTAACTGCAAGGCCCCCAATGCTAAAGGCTCCTCCGGATATGTAGGGTATAAGGAGTGTATAGCCGCCCGAAGTCTGACATAAAGGAAAGTAGCCATTTCCACATTCGTGGATCGCTCCGTCACAGTCTGCAACGAGAGGAACGTGGCCCCTGGGAAAAGGTCACCCATAGTGTGCAGTCCAGCTCCCTGAAGAATCTGTAGACCACCGATTTCGCCCGAAACCGATACTTCGGAATGGTATAATAGCGGCATGTTTGGGGCATACAACGGCAACCTGCCCGCTCTCCTACCCAGCTCCCGCCACGCATTCGCCGTGGAGCGCACCGTGTCCACCTCGCCCTTTTCGAATACAGAGTGATTGTTACCCATCATAGCCCGCAGTGGGTACGGGAGAACAGAACTGGCTTCAAGCGCCACATGCGGGGTATACGGGGGCGCAGACACCCAATATGCAGCAAAATGCGCTTGTGCACACAAATAATATAACTTCATATCTGGCACAGCGTAGCCTCCCAGAGTGTATGGTTTAGTCAGCACATCCCACGCCACTCGTGGCTTTTTCCCAGCCCAGGTTAACGTGGTCAACAAGGATCTCAGCCTGGCAAAGAAGTGCGACATCAGCGGAAGCGGTATGTTAACAAAAAGGTATAAAAATTTTGGGAGCACGACCATTTTGATTAAAGACACACGATCTGCAAGGGTGAGAGGGAGCTTAGTCCATCGAGCTACCTGATCCTCCAGCTTGGATATCGCCACGCCATAATTGGCTCTAATGACTTCTTGACTATCTCGATGAACCCAGATCCCAAGGTAGCGCACCGAGTCCTTCGCCCATTCTAGTGGAAACTCCAAGGGAAACGGTAGGGTAACATCAGTGAGTGGCAGCATAACAGACTTATCCCAGTTTATAGTCAGACCCGAGTGGTGGCCAAACCGTATGAATTCTCTAAGGATAGATTCTAGATGACGAGCAGGCTCGCGCACATAAAGTACCATGTCATCGGCATACATGGATACAGTCAGCGAGCGAAGGGGGAACTTTAGAGCTGCGTCAGCATACCGCTGCCTTAGAACACAGGCCAGGGGCTCCATCACAATGGCGAACAGCAAAGGTGAGAGGGGGCACCCCTGCCGAGTGCCTCTCTGTACCGAGAACGAGTTCGAGACGTGTCCGTTAACCCTCACCCGCGCTATAGGGTTAGTATAGAGAAGAGTCACCAACGATGTGAAAAAGAATGGAACCCCCATCCGATGCAAAATGGCTATCATATACCGCCATGCGACTGAGTCGAAGGCCTTCGCGGCGTCAAGCATGACAGCCACCGCCGCCAGCTCCGGTTTGAGCAGATGTAATACAGCAAAAAGAGCCCTGAGATTGTGGGTGGTAGACCGACATGGTACAAACCCCGACTGATCAGGTAGTATCATTACCGGGAGGAGCAGTTTCAGCCTAGTAGCGAGCACCTTGGCTATGATTTTAACATCCGTGTTCATGAGGGAGAGAGGCCGGTACGAGTCACACTGGTTAGGAGGTTTCCCGGGCTTTGGCAATGCAACTAGTAGCGCCTCCCTCATTGTAGTTGGAAATTGGCCCTGCTCTACCGCTTCCTCCAGCACCATCGCCAGGTGCGGGAGAAGAAGATCGACATACTCTTTATAAAATTCAGACGGGAGACCATCTGTGCCAGCAGCTTTCCCATTAGGAAGCGCAGCTATCGCCTCCCGAAATTCCTCCTCCGTGATGTGGTGCATTAGGAATTCCTGCTGTCCCCTTGAAAGCCAAACCAAAGCTATATCCTCAAAGTAACAACTTATTTCCTCCTCCGTCGCCGTCTCCCGATGCTCGTACATTCTTTCATAATATTTCGCAAAGCAGCTTAGAATGCCCGGCGTGTCTGTCACAACCTCCACCCCGTCTACTATTTCCTGCACCGTGCAGTGTTTGGCCCATGGCTCTCGTATGCGATCCGCCAGGCCTTTCCCGGGCCTGCCCCCTTCACCATAATAACGCGCCCTGGTATGCTTGGATAAGAACGACACCTCTTGGTCAGCCAATTCGTTGTACTCAGAGACTTTTGACCTAATGTCTGCTAATAAGGCCTCGCCAGGGTAGTCCTCCAATTGGCGCTCAAGTGTCAACAGGTCTCTTTCCAACCTAGACATGGAATCTCTGAGCGATGTCAGTACCCCAGATTGAAGACCAATGCATGCCCCGCGGATAGTCACCTTAAAAGCCTCCCACACCGTGCATGCACTATCTACCGTGCCGACATTTTTGTCAAAAAATTCCTCAATAAGAGTTCTGAGCCTCTCACGCAGTACCTGATCAGTCAAGGTTCCCGGCGACAGGCGCCAAGTGAATGGGGCAGGCGTGCACGTCGGTATCCTCAACACCAAGCGGACTGGCGCATGATCGGAGAGTGTGCGCGGCAAATGATCGACATCCATAACCCAACCACAGACATCCCGTGTCACCATCCAGTAATCCAATCTCGACCACGTATCGTGAGCTGACGTATAGCAAGTACCTTCTCTTCTACCCGGGTGCCGCAGACGCCACACATCCACCAGTCCAAGTCCGTCCATTCCCTCATGAACCTCAGCAGCCGCTCTCTTTCTCACGTAGGGCCTGTCTTGTTTCCTATCCAGCTCCCCATCTAGTACAATATTAAAATCCCCCCCGCAGAGCACAGCCGATTGTGGCAACATGTAGATCTTATTCCATAGTGCAACATAGAAATCAGGGTCATCCACATTAGGACCATAAACATTAAGAAGCGTGACAGGTGTTCCACACAAGTTACCATGCACTATAATGTAACGACCCTCCTTGTCGATATCCTCATACAGTTTAACAAACGGTACAGATTTTTTAATTAGAATCATCACACCACGTGCGTAAGAGGAGTAATTCGATGCCAATCTAACTCCCGCCCATCTACGACCCACAGTCTCTGCAGCTGTACCCCCCAAATGCGTCTCCTGAAGGAAAGCAACTTGTGCACCATGCCTATCTAGAAATGCCAACATTTGCCTAGTCTTTTGAGGGCGATTCAACCCTCTCACATTCCATGTAACACATGTGATTTTACCCCCCCTGGCCATCCATCCAGATCAAACCTCCGTCCCAAAGGCTGTCAGGCCACCCCATCAGGCCGCAGTGAGCAAAGCGTACACAACCATGCTTTCCGCGAGGTCCAGTAAGTAGAGTCACCCTTCCCAAGCACAACTGCACCCAGTAGCCACCCAACCCCCGATTAGTCCTCACATACCTTTCAGCACACTCAAGAAAATACTGCGACCGTACCCAGGAAAACCAAAAACTCCCCATCCTCCCACCGCCCACTTCAGCTACCCCAACCTGCCAAAGCTGTCCCCTGCCCCCCACCCCTAGCCACCCCAACCATGCATACATAAGTGTGTGGGGATCTCCCATGCGTGGGGACGCAGTGGCGCACAACCCCCGCCAGAAATCTGACGAGAGAGCGGACCGCGCAAGCATTTAGAACATCCCACCCCTCCCCCCCAACCATCAGAGCCTCAAGGATCATTGCAAATCACAGCCACCTGATGCAGACAATGAAGTAAATGGCACTCTCACCACAATCACAACTGATCCTTCGGTACGCCAAGATCCAGGAGCTATCACGCAGCTGCACATCTATCAAACAACTCCATATGCGCAAGTGCCAACAGTGCACCTCCCGCTCATCAGTCTAGACACAGGAGTCCCAAATGAGTAGGGAATCAAGCGACACCCGCCCCTCACAGGAAGCACAATGCAGCAATACGCCAGTATTTAACGGCAAGCAAGCAGTTATACAACAGTTCTGCAACCCCAGCCCTATGGGCGCGCCTGTGCACATCGCAAACATCGTTCTAGACGCAGCTGTCCCACGCCAGGAGTGACGCAAACACCATCTGTCCTACAAGTGTCACACCCTGCAGCACAGGAGAAAATACAAACAACTTGTTGAATCAGCGTTCCGCAGAGTAATGCAAAGTAGTCAACGCAGCAGGCTACCAAGCCTCACAGTGCCAAGCATAAACGTCTCTTGTAGGAGTAGCCCCGTCAACCAGGAGTTAACCGCAAGGAGTCATACTCCTATTCCACATCGTCCATCAGGTCCCCTTCTCCCTCCTGCTGCACATTGGAGTCCCTTTTGCGCTTCTTTTGTTTTTTTGCATAGTCCATAGCAGCCTTAGGGGTAGCGAAGATTTTATTGTCAGAAGGGGGCCCTATCCGAAGCCGTGCAGGATACAGCATGGCATATGGAATGCTTTCCTCTCGAAGCAGTTGTTTTACCGCAGTGAACTCCTTTCGCGCTGTCTGCACCGCCACAGTGAAGTCAGGGAAAAATTCCAGCTTATTCCCTTGGTATTCAATGGAGCCCTTCTCCCTGGCGAGCCGAAGTATCACATCACGGTCCTTGTAGTTAAGTATGCGAGCGATAATTGGGCGCGGATTTGCCCCAGGTGCTGGTCGCTTCGCCAGCGTGCGGTGTGCCCTTTCCACGATGAAGACCTTCGACAACTGCTCCTGGCCAAAAATGTCCACCAGCATTCGCTCCATGAAGTCCTCCATCCGCCCCACATTCGTGGATTCCGGCAGGCCCATGACGCGAATGTTATTGCGTCTGGACCTCCCTTCCAACTCCTCGTTCTTCGCCTGAATCACCGCCAGCACCCTCTCCATATTAAATACCTTAGTGGTCACTGTGGCCAGCCCATCCTCCGTGGCGGACACCCTCTGTTCCACCTCGCCCATCCTCTCGTTCTGCCGATCAAACTGCGTCGCCATATGGTCAAGCCTATGATTGACTGCCTCCATGGTGCATTCAATGGACTGCAACGTTTTTTGCATCGCCACCAGCGTGTTTTCCAAGGTCGGGCCGCCGCCAGCTGCCCCCGCATTTTCAGCGTCCGGCGGTGGCTCTGAGGTGGATTGCGCAGTTTTTTTTGCCTCAAAATTGAGCTTTGGCTGATTACGCTCCGGCCTGCCCATGGCGCCGTACCCAGATCAGGCTCAGCCCAGAGGTAGTATCCCGTGGGGTCAGTAAGTCTCCCCCGCAGCCCCAGGCCCAGGCAGGTGAGCTAGCACTGCAGCACCAAGGCCCCAGCCGGCCCTCCCAACAGCAGCAGCAGATCCGGGAGCAACAGCGTGGTTAAGGTGGAAGGCCAAGAATATCGTCCAGTGCAGCAGGGCAGACCACCCACGCGGGACTATAATGGCTGTGAATGGCCCTCCAAGCGCGCGGGGCCGCAGTTCTCCCACAGCACCCTTCCAAAGCAGCAAAACACCGTCCCGCACCCCAGCCAGCCAAAGCTTGCGTAACGAGGCCCAGTGCGGCCCAGCGCCGCCTCCGCAGCCCCGGTCTCACGTAGACCCTCGCCCCACTCACCACTACCGGCGGGGTCGGACTGCAGCCGCTCGAGTCGCAGGCACCTTCTCGCCGTCTTTAGTTCTCCGCCACCATTCGCAGCTCAAAGTTCAGGGCGCCGGACCATTCCGCTTGACAGGAAGAGCAGTCAGAAAAGCTCCAAGCCGCTGCGCGGCACACGCCGCTGAATCACTCTCCTCCGGCTGCCTAGGACGCGGCGCTCGTCTCCTCCGGTTTCACGGGCCAGCTGACCCTCGCGCTCAAGGGAGACCACCGCTCTCGAGTCACAGGCACTTTAGATGACTGTCGCCCTCAAGCTGGGGGGTCAAAGCAACAGGATGTAAAGGATTTTAGCGGCTATTAATCACGGTCCCGGCAGAGCCTCACATATGTGCGGCCATCTTGCCCGGCGCCCTCTAGCGCCCCCCTTCTACGTCTGTTCTTAATACTCCTCCTGCTACGACTCTCGATTCTTCTCAGTCTTCCCTTATTCTTTCTTCTTCTCCTTCTACCAGACAGCGAATGACTGCTGCCTTTTCTGGTTTCTTTTCTCCTTGGTTGGGACAGTTGGGTATGCCCCCTGCTACAGAGCATAGACAGTCACGCAGTCAATTGCCTGACTCTAGAGAGAAAGAGATATTGGATCGTTTGGCGCATAAATGGGTTACAGACCCGGTGCGATATGAGCTAGATTCTATTATGGATGTCTTCCATCAGTGGGAAGCATCAAAGCAGAGATACGTCTTTGAGAAAATGTGTGTTTTCCTTTGTGAGGAATTGGAGGAAGAAAATTCGGAACGTGTGCGGTTCGAGTTTGCGAAGGGCACAATTGTGGGTTCTGTTGTTGAAAAGGCAGTTGCGACATTATTATCGTTTAGGAGTGAGAGTGTTTCCCAGTCGTTGTTTGACTCTGAGGTTAAGAAGAAGGCAAGACAATATCCCATGAGAGAGGTCCCCCCAGTTTGGAGGGAAGGGAACGCAAATGTTGTTCCAGCCATTTTGCCACATTTTCAGCATGTGTGGGTACATGTCCCATGGAAGCGAGCTGAAGTCTTGGCTCTTAAGCAGACATTGCCTGATCCCCATAAAAATCCTGCAGGATATTACAAAGAATTATCACAGACTGCAGGCTCCTGTATCATGAATTTAGCCGATGTAGACATGTTGTTTGGAAATGTTGTTCCACAGCCTTTATGGGGAAAGATTCGTCATGCGGATCATGATCAAGAGTTAGGCGACACATGGGTAAATATTGCCGCTGCGGATGCTAGACAAGTTGGTGGTGCTAAACCTGAGCCCTTAGTAGCAGAACTTCCTGGTAGGATTATTACGTATATGGAGACTCTGATGCCCGAATTGCGTGTTAATTGGGACAAGTTGTCTGCATGCAAACAAAAGAAAGATGAGACTGTGTCTGACTTCTTCACGAGGTTCGAGGAAACTTTTGTAGATCATAGTGGTCAGGATATGGCTACCGAGGGTGGCCAGATATTGTTTGTTGACAAATTTGTACATAATTTGCTTCCTGAATTATGTAATAAGTTGAAGGATTCTGAGAGTGCCTGGGCCGTTTCCACGTCAGCACAGATTTTATCCACGGCCCAGTACTATGAAAATAGGCGCAAAGATGAGTTAGAGAAAGCGGATAAAAAGACTAAGGAATTGAAAACTAAAGTCCTTCTACAGCAAACGTATCCACCTCGTACTAATGGTCAGCGCGATTATGGCAACCCCAACAATATTCGAGAAACTCGCAAAGAAACGAGTCTTCTCAGCAGCGTTTACCGTATGGACCCAATCAGTGTGCGTATTGTAAGGAAGAGGGTCATTTCAAGAGTAGTTGTCCGGTTTTGTTACAGCGTACGAATGGTGCTTCTGGTACAAGAGGTCGAGGTGTTCAACAAGCTCCTAGAGGTAGGGGACGTGGAAATTTCCCCCAGAATGCTCGTTCCTTCCCGCCTCAGAATTCCATGAATAGTTTCGACCAGCAGAATAATGCGTTTGCTAGGACGGCTCAGTACTATGCTGATGACTACTATGCAGAAGATGAGAATATGGAAGGTGATGATTGCTAGGACAGCCATGGACAAAGAGAGGGAGTTGTTTCAGTTACAGTAGATCAGAATGGGCCTTATGTTGAGGTGATTACATCAGGTGTGTCAGAGCCATTTCTGTTGGATACTGGTGCTACAAAGAGTTCTATTATGCACTCAAAACTCCCTGGCGCACCTTTGTCTGGCGAAATGAATGTTTCAGTAGGTTTTTCTGGCGCCCCGGTTAGGAGCCCGATCTCTAGTCCTATGTCCCTTTCTGTTGGACCTTGTGAATTCGAAGCACCCCTTATTCTTACAACAGGTTGTGGTGAAAACTTGTTGGGATTGGATCTGTTGAAAAGATTATATGCGACTTTGTACTGTTCTCCTTCGGGAGTACAACTTACACTGGGTAAGAAAGTGGTTTCTCCAATGTATTTGTCGAAGGATAAACTTCCGACAGAATTGTCGTCTCTTCCGGATATTCTTTGGGCTACTGGACCCAATGATGTGGGTCTCTTGGAAATAGCGCCATATGTTGTAACACTGAAAGCCAGTGTTAGAATGCCACGCATTCCCCAATACAAGATCTCTAGTGACGGTGAAAAGGCGTTGTTAGTGATTATTTATGATTTGATTGAGAAAGATGTAATTGAAGAGACAAGAGGCAACGTTTATAATAGTCCTGTTCTGCCGGTTTTGAAGCGTACTGATCCTTCCCAACCACCTGTTTACAGATTTGTTATTGATCTTAGGGAGGTCAATAAAATAGTTGTGCCACAGTTTCCCGTTGTCCCTGATATCACTGCTCTATTGACTATGATTCCAGCTTCAGCCACTTGGTTCTCAGTGATTGACTTGAAGAATGCTTTCTTCAGCATCCCGATTGCCGAGGAGAGCAGGGATATTTTTGGCTTCAGTTTAGGAGGCCGAAGTTTCCGCTTCAAACGCGCTCCTCAGGGCTACTGTGAAAGTCCATCAATATACAGCCAGGCTTTAAAAACACAGCTTGACACGATTGTTTTACCTGACGGCGCTACCCTTATTCAATACGTCGATGATTTGCTAATAGCTGCAGATACTGAGGATATTTGTAAAGAAGCCACATTGTCGTTGTTGCGTCATTTGTGTGATTTGCGCCACAAAGTCTCTCTTTCAAAATTACAATATTGTCGACAAGAAGTGACCTACTTAGGTCACCTCTTATCGAAGAAGGGAAGGAAACTGACCCCAGAAAGAATTCAGGCAATTGCAAAATTGAGTGTCTCAAGGACACAGAGAGAAGTGCGTGCTTTCTTGGGCATTACATCATATTGCAGACAATGGATACCGAATTTTTCTTTACTGGCCAAACCTTTGGTGGCATTAACTTGTAAAGATACACCGAATCCCATTCCATGGTCTGAAGAGTGTCAGAAAAGTTTTTCCGAATTGCGTGATGCATTGTGTTCGGCTCCTGTATTGGGTACCCCCGACTACAGTAAGCCCTTTACATTATACGTCCATGAGAAAGAAGGTTGCGCATTGTCAGTCCTGACACAGTCTTTTGGGGACAAACAGCGTCCATGCGCGTATTTTTCAGCGACTTTAGATCCGGTAGCTAAGGCGTTGCCAAGTTGTTTGAGAGCCACTGCGGCAGCAGCTGTCTCTATTCGACAGTCTGCTGGGTTAGTAATGAATAACATGTTAATTGTGATGGTCCCGCATGCAGTGGACATTCTGTTAAACAGAACAAAGACACAGCACTTAACTAGTGCTCGATTGTCAGGGTATGAGCTGACACTGTTGGCAAGTCATGTGCACATAAAGAGGTGCAATACACTAAACCCAGCCACATTGTTGCCGATTTTAGCTGAGACAGACGATGATAGTGAAGATCAGCATGACTTTTTTCTGAGAACAGAGGAAGAGACGAAAGGGAGGATAGACCTTAGAGACACTCCTCTTCCAGAATGTGATGGTACTTTGTGGGTTGATGGTTCGTGTTTCAAGTTGCCGAATGGTGATACGACTGCAGCATATGCTGTGACGACTTTGCATACTATTGTTGAAGCTGCACGTATCCCACACAATTCAGCGCAAGCAGCAGAGTTGATTGCACCTACAAGAGCATGTGGGTTGGCGATAGGAAACCGAGTGAACGTGTACACAGACAGCCAGTATGCATTTGGTGTGGCTCACAGTTTTGGACGATTGTGGAAAGAACGTGGGTTCCTGACTTCGCATGGTGCTAAGATCCAGCATGGTCAGTTGGTGAATGAGCTTCTCGAGTCACTGACCTTGCCGTTACAGGTTGCAATTGTAAAATGCAGTGCGCACAAAAAGGTTACGGATGATGTTGGTCGTGGAAATGCGTTTGCGGATGAAGTTGCGAAAGAAACTGCTAGGAATGTAATGAGTCGAATGTATGTTGCAGGCCCTGCGAGATGGATTGGTGATGTTGGTATGTGTGAAGATACGATTGAGAGTGTGAAGTCTATTCAAGCTGAAGCCACAGAGAAAGAGTTGAATGAATGGAGAGAAAGTAAGGGTAAATTGGATGCGAATGGTTGTTGAATTGAATTGTCAGAGCATCAGCGATGGTTGTTACCCGATGCGTATGTGCTTGCAGTGGTGACAATGGCTCATGGAATGGCTCATATCAGTGTGAAAGGGATTTGTAAGTTGTTGGCTCCAGTATGGCAAAATGGTGGAATCCCTAAGTGTGCAGAGAATGTGGTCAAGAATTGTATGGTATGCCTGAAATACAACCCTGGTAGGGGAACCCCAACTCCAGCTGGTCATTTTGCGCCTCCAACGTATCCGTTTGAGGTTTTGCAGCTAAATTTCATCCACATGGAAAGGTGCAACAATTAGAAATATGTACTCGTTGTTGTTTGTGCCTTTTCAAGATGGGTCGAAGCATACCCCCTGAAGGACAATACTGCTTTGTCCACAGCCAAAGCCCTTGTCAAAGAGTTTTTCCCCAGATTTGGAATGCCTAGAATGGTTTGGAGTGATAATGGGAGTGAATTTGTGGGTCGGGTGATGAAGAAAGTGTGTGAGGGGTTAGGCATTCAGCAAAAGTTTCACGCTGCAAATCACCCCCAATCAGCTGGACTAGTAGAGTGCTATAATGGCACGTTAAAACTGAAACTGGCCAAGATTCAAGCAAGCACAGGCCTTAAATGGCCTGACGCTCTGCCCTTGGCACTCCTATCAACGAGAATGACTGTTCACTCTAGAATGGGACTTAGTCCCTATGAAATTGTGTTTGGCCGCCCGGCCAACATATGGGGAGTGCCAAGGCCCACTAGGTTTAGCCAAATAGAACACCCTGTACTGCTTGATTATCTGTATGAATTGACGCCTAAATTGCGTGTTTTACACCAACAGGTCCACAACACTTTACCTCAGGCCTCTGAAGTTCCAGGGCATCCTATCGATCCTGGATCCTACGTTCTGGTTAAGAATTTCCAGCGAACAAAGAATGACCAGCCCCGGTGGACCGGCCCTCATCTAGTTCTTCTCTCGACAAGATCTGCCGTTCGAGTAGAAGGAAAGAAACATTGGGTCCACGGCAATCATTGTAAGAGGGTCCCACTGCCTCTTCCGTACGACCGGTGGGTCCAGGAGGGAATCGCTGACTCTGAAGCTGAGACCGTGCCTCGTTTCCTACCTTTTAGCGATGCACGTATAAAAGGAACAACTTCTGAAAAGGAAAGCGACAACATTTTGCAAGAAGCTGTTCTCCGTCAATTCGATTAAACACTACAGAGCCTGAACTCTTATTCCAAGACCAGACAGCACCTGGCAGAAACCGTTACAATTTAAGGCCAAGAATGACTATGGACAAATACAAATTTTCCTTTTTACTTTTTGTGCAGCTCTCTCATTGAAGAAACTTGCTCCTTTTTCTTTTTCGAACCGCCATCCGGTTCTGCTGCTAGAGTCGCGGTTGCCCAAGTCTTTGGAGTGCAGCTGGAGACGGTTAGGTCGACAGTTCTGGTTGGTCTAAGGGAGTTGCCCTGGACTGACAGAAGTACTCTTCAGCAGAAACACCCTACCACCGCGGGCAGCAAATTAGAGAGAATGGAGTTTTCTGAGATGGAGAGACCTGCCAAACGAATGAACTTTAAAGACAAAATGTGTATTTTAATGTCAAAAAAGAGATCGTTAATATGTTGTATCTTTACGTTGCTTGGTGTCATGATATTTTTAATGGGATATGTTTTACATACCTTTCAAGTTTCATTTGTATCCACTACACAGCCCATACCTCCTCCTACTGTTTCCTCGCACTCTTTTCACCCCCTGCCTGAACATGAGTCCTCAAGAAGATTAGAGTTTATTAATAACTCTTTCATTCAGCTCTTACACCAACACCAATTAGTAGTAAACACAACTAACTGTTGGGTGTGTGGTCTTATGCCGCATACGACAGACAAGGGTATCCCATACCTGGTCTTACCATTTAGCTACAATGGTTCGTTATGGGCGTTCCAAACAATGTTCATATTTGCCATTGAACCATATCCCCCACGTTCTACGGGAAGGAACTCAAGCAACAAAGCGTTAGTAGTAGGAATTGCAAATATGAGCAGAACAATTGACTCGTACAGAACGATTCCTAAAGATGAGTTACAAGCTTACGTTAGATGGAATATAACAAAATATGGAATGCTTTGAGTGAGAACCAGCGAGCGAGGAGATCCTCCGCTATTTGGATTGTACCCCATCAGGGTCACCTATGTCTGCAAGGTAATGGCAAGAATCCCAGAGCACAGTTGGGGAAGAGCGTCTGCACGGAAACATATGTGTTTGCATCTCGAAATTCCCCTTCGTTCTTAGCAGCTAAGGGTACTTATTTCATCTGCCATGATAGAACCTATACATGGTTGCCCCCTGACTTCTCGGGCACATGCTTTATCTCGTTCCTGTTGCCACCCACCTACACGGCCGCGGCAGATTACCATAGGACAAGGACAGTTAGGGGTGTTGTGAGTGAAGACGACACTGCGGAACAGGAATTTGGGGATTTCGCAAAAGGTTTTTTTGCCGTTTTGGGGGCCTATGGTGAACAGCAGGAACATTCGCCAATTGACAAGGGTGGTTGAATCCACTGTAGTTGAAACTGCCGGTACCCTTAGTAATTTGACTGCTGAGCTCCAGTTGGATCGCCTTATGACTCTTCAAAACAGGGTCGCGTTAGATGTCATACTTGCAGACCGTGGTGGGGTATGTAAAGTGATCCAATCGAGTTGCTGTATTTTCATCCCAGATAACGCTCCGACAGTATACCAGGCCATCTCCAAACTGCATAAGATCTCTGAATCCATTCATGTGGATGAAGGAGACTGGTCCTTGATGGGGTGGTTCTGGAAACTGATATCTGCCTGGGGATGGAAGATTCTGATAGTCATTGAGATGATCTTAGCCATCCTTTTCCTGTTCTGTCTGTGCGTACAGTGTGCTCCTGCAATATGTGGCCTCTGTGCTACATCATGTGTAAGGAAACCTGTATCAAGAGACACATTAAGTAATAGGATGATGCTACAGCAACATCTCAATGACTTCATGAATACAGACCTGGACTCAGATTAGCATGAGTATAGGTTATTGCCTATGTAAGGGCAAAAGGAGGGCCTGTGGTACTTAAAATTCTGGACTCTGCTATTCAGTGGTACCGAAGCTCTGCACTCGTGTCATAAATATCATCGTATCATGACGATTTTGGGGGGGCGTGGCCAAGAGCCGATCATGGTGGACGTGTAGCTCCGAAGCTCCGTCCTTAGCCCCAAATACCAGCGCATTATCCTGCAACCCTGAACTGCGACCCACCTGCACACGGTGCACGGAAGCCCCAGGAGTGAGCCGAGTGCGGCGGTGGGGTGCTGCCCCCCCCCGGACCTAGCCGGCGAGGCGCCGTGTCCTTGGTGCCTGCTGCGGCCTGTGGTGCGGAGTGAGGCCTCGGCCTCGATTTGCGGACCGCCCGACCCACTCCTGATTGCTGACTCGATCCAGGCGGGACACCGGACCGGAGGTACGGCGTGATTTCTACCGAGACACCGGGGCCCCCCCCGCTCCACCCCTCGCCTCCCTGCTTCCCACGCCAGACTGCTACACCTCGCTGGCTTACCCCGCTGCGGAGCCCGCTTGACCACGGGGGACACGGGACCTGCCTCCGCCCGACTGCATCCCACTGAGGCATCCGCGCCCCCGACCCTACTGGTGAGGAGGACGGGTCTGGGGTGGCACGGGACCCGGCGGCGGCACTGTGGACCCCACTGCCCGTTGCTGCGCGACGCGCTAAGGGGTGCCGGGCGGCCCGGCATCAAGACAGACTTACAGGCGCCATTTTGTCTCCACCCCGGGGCCGAGACCGGGACCCCGGGACGCTGGCCACGACAACCTGCACACGCCGGGCTCCCGCTACTGCGGGCATTGTGCTGCGGGTGAACGTGAGGCAAAGCACACCCACGGCCAGTGCACATTTATACTGCGGCGGGGCCTGGGACCCCACGCACCGGAGCTGAGGAACACAGGCACACAGTGGGGGACGGAGTCGCGCTTTGCGGAGCCCTGCTGACCCACTAACGGCCCGACACCTATTGCGACCATGGTCACTAAAGGGGTTCCTCCCCCACCATCACCTGCGGCCTATGGACTCTCCCCAGCACACCGCAAGGCCAGGTCACTAACAACCCGCTGGACCGGGACCCCCGCGGAACGCCCCTCCACCCTACAATGTCACCGCACCAAGCCGGCCATCGCCCTCCCTGCACAAGCAGACAGGCGCACTCCCTGGCTGACCTAGGGTCTACACCGCAACTGCCTACATCTGGTAGAACCGCAGCTACTCCGCCGCCGCCCTGCTTACTAGGTCAATGGGTAGGCACAGAGGCAGGAAACAGGACCTGGGCGCTCCAACGGACATGCAGTCCACGGGCTCCGAAGACCCTCTGGCCTCTTTGAACGCGGACATCATCCCGCCGACCGGAAAGGGATCCCAAGACGCCAAGTTGGACCTCATCCTCAACGAAATACGCGCCACACGCGAAGCACTGGAATCGCGCATAGACAACATGGCGACTGGCCTGTCCCTGCTGCGAGCTGACCATAACAAGTTGGCGGAGCGGGTTTCAGAACAGAAGATAGCGCTGAGTGACCTCATACCCCAGCAGACGGAGCACTCCACGAAACTGGAGACCGTGGAGAAACAACTTAGACAGCTTTGGGACAGGGTGGACGATGCGGAAGGACGTGCCCGCCGCAACAACGTCCGCATCCTGGGTATTCCGGAGAGAAGCGAGGGGAGGAATCCCACCCAATTCGTGGAAGACTGGCTACGGAAACTGGTGGGCCAAGAAGACCTTATGGCCCTCTACAGTGTGGAACGAGCGCGCAGGATGCCATCGCGTCCCCCACAACCAGGGGCACCCCCTCGTCCACTGATTGCGCGCCTACTCCATTACAGAGATCGGGACACTGTCCTTAGAGCGGCCAGGGAGAAGGCGGCGATACGCTTCGAGGATAAGAACATATCGGTATATCCCGATTTCACGCCCACGGTGCAAAGAGCCAGGTCCACCTTCATGGGGGTGAAGCGCAAACTTAGAGACAGAGATATGAAATATGCGCTTTTGTTCCCTGCAAGGCTCAAGATACTGCATGATAACAAATCTCACTTCTTCGACTCGCCGGAAGAGGCGGAGGAATGGATGGAATTCACACTCACCCCTCCGGCCTCCCAAGACCCATTCGCAGACGGACGCAGCGGGAGTCGCAGGAACCTACCAGATCAACGGGACAATCCTTCCACCTCCAGACGACACCCCTCACAGGACATGCCGGTGAACGCTCAACCGCCGGGAGATCAGTCAGCGGGTCATTCTTCACCACAGATGCGACTAACGGAGGAGGTGCTGGCCGCTCACGACGCGGGAGCAACCGGGGACAGAATCACCGTCACCACCGACACCCACACCGAGGTATCCGGGTCAGTGGACAGCCTACAACTATTTCCGAAGATCACGGCCCAGACGGCGGCGGAGTTCTGATTGGCGACCTGCTTGAACCTCTCCGGGTGGTAACGTATAACCGACCCCCCTCCCTCATAAATGGTGGGTTGCATAGGGGCTCACCCTGTTAAGGGCTACCATGCCAAAGTGGGTCACCAAGGGACAGTCACCGGTGGTCTACTCCCCCCGTTATGAACATGGAACACACTGACTTGTGCCCACGTTGGGCACCCTTGTTTGGCTCCCGGGCCCGTTGGCCTGGGGACCTTGTAGTTCAGGGGACAATTGTTCACAAGGCACTCTCACCTGGTACTAGGACGAATCTGACATGGTCACCCATGTGCTCCACTCTACCGCCACACACAGAAGGCTATGGGACCCCTTAATGCCTATCATTTGTGCACCTGGAATGTACGGGGCCTGGGCTCGGTACACAAACGCCACAGACTTCTAGCTCAGCTCAACCGTAGAGGGACACAGATAGCTTGTCTGCAGGAGACACATTTGAACGCTGCTGAGAACGTGAAGATGCGCAAAAAATGGAGAGGGCAGCTCTTTGCTACCACCTATTCTTTGTTCTCCCGAGGGGCGGCAATCTGGCTTCGCAACTCTGTCCCCTTCAAGATGTTAGAACAAAAGATTGATAAGGAGGGACGCTATGTATTTGTGCAGGGTTTACTGGATGGGGATGCCATTGTGCTAGGTTGTGTGTACTCACCAAACACGGGACAATCGGAGTTTTTGTTAACCTTGAATGTGATACTTGCTGATTGGGCTGACCACCATTGGATCATTGGGGGGGGATTTCAACGCTGTACTCGATCTTGCACTGGATAGGTCACACCCCCCCCCTGTTGGCCACTGAGTGCAGGAAACAGGCAGCCGCCCTAGCACGATGGGCTGAGGGCTGGGAATTGGCAGACGCATGGCGCAGTACACATCCACAGGAG
Organism: Lissotriton vulgaris; assembly: GCF_964263255.1. Lineage (NCBI taxonomy): Eukaryota > Metazoa > Chordata > Amphibia > Caudata > Salamandridae > Lissotriton > Lissotriton vulgaris. The sequence goes on from NC_141691.1 coordinate 1,106,173,718, forward strand.
AGAGAATATACCTTTTTCTCCCCGCTACACCAGCTCCACACCAGAATTGACCATGTCTTCTGCTCCCGCTCCCTAACAACTTCAATTGTCCAAACCCAACACATGGGAAAAACCCTGTCCGACCACAACCCCGTTGAGCTCACTTAGCAGTGGGGCAAGCTGTTGCCCCCCATCCCGGCTTGGCGACTTCCCCCGACCTACTTGAAGACACAGTCTTCCGATCGTCCCTATCTGACACTATAGCAGCCTACTTCACCACAAATGCGAACACAGCCAGCACCCGTCAGATAGAATGGGACGCGTTTAAAGTCTGTCTCAGGGGGGAGGCGATGGCCGCTCGGGTGGGCAGAAAGAAAGAGGTCATCAGTCAATTGCAGGAAGTGGAGGGCACACTAGCGTCCCTGGAGAGTGAGGCAGCGGGCACCAATGCACATTTCACACCACTACAGGAGGCGCACATTAGACATGCAGAGCTACTAGAAGACCTGAGGCTCCTAGACTACAGAGAACACACGAATAGGCAGCACACGCAAGCGGACCGAGCTGGCCCCCTCCTGGCCCGTCTCCTGCGCGATTCCCCGCCTTGCCACCCAATCTTGGAAATATTAGACCGAACAGGCAATCCGACCACCACCCAAATTGGGATTAATACGGCGTTCAGAGACTATTATGCCGCGCTATACAGCCGCCCCCCCGCCCCTGTCGGAGGCCACCTATGAGGCCTTCATGGGGGAACTGGACCTGCCCCAACTCACTGACGTGCAAAGCAAAGACCTGCAGCGCAACATCTCACTAGCGGAAGTTAGACAAGCTATACGAACCCTCCCTAGGAATAAGGTCCCTGGAACCGATGGCCTCCCAGCCGAATTCTACACTACGTTCATTCATCTCCTGGCCCCACGTTTACATGCTGTCTATTTGGAAGCCTTACGGTCGGCCTCCCTGCCGCAGTCGTCCATGCAAGCATTGATCACATCCCTCTTAAAACCAGGCAAAGACGGGCTACAACTGGTCGACTACAGACCCCTGTCCCTCCTTAATACTGATTCAAAGATCTTGAGCAAAGTGCTGGCGACGAGACTGGTGAAATATATACCTCAGTTGATTCATCCGGACCAATGTGGTTTTGTACCGGGCTGGAGCACGACCATGAATCTCAGGCGCTTGGCCCAGCTGATGTTAGGAAACCTGGCGGGCGCGGGCTCGGAGGGCTGCATATCACTGGACCTAAAACAGGCAATTGACTACCCTTAGATGGGACTACATGTTTGCCACACTTTCGAAATTCGGGTTACCGCCCGAATTCATCGCCTGGGTCAGACTTCTGTACACTCTCCCTACAGCAAGAGTGCGCACTTCCAGGCACATCTCGGGACTCATAGCTATAGCGAGGGGCACCCGACAGGGCTGCCCACTCTCCCCACTCCTGTTTATCCTCGCTCTCGAACCATTGCTCTGCAGGCTCAGGGCGGTTGCCCCCCGCTATGGTATCCAGAGGCATGGGATGGCACACGTTGTGTCCGCTTATGCCGACGACATCATATTATACCTTCGGGACTTGCGGGGAGACCTGGGCCCTATACCCCAAATATTTGAGACATTCAGGGCGATCTCAGGCCTTACCATAAGCGAACCCAAGTCTTATGGATTCACTTTCAGGGATGCAGACTCATCCACTCCCCTACCCTTCACCCCACACGAATTCCAGATAGCGGGAACCACCTTCCGGTATCTTGGGATACACATCTACAGGGAAGCTGGCATGATGATTGACGGCAACCTTGGGAGGGCCATGAGGGCACTGAAATCACAAATTCAATTCTGGCTGACGTTGCCTCTCTCTGTTGCTGGCAGAGTGGCTATCTCTAAGATGGTAATGCTCCCTCGCCTCGTTTACCACTTCACCAACCTGCCATTCTTGATCCCAGCAGCGACATTTAAACACCTTGACACACTACTCACGGAACTTGTGTGGGGGCACGGGCGCAGACGCATAGGCCTCGCTAAACTGCAGCTCCCCTCGGGCTCTGGTGGTATGGGCCTACCGGATTTTAGGGCATACAACTATGCGTGCCAGCTACAATGGCTGGCCTACTGGGTGGCAGGCCGCAACCTACACGAGATCGACATGTCAGAGAGGGAGCGAGAGAGGGGGGACATACACAAGTTGCTTTTGCCCCATTCGGACTTACCGAGAGATGCACCACCTCTCCTCCGGCTGGCGGTGACATACTGGCGGAAGGCAGTGAAATACACCTCCCCCGCGACATCTTATGCCCCCACGATCCCGCTTTTGGGTGTCCCACTGGGCTCGGGAACACTCACGACGAACAAGCTAACGCCTTGGCAGGACGCAGGTGTGACTCATGTGGGCGACCTGTTCGCAGAAGGGCGCCTACTGTCCTTTGAAGACTTTAGGACTGCGCATGGCGTTCCTAGGGGCTCCTTCCTTTTACACGCAGGCCTTCGACACTATATTACACACAACTGGGCACCTGAAGGACAAGAGCCAGCTACGAACCCCCTGTTAACCATGCACTACCTCATGGGCACGGGAGGCCACTTGACCAAATGGCTCACTGCTAGCATCAAAACGGGGAGGGCGGTCCCTCTGTCTTCACTCAGGACAACATGGGAAGGGGACGTCGGCAGGCCACTGAGGGACAAAGAATGGGAACGCATTCTCCAGTTTCCCAAGAAGGTAGCCAGGAACCCCAAATTCAAGTTTATTCAACTGATGTTACTACATAGAGCCTACCTGACCCCACATCGCATACACATGATGTTCCCCGACGCGAGTAGTAGCTGCCCCCGGTGCGACGCTGACGACGCATCACTAATACATATGCTCTGGCAATGCCCCAAGTTGGGTCATTACTGGACCACCATCGCTGACACGCTTGAGAGTGCTGGCATCCTGTCCCAATCGCTCACCCTAGAATATACACTGTTGGGACTGGGACCGTCAGCGCGCACAAGGACCGTAGCGACACGTTTCACGGACTTGGCCCTCTTACTAGCGAAACGAGCAATCACGATGAGGTGGAAATCCCCCAGACCACCTGACCCGGATCTGTGGAAAGCAGAGGTAATACGATGGGGAAAGGCAAAAGGGGAAGCGCTACAGCGAGAGGAACACAGAGGTCTCCGGAAAACGCTGATTTCTCTAGACTGGTTCACTGTATTGGGGACCTTCGAGGCTGGGGATGAGGGAGATGATGGGGATACAGATAACTCAATCCATGCAAGATGAATGGGTCCAGCCCCCTCGGGGCGTTCACGATGTAAGGTGCACTGTGCTGTGGTACGGAGAACCCCGTACCATTGACAATTCTATCCCAGCCTGCCTATGTGTGTGAGATAAACTGCACTTTACGACGCAACTGGTGACCAAGATGTAAATATCGCACTTATACGCATGTTAGAGAAGTGCCGGGAGGGATTCTAGAGGGTGGGGGAGGGTATGAGAATGTTGGGGATTGTTAGGTTGTAAATGTAAATGTAAATGTATTTGAGCTTATATAGCGCACAGCTACCCACAAAGGGTTTCCCGGCGCTTGCTTAGGGAACCCGTCCTGGTATTCCCCTGTGAGATAACCCCGACAGGGTATCCACAAGGTGAAAGCCAGGCATCCCGCCGCGAGGGGCCGTTGTGGAGATTAAGCAAGCTATTGCCCAGAGTCGCAGAGTGTGAACCCGTGAATTGAGAAGGCACCGGAGCGAGAATTATCGAGTCCGTGGAATTTTTGAGCCCAAGACCCGCCGAGGCAGGGAATTGAACCCTGGTCCAGGGCCGATCTCAGCTTCCGGGTCTGCCGCCTCTAACCCCTGAGCCACACTTCTCCAGGTTGCAACGGTTTCGGACGAAAATGAAAAATTGGTGATACTAGGTACCTGTATGTGTTGAGCAAGCATATAACTGTGATATTCTGATTATTGCTGTGCCTAGATGTGTATGTAACTGCTCCAATTACTATGCTAATAAACAGATTTAAAAAAAAAAAAATCATGACGATTTTGGTACTAGCAGACCGGTAATGGCTTAAATACTATACATAAGTATTTTCGCCATGTTCGAGTGACGAAATCACCCTGAAATCGTAGTTTTTGTCTTGGTCCCTCGGGTTCCATTTTGTGAGCGGCATCCATTTTGTGATTGCCCTTTACATAGCCAAATAACTAAGGCCGAATTCGATCTAAAAGGACACGTACACCTCTGCTGACTCCTCTGTGACCTGGGCGAGCTGACTCCACTGCCTCAAGCCAAACTTGTTCGGGCAGTTCCTCTCCCAGTGGCCGAACGAGATTAGTATCAAGGCACAACATAAACTGTTCATCACACACAAACTATGCTTAATCTCACACACACCTGTCCCTGTTTCTTCTTTATGACCTGTTTTATGAGGAGGAGGTGCCCGATTTTATTAGGGGTCCGTCGATATCAGATGAAAGTTCTGGGCCTTGCCGGGTAATCTATCATGGACTGGACAAACTGAAATGTGGGCTTGTCATCATGACTCTGCTTTTTCTTTGTAGTAAAAATATTTGTATGGTCAACTGTAAAATCAGGAATGTTTGCGTGAAGCTTATTATTTCGTATAAAAAGAGAAGGCTGGTTCTGTAAATTCGAGCAGTCTCCTGAGAACATACATGCTGTTGTACTTCTAGGATACCTGTTACTGGTTGCATCCAATAAATACGATCTTTGACTTCACCTAGAAGACTCTGTGTTTCTCTAGTCTGAAACAGGAAGGACTCGAGGTCTTTGGGTGTTCTCCCTGGCACCGCCGGGTCCATAAAAACCCAGTACCTCACAAGTCGGCAAAAACGCAAAAAGAATTTCGCCTCCGAATTGGTCCAAACCACTTTTATCCGGTATTAGAGCTTCCCAGCAATGGCCCGAGAGCCTTCAACCCAGGCGAAAACAAGTAGAAGACCCCCAAACAGCCAAAAAGCAAAAATACAAAAATGGGGACTTAGTCATTTTCATGGCAATTTCCAAAATCACTCTGCGCGCGCTCTGCAGCTAGGCCCTCACTCCCCTCTGCCACCATGGATTTGCTTCAAACCTCTTGCAATCAAAAGTATCCATAGCCAGCAGTGCTCCCAGACCCCGAAACCCACCCACAAACACCAGGAAGCCCCCAAAACAGGCCCCCGAACAAGCTACATTGAGCGAAATGTCAGAAATAGCAAAAACTTTTATCTCATGGATTTTGTCCAAACCACTTCTATCCGGTATTAGATCTTCCCAGCAATGCCCCAAGAGACCCACAAACACACCCGCAAAAAAGCACAACACCCCCAAACAGCCAAAAAGGAAAATCCCATACTTACAATATTTTTCGGCCTTCTGTCCAAACGCGCTGTGCAGCTAGGTCATAACTCCCGTTTTCCACCATGGACTTCCTGAAAAGCAAATACAATCAAAATTAGACTGTGCCAGCAGTGCTCCCAGACCCCAAAACCCACCCACAAACACCCGGAACCCCCCCAAAGAGCACCTCAAAGACAAGCAAGTCAGCAAAAACACAAAAAGAATTTCGCCTCCGATTTGGTCCAAACCACTTTTATCTGGTATTAGAGCTTCCCAGCAATGGCCCCAGAGCCGTAAACCCAGGCGAAAACAAGTAGAAGACCCCCAAACAGCCAAAAAGCAAAAGTACAAAAATGGGGACTAAGCCATTTTCATGGCAATTTCCAAAATCACTCCGCGCGCGCTCTGCAGCTAGGCCCTAACTCCCCTCTGCCACCATGGATTTGCTTCAAACCTCTTGCAATCAAAAGTATCCATAGCCAGCAGTGCTCCCAGACCCCGAAACCCACCCACAAACACCAGGAAGCCCCCCAAACAGGCCCCCGAAAATGCTACATTGAGCGAAATGTCAGAAATAGCAAAAAAAAATTCCTCATGGATTTTGTCCAAACCACTTCTATCCGGTATTAGACCTTCCAGCAATGCCCCAAGAGACCCGCCAACCCACCCGCAAAAAAGGCACAACACCCCCAAACAGCCAAAAAGGGAAATCTCATACAATATTTTTCGGCCTTTTGTCCAAACGCGCTGTGCAGCTAGGTCATAATTCCCGTTTTCCACCATGGATTTCCTGAAAAGCAAATGCAATCAAAATTAGACTGTGCCAGCAGTGCTCCCAGACCCCGAAACCCACCCACAAACACCAGGAAGCCCCCCAAAGAGGCCCCTGAAAACATGATAGTGAGCAAAAAGTCAAAAACGTTTTCAAGTCTGATTTGGTCAAAACCAGTTTTATCCGGTATTAGACCTTCCCAGAAATGCCCCAAGACCCGCCAACTCACCCGCAAAGAAGTAGAACACCCCCACAAGTGCAGAGTCTTTCTTCATTGGGCGTAATCCAGCCCTCTGCTTTGAGGGAAATAGGAGTCTGGAGGAGGAGGATAGAGGAGCATGTTCTTGTGAACTTGTGAACCTGAGGAATGCAGACTGCGGCACCTTCAAATCAATAAGCAAATAAGTGAAGACAGTTCTGCTGATGGGCTTGTTTTTGTGATTAGGTGATTAAAGTTTTAATTATATTAACTGTGCAAAACAAAGAAAGACAGACACACAGGAATAAAAGTGAATAAGGACGAAAAAGAAAGTTATTGATTCATTGGCTCATTTTCAGGGCTCGGTGTCAGGGAATAAGAGTTCGTCCTCATACTCTGCGAATTCAGGCAGGAGTAGGTCAGTGTCACCTAACAGAGAAGAAATTTCCTCATCTAAGTTGCTGTCCTCCTCGTCTTCTTCCGGCGTGTATTCTCGTACTTTGTAATCTGGTGGTATGAGGTGCTGATTCATCTTGATCATTGTTAACCTCTCCACATTTTTGGGCGAGAGCCGGGTCCGTTTGCAAGTTACAATGCCACCAGCAGCACTGAAAACACGTTCAAAAGACACGCTTGCAAGTGGGCAAGACAAGTAGTTTATAGCCAGGTTGGAGATCTGTGCCCACAATTCTTTTTTCCCATGCCAATACGCCAATGGGTCAGCATTAACATAGACCTCTGTTGAGTCATTCAGATAGTCCTGCACCATCGACTGAAGGTTCTCCAAGGTTCCTCCACTTTGCTTACTTTTTGCTGGGACCTTTTGAGAACCAAACCCAAGCTGAGTTAGCCAATCCTCTTCTTCACCCAATGTTACTGTTGTGTCTGGTGCAGATGATCCGGTTGCCGGTGTCTTTAACGGCTGAGAGGTCACTTGTGCCACAGCCACAGGTGCAGAAGTGGATTCTTTTGACTGGGGATGGCCTGCTGATGCTGATGTACTGCCTTTTCCTTCAATTTTCTGCCGTTCTCTTTCAAACCTCATGGCTGACAAGGCTAGCCAACGTTTGTACTTTGTAACATCTTCATCACCAAAAGGAAAGAATGCTCTGCCTGCCAGCGCCTTTTTGTAGCGTGGATCCAGAATAGTAGCACAAATGTAATGCTGTTCTGAGTGGATCATTTTAAGACGTTCATCGCCAAGTAGGCGCTCTAATAATTTCTCCACCAAAACAAAAGCGTCTTGCTTTTCTTTATCTTTTTGAAACATAGAAGACACCGCCTTCAGTTGGTGCTCCAGCATGCGCAACAATGGGATAGCTTTTCCCAAATTACAGTCCTCCCTGCTGACTGCACGCGTGAAGACCTCAAAAGGACGAAGCATGTCTGTCAGGCTTTTAACTAGCTTCCATTGCGCCTCATCTAGCCTCAGGTCCTTCTGAGCTGTACCCAGTGTTAAGAAATACTGATTGAGTACCGTATACTGCTCATACAGACGCTCAAGCATGTAGAAGGTTGAGTTCCAACGTGTTGGCACCTCCTGGATGAGTGCTTTCACTGGCATTCGACGTTCATGTAGCAGGCCCCGAAGATGCTTCCGGGCCTTAAAAGAATGGCTGAAATGGTTGCACATTCTTCAGCAGGTAGCCACTAACTCGCACGCTGGACTGTCTTCTTCACTCAAGAATTTTTTAACAACCAGGTTTATACAGTGCGCCAAACACGGCACTCTGAAATAGTTACCCAGCTCCATGCCCTTAACTACATTGGCGCCATTATCCGTGGAAACATAACCAATCTGGCGTTTTTTTGGGGGCAGCCAGTGAAAGACCTTTGTGTTAAACTCATTCAAAATGTTTTCTGCTGTATGACGTTTCTCCAAGCCAAACATGGCTAGTGTTGCATGTTTCCGAGCAGCTTTAAAAACTTGGTCCGGGTCAACACCTGCGTTTAGCTTTGCTTTAACCCCTGAAAAAGAGACCCAGTGTGCAGTGATGCACATGTAATCAGTGCCTGCGCCACTGGTCCACATGTCTGTTGTCAGATGTATAGTGTGAACAGCACTCTTCTGCAAAGCTGCCCCAATCACCTCAAACACATCTTCATGTAGTGCTGGAACCGCAACTCTGGCAAAATAGAACCGGCTATGAACCTTCCATTTAGGGCAGAGCGCTGCCACTTATTCTAGAAAACCAACCCCTTCTACAAAAGAAAAAGGGAGAAGGTCCAGAGCTAGCATTTTAGCCAGCTTAGTGTTATACAGACGCGTCAGTGGGTGGTTGCGTTCATATGGCACGTCTGAAAACAACATGGTTCTAATGTTGGCCTGGACCATTATTTTACGGGATGATGATGATGACTTCTTCGACCCAGTTACGCTCGCTGATAAACTTTTTCGCATTGGTGTCTCACTCTCTCCCACACTCTTAGTGTGGCTCACAGGGGGTGTGCTGACAGGGGTACTGGGTGTAAGTGAAGTGTTTGACACTTCTTCCTCCTCGTCATCATCAGATGAAACATCAACGTTTTCTTGCCTTCCAATTTGGGCTTCCTTGATCTCCTTTAGGTGCGCATGCCATTGGACAGTGTGCTGTCTCTCAAGATGACCTCTCTGGCCTCCGGTACCATAGTTGGTACCAAGCTTACCACGACTAACTCCAAGCTTACAAATGCTACAAATGGCTATGTTTTCCTTTTTTGGGCAAACACTAAAGAAGTCCCAAACTGCGGACTTGAAATGTCTGTGGGGGCTGGAGGAGGCGATACTGGTGGTGGTCATGCTGCTAATACCAGATGAAGTGGAGGATGTGTATTGCCGAACTTTACTACGTTGTGCACTTTCACTACCACTAATTGAGGTCGAGGTGGATGGAGGTCCCTTCTGGCGAGGAAGAAATATGGAAGCGGTAGGTGGTGGTGTACTAGTTAACTCCAATGATTGTGGTGTTCCCATTGCCTCCTCGTCGACAACATCATCACGCTCAGCAGCTTTTCGGGCTAGGGTCAAAATGTCTGTTTGCTGCATGCCCGCTGGGGCTGCATTGACGTTTATGATGACTGCGTCGTCGTCGTGAGAGTCTTCATCAGCAGGAGTATACGCCACTTCTTGTTGAGCGTCATCACACTCCATAACATGAGAGTTTCGACGACCTTCCTTTTACGCTTAGCTAACTTTGTCAGATCATGGTGTGCCTCACTCTCAGACGGCAGTGGTGGTTCCCAAGTTTGATCCATATCATCAGAAGGAGGTGGGCTTGAAGAAGATGTAGACACCACCCATGATCTTTTCCTTGCTAGGGATGTGGAAGACAATGAATGATCATCAGGAGGAGTGGCTTCCTCAAATGATACCTCAGCTTGATTGTCGATTTCCTGATGTGCCCCTACTTCGGGAGGAACAACTATTGTGGGCACTTGTGCCCCTCCATGCATCTCTGCTTGCGCATCTCCTTGCGCTGCCTCTCCTTCCACATGTACTTGGGCTTGTACTTGCACATGTGGTTGTTGTTGCGGCTGTGGTTGTTCAACACTGGTCAGATGAGTTACAGCAACCTGTGTTGATTGAGGGACATTGCTGCTACTTTCTTGCGATAAGCCAACATCACTGGTCGATGGTGATTGAACAACTAGACTAAGTGCCTCTGCAGCACCCAAGGGCTTGGACTTAAGTTGGCGTGGTGGTGGTGGCACTGAGCCCAATGGAGCGGGGGTGCTGCTCCCAGCTTGGTCCCCAGCAGATCCCGCTGCTGCTGCAGGCGTACTTTTTTTTTTATTCCCAAAAAATGTGGCGGGCGGCACACCAGTCTCCTTGGTAACTTGCTTCTTCTGCTCCTTACTGGCAACTTTCTTGCTAGAGGAGCTACAGGGAACTTTTTTTGGGGCCATCTTCTTCAGAGGTCAGAACAGCAGGCCGCAGTTGCACGAGTTGCAGAGTTGTCTGTGGCCAGACGTGACGTCGCGTGACGTTATGCTGCGCACACACACCGCTGCAGGACTTCTTCCTGGCACTGGTGGTTCTCTTGAGTCTTGTGCACCTAAAAGCAATGGAAGACCGAGGAACATCAGTTCAGTTATACACCCCAAAAACTCGAAAACCACATAAAAATCAGCTCAATCCCATGCCATCCAAGCCCTCAATTATGTTTAAATTCAAGACACTACTGCACAGGAAGTTGTGTGTGAAAAATAACTATAAGTCAAGGAAAGAGAACATCCTACCCGGACCTTGGAGCCCCAATGTTTCCAGGGATGTTAGGATAATGCGATCCTTACCTGTAAAGAAACATAGTAAAGAACCATTTGCAAATTACAGTGAATAGAGATCTCTATGTTTGCCAAACAGCACGTGCCCAGAACACACAAGAATAAATGCTGACTCTTTAATAAACCCCACGGTAAATCCTAAATTTTGGGGTATATGTAAATATTCTGCTAGCCCATTAATGAAAGTGTTGCTAGCAGCTTTTAAATTAAAAGAAGAAAGAAAAAATCTTTTCTTGAATAGTACTTACCCAACTGTGTGTGGGTAGTAAACCTCACCTCGCCCGGCGTCCTGCTCGGGAACAAATGAGGCACCGCTCTATTGTGCAAATAAAATAGAGATAGACAAAAGGGACAATGAGAGACCTCGTCCCCACGTAATTTACTAATTCTGAAAATTTGTAAATTATGTGGGGACGAGGTCTCTCATTGTCCCTTTTGTCTATCTCTATTTTAGTGCCTCATTTGTTCCCGAGCAGGACGCCGGGCGAGGTGAGGCTCCAAGGTCCGGGTAGGATGTTCTCTTTCCTTGACTTATAATTATTTTTCACACACAACTTCCTGTGCAGTAGTATTTCTATTCTATTCTATGGTCCTGAAGAAAGCCGGATAAAGTTCCTTTGGCTGAAACATGTCGACCGTCTTGCACAGCCTTACTCAGTAGTCATATTGTCAGACTACTAGGCGTAATTTTTATGGTTGATACCGGATCAATACCTATTAATTATATTTTTTGCTCCGGTAATCAATTTTAACTCACTTCTTTTCACTAACACTGCACCTCATCAGCAAGCTATTGAGAATAGACTTTGGATGGGGAAAACTACTGGTATCCGCAACTATACCGTCGTTTGATGGTCAGGATGTTGCCTGGATCCATATCCCATCTCACATGAGGACACTCCGCCATCTTGGGTGGTCTGATGAGAATCTCTCACCCACCGAATATTCTCATAGGTCAGCTTCTTTTCTGAGTTCTCAGTTTGCCTTTCGCTCTGCCTTGAGACACACTCTTATCCCATGACCCAGATGTTCCGCTTTGTTGTATATAGTTGATATTTAGGCCATTGGAATATCAGGGTCGGTAAAAATAGGCCTTCTTGACCCTCCTCACTTTGTATTTTTTGGTAAATTCAAGACACCCCACAGAAAGACTAGGCCCATGCACCACTCACTAGCCCTGGTCAAAAGGCCCCAACAGCCCAAAAATAAAAAACACAGAAAAATCAGCACAATCTAATGCCATCCATGCCCTCCATGATGTTTAAATTCAAGACACCCCACAGAAAGACTAGGCCCATGCACCACTCACTACCCCTGGGCATAATGTATGAAAGCTAGGCAAAATGGGTGCAGGCCTGAGAACACTGCCTGCATTCAAAATGGCCCCTTGCCTCCCAGCACATGCCCAGGGCCTGCCTGTACCAGCACTCAAAATGCCCCCCACCCACATGGCCTGTCCCCATGAACACCCCAAAAAATCGAAAAACACAGAAAAATCAGCACAATCCCATGCCATCCATGCCCTCCATGATGTTTAAATTCAAGACACCCCACAGAAAGAATAGGCCCATGCACCACTCACTAGCCCTGGTCAAAAGGCCCCAAAGACAGCCCAAAAATCGAAAAACACAGAAAAATCAGCACAATCCCATGCCATCCATGCCCTCCAGAATGTTTAAATTCAAGACACCCCACAGAAAGACTAGGCCCATGCACCACTCACTACCCCTGGGCATAATGTATGAAAGCTAGGCAAAATGGGTGCAGGCCTGAGAACACTGCCTGCATTCAAAATGGCCCCTTGCCTCCCAGCACATGCCCAGGGCCTGCCTGTACCAGCACTCAAAATGGCCCCCACCCACATGGCCTGTCCCCATGAACACCCCAAAAAATCGAAAAACACAGAAAAATCAGCACAATCCCATGCCATCCATGCCCTCCATGATGTTTAAATTCAAGACACCCCACAGAAAGAATAGGCCCATGCACCACTCACTAGCCCTGGTCAAAAGGCCCCAACAACAGCCCAAAAATCGAAAAACACAGAAAAATCAGCACAATCCCATGCCATCCATGCCCTCCAGAATGTTTAAATTCAAGACACCCCACAGAAAGACTAGGCCCATGCACCACTCACTACCCCTGGGCATAATGTATGAAAGCTAGGCAAAATGGGTGCAGGCCTGAGAACACTGCCTGCATTCAAAATGGCCCCTTGCCTCCCAGCACATGCCCAGGGCCTGCCTGTACCAGCACTCAAAATGGCCCCCACCCACATGGCCTGTCCCCATGAACACCCCAAAAAATCGAAAAACACAGAAAAATCAGCACAATCCCATGCCATCCATGCCCTCCATGATGTTTAAATTCAAGACACCCCACAGAAAGAATAGGCCCATGCACCACTCACTAGCCCTGGTCAAAAGGCCCCAACAGCCCAAAAATAAAAAACACAGAAAAATCAGCACAATCTAATGCCATCCATGCCCTCCATGATGTTTAAATTCAAGACACCCCACAGAAAGACTAGGCCCATGCACCACTCACTACCCCTGGGCATAATGTATGAAAGCTAGGCAAAATGGGTGTAGGCCTGAGAACACTGCCTGCATTCAAAATGGCCCCTTGCCTCCCAGCACATGCCCAGGGCCTGCCTGTACCAGCACTCAAAATGGCCCCCACCCACATGGCCTGTCCCCATGAACACCCCAAAAAATCGAAAAACACAGAAAAATCAGCACAATCCCATGCCATCCATGCCCTCCATGATGTTTAAATTCAAGACACCCCACAGAAAGAATAGGCCCATGCACCACTCACTAGCCCTGGTCAAAAGGCCCCAACAACAGCCCAAAAATCGAAAAACACAGAAAAATCAGCACAATCCCATGCCATCCATGCCCTCCAGGATGTTTAAATTCAAGACACCCCACAGAAAGACTAGGCCCATGCACCACTCACTACCCCTGGGCATAATGTATGAAAGCTAGGCAAAATGGGTGCAGGCCTGAGAACACTGCCTGCATTCAAAATGGCCCCTTGCCTCCCAGCACATGCCCAGGGCCTGCCTGACCCAGCACTCAAAATGGCCCCCACCCACATGGCCTGTACCCATGAACACCCCAAAAAATCGAAAACCACAGAAAAATCAGCACAATCCCATGCCATCCATGCCCTCCATGATGTTTAAATTCAAGACACCCCACAGAAAGACTAGGCCAATGCACCACTCACTACCGCTGATCAAAAGGCCCCAACAACAGCCCAAAAATCGAAAACACAGAAAAATCTGCACAATCCCATGCCATCCATGCCCTCCATGATGTTTAAATTTAAGACACCCCACAGAAAGACTAGGCCCATGCACCACTCACTAGCCTTGGTCAAAAGGCCCATACAACAGGCCAAAAATCGAAAATTCCAAAATTGTAGTTGCAGCAACTGTAATGCCCCAAACAAACTTACTTGTGAAATTTCTAATCCAAAAGTTATCCAAAGAAAGTCAAAAAGGCCTCAAATCCAAATATTCAGCAGCATCATCCACAAAAAGTAATCCTTCCAGGTCAAGATCCGAATGAGCCTGCTGGACAGGAACAGGAAGTTGGAGACGGAGGGGCACTTCCTCCCCCCCCCCCCCCCCAAATGGACTCCTTGCAAAAAAAAAGTGCAGGCAAATGTCAACCTGAGGAGTTATTCTGATAAAAATCATCATTTTCAGAAGGTTTATGCTGCTTGCTGGTGGATTTCTTGTGCAGAATTGCAAATTCTGTATTTCGCGAGTGCGAGATTGTTGCTGCCCGCCGCATCTACGTGTTCGCAATTGCGAACTCTCGCGATGCGTGCTCTGCAAGGTGGCAAGCCGCGATTACGTAATCTCGGTCGCCAAACTCCCGTGGGATCCCGCAGCAAGATCCAAAATGGCGCAGCACTCGCAAAATATCGAGAAAAAGAACTCGGCAAACGCTGAATGACGGTAAGTGAACGCAATATTGTATTACCAAGCAAAAAAATCCGCCGCGTGCGAATTTGCGGATTTTCGGCAAATTCGCGAGAGTTTGCGGATTGCGAATTTACCGAAAATCCGCAAAATCCGCAAGCGGAACGGATTTTACGCCCATGCTTAGACGTGAAGCACTGGCACACCTTACCATTGACCCTACTGGGAAATGCGGTGTTATTTAAAATGATGAGTCTGCCACGGCTACTCTATATCCTCGAAAATACCCCATTTTGTACCTCCTAAGTATTTTAGAGCCGTAGACGCGCTTGTCTCGGGTCTCCTTTGGAGGGGCAAGCCGGCGCGGATTTCCCGGCAAAAGTTGTTTAGAGGCTGGTTCGATGGAGGCATAGCACTCCCTGATGTTCAACTATATTATTGGGCGGCTCAGCTAAAGATCATAAACCAGTGGCTGCATGCTCCGCAGACTGAGCCCGCATTCAAAGCGGACAGATACGATCTAGGCACTGGTGGTGTAATGGCAGCACTTTATGACAGGAAAAGTGCTGCAGCCTTACTTGGCCCTACGGCCCACGCGGAGAGGTTGTGGTATTTGGCATCGGCCCGCCTCAAATGTAAGGACACACTTACGCAGATGACCCCGCTCTGGTCATCACTTCGACTAGGCCGTCTGTGTAACAGCAAAGGGTTTGAGGCCTGGGACTTGATAGGTATCTCCACGGTGGGAGACCTCTGGAAGAATGGAGCCGTTGTTCCCTTTGACCGGCTCGTAGAACAATACGAGCTAGCGCATTCGGAACGTTTTCGGTATTTGCAAATTAGTCATGCCCTGAAGTCGGTGATCCCTCCAGGTGAGGATTTGCCAAAATCCACTCCACTGGAGGATAGGCTTCTGACGGAGCACATGCCTAAAAAGGCGACCTCATTTGTCTTCCGTAAGCTGGTTAATAATTTGCCTGACCCTACTTTGAAGCTCAAGGAGGCCTGGACCGCGAAGGTGGGTGAGTTGGACGAGTCTGATTGGCAAACGGCGCTCTCCTCAACACGTGAGGTGGCCATACCATCGAGACTCCGGTTAATACAGCTGAAAATTCTACACTGGGTTTATTACACTAAAGTCACTATCCACAAGATACGGAAAGCTGCACATAAGTACTGTTTGTGGGGCTGCGGTGAGGAAGGGACATTCTTTCATACCATCTGGAACTGTCCCCGGGTTGCAGATTTCTGGGCTCAGGTAATGCAAACTATGTCACAAGTGGTAAAAGACTCCCTGGTCCCACAGCTGTGCCGGTGCTTATTAAACATCTGGGAACCTACTGATCTCAATCATTGCATGCAGGACTGGGTCACATTAGGAATCATGCAGGCAAAAAGGAATATTTCTAAACTTTGGGGGTCCCACTTTGTGCCCAAGCTTAGGGATTGCTAGTTTACCGCCCTCCAGGACCTATGTCCAGATTCAAAGGCAACCGTTTAGAGTGTGTTACTGAATCAGCGATCAGGAGGGATAAGTTCCTATTGTTACGAGACTTAAACACACACCTTGATGACTCCTCAGATAAAGGAGCGGTGGAGTTCCGGGATGAACTTCACACCCTACAGCTGGAACTAAAGGGGCTGCTTCCTACACACAGTCGTGGGCACTTGCTTGACCCAATATTTGCTAACTGGGAGGATGTCTCAGTTGCTCCCCCAGTGCCCCTGCCTTGGACAGACCATTTCTTGGTCCCATTTGCCATCTTCCTGCCTAAATATAAAGCCAACGCCCCCACTCCACTCAATTATCCTCGGCGCAGGTGGGCAAGATTCTCCCTGCAAAAGTTTAATACGGCCCTCACTGCGGAAGGTCCCCCAGGAGGCAATGTTGTGAATACAGCGAATAGGTTGCTCAATGACCGTATTACTGCTGCTCTGGACTGCACAGCCCCGCTGGGACGACCTACCAAAGGGGCTCAGAGACAAAGAACGGCTCCCTGGTTTGGCGAGGCGTTGCGTTGCGCCAAAAGGGACTGCAAACGTGCAGAAAGGCAGTGGAGAGTGGCATACGACGACCGGATGAAAGAGACCTATCTCGCGAAGAGACGCGCCTATCACAACAAGATCCGGATAGAGAAGGCCACATACTATGCTGACAGAATCCACGAGGCAGAGAACTCCTCTAGGGAACTGTTCAGCATATATAAAACTCTGGCTACCCCAAAAACCTCTACTTTAGAGGAAGATCACTCAGTAGCAGCATGCAATCGCATTGCGAACTACTTTGGAGATAAAGTGTCTAAGATCTACTCTGCTTTTCCCCACATACCTCCTGCAGCGGAAGTGTCAGCAGACTTATTGAGTGATGAAGCCGATCAAAATCTGCTACTTAATTTCACCACCCCTTCACCGGTGGATTTAGTTCAAATTTGCAGATCTGTTAAATCTGGCTCCCCTCGGGATCCCGCCTCCCCAAAAAGGCTGGCAGACAGTCTGGAAACACTAGAACCTTATATCAGACACTTGCTAGATATCTCCTTCCAATCCAGCTCCATACCAGAGGACTGGAAACAGGCTGTGGTGCTCCCCCTACGTAAGAAGCCCAACATTAGCTTTGAGAAGTTAGATAATCTTCGCCCCATCTCCTTGCTGCCTTACTTTTCAAAGGTAGCGGAGAAGGTGGTAAATAAGCAGCTAATGAAATTTGTGGAAGAAAGCAACCTCCTTCACCCTACGCAATTCGGGTTTCGGCCGCGTCACTCTACGGAGTCTGCCCTCCTTAGGGCTACCGAAACCCTCAGGCAAGGTGCTGATGAGGGACAAACCATGGCCTTAATCCTCCTGGACCTCAGTGCGGCGTTCGACACTGTAGCACACTCCATCTTGCTACAGTGTCTGAGCAAAGGCGGGGTGAGAGGGGCAGCACTGAAATGGATTTACTCATTTCTTGCAGGCCGAGGCTTCCAAGTAAGGCAGGGCGACCATTACTCTGAGCGCATCTCTTTGGATCAAGGGGTGCCGCAGGGCTCGTCCCTGAGCCCAACTCTTTTTAATCTTTATGTTGCCCCGATCGCCTCCTTGGTAGAGAGTTACGGCCTCCAAATGGTGTCATATGCCGACGACACGCAGTTGGTCATCTCCCTATCACGTGCGCCCGGTCCCTCGGCGGATATCTTCAGAGCTTGCATGCAAGACCTCGCGGCCTGGATGTCCGCCAATTGCCTCAAGCTCAACGGAGGCAAGACCGAGGTACTGGTGGTGGGGGGAGGCCAATCGGCGTGGACGTCGGCGTGGTGGCCGTCGTGCTTGGGTCCAGCACCTACCCCTTGCCAGAAAGCAAAGAACTTGGGCATTTGGTTTGATTTTGACCTTACCTTTGGTCCCCAGATCAATCAGGTGGTTGGATCATGCTTTGGGACCCTCAAGAGTCTCAGGAAGGTATTAAAATTCTTACCTATCAGAGCCCGCCAAACCCTGGTGCATGCACTAGTTACGTCTAAGATGGATTATGGCAATCTTCTCTACTTGGGAACTCTGGAAAAGAATTTGAGCCGTCTTCAGGTTCTCCAGAATGCCGCTGCCAGACTAGTGCTTAGACTACCCAGAAGAGCAGGCTCCACAGCGGCCCTCCGGTCTCTGCACTGGCTCCCGATCCGTAGCAGGGTGGAATTCAAAGCCCTGTGCACGTGCCACCGGATTATCACGCGCCTCTCTGCTTGCCTATATTTTAAAAAAATCCCGTTTTTTGTATTTGTGTATTTTTAGTGCATTCTCCCCTGTTTTTAAAGCGCTTTCTGGCCCCTACCTTGCACCTTAATTCAGGAATCACCACCGCTGTTTGGCGGGTCCGGGTTCCGGGAGGCGGTGGGTTTGAGCGCCATTTTGCGTTGGGAGGAAGCGCGAGCGCCATCTTTGAGCGTCCAGGTCACCTGGGACGCCGAGACGACGCTATTTAGGGCGAGCTGACCGGAAGGTGAGCCTGCTTAGTGCCCCTTAGGGCGAGAATACTACTGGTGCCTTGCTGCTGTGAGCGCTGGTCGCGCGCCTCTCTGCTTGCCTATATTTTAAAAAAAATCCTGTTTTTTGTATTTGTGTATTTTTAGTGCATTCTCCCCTGTTTTTAAAGCGCTTTCTGGCCCCTACCTTGCACCTTAATTCAGGAATCACCACCGCTGTTTGGCGGGTCCGGGTTCCGGGAGGCGGTGGGTTTGAGCGCCATCTTGCGTTGGGAGGAAGCGCGAGCGCCATCTTTGAGCGTCCAGGTCACCTGGGACGCCGAGACGACGCTATTTAGGGCGAGCTGACCGGAAGGTGAGCCTGCTTAGTGCCCCTTAGGGCGAGAATACTACTGGTGCCTTGCTGCTGTGAGCGCTGGTCGCGCGCCTCTCTGCTTGCCTATATTTTAAAAAAAATCCCGTTTTTTGTATTTGTGTATTTTTAGTGCATTCTCCCCTGTTTTTAAAGCGCTTTCTGGCCCCTACCTTGCACCTTAATTCAGGAATCACCACCGCTGTTTGGCGGGTCCGGGTTCCGGGAGGCGGTGGGTTTGAGCGCCATCTTGCGTTGGGAGGAAGCGCGAGCGCCATCTTTGAGCGTCCAGGTCACCTGGGACGCCGAGACGACGCTATTTAGGGCGAGCTGACCGGAAGGTGAGCCTGCTTAGTGCCCCTTAGGGCGAGAATACTACTGGTGCCTTGCTGCTGTGAGCGCTGGTCGCGCGCCTCTCTGCTTGCGTATATTTTAAAAAAAATCCCGTTTTTTGTATTTGTGTATTTTTAGTGCATTCTCCCCTGTTTTTAAAGCGCTTTCTGGCCCCTACCTTGCACCTTAATTCAGGAATCACCACCGCTGTTTGGCGGGTCCGGGTTCCGGGAGGCGGTGGGTTTGAGCGCCATCTTGCGTTGGGAGGAAGCGCGAGCGCCATCTTTGAGCGCCCAGGTCACCTGGGACGCCGAGACGACGCTATTTAGGGCGAGCTGACCGGAAGGTGAGCCTGCTTAGTGCCCCTTAGGGCGAGATTACTACTGGTGCCTTGCTGCTGTGAGCGCTGGTCGCGCGCCTCTCTGCTTGCCTATATTTTAAAAAAAATCCCGTTTTTTGTATTTGTGTATTTTTAGTGCATTCTCCCCTGTTTTTAAAGCGCTTTCTGGCCCCTACCTTGCACCTTAATTCAGGAATCACCACCGCTGTTTGGCGGGTCCGGGTTCCGGGAGGCGGTGGGTTTGAGCGCCATCTTGCGTTGGGAGGAAGCGCGAGCGCCATCTTTGAGCGTCCAGGTCACCTGGGACGCCGAGACGACGCTATTTAGGGCGAGCTGACCGGAAGGTGAGCCTGCTTAGTGCCCCTTAGGGCGAGAATACTACTGGTGCCTTGCTGCTGTGAGCGCTGGTCGCGCGCCTCTCTGCTTGCCTATATTTTAAAAAAAATCCCGTTTTTTGTATTTGTGTATTTTTAGTGCATTCTCCCCTGTTTTTAAAGCGCTTTCTGGCCCCTACCTTGCACCTTAATTCAGGAATCACCACCGCTGTTTGGCGGGTCCGGGTTCCGGGAGGCGGTGGGTTTGAGCGCCATCTTGCGTTGGGAGGAAGCGCGAGCGCCATCTTTGAGCGTCCAGGTCACCTGGGACGCCGAGACGACGCTATTTAATGCTCGCTGGTGAGCGCAGCGGTAACGCGCAGCGGAGCGCCTTCCCTGCGCCTGAGTCGTGCCAGAGTCCTGCCCGTCTGCGCTCGTCCGCGTCTCGGAGGCGGACGAGGCCGGACTCTGGCTATCGGCTCATTTTATCTGCTTGCCTAGAGGCTGACTACCTGCAGCTCCAGGATGCTCGCGTATAGCGCTGCTACCTTGTTTGCTTTGCACCCTCCTCGTTCTGACTGTCTGGTTCTTTTCCCCGGCGGTCGCCGGCTAGGCAAGGGCTGCCCCGTGTGTAACTGGCACCCCACAGCACCACCTTCCTGTGTTCCTGGTACCCCTCCCCAGTATTTCCACTGCTCGCTGCTTAACACCAGGTCCCTTCCCCGTCACACCTCGGATATTTGGGATCTTCTTACGCAGTCCAAGATCTCCTGTTTATTTTTAACGGAGACTTGGTTGGGAGTGGGTTCGGAACCCGACATTGCCTGTGCCGTTCCGCCGAACTATTCCTTCTTAAGGAGGGATAGAACTGAGGGAAGAGGCGGCGGGGTGGCTCTGATAGTGGATAAGGCTTTTGATTGTTCCTCCTTTGCGGTGGACAACATTGCCGGCTGTGAAGCCTTAGGTTTTACGCTCCACCTATCGGCGTCCCAGACCTGTACTGGCATTCTCCTCTATAGACCCCCTGGCCCCATTGGATCCTTTTTTGAGGATCTGCAGTCGGCTCTATCAGTACCATGCATGCGCTCAGCACATTGCATGCTATTGGGCGACTTAAACCTGCATATGGACTGTCCTACAGACGCTGAAGCTGACAAACTCCGTGATATCACGGCCATGTTAGGGCTAGCCCCTTTCATCCACAGCCCCACCCACGTGAAAGGCCACACGTTAGATGTAATCTTTTCCTCCATGCCTATTGAGGCGTCCCCTCCACTCCCGGTCCTTTGGTCAGATCACTATCTGATAAATTTGGCCTTAACGCTTAACTCTAAGCCTTGCCAAAGGGCTCCGAAGCCCGGGCTCCGGCAGTCCAGAGCTTTCCATCTAGTGACAGCAGATATGCTCTCTGATGCTCTTGGCCAATACCCGTGTCAACTGACCGGGGCTCTGGAAGCCGATCTCATCCTGGTCCAGAACTGGATGCAGGCAAGATTTGAGGAGCTGGCCCCTTTGAGGGCTGCTAGAACAGCCCCTGACCTTAACTCTGCTCCTTGGTTCTCCTCCACTCTACGCATAATGCGACAAGATTGTAAGAAGTTGGAAAGGCGCTGGCGGCGCAACTATGACCTTGTGGAAAAAACGAAATACCGCGACGCGATAAAGGCATACTACAAACAGATTGCCGCAGCTAAAAAGAGCTATCTTGAACAGAGAATCGACAAAGCCGATAATACCAGCCGGGAACTCTTTAGAATTGTGAAGGAGTTTATTAATCCAGCTGCAGGGACCCCTGTCCACTCTCACACGGAGGAATGGATCAAACAGCTGGCCGACTTCTTTGTGACCAAAATTCTAAAGATTCAGGATACCTTTCCTTCTGTGGACTCCCGCATGGCCGACGCCGCTTTAGAGGGTAAGCCGACCTTTTTAGATCCCTCTCTGGCTAACTCAGGGCCCACACTATCTGTCTTTCCCCAGCTGTCCTGCGAAACTTCGCTGGAGCTGCTATCTCGGCTGAAATCTGGCTCACCACTGGATGCCTGCCCGGCGAAATGCCTGGGCAGGGTGGCCTCAGCGCTGAATAGCCTGCTGAACCCCCTGCTGAATCTATCTTTGAGCTCGGGGGTGGTCCCACGTCAGTGGAAACATGCACTCATTCTGCCGCTGATTAAGAAGCCTCTGCTTGACCCCCTGCAATGGGCTAACTACCGTCCGATCTCCCTCCTCCCTGCTCTGGCGAAGGTGGTGGAGAAACATGTTCAGCATACTCTATCCACCTTTATTGAGAACAACAATCTGCTGCATGACTCCCAGTCCGGCTTTCGTGCAAACTATAGCACGGAGACCGCTCTGGTTGAGGTTACTGACGCCATCAGGGAGACACTCGATCAAGGGGGAAAGGCGATGTTAGTCATGTTGGACCTATCGGCGGCGTTCGACACCGTCCCACATGCAGGCCTTCTCTCAAGACTCAGGGAGATTGGGCTGCGAGGGACGGTGCTGGACTGGTTTCAATCCTTTCTTGCCGACCGCCGACAGGTGATCTGGGCTCCGCCGTTCTCGGCCGAAATGCCTTCGCTGGAGGTGGGGGTGCCTCAAGGATCTATCTTGAGCCCCACCATTTTCAACATATACATGGCCCCTCTAGCGGAGGTAGCGGAGGCGTTTGGGGCCCGGGTCATCTCATACGCTGATGACACCCAGCTCCTGTTCACCTGCAGGAAGGGAGAGGTCTTCAACGGCGGCAGAATTAAGGACTGTCTGAGCGCAGTCTTTGCGTGGTTTCAGCGGCACAGCCTGAAATGCAACTCAGACAAGTCTGAGCTGCTCTTTTTCGGCTGTGCCCCAGACCCGGGCTGGAAGACATGGTGGCCCCAGGACATGTTCCCCCCAGAGACACCATCTGCTCTAGTAAAAAACCTCGGAGTGGTGTTTGACGAGGACCTCTCTTTTCGTCCTCACATCCTGGGATTAGCAGGGAAATGTTTCAGCATCCTTAAGATGCTTAGGAAATTTCTTCCCCTGCTTTCACTGCAGTACCGTAGGAACGTAGTTCAGGCGCTGGTGGGATCACGCCTGGACTATGCAAATGCGCTCTTTGTGGGCCTACCTAAATATCTGCTATCCAGGCTGCAGATTGTACAGAACTCGGCGGCCAGAGCCATCTATGGCCTGCCTAGGAGAGCCAGCGCCTCAACGCTCTTAGCCAGGCTTCACTGGCTGCCTATCGCCGGGAGAATTAGATTTAAACTCCTCACCTTGGCGTTTAAAGCTCTCCATGCGATTGGTCCTCATTATTTGAGGAAGCGTACTGCTTTTTATGTGCCACGGAGGTCTTTGCGGTCAGCGGAACTGGCCAAAATGGAGGTGCCTTTGGTCAAACGTGTCCGGATGGGAGGCCGCTCCTTCCAACACGTGACAGCTTGTCTGTGGAACGAACTCCCACTTTCCCTTCGGAAAGCAAACAACCTCTTGGCTTTCAGGAAGGAGTTGAAGACCCTGCTCTTCACCAAGTAACCCGCGATTACTGTAGTGTGTCTGCCTTGGTTTTCTCTGTTTTTAGGGGCCTCTTTGCTAAAGCGCCGGGACACCCTTTGGGGTAGCCGTGCGCTCTAAAAGTGTGGCTTACATTAACATTAACATACATTATCAACGGGAAAGCTCCGCTCCCTTTGAAAGGATTGCTGACACCCTATGAGCCGTCTCGCTCTCTGAGATCTTCCGGCTCAGGACTCCTGGCAATTCCTAAGGTGTCCAGAGCCCGGATGGGTGGAAGATCTTTTAGGCACCTCGCAGCATCCAGATGGAACAAGCTACCTATGGCGCTGCGATTAGACCCTTCAGAAACAATCTTTAGAGCCAAGCTGAAGACTGCTTTATTCACACAGTAGTTTTTCTGCATTTGTAAGTTCTGGTAGGTATCAGCTCCTTAGCGCGGGGACACGCCACTGTGCGTCACCAAGCGCTCTATAAAACCCCCTAAATAGAAAAAAAATAAAACAGATTTAGATATTGTAATGATGGCTGAGCGGACAGTATATTTTAATCGTAAATGCCAGCGGAAATGGACCAGAATCTGGGGGGCATGGAATGAATACCGGGGGTGTATTTGTGAGCCACCACACCTGGATAGCGACACCGACTCTGAATAGGATGTAAGGGGATGTGGAGCGGATGGGGCAGGGGACGACGACTGCGCGACACTGATGGCTTGCCTTCTTCTATGCATTACTGTATTGGCATCGTCCACGTAAAGTAAAACTGGGATTGGTTGTTGTTTTACCTGTGGCAGATCCTCACACGAACTAGCCAGAGTGTTACCCAAATTGTTTATATAGAGGTTGAATAGAAAGGGGGCAAGCACACACCCCTGATAGACCCCTTTTTCTATTCATAATGGGCGGGGACAATCTCCTTTAATGCCGAACCGTACCCTTGCATGGCTGTTCGAGTACAGATGTCTTAAGAGAGCAATAATTGTACAGTCAATACCCATTGAACTCATCACTGACCACAGTTTGTCATGGATAACGCAGTCAAAAGCTGTCGATAAGTCAACGAATACCGTGTACAAATTACTATCTTTAATGCATGTGAATTTGCCCAATAGCAAGTTCAAGTTAATAGCTTGCTCAATAGTGCCAATGCCCTGGCGGAATGCATATTGTAAGTCAGAGATCCTGTTGTTGCTATCTGCCCAGATTTGTAACCTGACTAGAATTATCCGACCCACTAATGAGTCAAGTTGGGAGATCGGTCTGTAGTGTGATGGACAGTTTCGGTCACCTTTTTTAAATATAGGTACAATTTAAGACTCAGCCCAGGTCAAAGGTAGCCTCGTACATTGGTAAGATCTAAAGACATTAATAAGGAGGAGTGCCCAGAGATCAATATTAGCTTTGAATAAATCAATTGAGATGCCATCTGGACCAGGAGCTTTGTTTCCCCTACTGAATCTAATAGCAAGGGAAACTTCTCCCACAGTAAAATTTAGAGCAAACCAGTCGGTTGCAGGGGCAAGCACCTGTGTGGCAACCTCGGCATTTAGTATTGGATGATCAGTTGCACTGGTTGCATTTGATGAATAGAAGGCATAGCATTGTGTTATCCACTCTTCCTCGGTCACGGCAATCTTGATTTTGGATGTATCTTTATTACAGAGCAATGGGGAGATAACCAAACGCTAAAATGCAGTGGTATCATAACGTCTGCTAGCCTCCTGCAATTTCTCCCACATTTCCTCTTTTAGAGTTTTCTTTAGTTTTTTTAGAGTGAGCCTGTATTCCCACCTCCATCACTGGATCTTATCTATATTTCTAGTTTTTTTCTGCCGTGATAGTAACCCCACCTTAATGGCGCCAGTTATTTGTTCGAAGGATTCTGTAATAACGGTAGCCTCCTTTGTGTTATCCGGATAAACGTTAAAGGCACCTTTATGTTTCTGAATTAGATTCTTTAAAAATACATTTGGGTTAACCATTGACCAGCAAAGTGCAAATCCGTTGTTTTGAGTGAGCTCTAATTTCTCCACTGCAAAGGTACTGGAAGGGTCCCTCTGCTTCTTTACTAATCCCAGATTTAACGAAATGCTCTGAGGGTAGTGATCACTTAGAGCACAATCGTGTATGGCCAAATTGCCAATGTGAGTTGAATAACGGGTTGAGAAAAGCAAGAAGTCAATAACATTTTTACCCATAGTGCCGACAAAGGTACAATGTACCTCGGTAGGAAACTCGCCAAGCTCATTGCAAAAGCCTAGATCATATTTGAAAATGAGCTTGTTGAGCCTCCTACCATACTCAGAATGTGCAAAATGGGTGGTATCTTCGTTTGTTGGTGAAGTCAGCCCACAGAAGGATTTTTAAGGCATTTTGCATAGTTGGATATTAAAATCCCCCACCTAGAGTATAATTTTCTCCCCAACCCCCTGTAGAAGAATGGCGTCCAGGTCACTTTCAAGGGAGGACAGTGTGGGCAGTATATCAGAGCCGCAAACATTGTTATAAAAATGTACTAGACAAACCATGAGCCGTCCCGAAAGAACGATGTTAACAATTTTATGAAAGGAACTACTGGCCTTAAGTTTTACAGGAGAAGAGGAATGTATATTTGATACGTACGTACAGAGAACACCCCTATTTCTACCGTGCCTAGATGGAATGGACGGCAAATTATAGGTTTTAAATCCATTTAGAGGGCAAAAATCTATAACCCATGTTTCTTGTAGGCAGACTATAGAAAAATTATTTATACGTTTTAGCCAATCTGGTAGATTAAGCTTACTACGCAACCCAGCAACATTCCAGGATATCACTGTAATACTAGTGGTTTCTAGGAGCATGGGGTCACTCAAGGGCTCTTTAGTTTATGCAAAAGGTGACAAGGACAATACATCTTCAGGGCTGGAACACAACTGCAAATTCGTATCAGTAGGGGGGGGGTGCCAGGTCTTTGCGTTAGAGTGGTCATAGATAGATTATCATTTAGTCAGTCTCCCCCAGCAAGATGAGAAAGGGTATCAAATCTATTGAAAGTGGAGATACAAAATAGAGGGGAATTTACATAGTTTACTTCAGCAATTTGGGATGAATGGTACAATGTGTCTAATGTTGGGGGGCAAAGTGGAGTCAATACATTCGGTTGACTATTACATTGTATAGGGGTTTGTAGAAAAAGCCAAGCGGGAGGACCATAATTTGCTCTTCATTTAAATGCAGGGACTTAAACCTGCACAATATGTCATTGACTAATCTTGGAGATTTAAATGATAGAACTATACAGTCACCCGCAAACGTTTTGAGGTCTCTGCCAATCCAGCCTATCCGTCTGGCCATTTTCAGGTCGGCAAAAAGTGTATCCCCCAGACCCACTTTAGAGTTGAGCCAGTTAAGAGATCTAGGGGCAGATGTATCAACCAATTGTTTAGTCGCAAACGCTGCGAATCGCAAAAAAACAGCGTTTGCGACAAAAAAATAGAGAAAAGGTATGTATGAAAGTAATCGCCTCGCAATATAAGGAATCGCAAAAATTGCGATTCCTTACGTTGCGAGAACATCTTTTCTGCGAATATAATAGAGATTCCTTAATTTGCGATGTTTCATGTTTGCGAAATTCACATACAAGAAATCACAAAATAAGAAAAAGCAATGACGTATTAAAAATTCACAAATTGCGAATTTGTGAAAATCGCAATTTTAGAAATCGCAATTACCACCAAGTGCATGCAGGTGGTAACTAGGTTGAAAGTATAAAAAGTAATCCACAATGCAACAGAAACTTCTAAAATGGCAGGACTATACCTGATAGCCAGGAGGCTGCGTATTCGTGCCCTTGCACAGAGGAGAAAGAGACAGGAGCGAATATTCAGACTGCGCACCACGCTGTTTCAGCAGACTGAAGAGGACATCTATGACAAGTACAGGCTGCACCCACAACCCATCTTGGCCCTCATAGATGAACTGAAACCTACTTTAGAGCACCCAACAGGCAGGACACAATCAGTTCCTACCCATGTGCAGGAATTGTGCTCACTGCACCTTCTGGCCTCAGGGTCTTTTCAAAGCGTCATAGCAGAGGTTCGTGGGGTGTCCCAGAGTGCCCTTTCACGCTTTTTTCATGCCTTTTTGGATGCAATGCTGTACGGCTTCAACATCACATTTACTTTCCAAGCACCCAACAGGCATTGCATGAAACAAAACTTGATTTTTACCAAATTGCACGTTTTCCCCATGTGATTGGATGCATTGATGGAACCCATATTGCCATCACACCACCAGCAGCTACGGAATATGTCTTCAGGAATCGGAAAAGCTTCCATTCCCTGAACATCCAGATTGTGTGCAATGCCAAATACATAATCAATGATATTGTGGCCAAATACCCAGGCAGCACACATGACTCCTTCATTTTCCGACATAGTGGGATACATGGACGTCTGAGTGCTGGACAGTTTGGAGAGGGATACCTGCTTGGTAAATATTTTTCACACATCCATCCTTTCATACATTAGTAAATTGTCAGTGGAACATACACTTACACTTACTTTCCTTCCATGCAGGTGACAGTGCCTACGCAGTGCGCGACTTCATCTTAACGCCATACTTAAATCCATCAAATGCAAGTGAGAGAAGATACAACAGGGCACACCGGTCAACTCGCAGCATCATCGAACGCACATTTGGCATTTTGAAAAGCCGTTTCAGGTGCATACACAAAAGTGGAGGGGCATTGCAGTACAGGCCTGAAACATGTTGTAAGATTGTAACAAGCTGCGCAATGCTACACAACATGGCAATGAGGAAAGGCACTGACATTGAAGTGAGTGACTCCGACACATCTGATGATGATTGCATACCTCCCCCTGGCAGGGCAACAGCAGGAGTAGGAGCAGCCGCTGGACGGCAGAGACGTCAGAGACGGCCTGAGATCACACAATTTTACTTTTAGGTAAAAAAAAAATGTAGTCTCACAACATATCTGTATTACAGGTGCTGTCTTTAATCACACTTCACACCTTTTGTGTTTAATAACCCATGAATGTTACAGCACAATCATGGCACTGTTCCATAAAGTAATTTCCAAAACTTTTGTTTGATCAACATGTGAAAAATGAGTGCATTGTAGAACTTCACTTTCTACGGTGGCGGCTAGGTGCAGGGCGGTGTTCAGATTCTGTGCTCTCCATTACATGTGTACTGGCATCACCATGTTTGCCACTTCTGCGCTGAGTGACTTGCAATGTTGGAGTTGGATTGTTACTACTCCTGCTAGAGGTGTCCTCACTTTCTGCAGAAACCATGAGGGTGCTGGCACCAGAGTTGGTTGTTTGTAAGATTTCAACAGCATTTGTCACTTGATCCAGGCCTCTAGCAATATTTTGTGTGCATTGACTCATCTCCCTCTGCATGGTGATTCTGTGCCTAGTAAAGTTTGATATCCCTGGACAGAGGTGGTTAATAGCCTTTGTGTAGCTATGCATTCGTCCATGAGCAATGTGAGTCTGTGTTTCATTGCTATCAAATACAAACTATCCTTCATAAGACTACAACTCCCATGATGCACTTGTATATGTATGTTAAGCAGTGTACCTGGACTTAAAACTTCTTTGCTCAATGTACCTCTATCTACACTGTTTGCATGCAACACCTAGCTGATTTAATCTTTCTCACAGGCGTCTTACCTTGAGCATTAGAAGTAGGGTCAGAGTTGTCAATATCAGCCACTCCACTGACACTCTCAGGCAGTTAGAGTGGCCTCCACAAGTTCTTCATGTGGTGTTGGTTGCTCTGCAGTAGAAGTACCACCTCCAGTCTTCAGTGCCTCCTTCAACCTTGCAGCCACCCTTTCTTTGAATCTCTGGCGCATATCGTACCTTCTTTTTCTTAATTCCTCGATGGTACGGGTGGTGACTCCAACAGCATCACCTTCTGTTGTATATCAAGCAAGATCTTCCTCTTTCTGGATTCTGGAACTTTCAATGCTTTTTTTCCAAAAAGCAGTTCATGGCTGCACACCATCTCCTCTATTAAAACTTCCTGGTCCTTTTCAAAAAATGTATGTTTTCTTTTCCTCTTTTCAGCATCCAAGCCCTCCTGTGTCCCCTGGGACTCCATTGCAGTGCTAGCAGTTCAGTTCAGTCCCCAAACACTCTCCTATCTGCCACTGGGTGTGGCTCAGCCAAGCAGGTGCAGGTGATCACTCCCTCTTCCTGGTTGTGATGTCATCATCCAGCTCCTGCTTTGCAGATTCCCGTTTTTGCGATTTCTTAATTTACGAATTTCGCAATTTAAGAAATCGCAAGGGATTCTGCGATTTTTTAGCGATATTTAAGAAATCGCTAAAAATTTGCGATTTATTACATACATCGCGTTTTGCGAATCTGCAACTGCGAATCGCAAAATTTCGCTATTACAGATTCACAAAACGGATTCTTCATACATCTGCCCCTTATTCCTTAGTGACTCCCATGTTTCATGCTGGGGGGGACTCAGTTGGTGGAACGTTGGCCAAAAGGATCACATAAGGAGTTACATCTGGTGGCAAATCTAGTCTATCCCTTGCAGCAGAGCGAGGGTTGGAAATTCTGCCCCTTACATACATGTTAGATTTCGGCATTATTGAGGTCCCCTTATTTGTATTCCACCTCATCTCTGTAGCCGGGGTAGCTGCCTGTTTTTGTGGTACAGTCCTAATATCATTCATGGTGGTTCCAATAATGGGATTACAGGTTTGAGAAACTATGTTTCTACTAGAGGGCCCCTCACCAGAATGTGTGCCCCCGTGAGAAACAGCCCCCCCCCTTTGCATAGTTTCGTATTTTCCCCTGTCCCAGATAATATCTCCACAACCGATTTATGCATTAGTTCCACACTTATTTCCAATTTTTCAAGTCTAGCCAAGATTGGCAGAAAGTTTTTTGCAATATTATTTTCGATACATGATATCAGTGATGTGATAATTTGCAGTGTCGCAGTCGTATTGAGAAGTTGAATTAGTGTTCGAGTCAATCAAGGGAGGTGGACTATGCAGTCCGTCAGCTATGGCTTCTGGGGCTAAGTCCTGGTTTTTTTTCCTGTATCTAGTCCATATAGCCCCCATAGGTTCCGGATGTTTGACCTTCCTTTTCTTTTTGACTGGGATTTCATGTACAGGAGTACCCGTGGTAATGGGGAGGAGTACTGAGGGGTGGATGTAAATGATGTGACTGATGGGCTTCTAGTAGGTACATGATTTGTTAAAGTGGAGGCACTTGTGAAGTTACTTGTAGGGGGAACATGTATGGTAGCCTCCACATTGGGGCCAGCTGGACCCCTCCTCCACTGACAGATGTCGCTCTGCAACCTGAATCTCCATATCAATAACCTTAGTGGCCAGTAGGAGGAAGCAGTCAAGTGTAGAATTTAGCAATGTTTTTGGAGTGCCAGCTTCCCCCCCAATGATTCCAATTTGGCCGAATTCCAGGTAGAGATGTAATAGGAAAGAAGGTCAACTTACTTAAGCCGAGAGGTTCTTGTCAAGCTGCCCCTTGTTGTGTGACAAATGTTGAAGTCAGTTTGTTAGCCGGTACCAACAAACCAAGGGACCGGGCCCAGCCCAGCCTCTTCCTGGCTATGACTGGCGCAGACGGGCCCGCCCTTGGCCCAGGCTTCGCCTACATGCCTCCTGCACTACAGGAGTGCTTCACGGTCTTAAAAGGGCCTCCTGACCCAGGTGAGCCTCGTTGGAAGGAAAGCAGCAGGGTGCACGGGGACCTGTAGTCCTGGTCCCCGGATGTAGCAGCAGCAACAGGCTGAAGAACGTCCCACGCTGCAGTAGTGCTGCGTGGTTTTAAAAGGGCCTCTTGACCCAGGTGAGCCTCCTTGGAAGGAAAGCAGCAGGGTGCACTGGGACCTGTTGTCCTGGTCCCTGGATGTAGCAGCGGCAGTAGACAGAAGAGCGCCCCGCGCTGCAGGAGTGCTGCACGGTTTTAAAAGGGCCTCCTGACCCAGGTGAGCCTCGTTGGAAGGAAAGCAGCAGGGTGCACTGGGACCTGTTGTCCTGGTCCCTGGATGTAGCAGTAGCAGCAGGCAGAAGAACGTCAATTCAGACCTCATCCGGACCAGGTGCTTTTCCTTGATAGCATTTTCCACCTCCTTTAGGGAAACAGAAAACTCAATATGCATAACTTTCAGATTTTGCGTAATTGAATCATTAACAGCAGCATAAATTTGAGAAAAATGTGCATCCCAAGTGGTACTGGCAATATGACACTTTATCAAAGTTGCTGTCTGGCATGCGCTCCTTGTTACAGAGACCTGTTGCCTTGCAAATAACGCAAGAGAATCCCACTGACTTTTGAGCAGTTTCTTCTAGCAATAACTATTTTGTACTCTTTGCGACATGCTACTACTACCATGGGTTCCCTAGGACTAGCTGCAAGTGCACTTCATAAATTATAATTGGCCTCTGAACACTCTTGGTTAAAACATCTGGAATTAGAGGAATGTTCCCGTTGGGGGCATGCCAGCTTGCTCCTGATGTTCAAGGAGATTTGGGTGAAAACCTACACCACAAGCCGTTCTGAAACATCCAGACACCCTCCTTCCACGTGACTACGGGCTCATGATCAAATAAAACACTACGGGCCCGATGTAGGTAAACGCGATTTTCCGATTTCAAAATACCGAGGCGGGCCGAATCGGTATTCTGAAATCGGAAAACGAGATGTAGGAAAAAAATACCGAATGAAAACCGATTCGGTCGGCATCGGTAATGAGATTCGGTACGTTCCGATTCAGCTCGGTCCGAATCGGAAATTACCGAATCGGCCAACAACGAATCGGAAAACACCGAATCGGCTACCACCGAATCGGATATTTCCGATTCGGCGAATACCGATTCGGTAAAAGCCGATTCGGTAAAAACCGAATCGGCAATCATAGACCCATGGCGAAAAAGCCCATAGGAATGCATTGCATGAACCGATTCGGCTTTTACCGAATCGGATAATACCGAATCGGATTTTACCGAATCGGATATTACCGAATCGGTAAAAGCCGATTCGGCAATAGGCGATTCAGCCAATGAGGTGGCTCCCCCTCCCCCACCCAAACAGGGAGTGGCAACCCTGGCAGGTGCAGCCAATTAAGAAGTTTCTAGAAGTTTCTGGAAAGCCTGCCTGAGCCCAACACACAGTTAGCAGCAGTGGGAGAAGGAGGTTGCAAACTGAGCAGGAGAAAATGGCAGATCAGGCAGGAAGCCAGAAGTCCTCCCAAAAGAGGAAGCCCAAGTTCACCACCACCGAACTTCAGGTGCTGGTTGAGGAGGTGGTGAGGGTGCACCGCCAGCTCTTTGGCAAGCTGTCCCTCAACGTGCCAGACAGCACCAAGAGGAGATTGTGGGCCGACATCGCCCATAAGGTCAATGCTGCTGGTGTCACCCCCAGGTCCATTGAGGAACTCAAGAAAAGGTTTTACGACCTCCGCAGCCTCACGAAGAGGAAGCTGGCTGACCTTCAAAGGCAGGCTGATCTCACCGGAGGAGGCAAGAACCCGGCGCCACCCCTCACCGAGCTGGAGGAAATTGTCTCCAGCACCATCGAGAGGGAGAGCATCGTAGGGATCGGGACCCTGGACAGCACTGCGAGAGCCACAGCTACAGGTAAGAAGCATGCGCATCATGACACACCCTACCAGACACCTCCCCATTAGACACAATGCATAGGCAAACACCAGCACTGTACTGTCACCAACATACAAGAGACAAGCATCATGGTACATGTAGTCAGCAGAAGTTAGCCAAATATGTCAGTGCAGAATCACAAGACAGGAAACAGTGTGACACGGTGTAAGGAGATGCAAGGACATGTGGAATGCCATAATTGTACTGACTGTAATACATCGGCACTCAGTTTACTAATGCTTCTTTGTACCTAGGGGCACCATCAGGCGGCAACACTGTGACAGCAGAGGGAGCATCAACGTCAGACACTGCAGTCGCAGGGCCGAGCACCAGCCAGGCTGGCCAGGAGGAGGAGGATGAGGATGAGGAAGGAGACACCCCAGGGCTTGGAATGGAGGGAGTCCTGGTGATTGATTACCAAGCAGTGCACTCCCCAGTACTGGCCAGCACACCCCCCTTGCAATTTTCACCGGAAAACTCCCCTACAAGGCAGACCATTCCGCCGACACCAGCCCCTGCCACAACCGTGGCCTTGCCACCCGTCCAACCTGTCCTGGGAGCAGGGGCTCCGGGACCGGCCAGCACCACACCCCCACCAGTGGCACCCCTGCCCACTCAGCAGGCCGGAGGCAGCAGTGCCAGACGCCGTGCCACCACCACCACCACCACTGCTGCACCTGCACGGGAGGGCAGTGTGTTCCTGGGCCTGGAGGGCCAGATGGTCAAAATCCAGCGCCAACAGGCCAGATCCACCATGGCCTGCCAACGCCAGCTCCTGCAGCACAACATGCAGATGGGGGAGTTGGTGAAGGGTTTCCAGGCTGTTGTGGACAGCAACAAGGAGGTGGCAGCAGGGTTGGGCAGGCTGACCACTGCCATCACCCACTCCTCTGCCAGGCAGGAGGAGCATGAGGTTGCGCGCAGGAGGGATGCCCGGGTGCTCAACCGGGCCATGGCCCGCCTTGCAGCGGCGACCGCACAGCTGTGCCATCGCAGCTCAAATCAGGAATCGGTGCTCAGTCAGCATACAGCTGAGCTGACTAGGGGGATGGCCAGGATCACCACGGCCATGGAGGCCATGTTAATATCAAACGCCGCCTCCAATCCTGCCCTGGACCTGGGTGATGCTGGAGACAGCAGCAGCCGCAGCAGCCCGGCCAGCGCTGCATCAGAGCCAAGGAGGAGCACCAGGCGATCCGCTGATGCTGCTGGCCATTCGGAGGGGGCCGAGGGACACCCCAGTGGGTCTGGAAAGCGGGCCAAAAAATAGGCTGGCAAGGGGGGATGAGCAAACCAGAACCCTGGACTTTATTTGAGTTTACAATCTCCATTTTTTGATGCACATCAGTGCTGTAACTGTGGTGCATCACTATTAAAAATGTTTTTTTCCAAGCAACATTTAGCTGTCTTTGCATCTGTACTCAGTCAGAAATAGTTCTCAGTGATCTCCTCACGTCTGTATCTGCCATCACTTGGCGTACACACCCCAGCTGGCTGTGTCAGTGGCACAGCTTCGTCGTCGTCATAGTCCTCGTAGTCAGACAACTCCACCTCAGTGCCCTTCTTGACCGCAAGGTTGTGTAACATTGCACATACAGCTATGATCTTGCAGCAGGTGATGGGGGTATACTGCCTTGCACCTCCACTCTTGTGCAGGCATCTGAATCTACTTTTCCAGATGCCAAAGGTCCGTTCAACAACATTCCTGGTGCGTATGTGGGCCCGGTTATACCTCCTTTGGCTGGGTGTGGAGGGGTTGAGGTAGGGGGTGAGTATGAATGAGCGGAGGGCATATGCACTGTCGCCTGGAAGAGAAAGGGGTCACATTAGACACATGCATACATGTATTACACCTACCTACTATGTGTTATGGGGGTCTGATGATGTGGCTCACCTAGGAGGTATCCTTCTCCAAAATCGCCAGCCATCAGCCGTGCATATATGCCGCTCTGTTGGAATATATAGGAGTCATGGGTACTTCCTGGAAATTTTGCTACCAGGTCTGTGATGGTGCACTTGGCATTGCAGATCACCTGCACGTTGATGGTGTGTGTAGATTTCCGATTGCGGTATATGTATTCGGTGTCCGCTGGTGGGCAAATCGGAATATGCGTGCCATCTATGCACCCGATGATTTGGGGAAATTGTGCCATCTGGTAGAAGTCTGCTTTGGTTTGTAGCAGTTCTGCGTGGGTTGCAGGGAATGAGATGTATTGGTCCATCCTGTCTATCATGGCGTCAAGGAATATGTGGAAGAACCTTGACAGGCTGCTCTGGCTCACCCCTCCTGCTGCTGCTGCTCCACTTTGATAGCTACCAGACGCTACCAGGTGTAGGCTGCATAGCACCTGGACGTGCGCAGGGATGGCGTGTGCCCTTGGGGTGTGGTGGTCCAAGTATGGCTTAAGGTCCCTGATGAGCTCAAGTATGGTGTCAGAGTCCAGCCTGTATCTCTGTAGGATCTCAGCCTCAGTGAGCATGAACAGGGTTATCCTCTGTCTGTAGACCTGTTCATTTCTTAGCCATTCCCTCTGTCCTTCCTGCTGTAGCCGTAGCCGCCTCGCAATGACATAGAAAGCTGCCATCCTGCAAGTTGCAATGCATTTTGGGACTGTTTATATGGGTTGGAGTTGGTTACCACCTGATTGCAATCCATGGTAAATACCGAGTGAATTCTACCGATTTTGAGCCGATTTCGGTGTTTCTGTGCCTCCCTACATCTCCCCAACTGTCGGAATCGGGGAATTTCCCGATCGGAGATTCATACGAATCGGCATGTTTTCCGATTCGGCTCATGTCCGATTCGGTATTTTTTCCGATTCGGTACATGGACCGAATCGGTGATTTTCCGATTCGGTGTCACTAACGATTCGGTACATGGACCGAATCGGTGATTTTCCGATTCGGTGTCACTAACGATTCGGTACATGGACCGAATCGGTGATTTTCCGATTCGGTGTCACTAACGAATCGGTACAAGGACCGATTCGGTCCTTGTAACCGATTCGGTGTTTTTCCGATTCGTTACATATCCGATTTTCGGTATGTACGTATCGGATTCTTTCCCATTCGGTACTCATTCCGAATCGGTTTTCTATCCGATTCGTTCTGTTTTTGGTTCCCTACATCTCGATGGCTGTTTACCGATCGGTAAGGGCCAAAAATCGGTATTTTCGGCCGATACCGATCGGTAAAGCCCTACCTACATCGGGCCCTACAGGTGCTAATAGGGTTGGGGGGCCAAGCGGCAATCCGCTTCTTAAAAAAATAGTACTTCAGAGACTGTGGAAGCTCCTGGGGTGTAATGGGTCGCCTAACAAATGTGAACGGGAGTGACCTCAGGCGGTGGTAAATCAAACATTTTGGTTTCTTGGTTATTGCCACATTTCAGGGACAGTCTCCGCTCAGGTAAGGTAATTTTATTGGATATTATCCCCATTGCTCTTTCCAGCATACTGTCAAAAGATGTGGTTGTCGGGCAAGAAATGTAACTGGTAGTCACCCAGCGACCTTACTCTTCCCCATTCTATGTAACCTATATGTAGCAGATTTACTCACCGCATTTGGAAGAAAGAGAGTAGGCCCAGTATACCCTCATATAACACAGAAGGTTGGGGAAGGGTCCAAGGGGTGGAAATATTTAAAGACCACTCATAGCCTAAACCCCCAGCTTAGACAGTTAACAAGAAAGGAAGGCTTAATGGGGTCTCTGCAAGGGACTGATCTCTGAAAGTAGAAAAGAAGAATGCATGAGAGTTAGAAAAGAGTGTGCAGAACAGTGGAAATGAATCCCATCAGCCCACCCATGTGGCGGAGCCTCGTCATCTGGGATTAGTTGTGGGGTCCTGGTACAGATGAGGAGACACACCTGATGAATTGTGTGTTTTTTCTCCAGTCATCCAGGACCACCCAGGCGGATCCGACCTCCAGTGTACAGTGGGTAAGATGGTGTGAGAATTCAAAAGAAGAGTGATTTGCAGTGTAACAAAAGATATGAGAAAAATAGTGAAGTAAAATTGACTACCATGTTCTAGGAAAACTTTATTAGGAAATGAACCATGGGGTCAAGATTAAAACTGAAGTGTAAGACAGTGCAATATAATAACTGCACTAAGAAGATGATAAAGTGGTCGACATGTTTCTGCTGTGTTCAGGGGCAACTCCCCTGCTTAGCTTTCATCAGGACCAGATCTTAGTTATACACTACTGCAAATGAAAAGTGATTTCTTGAAATGATTCTAATTGTGAAACATGATCTTTTAGGTACTATAAGTGTTACCCAGTGATTAATCTGGAAAAGGTTCTGCGGGCCAAAGTACTTACAGCACAAGTTGTGCCAGATTTTTTCAAGGGATTCTTTCCTGTAAGAAAAATAATGACATAAAAATAGAGACACAAAATATAACTATTGTGCACCTCAATCTAACTCATACATCCAAAAACTGCAGATTTAATATACAGTATCAGTCCACTTGCATCAGTGGTCAAAGAAAGAATAATTGTTATCAAGTGATTCATTACTTACCCCAGTAATCTAGGGAGTAAGCCTCACCTCTCCTGGCACCGGCTCAGGGATAGGAGGCCCCGCTCTAAGTATATTTGGAAAAAATTGTGTAAAAAAAGGGGGGGAATTTCATCATATAAATTTAGAAATCCATTAAACATATTTCCAAACAAAATGCGTGCTCATTTAGGAGCACCACAACAACATTGGTATTAAAACAAGATTGCATTGAAAAATGGCTGAAAGCAACAGGACAGTAGTCCTTCAGTGTTTTACTTATGGCTGTTTTCTGTTTGGTACTGCTCTGTATAGTATAAGCAGCATTTCCATCTTAACAAAAGCTGAAGAACAAAAACAGCCCTCCAGAGAAAAGAGCAGAGAAGAAAGCAGCAATACAGAAAAAAAGAGAGAGACAAGGCTCAGATATTTCAAGTTTCTTTTACCTGTCCGTCGGTACCTCTGGCCTCTTCCTGAGGCTAGGGGGGAGGTACCGACCAGACGTCGTATGTGTGCTTTTATCCTGCGTGATGGTAATGCGGACCAGAGAGAAAACACGCGGGATACCAAAGACCCAGGGCGCATGTGTGAAATCGCGTGTGACTATTGGTTTCTAAAAGGTCCAACTAAACGTATCCAAGCAGGCGGATAGTTTCACATAATTAAGGGAGCGGGGACACACGTAATTGCCATGTGTGTACGTTCAAGCACCGCCAACTATATTCGAAACAAGATCTCTCCGATTTGCGAGGACATGAGAAACAATCCCAAATGTGAAGCGTGCAATCGGCACTAACACAATATTTCCAAAAAGCTATCCGATGTCGGAGGACCTCGGAAATGGTCAGGAGCCCGTTTGAAAGCCAGCATACGATTGGGCCTTCGTATGAACCAGCGGAGCCCATTGGACGAAAATGCACCAATCACAACGCTGGGGCTGACTCGATGGTCCCAGCAAGAGAAATGCTCCGTAAACAAAGACGTTTAAAGCCGTCATGACAAATGTAACAATAACAAAAGCGCATTTGTATAAAGGCGCAGAATGACCTTCTACGACTATTCTCAAATCAAAAGATTGAAATGACTGGCATCTACCTATTACAGAACCGAGTTTAAAAAATCCCGTATATAGAGAGTCAAGTGTAACAGTAACAATTGCACATCTGTATAAAGTCGCAGAATAACCTTAATGTGAGGATCTACGACTATGCCCAAATGAAAAGGTTGAAATGACCAGGATATCCCTATTACAGGACCAAATTTAAGAATCCCGTATATAGAGAGTCAAATTAGTAGAGTTTGTTGGTCATGTAAACCAAGACAACCCTCAAAGGTATGATTGCAAATCTGTATACACTAATGTATAGAGGGCTGTCAGATCACGACAGAGGGTCAGACCAGGCAGAAAATACGATCAGCCAAAGAGGGGAACGTGAAGCTATCGACAGAGGGAAAGGTATTGAATTAGACAATAGGAGACTGCCCTTTATAGATAGCATAGAATGGATGACCTCAAGACTCTTAGATAGAAGTCCAAGGAATATCATCGTTCAATCCTTCCACATCGCTCTTAAGGCGAAAAATCCATTTCTGTTCTTTAAGAAAAAGAAAACGTGATACATCGGTAATATGAGGGGGAACAAAAGGTTTCTCCAAAACAGTCCATCGAATGTCTTCTGGAGAGTGCCTCATTTGTAGAAAATGTTTAGTGAGTCTAGTAGCCTGCTTGTTGCACCGGATAGTGCTCTTGTGCTCGTTGATCCGCACCTTGATCTTCCGGGTCGTCATTCCGACGTACCGTAAGGAACATGGACAGGTGATCAGATATATCAACCTGTCACTGTTACAGTTTGTGTGGCTTTGTAGAACCCACGGCCTTGAGGTGCCGATATCGATGGAAACTGTCTTCTCAGTCTGTGGGCACGCAGTGCATACTCCACAAGGAAAATGCCCCAATCGTGGAGGTAGATTCCACAAGGTGTTAGCTGGAATCACATTAGTACACCTAGGCCTAGTGTGGACCAGACTATCCTTCAGACTCGCACCCCTTTTGAACGAGAAGAGTGGTGGCTGGATGGTGGATTCAGAACTGGTGAGGATCTTCCAATTCCTTTTTATTGTTTTCTGCAATTTATTTGACAATGTACAGAAGGTTGTCACAAAGGTGAGTCTGTCTAGAGATGGCTTCATGACTGGAGGACTCAACAGGGCATCCCGGTTATTATTATGTGCCCTTTTCTGTGCTCTTTTCACAAGATGTTTGGGATAGTCCCGATCTCGTAGTTTCGTTGCTAAGTCCTTAGAAAAATCTACAAAATCAGAAGTTCTTGAACAATTCCTGCGGATCCTCAGGAATTGTCCCACCGGCAGGTTGTCACGTAGAGCTTTAGGGTGGTAGCTCGTGTAGGGCAAGAGAGAGTTGCGGGCCATTGGTTTGCGATATAACTTGCTGCCAAGGTTCATTTCCTAATAAAGTTCTCCTAGAACATGGTAGTCAATTTTACTTCACTATTTTTCTCATATCTTTTGTTACACTGCAAATCACTCTTCTTTTGAGTTCTCACACCATCTTACCAACTGTACACTGGAGGTCGGATCCGCCTGGGTGGTCCTGGATGACTGGAGAAAAAACACACAATTCATCAGGTGTGTCTCCTTATCTGTACCAGGACCCCACAACTAATCCCAGATGACGAGGCTCCGCCACATGGGTGGGCTGATGGGATTCATTTCCACTGTTCTGCACACTCTTTTCTAACTCTCATGCATTCTTCTTTTCTACTTTCAGAGATCAGTCCCTTGCAGAGACCCCATTAAGCCTTCCTTTCTTGTTAACCAGTATACCCTCAACCAGCTGCGGATGAGCGCAGATGGGTCTGGTCTTATATCCCTCGAGGTGGGAGCCCCAGCTGGAAATATTAGGCGTCTTCAGGTGCAAGGAACCAGAGTTGGTGGCTTCTGTAACGTTCTAGTGGTCCGAGGGTCTCGGCTGAGCCCCGGAACCACTTCTGTACTTTGTTGCACCTTCAGGCCAGGCGTGGCCTGAAGGCTATAAATAAATGGTTGGAGGTCGCTCGGGACTTCCGGTCCGACCTGAGCCTCCCCTGTGTCTGTGTCCATTCATTTCAGCGCGGCGCCCTAGGCCTCTATGCAGACCGGGCGTTATACTCTGGCCAACTTTGCATATGTATGTGTACACATGTCTATGCCCTAGAGAGAGAACCTACACTGGCGACGAGGGTGGGATAGCCCTGTCCCTACCTGAACGCGACGTCTGCAGCAAGTGTGGGAGCGGAGCGACGAGCAGCCCACGAGTCCTCCCCGGACCAGCGCCGGAACTGTCCCCGTCCAGGACCGCGCAGGAAGCGACCCCATCGAGCGGAGAGAGAAGCGCGCCCAGGAGCTCCAGGTCCGGTAAGCAGCGGGGGCAAGAGCTGCATCAGGCACCGGGAGGAAGGAGCAGGGAAGCGCTAGGCCCAAGAACGCTGCGGGAGCCGCCGCAGAGCCCTGCGCATGCGCACACGCAGGCCGACGCCTCCGAAAGCCCGACACACGCAGAGGCCGCGTGAAAACCCCAGCGCCTGCACAGCAAGCTAAGGAAAGCATCGGCAAGGCCGACTGAAAGCGGGAAAAGGTCGCAGCCACCTACCCGGCCCAGCAGTTAATAATCAGAGAAGAGAAGAAAAAAAACAAGCCTTGGCAAAGCACAACAGTACGGGGAACAGTACAAAAACACCAACAAACATTGGCAAAGCCCAGTTATACGAGAAGCAGCACGAATAAACAGCCAACAAGCATTGGCAACCACCAAGAGAACGAAGTCAACAAGCAGTGGTACTTCCACATAGTCAGCAGCACTGCACGCAATCAATCAAATGTCTAACCAGGATAACAATGCAGCGCCACAGCAAGCTGCAGCAGCGCAGCCCCCACCCCAGCAACAAGTAGCAGCACCAGTACCGCTAGCAGGAGCGCATGTTCAACACTCCGCACACGCACAAGTGCAAGCATTGCCACCCTTCAGTGGACTAGCGGACCCCTCAACTGCCGCGCCCAGGTGGGCTATATGGCTAGGGAGATTAAACAATTATTTCATAGCCACGAGGGAGAAGGACAATGAAGTGAAACGATCCCTGTTACTTCACTTTGGGGGTGAAGAAATATACAAGGTATTCAAGCACCTCCCGAACAGAGGAGAATCAGACGACTATGACGCAGCAGTCCAAGCACTCAATGCACATTTTGATCCTCAACTAAATCCACATTACGAAAGGTTCAAGTTCAGGCAGTCCCGACAACGAGAGGGCAAAACCATGGATGCATTCCACGCCCGCTTGCGTGAGCTCATCAGCACATGCACAGAAGACGACCAGAACAAGGAAGTCACCGCCCAATTAATTCAAGGATGCAGAAACAAACCACTGAGAACGCTGATCCTCCGTCAACCCAAGATCACTCTAGAAGAAATCCTCCTGCTAGCAAGATCACACGAGCTGTCAGATGTGCGGTCATCAGCAATGGAAGCAGCACTAAACGCCAACACAAACTCTGGGGCGACAATCAAGACGGAGAGGGTCGACGCGATCAGCACGTCCTCCCGGGGCGGAAGAGGCAGATGGCCGACTAGGACACAGAGGAAATCACAGTGTGGCTACTGCGGACGGGAAGCGCACGACGCTGAGAGCTGCCCGGCACGTGGAAAGACCTGCTCAAACTGTGGGATTCCGAATCATTTTTCCAGCGTGTGCCGAGGGAGAGCCAGAGGACGAGGATCTTTTGGAAAGAAATCACTGTCCGGAGCAGTCCGACAACTAGAAATTGAAGAGAGACAGTCACCGCGAAACATGAAATCATCATACCGACGATACGACAGACTCGATGATTCATCCGAGGACGAGGATGACGAGTGTTACTTTGTTTCATTCACGAGTGATTTAAAACGACGGCGAAGACCACAACCCAAGTGTAACATTTTAATAGATGGATCCCCCGCCGTCGGAGTAATCGACACCGGTGCCACAGTAAACGTCATGGGGATCCAGCACTACAAGAATCTAGATCCAAAGCCAAAATTGGTTCCATCCAAGGTCCGAATATTCACATATGGCGGGAAAGAGCCCCTTCCGCTGCGAGGCAAAATGGTGGTGCAAGTAAAAGCAGAAGAACACGAGGTCACCGCAACCTTCCACGTGGTGGACAAAGAAGCAGACCTCCTCGTTGGCAGCCACACGGCAGAAGACTTACAACTAATCGCGTTCGCCAATGCTGTCAAGAGCATCCAGGTGGACGAACTACTACTACAATTCCCAACTCTATTCCAAGGGCTAGGCATGATCAAGAGGCCACCAATAAAATTACACATCGACAAAACAATACAGCCCATTGCTCTCCGGCACAGAAGAATACTGTTCCACCTCAGAACTGCAATAGAAGACGAGCTGGAGAAGCTAGAACAACAAGACGTGATAGAGAAAGTCACTGGCCCCACTCCATGGGTTTCACCAATGGTGTTCGCCGAAAAACCCCGCCAGCCGGGGAAAATACGCATCTGTATAGACATGAGCATGCCCAACAAGGCAATCAAACGAGAACGACACCTCACACTGACAGTAGATGACATCTTAGCGGACCTCAACGGAGCACAGTGGTTCTCCAAACTTGACCTTAACGCCGGATACCACCAACTCCGGTTAGCGGAGGAAAGCAGGTATATAACAACATTTTCCACGCACCTTGGCCTGCGGAGGTACAAGCGTTTGAATTTTGGCATCTCGTCAGCTGCTGAAATTTTTCAGAACACGATCAAATAAGTGCTATCCGGACTACAAGGGGTACTAAACGTCAGTGACGATATCCTTATTCATTCTAAGACCAGTGAGGAACACCACCTGAGGCTACGTGCAACACTGAAGCGACTCT
Source organism: Lissotriton vulgaris (assembly GCF_964263255.1). Classification (NCBI taxonomy): domain Eukaryota; kingdom Metazoa; phylum Chordata; class Amphibia; order Caudata; family Salamandridae; genus Lissotriton; species Lissotriton vulgaris. The sequence goes on from NC_141691.1 coordinate 1,106,217,082, forward strand.
CGGAGCATGGAGTCACACTCCACCGGGAAAAGTGCAAATTTTTCCAAAAGACAGTGGAATTCTTTGGATACATCTTCGATAGCAATGGAGTGAAGGTAGATCCACGCAAATCACATGCCATCAAGCATGCGCCAGCCCCGTCAACGGCGTCAGAGGTGAGGAGCTTCCTAGGGATGGCGCAGTACTATGCACGTTTTATTCCTGGCCTGGCAACAATCGCAGAGCCACTCCGTGCCCTAACAAAAAAGGATGCACGGTGGAAATGGGATTCCGAAGAGGAGCAAGCATTCGCAAAGATCAAGGCAGCGCTGTTAGACACCACGACTCTTGCATACTTTGACACAGCCAGAAAAACTGAGATCCTAGTCGATGCCAGCCCGGTGGGGCTTGGAGCACTACTCACACAAGAAGCAGAGCCGGGAGTATGGACACCTCTAGCATTCGCCAGCAAAGCGCTAACAGCCACCGAGGCTCGATACTCACAAATCGAGAGAGAGGCGCTAGCAGTAAAATGGGCCTGTAACCATTTCCACTTATATGTAGCCGGGTGCCCATTCCGACTAGTCACCGACCATCAGCCACTAATACCCCTGTTCAGAGGAACGGCTCCACATCCACCTCCCAGAATAGAAAGGTGGGCAATCCAAATACAACAGTACCACATGGACCTTATCTACCGGCCAGGCGAAAAAAATCCAGCAGACTTCCTATCCCGCCATCCGGCGGCAGAAAACGTAGAGTCGGAAGAACAAGAAGCTCTGTTTGAGGAAGAAATTAACCTTCTGGCACAGAGTGCGTGCCCTCAAGCCATGTCAGTCCCATTGATAATAGAGCATTATCGTCAAGACAAGGTGCTACAGAAAGTAACAAACACCATCCGAACTGGAACATGCCAGGGATTTTTGAAAGACAACCATGACTGGTCAGAAGCAGATCGCACCTGAATAGGCCACATATGGAAAATCCACAACGAGCTAAGTATGGCCGAAAATGGACTGATCCTCAGAGGACGCCGAATAGTGATACCCCTAAGTCTGCAAGAGCACGCCACCACATTGGCACATGCGGGGCACCAAGGGATACGGCGGATGAAAAGTCGAATGAGGGAAAAGGTGTGGTTCCCAGAGATGGACGTCAGTATCGACACTTTAGTAAAAAATTGCCGAGCATGCCAACTCACCAGCAATCATGAAGCTCCAGCACCCATTATCACCGAGGAACATGCTCCGACACCTTGGTCCTGGGTTAGCATGGACTTTGGGAGTTTCCCTGATGGGCGTACGACAGTTGTGCTCATAGACTCATTTTCTAAGTATCCTATTGTGCAGCTAGCAGAATCCACCAGTTTCAGGAATGTCCAGCCCATTCTGGACAAAGTGTTTGCCATGTTTGGTCGCCCCCAAATACTCAAAACAGACAATGGGCCCCCGTTTCAGGGAGGGGAATTTCATGACTTTTTGAGTGCACTAGGAATCAAACATCATCACATAACACCGCAGTGGCCACAAGCCAATGGTGAGGCCGAGAGATTCATGCGGACCATTAACAAAGTGCTGAGAATAGCCGGAATAGAGGAAAGTGACCCATAGAAGGCGTTGCAACAATTCCTTGGAGAATACAGGAGTACGCCCCACAGCACAACACAAAGTACACCGTGGTCACTGATGTTCGCAGGAAATCGACAAGACAGTCTCCCGATGGCCGAGGGTTGGACAGCAGAGCCGTACAAGCCCACTGAGACCCAAAGGAGGAGGAGAGTGAACAACGACAGAGCGAACAATAAGAGGAAAACACGTAGTTGAATCCTAGCACCAGGAGACACTGTGTTGCTGAGAACCCGACGACCAGGTGGCAAGTTCAGAACACCGTATGAGCCCGAACCGTGGGTCATCAAAACCACAAAGGGCACCGCAATCACCGCGCACAGGAATGGAGAGGAGGTGACTCGCAATGTGTCCTGGTTTAAACAGATCCCCGCAGAGTCAGCAGAAGCTGAAAGAGGCCTCGAAAACCACACTGACAGTAGGCCTACTGATAGATGCGAGGATCACACCCAGGAGGCACAACATGAAGGGGAAACGACACCACCGGCGGCAGTACCACCAGCGCAATCCCCGATGCGAGTGGGAACCCCAGCGAGAGGAAGAAACATGTACCATCTCAGGCCAAACCCCAAGCCCAGTCAGAAACTGGCCGATTTTGTGTGCTACTCGTGAGCGACTCTGAAGTTTGAGAGACAAGAACTCACTTGGGAAGGGATGTAACGTTCTAGTGGTCAGAGGGTCTCGGCTGAGCCCCGGAACCACTTCTGTACTTTGTTGCACCTTCAGGCCAGGCGTGGCCTCAAGGCTATAAATAAATGGTTGGAGGTCGCTCGGGACTTCCGGTCCGACCAGAGCCTCCCCTGTGTCTGTGTCCATTCATTTCAGAGCGGCGCCCTAGGCCTCTATGCAGAACGGGCATAATACTCTGGCCAACTTTGCATATGTATGTGTACACATGTCTATGCCCTAGAGAGAGAACCTACAGCTTCCTCCCACAAAGTAGACCGGGGCTTGTAGTCCAGCCCCTACTCCGCTCCTCTGTCTGCGCAAAACAGAGAGCCCCGTACTTCGGGAGCCCCAGCTGGAAATTATAGGCACTTCCGGGAAAAAGGAACCATTATCGGCGGTTTCCTGCAGCAAAAAAAACCTGAGCTTGTAGTTCAGCAACTACTCTGCTCCTCCGTAAGCGCAAAAGGGAAAGTCCCAAGCTGTGGGAGCTCCAGCTGAAAAATATAGGCACCTCCGGGTGCAAGGAATCAGTGTTGGCGGCTTCGTGCCGCAAAGAAGTCCAGGGCTTGTAGTCTGGCCCCTACTCCGCCCCTCCCGTCAGCCCAAGTACAATTTGCATATGTAAACATGTACTCTTTTACTCATGCTTTAAATTTATTCTGCAAGTTACACAACAAGCATATGTAGAACCATGTATTAAAGGTGCACATCAAATACTTAATTAAAGTTAGCCTGACTACAGGCCTCAGTTGGAATGGAGAAGTGTGGCTCACTGGTTAGAGCAGGCAGACCCTGAAGCAGAGGTCAGACCCGGGTTCGATTCCCGACTCGGCAGGGTGTTGAGCTCAAATGTCCACGGACTCAATAATTCTCGCTTCCGTGCCTGACCTAATCATGGGTTCACACTCTGCAACTCTGGGCATTAAGCTTGCTTAATCTCCACAACGGCCCTCCTGTGGCGGGATGCCTGGCTTTCACCTTGGGGATGCCCTGTAGGGGCTATCTCACAGGGAAAAACCAAGACGGGTTCCCAAGGCAAGCGCGGAGATACCCCTTCGGGGGTCGATTCTGGCGCTATATAAGAAATACAATAATAATAATTATAATAATGCATTTTGTGTTGTTAGTATGTCTTCTATTTTCCTTGAAGGTTTATTGCATGATTTTGTCAGCTAGAGAAAGGTTTATTGTCGATATTAGACTGGTGATAGAGAGGCCTGGATGTAAACTTGGCAACGAAGGTGGAAAAACAATGGTCGAAAGAGGCCTTCTGTTCATTATGCACCAGTATGGCAAGATGTTAAAGGTTGAGAACCGCAGTCTTAGTTTGATGCATTGGAAAAATTGGGCTGTGTTGCAGATGCACTTGAGTAGTGACTTGATTGGCCCCTGTTGGTGTGAAGGAGATAAGAATGTTTCTGAATCTCCTGTAACTTTTAAATTTGTTTTCACACAGTTAGAGTCATCATCATCATCATCAATCAAGCTTTATTCAATTATAAAATAATCATAAAAGCATGTTAAAAACAGTAAAATCACGTTACAAGGATAAGCAAGAGACCACAAGGATATGGAATAAATGATACGATTCAGATTCTCACATGAGGATAGTCTTTCTACAGGTGAAAACAAACTTTAAAAATAACGTAACAGATAACATTTCGAGTTCTTCCCCAAGGGATTGCATGGCTATGAACGCAGGACGGCATTGTCTCTGACCTAGTGTTCTAAGCACCGGAAGTATCCACCTTTTCCTCTGGACTGTATGAAATTTGCAAAAGAATAAAACATGCATGGTAGATTTTTAAGGTCTCTGGATTTAATCTAATATTTTCAAGGTTCTGCAGACAACTAAGTTGAAAAGTCTTCCTATTTACTTCAGTCATGGGAATGGGGATATCAAAATATTCTTGAAGGCCTAATTTACACAGTTAGAGGCACCAGAGATTCCATTTAGACTTTGAGAGGTACAGACTTCTCTGCTTGCTTATTCTTGCAATTCTGAAGCTTTATGCGAACACACTACTTATTCCAAAGACTTCTACTGGAGTTTGATCGTGCTGACACTTTCTATACTCCTGAATTAGAGACCCTTGATAGAAGATACTTTATCTGATCTATATTCAGAAGAGAACAGAAAAGTTTCCTTATGGAACACCTGTTTGTTTTAATTTGTGTCTATGCAATTGTGATTATTGTAATTCGCTATGTCATTCTATTGCGCTTTAACCTACTGAGATATTTCGGTTTACCTATTGTCAGGGTCACTGGAATTATGCAATTGTGCAGGAGCGGTGTTTTTCACATAGTTATAGATTTGATACATTGGCCATATAATCCATAATTTGCAGATTTTAACAAAAAAATATTGTTTTTATCTCAAACGGTTCAAAAGTTGCTCAAAACACAGGAGGACGTGTTGCTGCTCAGTGAAAGGCTGTTTGCAAAGGAAGGCTGGTCACTTTTGTGTTGCTTATTTCTATATTTGGGTGTTAAACTGGTCTTATCGAGGTGCAACCTATGTCCAGACAGTGTTAACAAGTGTTATGATGAGAAAATAATAAAGTAATAATGTCCCAACATGTGGCGCATTCTGCGACATGATTTACCTTTTCTTTCCACATAATTTGGCCCTCCCCTGCTGCATAACTTCAGTGGCTGCTGCATTTATTATTATTTTTTTAATTTTTGTATTGAGTTTTTCAGTAACATACAACAATAGCCAAGAGAATATGCACAATTGGTAGGTGTACAATTATCTGGATACCAAAGCAAGATTGATGTCTACAACAGGCATTAGAGTTATCATTCACATCTTTGAAACATGGATACCTAACACGTATATACATACATATCAATATGGATACACTAGACCTTCCAGTAGTGCGTACTGTGTAGCACAGATGGCAGATTATTTACTCGGACCTTCGTTTTCCTTGATGTGGAGTGTGTCATTTATATTGCTCTGATCATAACCGTTTGACATAGTGTGTGTAGTCTTTCAATCTGAATTTTCGCTCAAGCACGATAGTAGGGGTTCCCAAAAATCTCTGAGGAGGGACGAGGCTTGCAAGAAAGCTGTCAGTTGGTCTTTGCAATATATGAGGTCTAAGAGCCAGTCCTGCAGTTCAGCTGAGGGGCGGCTCTCGTCCTTGCTGAGTGCAGCCTTGGGGCAGGCCGTGCTCTCTGCTTTAGACTGCTGCCTACTGCCACAACCCTTGCCAGGTGCAGCCCTGGGGCTGGCTGGCCCTCCGCAAGAGGCCGCCGCTCATTGTCACGATCCCTGCAGGGTCCAGCCCGGAGAGGGCTGTTCTCCCTGCCTGTGGTCCCTACCTGCTGCTCCCAGTCCGGAGCCTCAATTCTTCTACCAGAGGCTCAGATGGAGCCTTGTTCTCCCACCTAGGATCCTAGAAACAATTAATGGACCTATATGATTACCCTACATAATGAAGTGACCTCTTGAAACTTCCTACAACACAAGATAGGGGATATATTAGAATTGTATCCCCACTACTTCCTATTATTACTCTCTGATTAGTGCACCCACCACTTCATCATTGCAATTGGACTGCTTGACCAGAGCTCTAGGGAAGTCACTGTGAAAGCGGATAGAACCATATATTCTGCATAACCTGCTTTTTCTCTCCCACCAGTATGGCAGGATCATGCCGAAAAGCAGCAGGATGTAACTCCTACACTATCACATATCCCTCAACCTATCCAAGACCACTTAAAAAACCTTCAAACACAATCTTCTGAGAAGACACCCTGAGACTCTGATCTCCGACCAGTACTATACCATGGAAAAGCGCATCATTGTAAATGACCTAACATTCTACACCTGGAAAACAGCACTATGGCAAGCAGCCATAATAATCCTACTAAAGGTTCTTGAAACCATAAACATTTCGTATGGCATTAAAATTATGATTGCTCCCTCACAAAACGAGGCCGCCGCTCATTGTCACGATCCCTGCAGGGTCCAGCCCGGAGAGGGCTGTTCTCCCCGCCTGTGGTCACTACCTGCTGCTCCCAGTCCGGAGCCTCAATTCTTCTACCAGAGGCTCAGATGAAGCCTTGTTCTCCCACCTAGGATCCTAGAAACAATTAATGGACCTATGTGATTACCCTACATAATGAAGTGACCTCTTGAAACTTCCTACAACACAAGATAGGGAATATATTAGAATCGTATCCTCACTACTTCCTATTATTACTCTCTGATTAGTGCACCCACCACTTCATCATTGCAATTGGACTGCTTGACCAGAGCTCTAGGGAAGTCACTGTGAAAGCGGATAGAATCAGATATTCTGCATAACCTGCTTTTTCCCTCGCACCAGTATTGCAGGATCATGCCGAAAAGCAGCAGGATGTAACTCCTACACTATCACATACCCCTCAACCTATCCAAGACCACTTAAAAAACCTTCAAACACAATCTTCTGAGAAGACACCCTGAGACTCTGATCTCCGACCTGTACTATACTATGGAAAAGCGCATCATTGTAAATGACCTAATATTCTACACCTGGAAAACAGCACTATGGCGAGCAGCCATATTAATCCTACTAAAGGTTCTTGAAACCATAAACATTTCGTATGGCATTAAAATTATGATTGCTCCCTCACAAAACCTAAGAGCTGACCTTAACGTTCCAATCTATAAAAATGGCACTGTTCTGATCCTAGCACCAAACAAGAATCTCAAAAAATCTGATGACCACTTCACCAACCTAAAAGAGCGGCTGCTTAGCTTCAATCCTTCACGCACCTCCAGCTCCTCTGTTTCAATCTAACTCACGTCGGAGCAGTGTCCACCACAGGTCAAAGTTAGCGTTGTGGGGTAAGGGCATCCCGCTTATGACCACTAAAGCCGAAGCTACCTTCTTAAGCTCCTTAACACCTTCTCCCAAAGAATGGATTGGCACTAATCTCCCCAACATGATGTCCCTACAATCCGGTGCCCAATAGAGTACCACCCAACTCACCCCCTCAATCTCTCAAAAAGGTAACACCTGCAGCCCCCTCATCCACTCATCGTCTCCCTCCCCCATCCATAGCAGCAAGAACACAGGTTGTCCAAAACTCATTGCCTAACCCCCAAAAGGCCCTTTGGCCATCCTGCTGAGCAAAACAGGCCCTTTGCACACCTCTCCAGACAGAAATGAAGCCGCAGGGAGATCAAACTCCAACTCCTCTGCAAGGACCTCCGAGTGTACTAGCATACCAAGCCCTGATCCCCGGGTTCCTTCGCATCTTTTTCAGTCTACACTAACGGACCTACAAGCTCTGAACCTCCGAACAGCCAGCATACCTCAGAGCATCCACAACGCTATTCTCAAAATGAAGAGTATCCTACACCTTACCGACCACTCTCTCTAAACCATCAAGCACTTAAAAAAATCAGTACTCAACCTCAAATCAAGCCTTACCATCAACCCCTGTTGCTGGCTAATAGACAGTATCGGCCTCGCAAACAACTTAACAATCTATCAGAGAATGAAACACTAGCTCTTCTATTTTCCTACGAGGCAACACCTGCCTCTTCCAGTCCCCCTGACAAGAAAGACGAAAAGAAAATCCATATGGTCACAATCAACACAAACAGAATGTCCACACTCAGAAACAGAAAGGGAAACAGCAAAAACTTAAAATAAGTACCCTTATCTGCCTCAACTCACAACATAGCTCCGGGGAACTCCGTGTCACTGCTCTCTGGTCTCCTACTTAATTGCTGATCAGCAGTAAAGCATGCCTCCGACATAGCCTAACTCATCTTAAGTCAAGAAATTGACATGGCAATATTAACTGAATCATGGCTCAAAAAAGCATAATCGCCCTGCATGGATTTATTGGTTTCTCCAAACCACAACATCATAAGGCTTCAAAAGAACAGCACACAACGGCTGACCAAGGTTAAGCACTTCAATCCCAGTTGCTTTTTAGAGTAAGTGTTCAGTGCATCTACTTCCAGCACTCTCTGTTGTTGAGTGCCACTGTCACGAAAGGATTCTTTAATTTTGGAAAAGGTGATGGACAGAGTTTCTGAATGATGCAGAATACTCCTACCCAGTCAAGAGATCAGGGCTTGATCCATCACCGTTTTTTAGCTCACTGCACCATCCCAGCTTCAGAACCTGGCTATATGCAAATTAGTCTGTTCCTGTCCCAGTGCATGATGGGAACAGGGCAAACCAAACTACCAAGCCAATTCTTATACTGGGAAGGAGACAAGCTACCGGGGACCGGTTTCTGGCATTTCAGCCTCGTCGGCCCGGCTTGCTTGAATCCTGATGGTGCAATGAGCTAGGGACTCACGTCTGAGTATACCCTCCCACACATAGTGTGGATAAAATCAATTTTGGAAAAGGTGATGGACAGAGTTTCTGAATGATGCAGAATACTCCTACCCAGTCAAGAGATCAGGGCTTGATCCATCATCGTTTTTTAGCTCACTGCACCATCCCAGCTTCAGAACCTGGCTATATGCAAATTAGTCTGTTCCTGTCCCAGTGCATGATGAGAACAGGGCAAACCAAACTACCAAGCCAATTCTTATACTGGGAAGGAGACAAGCTACCGAGGACCGGTTTCTGTAATTTCAGCCTCGTCGGCCCGGCTTGCTTGAATCCTGATGCTGCAATGAGCTAGGGACTCACGTCTGAGTATACCCTCCCGCACATAGCTCCCAGTCCGGAGCCTCAATTCTTCTACCAGAGGCTCAGATGAAGCCTTGTTCTCCCACCTAGGATCCTACAAACAATTAATGGACCTATGTGATTACCCTACATAATGAAGTGACCTCTTGAAACTTCCTACAACACAAGATAGGGAATATATTAGAATCGTATCCTCACTACTTCCTATTATTACTCTCTGATTAGTGCACCCACCACTTCATCATTGCAATTGGACTGCTTGACCAGAGCTCTAGGGAAGTCACTGTGAAAGCGGATAGAATCAGATATTCTGCATAACCTGCTTTTTCCCTCGCACCAGTATGGCAGGATCATGCCGAAAAGCAGCTGGATGTAACTCCTACACTATCACATACCCCTTAACTTTTCCAAGACCACTTAAAAAACCTTCAAACACAATCTTCTGAGAAGACACCCTGAGACTCTGATCTCCGACCTGTACTATACCATGGAAAAGCGCATCATTGTAAATGACCTAATATTCTACAGCTGGAAAACAGCACTATGGCGAGCAGCCATAATAATCCTACTAAAGGTTCTTGAAACCATAAACATTTCGTATGGCATTAAAATTATGATTGCTCCCTCACAAAACCTAAGAGCTGACCTTAACGTTCCAATCTATAAAAATGGCACTGTTCTGATCCTAGCACCAAACAAGAATCTCAAAAAATCTGATGACCACTTCACCAACCTAAAAGAGCGGCTGCTTAGCTTCAATCCTTCACGCACCTCCAGCTCCTCTGTTTCAATCTAACTCACGTCGGAGCAGTGTCCACCACAGGTCAAAGTTAGCGTTGTGGGGTAAAGGCATCCCGCTTATGACCACTAAAGCCGAAGCTACCTTCTTAAGCTCCTTAACACCTTCTCCCAAAGAACGGATTGGCACTAATCTCCCCAACATGATGTCCCTACAATCCGGTGCCCAATAGAGTACCACCCAACTCACCCCCTCAATCTCTCAAAAAGGTAACACCTGCAGCCCCCTCATCCACTCATCGTCTCCCTCCCCCATCCATAGCAGCAAGAACACAGGTTGTCCAAAACTCATTGCCTAACCCACAAAAGGCCCTTTGGCCATCCTGCTGAGCAAAACAGGCCCTTTGCACACCTCTCCAGACAGAAATGAAGCCGCAGGGAGATCGAACTCTAACTCCTCTGCAAGGACCTCCGAGTGTACTAGCATACCAAGCCCTGATCCCCGGGTTCCTTCGCATCTTTTTCAGTCTACACTAACGGACCTACAAGCTCTGAACCTCCGAACAGCCAGCATAGCTCAGAGCATCCATAACGCTATTCTCGAAATGAAGAGTATCCTACTCCTTACCGACCACTCTCTCTAAACCATCAAGCACATTAAAAAATCAGTACTCAACCTCAAATCAAGCCTTACCATCAACCCCTGTTGCTGGCTAATAGACAGTATCGGCCTCGCAAACAACTTAACAATCTATCAGAGAATGAAACACTAGCTCTTCTATTTTCCTACGAGGCAACACCTGCCTCTTCCAGTCCCCCTGACAAGAAAGACGAAAAGAAAATCCATATGGTCACAATCAACACAAACAGAATGTCCACACTCAGAAACAGAAAGGGAAACAGCAACAACTTAAAATAAGTACCCTTATCTGGCTCAACTCACAACATAGCCCCGGGGAACTCCGTGTCACTGCTCTCTGGTCTCCTACTTAATTGCTGATCAGCAGTAAAGCATGCCTCCGACATAGCCTAACTCATCTTGAGTCAAGAAATTGACATGGCAATATTAACTGAATCATGGCTCAAAAAAGCATCATCGCCCTGCATGGATTTATTGGTTTCTCCAAACCACAACATCATAAGGCTTCAAAAGAACAGCACACAACGGCTGACCAAGGTTAAGCACTTCAATCCCAGTTGCTTTTTAGAGTAAGTGTTCAGTGCATCTACTTCCAGCACTCTCTGTTGTTGAGTGCCACTGTCACGAAAGGATTCTTTGAAATGGAAGGTGAACCAGGAAATTATTTAAGAAGGAACTTCATCAGGGCTTTAAGTAAGACGTAGAGTTTTCACTATAGAAACCAATAATGCATATGAATGTATTCCGGGTGTTCAAGTGACATGGAGGGGAAGTAGTATCGGACCCCGGCTTGGATTCTTGAAGGTATGAGGAATATTCATACACCATCCATGAGCAGGATATAGAAAGAATACGTTTCATTCCGGAGTTACACTCTCAGTAGGGAGGTAGACTAATCTGATACCAGCTTTAGAATTTGGGCGTAGCAGCAGTACACAGTAACATCTTGATAACCGGTAGCGAGTATTCCTCATACCTTCAAGAATCCAAGCCGGGATACGATACTACTTCCCCTCCATGTGACTTGAATACGCGAATTACATTGATATGCATTAATGGTTTCTATAGTGAAAACTCTACGTCTTAATTTAAGCCCTGATGAAGTTCCTTCTGCACAAAGGAACGAAACGCGTTGGCTGTGTGCCATTTTAAAAAACGATGTTTTGAATAAAGAAGACTGACCGACTCAATATGTTCTCTTGAATAATTTCCTGGTGCACATTCCTTTTCAAAGAACATCGTAAGGCTTGACAGACAAATAAAAAAGGGGGAGGTATCGCTTGCATCCATCGCTCCGACCTCTCTGTTACCCAACTTCGCTCTGATCCTCTTGACTCCTGCGAATATCTTGCACCCTCCATAAGTAACAACTATAGCCAACTACGCAAACTGCACACCTTCTACCACACCCCGGATAAGAATGACCCATTCGTCGGCCACCACATGGAAATCATTACAGCAAATGCCTCCCCCGACTCTAATGATATATTCCTAGGTGACATTAATCTTTAATTGAACAACCTTAATGACATTCAGGTCAATATCCTCAAAGATTTCCTAGCAGACCAAACACTTACTCAAGCCTGCACTCTACCAACTCACACAAGAGGCTCCACGTTGGATTGGATCATCTCAAAGGAAATGGCGGTCAAGCTAATCTCAATTGCTCCTTGCGACTGGTCAGACCACCACACTATTACCTTCCTAATACCGGGCGTTTAAAAGAGAAGATCAGTGTAATTAGTGAAACTGAAGCTATGGCTCAGGTACACAAAAAACCTAGACTATGAGAAGATGGCAGCACAATGCAAGAAATATCTACTCCTCCCCCCAAGCTATTAAATGTCAGCGAAATTACAGAGCACTACAACTCAACAATGTCTGATATAATTGACTCACTAGCCCTGTTAAAACTGAAAAGAATTCAGGTTAAAGACGAAAATCCCCGATTTAATGGGTCCCTAAACAATGAAAGGAGAACTCTTTAGCTAATTGAAAGAGAACGGAGACAACACCCCTCCTCCCCTTAGCTAAAACTTCTAAAAAAAAACAGAAATGCATACAAAAAGAACATTCTCAAATAAAAAATAAAAATCCTTAGATTGGAACTGGAGAACGCTATGAATAGACATTGTAAGCTCTTTGGAATGGTAAAACAGTAATAAAACAAACTGGCCAAAACCTCCAAAGAAGCAACAAAATCCCCAATAAACTGTGATAAAATCTCCTCCTTCTTTTCAGCTAAAATCAACCGTTGGGAAATTAGCTGAATTAGCTGAATTCCGCCGCTATCGTCTGATCACATCCTTTGGTGACACAATTCAATGTCTCTTTATACTCCCGCCAGGCAATACCCAAAAAGCAAGCTCAATGGACTACCTTTAATTTATATGACGACCATAACACCGAATAACCACTTCAATGACCAGCTCCCCTCCAGCTGCTTGCCCGCAACTAATGAATTTATCATCCCAATCTGGACTACAATAACCAACGCTTCCCTAATGCAGGGGTCCATACCATACTCTCTAAAAGTTGGTCAAGTCATCTCCGTTTAAAAAAAAAAAAAACACATTCAAACCTGCCGAACCAGTCAATTTCAGACCTATATCTAATATTCCTCTAATAGCAATAGTACTTGAGAAATGTGTGCTACAACAACTTAGCCAACACATAGCCAAATTCAATCTACTAGACAAATGCCAATTTGGTTTCAGGCCAGATCACAGTACTGAAACTACTATTCTCTATATAATAGATGCACCCCTTCAAGCTCCAGACAAAGGCAAAACGTGTCTCTTAGTTCTATTGGACCTATCATTGGCATTTGAAACAGTTAACCATGAGAAGTTACAAGAAAGTGTTGAAAATAGGCTGGGGACAATCCTTTGCAGTAATCGGACTCGGAAGACGGCGTTTCTGTTGCCTTCAGGACCCACCACCCACAACTCGCGGTACCCGCTGCGCGGGTCCCGCTTCGCTGCTCACCTGCCTGACTCGTCGGTGGATCTTACGCCCAGCTGCTCCTGTGGGGTTCTGTGAGACGGTGAGGCGGCAGGGCTGCGAGCGCGACCCGGGACTCGCTTTCCCAGGAGTCCCGGTGTCTCTGGCCGTGTCACCTGGCCCCGCTCTCCCTGACCGCCCCGCCCCCAGCAGCCCCAGGTGAAAAGGAGGGAAGGATCTCTCGGCAGTGGGACACTCCTTTGCAGTAATCGGACTCGGAAGACGGCGTTTCTGTTGCCTTCAGGACCCACCACCCACAACTCGCGGTACCCGCTGCGCGGGTCCCGCTTCGCTGCTCACCTGCCTGACTCGTCGGTGGATCTTACGCCCAGCTGCTCCTGTGGGGTTCTGTGAGACGGTGAGGCGGCAGGGCTGCGAGCGCGACCCGGGACTCGCTTTCCCAGGAGTCCCGGTGTCTCTGGCCGTGTCACCTGGCCCCGCTCTCCCTGACCGCCCCGCCCCCAGCAGCCCCAGGTGAAAAGGAGGGAAGGATCTCTCGGCAGTGGGACACTCCTTTGCAGTAATCGGACTCGGAAGACGGCGTTTCTGTTGCCTTCAGGACCCACCACCCACAACTCGCGGTACCCGCTGCGCGGGTCCCGCTTCGCTGCTCACCTGCCTGACTCGTCGGTGGATCTTACGCCCAGCTGCTCCTGTGGGGTTCTGTGAGACGGTGAGGCGGCAGGGCTGCGAGCGCGACCCGGGACTCGCTTTCCCAGGAGTCCCGGTGTCTCTGGCCGTGTCACCTGGCCCCGCTCTCCCTGACCGCCCCGCCCCCAGCAGCCCCAGGTGAAAAGGAGGGAAGGATCTCTCGGCAGTGGGACACTCCTTTGCAGTAATCGGACTCGGAAGACGGCGTTTCTGTTGCCTTCAGGACCCACCACCCACAACTCGCGGTACCCGCTGCGCGGGTCCCGCTTCGCTGCTCACCTGCCTGACTCGTCGGTGGATCTTACGCCCAGCTGCTCCTGTGGGGTTCTGTGAGACGGTGAGGCGGCAGGGCTGCGAGCGCGACCCGGGACTCGCTTTCCCAGGATTCCCGGTGTCTCTGGCCGTGTCACCTGGCCCCGCTCTCCCTGACCGCCCCGCCCCCAGCAGCCCCAGGTGAAAAGGAGGGAAGGATCTCTCGGCAGTGGGACACTCCTTTGCAGTAATCGGACTCGGAAGACGGCGTTTCTGTTGCCTTCAGGACCCACCACCCACAACTCGCGGTACCCGCTGCGCGGGTCCCGCTTCGCTGCTCACCTGCCTGACTCGTCGGTGGATCTTACGCCCAGCTGCTCCTGTGGGGTTCTGTGAGACGGTGAGGCGGCAGGGCTGCGAGCGCGACCCGGGACTCGCTTTCCCAGGAGTCCCGGTGTCTCTGGCCGTGTCACCTGGCCCCGCTCTCCCTGACCGCCCCGCCCCAACCCCGCCCTATAGGTTCCGGACTATAAACTTGGAAGCTACTCGCTGCGCGGGAGCGCCCGGGGCTAAGCCCGGGCAAAGGGCGGGCCCTCTGTGGCCCTCCGTGGCCTGCAGTGCCTGGCCTGGGCGCACCCTCATTAGTCCCTTGTACCATTGGTTCGTATTGATTGCTACAGTTGCCTTCCTGATTGAAGCTATTGGGGTCACTTTTCCTTCGGGTAGTCTATTTGCTCTCCTTGTGTTTATAGTTATCTTTGGATCATTTGTTGTGATATTTTACTATAGCTTGTTTCCTTTTTAACCTTCCAGAGATGTCTACTCGTAAAACTAGGAGCCAGAGAGCTGGAAACGATAAAACTAAAAAAGTAATTGGCACCCTAGATAATTTTATTTCTCGAACACACTCTTTGATAGACGAGGGCATTTCTATCATGGAAAGGAGAGTATCATTGGATCTTGCCCACGCAAAAAGATCTTCATTGGGCAACATCGCAATGATGCATTCCCCGCCGCCAAGTTTGACAAACCCTGTTGTTAGTTCTGCTGGGAATTCCATTAACGATTTTACTCCCGCCAGCAGTCAACCACAAATTTCTACTAATGCCCCTGTTACGAGCATACTACCCTCTAATATCCCCCATGTACCCGTGATAGTTAATCATGATGTTACTGACTCCTCCATTAGGGTTGGGACAGATATCATTTCGTTAACTTCAACTGATGTGATCCCAACAAATCCTCCTATAGACAATCCCGCCATTATTTCGCAAGGGTCTATGGGTTCCAACTCAGGGGGGGACAATACAGGTGTGGCGACAGCAAATGATGTAACTCTCCAGGCATCCACTGTTCAAACTGAGTCTGTCCCCTCAGATTCTACCCCCCATTTGCTATCTTTAGGGGTTCCGGACGATATAACTCCTGATAGCAGTCTGGCCAGTCTTCTGGATGTGAGCGGAAGCAATGTCTCACTAACTAACTCAGGAGACGGGCTTGACTCCTTAATGGAATCTATGTCTAGTTTGTTAAAATCTTTGCTTTCGCCCCTGGAGAATAGGCTTTCCAACATAGAACATCAATTGGCTACTATTCTTGCGCTACAAGACCCTAGGCTGACTACCCCTGGCCCCTCTGTTCCGGTGGTTTCACCGCCTGCTATTAACACTGGGCTTGATGTCTCAAATCCACCTACGGGGAGTGCACCAGCACCCGCAATTATCCTCCCAGCTCCTTCTCTGACAGCAACCAAAACTGTGAATAAAACCAAACCCTCCACTTCTACAGGTCCAAGTGCAGTAAATAGAAAGGCAGTTACCAAAAAGACTCCTGACAACCCAGCCCCTATTATTCCACAGTCCCAGTCCAGAAAAACCACATCGCGGCGCAACATCAATTTACCGCCAGATGCTTGCCCGTATGTGGTTGTTCTGACAGGGATTCCTGAGCTGCCAATATCCACTTCTGAGCCCTTTTGGGCGATTAAAAATAAAATATGCCACTGGCTTGACAAAAATTACCCTCCACCACCCGGCCTAAACAAGAACATACTTATGGTTGAACGGGCTCCTTGGGTAGGTGGGAAGAAGAAAAGCATAAAGGGTGATTGTGTCGTTATCACGTTTGAGGACCCACGACTTGTAGAATTTATATGTTCAACTCCTCCCTGTGATAGTAAGTCAGTGGTAGCAGCCAAACCCCTGTCTTTTTTTTATATGCAGGAGGGCCATGAGGATGTTAGATGGAGTTGGATGAGGCCAACTAGGAAAGGCTTGGGTAGAGGTGGTACATACGAGAATCCACAACAATGGGGAATGCCTGCAGAGGAAGGATGGAACTTAGTCAATAGGAGGAGGGGGCACCAGTGGAAGGGGGATTCACATTTCAATGGAGAAGGGTGGGGCCCACAGCTCAATTACCCTTTATTTCCTTGTTATAACCGATTTAGTGGGTTGGAAGAAGTGGACTGACCATCACCCCAGTGCATTGAAGATGGCGGGGGTTGTGGGGCTCTTTCCACTGTAGATAGTGGTTCTATTGTTCCTACTATGGAGGAAGTACCGGACCAGGGTAGCACTATTCCAGACCCCTTGTTAGGGGATGTTGACACTCAGGCCGCCATGGATACACCTATGCTGTCCCCTTCCCTTGTTAAAATCTTGTCCTGGAACATAGCCGGCCTAAAGAAAAACCTGCCTGACCCGGAATGGAACAATTTTGTAGATGATTTCCATATTTGCATGTTCCAGGAAACCTGGTGTGTAGAGCCACAACACAAACAGGGCTATTCTACGTTTTTTGTCCCTGCAACACAGTTTGGGAGGGGGCGCCCATCGGGAGGATTACTTATTTGGATCAGGATTGATTTGAACTGTAAAATTACTGTGAATTATGTCCCCTGTAATGATATTCTATATATAACTGTTAAAAGGCAGTCTGCCAGGAATGCTTTTGAACTTTTTTGTATTTATGCCAGGGGGCTCCCAGGGGGCCAATTGTCTCCAACACTGGAGTTGCTAGACAACACGCTTTCTGCCCTCCCTTCTAAATCCTCAGTATTAGTGGGAGGCGATTTTAATTGTACATTCGAGCCTCTTGATGAGGATGAATTTTTTGGATGTTATAATAAGCCAGGAAATCAGTTAATTCCATCCTTATCTCTGGCCCCAATTCAGAAATGGTCGGCTCGATCCATACAGTTGAATGCTCTGGTGTCTGCACATGACCTATGTGCCTTTAATGGCCGCACCACATCCGATCGTATGGGCGCTATGACCTTCAATCGATTAGGTTCCCCGTCACGGATTGACTACATCCTTTTGGATGTAGGGTCATGGGCTAACCTGGTTGATATGGAGGTCAGCCAGAGGATTGATAGCGACCATAATCCCCTTTGCATGGGTATGTTCTGGGGAGACAACAGTGGTGAGGAGGTTCACAATGAGCTGATTACCAAAGAACTAGTCCCCTCTAACTGTAATCGCAGGATTAAATGGAATGTGGTTAGGTGCAATGAGGGGACACTTGAGAATATTAGGGTTCTAGTTTTGGCTGCCTCATCTACCCTGGCCCCAGTGAACCAAATTGCACTCCAGCTTCAGGGGTCGGTGCTGGCAACTAAGTATAAAGACTTAATAGGGGAGATCAGTATGTTTTTCTCAAAAAAAACAAAGGGTTGTCATTTGTTTAATTGCACGCAAAAAAAGGGGAACCCTTGGTACACTGCCTCCTGTAGAGAGAAAAGGAAAGCAATTTCACTAGCTATTAAAAATAAGGATGCCCCAGCTGCTAGATTAGCTAGAAATGAGTACCGCACTAGTATTATGAAAGCCAAAAAAGATTGGGAAGAGGAACATTGGCAGGCTCTAAAGGAAGCGGCTCATGGGAAAAATGCCACTGCATTTTGGAAATTGATCAACGTCATGGATAGACGAGGCGCTGAGCCCATACCAAACCATATTACTGAGTCCCAATGGTATTCCCACTTCTCAAATTTATATGGCGTGGGCTCCTTAGAAGCTGCGCCAGTATCCCCTATACTAGGTACTGATTGTACGGTCCATGGGAATGATGGCTCTACTGATGTACTGTTCTCGCCCCGTGAGGTACAAGAGGCAATCCTTAAAATAAAACCGGGTAAGGCACCTGGCCCGGATGGAATACCGGGTGATTTATTGATGTCTAACCCACTGGTTTGGGCTGATTTTATTGTAAATGTTTTGAACCTTATTCATTTAGGTCACCAGGTACCGGACTCATGGAAGGGTGCTGAAGTTGTTACCGTTTTTAAAAAGGGTGAGAGAGAGGACCCTGCCAACTACAGACCAATTAGTCTAATTGACGTTATTCAAAAAGTAGTTGGCAGGGTAATTGTAAATAGGATTGAGGGTTGGCTTATGGAAGGAAACATTCTGTCCCACTTTCAGGCCGGATTCAGAAACAATGTTGGGGCCATTGACCAAGTCTTCAGATTCTGTGCAGTTTTCTGGAAAACAGTGTCAATAGCCAGAGGGAGCCTCTACCTGGCTTTTATTGACCTCAAAACGGCTTTTGATGTAATACCCCGTGTTAAACTTTGGAATGTCCTACTGGATATGGGTTTCCCATCTTACCTGTTAAATCTTATCATCAAACTCCATGAGGGTACATATGCAAAGATACGCTGGGGGGTGCAGGGGCAACTCACTAAGAGTATACCTGTCAACAGAGGGGTGCGGCAAGGGTGTGTGATGGCCCCTACTTTATTTTCCCTCTTTATAAATGGGGTTGTGAAACATCTGCAAGATACACCGGCCGATGCCCCCATTGTGGCGGGGGAGAAAACACCATCCCTCCTCTTCGCCGACGACACCCTCCTTTTATCAAAACCCCCCACAGGTCTCCAAACCCTTCTTGATCAGTTTAGTGTTTTTTGTCAGGAACGGGGACTCACAATAAACACGACCAAAACTAAACTAATGGTCATGACCGCTAAGAAGAAATATAGGAATATCCACGTGACCTTGAATGGATCTCCTTTAGAGGTGGTCGATGAGTTTGACTATCTTGGTGTTAGGATTAATAACCATTTGAAATGGGAACCCCATATATGTAAAATGATTTTAAATCTTAAAAGGGTCTCCGGCACTATTTTAAAAAACCAACGCCTCTCTATAAGTAGGCCAGTTGCCCCTGCCTTATCAGTCTACGAGGGGAAAGCAATTGCCTCAGCTGTTTATGGCTCGGAACTGTGGGGCAATGAGAATACCAACGACCTTGTCCGATCAGAGAACAAGTTTATGAGGGACTTGGTGTCGCTTCCATCCTCTACCCCACTTAAACCTTTATTCTTAGACCTGGGAAGAAAGTCTATTCGGGATATCCTCCAACTCCGTCCCCTCTTATATTGGGTTCGTTTGAGGAGGACCCCCGAACTAGCTAATTATGCCCTTGTGCTAGATGAAATACTAAAATTAAACACCTCAGGCAAAATTAGATGGCTAAATGCATTAAAAAAGCTTGTAGCAAGTGTGGGTTTAAGCGACGCTTGGGTATCCCAATCACCTCCACCAAAACAAGTGGTGAAAAAATTATATTGGGATTGGATAGAGACCAAGGCGCTACAGAACCCAAACTGGGGTCATTTGACCGAGACCTTTTTGACCCATAAATGCACCCTAAAACTGGAAGTGTTTTTGGACTTCATTCAGGTTCCTCGGGAAAGGACTTTATACCTTAAACTTAGACATGGAACACTGCCCCTCAAAACTTTTACATCTAGATGGAACAATAGGAGGGAAGAGGATACAATGTGTCCAGGGTGTACAAACCCCGAGGAATCATTGGGCCACTTTTTCTTTGCCTGTAAGGCATATATCTTACCTAGGAAGAAATGGTTAAAACCAGTACTAAAGATTCTTGGTGTTAGAGATTACAAATCAGCTTTGCGTATTCTTATCTCCGACACTTCTTCTATGGTTACTATTTGTGGGGTTGCAAAGTTCTTATCATGTGCCTGGATCATTAGGACTAAGATTTTAAAAAATGCTCATCAAGTCAATTTTTCCACATAACTCTTAGATGTCTTTTTTAAAATAATGAACTGTTTTTGTAATTATGTATGTAATGAACTGTTTTTATAATTATGTATGTATTTCATGTTTGTACTTTTTATGATACATGTGTCGAATAAAAGTATAATGACTTGACTTGAAAATAGGCTGGTATTAGGGGGAGCTGTTCTCAAAAGTTTTAAATCCTTCTTACGGAATTTCTCCCAAAGATTCTCAGTTAATCGAAATCTATCCTCTCCTTCTCTGGTTATGATCGGAGTCCCCCATGTTTTAACTCTCTTCCCAACTATTTTTAACCTCTATCTGGAACCGTTAACTGAACTACTGCGTATTGTCAACATCTCTTTCCACATGAATGCAGCTGACACACAAATCTACATCAAAATTTCATCCTTAGAGGAGATCAAAACAATGAACAAGGCTCTAAAGCTGACTGTACAATGGCTTGCTGGCAACCAGCTCAAGCTTAATGTGCAAAAATCTAATTCTTACTAATTTCCCCTCCTAGATGTTCCACTGACATACTTGAATGGACCAAATCAATCACCCAGCTGAACTGCACCCTGACTATAGTGGACTCAGCCAAATCACTAGGAATCACACTGGACATGAACCTGAACATGCAAGCCCATATCAACACAGTGACCAAAAATGCCAAGTTTCACCTGAGCTACCTGAAAAAACTAAAACCATTCCTAGATACATCAGACCTTACAATGGCAATACAGGTATTAGTTATCTCTAGGATTGAATCAGGATGGTCAACCCTCTCTGGCCTACCCAAGACCTCAATGGCTCCCCTAAAGCTTTTCTCAACGCAAGACTCTTAACAGGTTCAAAAAAATTTGACCACATCTCACCGCAACTGAAGGTGCTGAACTGGCTTCCTTATGAAGCCAGAATCTAACTCAAATTGCCCTGTATCACACACAAAGCATTACACTCTAATTCTCCTATTCCTGGGCTTACTTCAGAAGTCCTACAAGAAAAGGGCACTTCTCCTGTGCCATGCAGACATCTTCCTAGTTAGGCCCTCAAGCAGTTAACAAACCCTGCTGCTCTGGAAGCGACCCATACTCCAGCAGATAGTCCACTTCGGGAGCCTCATCCACCCCTCTCACTGCAACAGAAGTGATGATCTCGACAGCCACTGCTTTCCTGGAGTCTGCCCTTTTCTGCCAACGACCATGGCCTGGTCCCTACAAATCAGAGATGATCCCAGCCGCACTCTGAGTCAGATGTGCAGCCTTAGCTCTGGGTAACACAGCTGACATTGTCCAAGCCATAAAGACTTTTGGTCAGGCACCAAGCCAGGGGTTATGAAAACATTGCCCAAAGGACATCAAACTCCTTGCTTTTCCCTTAGACTAACATAAATCATGGCTTCCTTGCTACTGACCTCAATCTTAATGCGGGGCAAGCAGATACTCCATGCCCTCTTCACTGGCTACCAATCCTGTATCCTTTGGTTCCAGGGCGAATCTTCTCAACCTTAAGGTACTTCCTCTCAATAACAGCGCGGAAGGCTACAGTATCCCTAGGAGTAGGCACCTTCCTCCCATTAATACTTCCTGCACAAATACCATTGTGTTAGGATGGATGTGCACCAGAGCATCTCAATCCCTTTGCCAAATTTCCATATCTACTAGGTTGAGCACTACTGATGCCTCTCAGTTACCTTCACCCACAAGTAGCATGCTTGCTATCACAAGTGTTGCTGGATCAAGATCCTTCTCTTGACAAACTCTCTTGTAATGCCCCACCTTGTGAGACTTAAAACAAGTCACCACTTGGACTTGGAAAGCCTTCCTTCCCTTCTCGTGATGCTCCTTCCCAGAGACACCATTACAATTCCCATGTTTCCTGGGCTCTCCTCGAGTCCTATGAGAATTACCCTGGCCCTTAGCCCCCCTTTTGAATCAATCTGTGGAGTGCCCTCCTTTTTCCTTTGGCTTAGAACAATGCTGCTCGGGCCTTTTGGCCAGCCACTTATCAGCTAACTCTGCAAGTTTTGATGGATCCCTTTAAGTGGGGTAGAGCACTTCTCCTTAAGTCTCTGTATCATCGTCAACTGGTTAAGGGAATGAAAATCCTTGACCTCGATTCCCTCTTACCCACTCATTCCAATCATGCAGTACACCATGAAACCAAGTCTCAAATAGAACATCATCTGCTTTCTTGCAATCACTGAATCTCTGCAGGTATTGAAATGGCTTCAACCCAAACCACCTAATGAGTGCTTCATTCATTCAATCATAGACAAACTGGTCTGCCATAGGCCTCCTCTGAGTGATAACTGTCCCTTCCAATGGCATGCACCGCATTGAGGCAGCTGCCTTAGACAACTCATTTATGGTCTGTGCCTTACAAGTGACTTCAAAGCTTACAAACCATTCCAAAATATCATGACCATTCACATACACATGCACAAGATATTTTGGAACCTTGGCCACAACCTGGCCCGAACTGAAAGCAGAATCACTTATCCCAGATGGAGTTGTCATTGCTGCAATCCTAAGTTTCTCTCTCTCAAGGGCTACCTTTTCTCTTTCAACCTCTCTATACTATTCCATCTGTTTCTCTTCCCACTCTCTCTGTTTCTTCTCCTTTCCTCTCTCCCATGGTTCCCTCCCCAGAGTCAACTACAGCATTGTCATTTTCACCCAGTATCTCAAACTGGTCCCTAATGAAATTGCAAGGACCTCTCTGTCTATAATACTTCAAGGGATCCTCAACCCTCTATTCCTATATAAATCCTTCACCTGATCTATGGACATGGTGTTGAGGTCAATTCCCAACCCTGTGTTCACCGTTGCTAATGCATGTTGCCTTTGTGTCTAGAAGAAAAACAGCTGCACTTATTTCAGTAGTGGTGCAGATTGGAAACACCCAATACCACCTCCACATCTCTGTCCCCTAAAAGTTAGGAGCCCCACTGCTTTCTGGCAATTATCAGAACCCCTTTCAGAGGGCAACAGGGGATGCAGGAGCTACTGGGCCCAACCATTGTGGTTGAGGCCCCTTTTGCTCCTTATGTACCAGGGTCTGACCTACTATGGATCTTAGGCAACTGGGTCAAGTACCCCTTCTTCACTTGACTATAAGTGATAGCTGTGAACAAGCAGTCAAAGTCTCCTGGAGGGGGGGGGGGGAGTCTAGATACAGGTGAGTGAACACAACTCATAATTCAAAGTGCACACAGTAATAACAATAAATATATGTCCAGTCAAAGTTCAAAAAAGTTCAAAAAGTACTTTATTCGGTTAAAAGACAATAACCATAAAAACAACAACATGAAATTACAGTTTACAAAGGGATAGTTAAAAGAAAGCAATTATAATTCATCAAGACCAATTGTTTTCCGTAATTTAAAAGCATGTTTAAAAAAGGCTAAAACTACTGCAACAGTTAAAATAGTGTCCATTCTCTGAAATTCTAAAAATGCTGGGCGACATCTATTTAAGTTCATTTCTTTGAGGATTGGGATAATAAATTTCCTACGTGGTAGAATATAAAATTTACAAAAAAATAAAACATGGATGTCAGATTGGGACGAAAATTCATCACACAAGCACATAGGCAAATCACGCAACCATGAATTCATCTCTGGGAAGGACAAAAGTCTAAAAACAATATTCAATCTAAAACGGGTCAAGAGAAATCGATCATAATTAGTCATCGGCAGAGTTAAATACGGCTGTAATTTATCACCAGTTAATAACAAAAGATGCGAGGTAACTGTCTTTTTCTTCAATTCCTCTCGCCTTCTTTTCTCTTCGAGGTATTCCATACACAATTTTTTCAACAATTTTCTGGATATATTAACCATTGTGAGTGGATCATCATAATAATGTTGGCAATTGATTTCTATAAAAAAAACATTTAACATAATCTAGCCATTTAAATCCACTCACATTTTCCAATTTTAAGACATCCTGCAACATAGCCCGGTTCACGGCACACTCATTTATTGTCCATACCATATGCCACAAGAGGATAGGTTGTATTCTGATTATATCTGATATATGGGGTTGTCCAAGTTCAGGATGACAGATATAAGTCGCAACACTTTGTGGTACTGCCAGGATAACCCTCATGAACTTATTTTCGGCTATTTGGATTGAATTTATGTTGGAATACCCCCAGAGCCCCGAGCCATACAAAGCTACTGATGTACACGTGGCATTATATATAGTTAGGATTTCTCATATTGGTTTCTTACCCAACTTTTTTATAAAATTCTTTAAGGCCACTATTTGTTTTAAAGAACAAGAAAGTTCTGGCTTTACAGCACTTGTCCAGGACCCAGATTCATGGAACAAAATACCAAGATAGGGGAAAGAGGAGGTATTTTCCAAGGGAACTTCCCCCCACATGCATCAACCTGTTTAGGAAGTGCAAACGGTGCGAATCGGTAAAATCGGCCGTTTGCACTTCCTAAATAAGTTTTTGGGATGCATCATGCATTTTTGTGAAATTCGCTATTTTTAGCGATTTCCAAAAATGCGATTGCTTTTAAGGAATCGCAAATTTGCGATTCCTTAAAAGCAATGCATGATTGTTTTTCTAATTGCGAATTAGCAATTAGGAGGTGCAAATTACCACGAGGTTGAACCTCGTGGTAATTTGCAAAAAGTTTTGAAAAAGCTCAAAAATGCATTTTTTAAACGTTCATGTTTCAGACACACATGTCCTTAGGACATGTGTGTGTGAAACATGCACTTCAAATTACATTTCTGGGGTGCAGGGGGGGTCCTTTGGACCCCCCTCTGCACCCTTGGAATGCATTAACAAATTGCGATTTCAAAAAGAAAATCGGAATTTGTTAAAGCCTTCCCATTGATCCCTATGGGCCTTTTGGCCCATAAAAATCAATGGGAATTGCGAATTCGCACTTTGGAATTCGCATAATATTTGCGATTCGGTAAAAATTGCGATTTTTACCGAATCGCAAATAATTTGCGAAAATATACATGCATCCCATTTTGCGAATTCCAAATTGCGATTCCCTATTTTTCGCAATTTGGAATTCGCAAAAGGCCGGGATGATGCATGTGGCCGTCTATTTATTAACATTCTTCTCATTTGCTTCCCAATTCTTGTACCACAGTTCATGGAGAAGGTTTTGCTACAGTTAATTTTTAAATCTAAACTCATCATGAACTTATCAAACGATGTTATCAAATTCTGTAAGGCCAAGGGAGTCCGGGCCATTAGGACTGCATCATCAGCGTACAAGAGTGCAGGGATAGGTCTTTTGCCAACCCTGGGCATATCCCTGCACTCCTGCAAAAGATGATGCTCAAGTCCATTTATAGAGACCAGGAATAAAAATTGAGCCAGGACGCACCCCTGGCGTACTCCACGTCCTATACAAAATTTTCTGGTACATTTGCCCCCTTTTCCATAACGAACCGATGCTGTGGCCCCTGAATATAATTCTCTTAAAAAGCAAATGATAGGATCTTCCACGCCCAGCCCTTTTAAGATTGCCCACAATTTAACATGTGACACACAATCGAATGCCGATGTGAGGTCGACAAACGTAAGGTACAGTCGTTCACCCTTTACCCTGGTGTATTTTTGATGAACAGTCAATACATTTAAACCTTGTTCGATTGTTCCTATGCCCTTCTGAAATCCAAACTGCAGGTCGCTCAGTATCCCATTTTCCTCTGCCCAATTTTGAAGTCTTGCCAGGATGACTCTGCCAAGGATTTTTATAGATGAGTCTAGAAGGGAGATTGGTCTGTAGCATGCACAATTTTGTCTGTCTCTCTTCTTATATATTGGTAAAATAACCGAGGTAAACCAGGACGGATTTAATCCCCTTGCTAGTGCTGCTTTAAAAAGCTGCACTAGCATGGGGCCCCAGATCTCACTGTTAGCTTTAAACAAATCTGCAGGGATCCCATCAGGACCTGCGGCCTTGCCACCCTTTGTTGCTTTCAAACCCATCATAACTTCCTCCAAAGTTACCACAAGCTTCTGGGCCCCTACCCCTATATCACCCAATATACTCGGACCTATAATAGGTCTTTCATCTTGGGACCTATAAAGATTGGAAAAATGTTCGACCCAGTCGTCCTCAACAATTGCAATCTCCATGCGCGCCTTGGTGTTATCATAAAGAAAAGGGGCATTTACAGCCCCAAAATGCAGATGCATCCTTAGACTGTGATGCTGCACTTAGGACTTCCAAGGCCTCCTTTTTTATGGCATTGTTCCTATTTTTTAATGCCTCATTGTATATTTTTCTTAAACCTCTTATTTGTGAAGGATCTCGGGGTGTCCTATTAATCGCATGTTTCAAGTCGGTCAATGCCCTCGTACATGCTTTATCAAACCAACTCTTATTGCCCTTTGCCCGTTTATTTGCCTCCATCCGCAGACTATTTCTAATTGAAGAAGCTATGATGTTAAAATGTTCTATTATCTGCACACTGTCAGAGTGCTCCCCCAGGCAAATCGCAAAGCTGTCAGAACAGTTTTTCAACAGTTTGCCTAGGAACTTTTCTGGGACCACCTTACCCCATTTAAGGGTATACCCATTTTGCCTCCCAAGAATCACATCAGGGACTGTACACAAAAGGGACCCATCATTATACTGCTCAAAAAAAGGGTTTTCAATCTCCATTATTTGAGGCAGATGGTCACTAAGTGGTAACTCTATGGTCTTAAACCTCTTAATCTTGTGGCCGTGACTATTAGAAGAAATAATGAAGTCAATGGTGGTCAATGCTCCTCTGCCAATGAATGTGGGGACGAAGGGAGTTGGTTTTTGGGCAATTTCATTTACATTCCCAGGTCATACGTAAATAATATTTAATTGAATAAATCCCCAATCAAGGAGTGGTCAAAGTGTGTTAGGTTTATCTCCTGCTCTAACATTAATCTGCAGATGTCTTGTTTTCCCTTTTTACATAGTGGACAATTAAAATCACCCCCCCCAAAAGATTATTACTGGGGGCGTGGCTAAAACGGCGATGTAAACAGGCGCATCTCAAGTGAGCTCCGTCGCCCCGCTGCCTAAATAAGCCTTCATAAGTGAAATTCGGGGGGCTTCCTAGGGGGCCCGTCTCCTATCTGAGCCCTGGACGAGAGGTGACCCTCGGAGCGACCACTCCAGTGCGGGAGACCCAGCTGGGGGCAACTAGGGACCTGGACGCTTTGTACCGGTGCATCACTGCCATTTTCTCAACACGTCTGGTGGCTGGCGCCTTGGCCTCGCTCACCCTGCGGACGGCACACAACGCTGAGGGGACAACCGGAAACGCAAGCGGATCCTCCAAGGCGGACCCCCGGCTGCAGACTGAGCGTTGTGGGACCAGCGGCCGGAGGGGACGGAGCTGCCGGCGTCGAGGCGACCCCCGGGAAGGGGTGTAGTGGGCGCTCGGCCGCTGGCCCTACAGAAGGACCCGGCTTTGGTGGAGACGCAAGGCCGCACTAGACGCGGGAAAGCCGCTGGCTGGCCTACTGTTGAGAGACCCTGCTGCGGGACTACAGGCTGCCGCGGGGGCGCCCTAGCGAACTGTCCCCATCGCATCCCCCCCCTCCTGCCTACTGACTGGTGCCTCGGCAGCGTCCTGGGGTACTGGGCCACGACTGGACCCGTTGCAAGTACTGTCCGCCATCTTGCCCTCCCGGACTGGGCCTTATCCGCCATCTTGATTTCTCCTACCGGCGCCTTCACCCAGGGTGCCTGACCCTGCTGACCGTCGGGGCTCCCGGTGAGTGTGACGGGACCCTGCCTTGAGGGGTGCTCGCTGGCCTCGGCCCTGCACCGCTGTCCAGCCCCGCTATCCTTGCCTGCGAACCCACGCTGGACCTGAATCTCTGCTCCCCCTCCCCAGAACGGACCTCGGAGTGAACGACACTGCCCGGGTGGCTGCAGAGGCGGCTCGAGTGCTTCTCCCTTTACCGGTGGGTCGGACTGGGCTGCGTACTGGACAAGTGCTGCGGGAGGGATGTGGCCCGGCCCCCCTGCTTGGAGAGGACTTCGCTGTTGGCTGGCTGGGCGACCCGCTCCACCCGCTGGTGTCTGCACCCCCGCAGCCTGACTGGCTGACCCGGAGCACGGGGGAGAAGCTACCGAAGACGCGTGAGTACCCCTCCATTTGCTCTGGGGCCCCGGGGTGCCTTGCGCGCAGCTCATTTGCCCTCCGAGAGGAAAGACAGTGGCGAGGGAGCGGGGTGCGCCTCAGCTACCCTCGAGAGGAGCCGCCACATACTGCGGGGGCGAGTGGTGCAGTGTCCTTGGCTCGAAGAGAGGGCTGGCCACCATAGCGGATCTATCACGCACTGGTGACACCTTACGGCCTCTTGAGGGCTCAGGCCTGAAATCCACTTCCCGGGCGAAGCGGGTCTGCATGTGAGAAGGTGCTTGAGGGGGAGAGGACTACTGGTGGTGTACTGAATTACCCCCACGCTACTACAGCGCCATAGAGGATTCGAGCCCACGGCGACGGGCGACGCATCGGGTAGCTGGGCACTACGCCCCGGACTGACAATGACCCACGGCAGGGGGGCAGGACGGACCCGGCGGCGGCGTCCAAGGGCACATCGGTGGTTGCCATGTGGGGCAAAGCAGGAGCGTCAGCGCCAACTGAAGAAGTGCTGCCACCTGTTGCTGACTCCCCTTCGGTGACTCAGGCCTTCATGTCCTCTTTCATGGCAGACCTGAAATCGGAGATAGGATCCCTGAGATCGGAGGTGCATTCGTGCGTCAAAGAGCTACGCAAGGAAGTGACCGAGCTGGGAGACAGGGTTGATGGACTCGAGAAAATTGTTGATATGCGCACAGAAGATATGGAGCAGCTGTGGCAGAGGGTGGTGACCCTGGAGGAGCAAAACATCGAGCTCCAGATCAAGCAGGAGGACCTTGAGAATAGGGGGCACCGCAACAACCTCCGTATACGGGGTGTGCCACTCGGGGAGGAAGGGACTGACACCATGGCCTATGTGGCTCTACTCCTGCACGAGGTGTGGGGCAACGAAGAAGCCCCCCCAGCGCTCTTGGACCGTGCTCATCGAATCTTCGGTGCGGGAGGCAAGACGGGCCTTCTCCCGGACATTATAACCCGAGTGCACTACTTCACGGAGAAAGAGGCCATACTGAAAGCGGCGAGGGACAAGCAGGACCTACGCTACGGAGGGCACAAGATCCAAATCTTCCAAGACTTGGCCCCCAACACGCTGCATAGAAGGAAAGTCTTCCGCCCGGTGACGGAGAAGCTGCGGGCTCTCGAAATCCCCTACCAGTGGGGACATCCCTTTGCCCTCATCTTTCGCTGGGAAGACAAGCGCAGAGTCATTCGCTCCTACCGCGAGGCGGCACAACTGCTTGGAATCTCGGAATCCCCTGAGCGCAGCCCCTGCCGCTCCAAGCGTCAAGATAGACTCCCAGCCCGACCGGACTGGACAACAGTGACTCGACGTCGCCGAACTCCCCCAATGGACGACTGCTCCACATCTCAGGCCAAGCAAGATATCATAGAACACATTCGCTCCCTTGAAGACGACCGCGAGGGACACCTCTCGAAACTCTGCACTCCGTGACATGCAGTAGACCAGCTCCCGACCTTAGGTGGTCAACGGCCAGTGAGGAGAACGCCGCCACAATCCCTGATATTGTAATGGACAACCCTCGCGGCTTTGCGCCCCCTGAAAGGCAATAAGACACCACCTACACTTCTACAGCCCCTATGAGACTACATTCCCAGACAACGTAGGCGGAGTACACCCCTAGAACTGAGCCCGCCGCACCAATGCATAGGGACAGCTGGGCACTGGAGGCGACCCTGACGAGTCGACAGTGAGAAAAGGGGCTGAAGCGGAATAACATGGGGTGCCGCTGCTCCCCTAAAGGTGATCAAGAGGGTCGGTCCCCGCGGCCCTACAGTTCAGGAGTGGTCTCCTCACCGTTGGGACCCGACGCTTCTGAGCCGACTGATATGACACGCCTACCTTTGCGAGGAACTTGCGTTAATTACCCCCGAACCCGCTCTGGCCAGCGGGGCAGACGGGCCTTGGGGCAACTGGGACCCATATCTTCAGCAGAACACCCCCCACTTTGTCCCATAGGAAGTGCCATTCCTGAGATCATCCAAACCCTCGGGTAGAGGATGCCAGGAACCTGGGACATTATAATACGGCCATGTTGGCCTGTTGTGGTTATGTACAGACAAAAAAGCAGGTTCCCTTTTCGTATGGTCTAGAGGAAGAGACTAACGTCTCTAGGGGGTTATAGACAAGAATGGTCCAACCTAAAAACAACAATAACAAACAGATTAAACTATGCCCTAGAAGATGGTGTCATAAACCAAGAGGAATTTAATTTCCTAAGAAATGAAACACCAGTGATACCTGCTATCTACGGGCTACCCAAGCTTCATAAAAACCTCATGGACCCACCCATGAGACCGATAGTATCCAGTCTGAATTCGTTAACAGAACCTTTAAGCCAGTACGTGGATAAGTTTATTCAACCCCTAGTAACCCAACAAAAAGCCTATATCAAAGACACCACAGATATAATCAGTAAAATTGAAAATAAACCTTACAACAGAGACAGCGAGTGGCTAGTGACTCTAGATATAGAGTCACTATACACGAATATCCCACAGCAAGATACGAGAGTAATGATGGAAAATATCCTTAAAGGTGGAGAAGAGGTAATGTCTAAACACGCGCAATTTATAGTAGACTGTATAGATATCGTCCTAACAAACAATATATTTCTATTTAAAGAAGACCTATTTAAACAAATGAAGGGCACTAGTATGGGCGCAACTTGCGCACCGAGCCTAGCCTGCCTTTATGTCTCAACCTTCGAGGAGAAACATGTATATAATGAACTGTCCCCTTTTTTTGAAAACATTAAAATGTGGTATCGTTTCATTGACGATGTGTTTTTCATATGGTCAGGCAGCGAAGATGACCTAAAGGAGTTTATCGAATGGATAAACCTTGGGGACAAGAATTTAAAATTCACTTCCACTTATAGCAATCAAAGCTGTAACTTCCTAGATCTAAGGATAAAACACTCAGAAGGTCTCTTAAAAGTAGAACTCTTCAGCAAGCCCACTGACCGTAACACAATGTTACACTACGGCAGTTTTCACCCATCCACCCAAAAGAACAATATACCCTTTGGCCAGTTTTTAAGAGTGAAAAGAAACTGTACAGATAAAAAGGAATTTGAAAAACACGCCCTAACCCTAACCAACAAATTTTTGGCAAGAGGTTACCCCAAAAAAATGGTCAAGAAAGCATATAAAAGAGCGAAGTATTTTAACAGAGACAGCATATTTGAACCCAAAATAGAACCGCCCTCAAAAGAGCAACAGCTAGTGTGCGTCACAAATTTTTCCAATATAAGTAATAAGATCAAGAATCTGATAAATAGGAATTGGAACTTACTTCAAAATCAGAACAGCGCTCCCTTACCAAAACCCATCTATGCTTTCCGCAATAAATAAAACAATTAAAAACTGCCTAGTGCACACGTATCCTGACGACCATAGGAGGAATAAACTGAGAACCATAGACGGGAAAACCCCAGTGGGCAATTTCCCATGTGGTTCATGCAAAAACTGCGACCTGATTATCAAGGGGCCCAGAGTTACCTATAATGGAGATTACTCATCAGCAAAACGAATTAGTAAACTGTAGGACCTCTAATGTAATATATATGATACAGTGCCCCTGCCAAAAAGCTTATGTAGGGGAAACCTCCAGAGAAATAAGACTACGGCTGAATGAGCACAAATCAGCCATTAGATCAAAACGGGCAACATTGGGATGCCCTGAAACACAAGGTTGAGGATCTCAAATGGTGTGTGCTCGAAGTAGTCACATTAAATAACAGAGGAAAAGAAGAAAGAGAGAACAGTATTACATGTCCAAGTTCAATACTTTCAAAAATGAACTGAACAGTAAAGAAGAGTGGGATAGGATCCTTTAAATCTCCAGACAGAACTAAAATGGCTAATCTAAATATACAAGATTAATATGTTTTTTCCAGAAAAACACAATATAGGGCATTAGAATCACTAATAACAAATAGATGCTATATATAAATCACGGTTTATGCACTATTTTCCAGCAAATATTTCCAAGCTATCTATATCTAGGAAATAACAAAAGATCCAAGAAACCCCAGTAATAAGGGTATGTTCTCTTTCCCATGACACCCATGGAATTTGTCAATAACAAAAAAGAAACGTGGATTTGTGACTATCGTAAATATATTTGGTGTCCAAAATGAGTGCAGCCACTAAATATAAACCCAAAGTAAATAACTAAAGAAGGTAGACCATACACTTCTATTTCTAATGCCGGACTGAAATTCTTAGATGACCACCGCACACACGTAAATTTAGAGAGATAAATGAATTATATCATAAATGAATTGAGAACTTGTAGACCAGACAACTATACAAGAAAAACGGCGGATCTGAACATGCTCCAAGATGGCCGCCGCACATGCGCATAGAGTTCCCATCTACGCGAGTGTATTTTAGGTGTGAAATCCCGAAGTAGGGACCAACACGAACCCTCTTCGGCAAACAATAATTGTATTCAGCAAATTCAAAATAAGGAAAGATAGTGCAAATAAACCCGAAGTAGAATTATAAAAGGAAATAAACGAGTGCCCAATGAATGTTTTATAGCGCCAAGATGGCCGCCACATTCAACCGAAAAGTCGAGCTCGTTTGCAAATAAAACCTCAGGTGCAAGAGCTTGAGCATAATTGACTAATTAAGAGACTTATAAAAGTTTGAGAACCACCAGTGGCCAGTAACCATTACCTGCAAGTCGGCTAAGGTGCATGCCCGGAAAACGCGAGGAGAAAAAATTCGAGTAAGTACAACCCAATTCAAGCCCTAGAATAGAGTCAACCCCTATTTCTAGTTACTAAACTAATCTTGAGTAATACCATAGACTTAAATAATCGTTCCCCCTTGTTGTTTTCTAGACAAAGTAAGAATTACCCCCGTTTTTTTGACAAGCTTCGCTACAAAAGCAAATGCGAGCTGCTAAAAAGATAACCAAAGGTAAGGTTTTTAAACCGGCAAATAGAGCACTAAAACTTGATAGTTCTGCGTTACCCCTAAACTAAGTTCCCATATGTTTTTCCCGGTTTCCCCAAAGGCTAGAAATAATACTCTGATCAATACCGGGCGAAGACAAGGAAGACCGTCCTCTGCATAAGATCCTTCTATGAAGCATCTCAGGTACTTCCAATCCCAGTTCAAATGTTAGAGAACTTAATAAAAAAGCTGAAATAGGCCTATTAATAATGTGAGAATCCCCGCTGTGGCCTCGAGGTAAAACTTATCAATTGGTGTTCCCCAGTTTTTTAAAGATAAAATACCTCACCAAACAGACCGGGTGAAAAAAATTGATACCATCCAAGTACAAAGACTTGTCTGTGGAGAACCCCAGGTACTGATAATTCTATTCTACTGTAAGAGTCAAGAGCAATGATATGACAATGCTAGTTAATCTAAGGAGCTCATTAATGGGTAAAATAAGTCAGAGCAACTACTAATATATAGAATTTCTTGATAGGCACGCCTTTTTTAAACAATATCGGAGAGGCGGACTAACACCACTCTACTGGAGAGGGAATCCCTTTAGAGCAAGGTAAAAGAAATCAGAAGTAAGATGTATCTAGAGAAAACATAAACAATACCCAGAGGTGATCTAATGACCCGGTATATTTAATCATTCTTACAGAAGTCGAGATATCCGACAGGGTCACATTTCGCCAATTTCTTCTTAAAAAAGCGACTGACCAAACAACAGCTTAATTGGAGGTACGTATAAACCGAACACACCCCATATCTAAGAAATAGTTATAAATGATGTCATCTGAATAATTTTAAAAAAATGATGACCAACAAGTAATACCTTAAGTAACATAGGTATTGACGTTCAACCCATCGCCCTAGAATAAGAGGCATGAAGGGATGCAAGTCATGAGGTGTGACCAAACTAAAGTTGTGGGATTTACAAATAACGAATAGGCTTGTTTTTTGGAAGTATTCACAATAGAGAGAGTGTTAATGACACTGCCTGCAATGATTAATAAATATGTATTGTTGTGAACATAGGATGTATGCTGAAGATAATGTATAGGTGACAGGAAAATTCTGTTCTACCACAGACCAAATACATTAAATGTTTCCTTTGTGTTTTAAATTAATAGAGTTTTTTAACTTACACACTGTCCTGAAGAAGGTGAAGACATAGAATCACCGAAACGCCGCGTCGACATTTCGTGTTTGTGTAATAAATTTGACAATTTTTGTTTTATGTGATAAATTTGTTGTCTTGAAAGAACCATTTTTAAACTGTGATTTTGATTTTTTCATGTTTGTGGAGTATAATGCTACAGTAACTGTTTTTAATATTTTTAAAATCTATGTACTTGCTCTCGAAAATGGTATGAACAGAAAATAATATAAATAAAAACTAATAAAGAATTTCTTTTAATAAAAATAGTGTTTACATCCTCGTTACCTTATGTTATGTCCAAAGAGAGGCAAAATGATGTTTATTAATGAAGATTGCAATTGATTGTGAATTTGTCGATCCTTGAACAACTTTAATACGTGTTTTGGCTCACCCCAAACCCCTTCTATAACCCCCTAGAGACGTTAGTCTCTTCCTCTAGACCATACGAAAAGGGAACCTGCTTTTTTGTCTGTTCAGAAACCCCTTCCCTTTTCAACAAAGGGTTTCTCCTTCAGAGATTTTGAAGCTGTTGTGGTTATGTACCTTCTATGTAAAGCCATAGACTCGTACTTCGCTATCAACGATATCTCGGAAACCCCATTCCCGGTAGTGTGGGATGCCTTTAAGGCCACCATACGGGGTCACATTACCTCCCTGGCGATAGCGAGAAAACGGACGGCCTACAAACTGGAGGCTGACCTGACGGGTGAGCTCAAACAGGCGGAGGCGCAGGACAGAGATCGGCCTTCCCTGGCATCCAGGAGGAAGTTAGCGAACCTTAGGGGACAACTTCGCCTCCTACGCACCAACAAGGCGGAACACTCCCTACTAGCACAAAAACAAAAATACTATGAGGGGGGGATAAGGTGGGACGCCTGCTGGCAGGAAGGCTGAGGGCGAGAGCGGCCAGAGCCCATATCGCTAATATACAACGCCAGGATGGTACTAGTGCCGTCATTGAAAGAGCCAAACAGGATGCCTTTGTAGCCTACTGTACCTCCCTGTACGCGGGGGAACCTACATCAGTGGAGGCGCAAGTGGCCATCCTCGCTGACTACGAGGGGAATCCGTTACCGCCGGTATGCGCGACGGAGCTGGAAGAGCCCATACTGGAAAACGAGGTCTTTGCGGCTCTTAAAGATCTCCCCACAGGGAAAACTCCGGGGCCAGATGGCTTGCCACTGACCTTCTACCGAATCTTTCAGACTCAACTTCATCCCTACTTGCTGAGGCTGTTCCACTCTTTCTCAGACGCATCTGGTCCGTCCCCTGATATGGGAATGGCAGAGATTGCCTTGATACCGAAGCCAGGGAAGGATCCTGCACTATGTGCCTCCTACCGTCCAATCGCCCTTCTGAACACCGACCTGAAGATCTATACCAAGATACTGGCTAAGCGACTCGACCCATACATGCCAGGGTTGGTGAACCCGGACCAGGTGGGGTTCATCCGAGACCGGCAGGGGGCTGATAACGTGCGCAGACTGGCACACCTGGTGGGCAAGGTGCGGCATTGGGACATCCCGGCCTGTCTTCTCTCGCTCGACGCGGAGAAGGCTTTTGACCGGGTGCACTGGGCCTTCCTGAAAGAGGTCCTTCAGAAACTAGGTCTGGGCCCCAAAATGATAGCGAGTATCATGGCCCCATACCTAGGGCCGCAAGCCAGAACAGGGTAAATGGCCAACTAACACCACCGCTGACGATACACAGAGGCACGAGGCAGGGGTGCCCGCTTTTGCCGCTCTTGTTCGCCCTTGCAGTGGAACCACTTGCGGCACTGATAAGGCGTGATCCTAGAATACATGGAATAGCCCATGGGGGGAGGGAAAACAAGGTGGCGCTATTCGCGGACGACCTGATCCTCACCCTTACGCACCCTCGTGAATCCCTACCAGCAGTCCACGAGGTGCTCTGTCTATATGAGCAGGCGTCAGGCCTTAAAATAAATCATACTAAATCTCGGGTGCTCAACCTCACTGTACCTGCTGCGGAAATCCCATCCCTGAAGGAGGCTGTGCCCTACCAATGGGCGGAGAACCACATTAGGTATTTGGGCCTTGCCCTTACCCCCCACTTAGACTCTTGGTCCTCGGTAAACTGGACAGAGTGTCGCAATGTGGTGCTAGAGGACCTTCGGAAGTGGAAGCCCCTGATGATCTCATGGCTGGGACGCCTCAATGCGGTTAAAATGTCGATCCTCCCTAGAATTCTATACGTATTCCAATGTCTGCCCACCCCTATTCCGCTCCACTGCATTCGGAGCCTTCAGCGCCAGATCACGTCCTTCATCTGGGGCGGGAGGCGCCCCCGCTTCTCGCAGAAGGTTCTTATGGAACCAAGGGATAGAGGCAGCCTGGCATGTCCCAACTTGGTGCACTATTACTGGGCTGCGCACCTCTGCTTCGTGGTGGAGTGGGGCTCACGCGAAAGCGCCAAGCATTGGTTCCATATGGACCGAGCGGTCACAGGACGTACCATATGGGACCTACCCTGGCTCCCGCGGGCGGCACGTTCCAGAAGTGCGTAACTGGCAGTCCCCACAAAAACGGTCCTGGATATCTGGGATAGTGTAGCCGTGTATAGGGGTCTCACCCTGTTCCCATCCCCGCACACCCCGATAGCGGGGAACCCGCAGTTCCCCCCGGCTCACCGGACTCGGGCAGTTGACAAATGGACACAAGGGGACTGCAGAGTGGTTGGGTACCTTTTCCTTGGGGGCTCGCCCAAAACTTGGAAGGACTGCAGGGAGGAATTTGGGGTACCGCTGACGGCTGGCTTACAGCACGCTCAGCTATGCCACTGGACTGCGGGTGAAGACATGTACCAAGCGGCCACCCGGGCGTACACGCCCTTTGAGAAGTTGGCACGCTCCCTTGGGGGGCTGAAGAGGATAATCTTGCAAATATACTACATACTGCAGCACCCTGCATCAACGCCTGCACACCCCTATCAGAGACAATGGCAATTAGCGTCAGAAACAGACATTGACCTCTCCCAATGGAACAGACTGTGGCGGGATATACCCAAGGTATACCACAGTGTCCCACAGAGGGAAAACGCCTATAAACTGCTCACGCAATGGTACTACACCCCTCTGCGCCTTAGCAAGATGTTTCCCAATGCCTCGCCGACGTGCTGGAGATGTGGCTCTGCGACTGGTGACTTTGTGCATATATGGTGGACGTGTCAAACCCTGACTGTTTTCTGGAAGGAGGTGCTCAGCCATATTAAAGGGGTGCTGGGTTTCCCCCTGCCTGAGGAAGTGAGCACGATTCTCCTCGGCATCCATCCTACCGCACTCAAAGCACTCACCCGCAGCGACTGGATCCTTTCGCTCCGAATGCTGGGTACAGCTAAACAACTCATCGCCTTATACTGGAAGCGAACGGAGGCGCCGCCCATAGCTTCCTGGTTTGTGCGCCTTTGGCAGGTCCTGGCGATGGAGCTACTCACGGCAAGGCTACAGGCGCGGGACACACGCTTCAAGGCGGTTTGGGAGCCCTTAGTGCGGCACCTCTGCTCTATAGAATATGCGTGACATATGCCCACTAGACTCCGTGCTCTGCACCTCTTCGAGGATGCAATCGCCCCTGCGGACCCGGCCAGGCTGTGTCCTTGACTACCATAAACATTACAGACGCTACTGCTAACACACACGCCCCCCTGCACTTTGGTCACCAGCCCGCCGCGCGTACCCACCACCCTCTCTACCTCTCTCTGCCTACTCCCAGGCTTCTATTGTCTCTCCTACTTCCTTTCCTCCTACTTGCCACTCTGGCCCTCGTCTCTCGATGAGATAGTTGCGCCCTGTTGGGCAGTTTGTGACAGTTGGGCTAGTTGCCCGCCATATACCCTACTTACAAAGCGGATATACGCTTGCATGCGACAAGTCTCTGCGCAATTCACCCCTAAGCCACGCAGCCGGCCCTCCCTGGAGGGTTGTAGGCAAGGCGCTGTGTTAAAGCTCCTTTCCTGTCCAAGCTGGCGCTGAACCACGAGAGCTACCCCATACGCGGCCGGCCTCGGCACGAGTTTGTAGGCTTAACGCTGTGTTCAAAATAAAACAGATTTGAACAAAAAAAAAAAAGATTATTACATCCCTTTCGTTATTATCTATTTCATGTTGTATATCCTCACTCAGCATTTTTAGGATGCTCAGAGTTTCATTTTTCGGGATATTATTATAAAGGTTGATGACAACAAAATTAATTCCCTTCTTGGTGTCTATCATTACTACTTGATAATAGCTGCACTTTGGCGAAAAGCGGACCTGCTCATACTTGAGCTGATTTGAAAGGTACGTAATTAACCCACCCTTTGCTCTCCCATATTGGCCCCCCACTGCCGGAGTGAAGAAACTTCTATAGCCACTTATATGGACTGGGTCAGTAGACCAAGTTTCCTGCAAAGCCAAAATATCTATACCATTTATGACGCTTTCCCAGGATGGATTTTTAATTTTTTGCCTTAATCCTGCCACATTCCAGAACAAAAGAGTACAGGATTTCCTATTCTCGTTTACTACATATTTGCACAGAGGGGCATTACCAAAATCCTTACCACATAATACTTTACAAGTATACTGTATATTTAATGGGGAACTGGCTCCTCCACACTGTTCCCCCTTCTTTTGGATAGGGTTGGTGTTAATCTCATGACCTTCCTCATTATCATGGCCGTGTACCTCTAGGGCGTAATTTCTAATTGGTTGATGTCATCATTACCCTCCTGCAACTTATGCTCTTCTATATGCCCCTTAATTGTATCAAGGTTCTCCATTATTCCTAGCATTTTAATGAGAGGAGTGTCTTTTTTAAGTCAATCCACAAAATCAAGGCCCGAAAATACATCAAACCGATTCTGGGTTGGTATTTTGTAGGCAGATAGAGCTATACCTCTATTACCCCACAGGTAATTTTTATCATAATTCAGTCCTGGAGTAAGAGGATGAGTCAACCTGTGGTGGAAATTGGCTAATCTCTGGGAATGGGCGAAATAAGTTTGATTACGCCCATAATATTCAAATCCGAACCTATTTGCAGACTGCCTTCCTACTACACAGTCTTTTAAATAAGGAGCTGGTGTATGCGGATAAAAATAGCTAAGGTAATGTGTTGAGATGGAGTCACTACTTTTCACATCATACCAATCCCCAATGTGCCTCACAGCTCTGTGATCTTTGAAATTTACGATAATTACGTCCCCCTTCCTGTCTTTAGGTCGTGAACCCACCCAAATTGCGCGCCTAACATTTAAAATTTCCCCATTAATGTGGGCAGGCAAAGGTCTATTGTTGCACAACCAATAGACAACTTTATTTTTTAAGGCTCAATGGTCTTCCTTAATACCTAAAGGGAGCTCAGGGACACCTGCCAAGATAATCGCATAAGGAGCAGCTTCTGGGGGTAAATCTACTCTTCTGTGTAATTGTCGATTTATATTGTACAAATCCTTTCCCCCATTATCCTTATCAATCTTACTTTGCAGGAGTTCTGCCTTTTCCTTTGAAATGGTTTTATCCCCCCTTAGATCATCTTCTTTACGTGCAGGTGGGGCTTTAGATACAGACTTCCTCTCCACCAAAGAAGATGGCTGTGCTTTTTTGGGGGAATTGCAAATTGGCTTTTTCCCTGCACGATTAGGTTTTATGGAAAGAGTAGAGCATGATGGGCATTGTTTCGTTTGTGGGATCGGATTCGCAGAATTTGCTCTGGGGTTTATACTAGTCAATCCCTTTGCCAGATCAGATAATAAAAGTGTATTTCTTTCTACTTTTTTATCAATCAAGTCTAGATGTGTATTAATCAACCGTGTCCTTTCTAAAAGAGGCAGCATCAGTGAATTTATTAAAATTTCAATTTTTTTCAAAAGGCCACCCTCATCAGTGGGGCAGTAAGTTGGTATTAAGGGGACTCAGGGAGGAGTCAATGACTCAACTGTATCTAACACTATTGAGGTTGAGCTCCTCTTTTGCATTTTGGCTTGACGAGTCTTTAAAGGACTACCCACTCTTTTTTTAGTTTTAACCTTAGGCGTTGAACCCTGACTCAAATTAAGGGGAGATGAAATAGATAGTCTAGGGGAATTTGATAACCCCTCATTATCGGTACTAGTGGACAGACTCAGAAAAGTAGCATCAATATTAGGACTGGACGACCCTTCCCCTTTATCCTTATCATCACCGATATTCGCTTGCCCAACTTCCCTACTACTAATACTAATATTAGGGCTATTGGGCATAGCTGTGTCCACCACTAGGAGAGACACCTCTTCCTGTAACAAAGGAGGGCTCCCCCGACCTAGAGAGACCCTTCTATCATTATTAATCTGATTTACTTTTTTAATCAAATAATTTTCCATAGTACCTCGGCCAGAAGCAGTTTTAATCAGTTTTACCTCTAGTCATCGGGTCGGCTTATTGCTGCACTCAAAATAAAAGGACGATATGGTGAAACAACCCGCAAGCTATCAACGCACCTTACACATACACCAAGAAGTGAAAATTAAAATCTCACTTCCAATCATATAGTTCTTCACTGAACATCCAAAATCTGTGGCTCAGCCCAGTCTCTTCCGGCCTCTGGGGGCCACAGAGGGCCCGCCCTTTGTCAGGGCTTCGTCCGGCGCGGCCCGCGCGCGGTCCCGTGATGCGGGGGCTGTCCTGTGATTAAATGCGCCTCCGGGCGCGGAAATGGCGTGTGCGGCTTCCGCCGCTGAGGAACCTGGGCTTGGTAGTCCCCTTCCCAGGTAGGGTGCACGTTTTGCCCCAAAAGTAATTGGAAATTCGCCCGCTCTGCCGGGGCTGTCCTGCGATTAAATGCGCCTCCGGGCGCGGAAATGGCGTGTGCGGCTTCCGCCGCTGAGGAGCCTGGGCTTGGTAGTCCCCTTCCCCTTCCTCCGCTCGGCGGCCGCGATGGATTGAGCTGCGGCGGCGGGAGGGGGACTGAGAAGACCATTGTCCACTGTGGAAGACAGGTAGGGTGCACGTTTTGCCCCAAAAGTAATTGGAAATTCGTAGACAGGTAAGCAGTTAAGTGAATCCTCTTGCAGCCCCCTGTGATCAGCGCACGTCTCTCTCCACTCTCTCAGTTCTCCAAACCAAACTGAGCGCCGAACAAGGGGGGCTTGGGGGGGGGGCAGCCGACTGGAGGGAGGTGTCCCCCCCCCGGGCTGTTTGGGAGGGGCGCGTGGGGGGGGGATTTTGGAGCAGGCTGAATTGGGCTACTTTTGGGCTACTTTTGGGCTCCCTTTTTCCTACTGGGGGAGCCCAATTATATATTCCCCTGGCTCCTCCTCCCGGCCACCATTTTAGGCTGGATGACCTGGTGGCCGGGAGCTCATTTAGTTTAAGATAAAAAAAAATTATCTTGTAGGTGTAGGTGTTAGTGTGAGTTTACACTATGTCTGGTGAGGATTATCGTGTATTAGAAGCTATTCGGCTTCTCAGCGAGGCGGGACGTCTGGACCTCGTGATTGGTGATGCAGCTCGGTCGTCGCGTCCTCAGCGACAGGCCTCAAGCTGGTGTGTCCGCGGTGGTCGCGGCTTGTATGTCGCCAAAGCGGTCTCGCCGGGAAGCGGTAAGCGACAGGGGCCGCCCACGCTCTAGGAAAGCGGCCCCTGCATCTGTGGCGCATGTTGAAGCCGGAGCGGCTTTGTCAGGTCAGGCGGGAGTGGGGGGGCATTGGTTTCTATGGCCCCCGTGTTGCCGCCGGCGCCG
Source organism: Lissotriton vulgaris (assembly GCF_964263255.1). Taxonomy (NCBI): domain Eukaryota; kingdom Metazoa; phylum Chordata; class Amphibia; order Caudata; family Salamandridae; genus Lissotriton; species Lissotriton vulgaris. The sequence continues at coordinate 1,106,259,316 of NC_141691.1, forward strand.
GTTCGTTCGCTTTCGGTCCCCGCTGCAAGAGGCAAGCGGGCCGTTAAGCGCGGAGGCAGGAAGCGCTCTGCTTCTGCCTCCGTTGTTTCACTTGAGGTGCCGGTCGGAGAAAGGCTGGCGGTTGACGCGCATGCGCAGAGGGCATTGGTCTTACCGGCTGAAGCGCCGGTGGAGCTTTTATGCAATCAACAGGCGCTGGGGGCCCATGGAGAATTTGGAAATGTGGAATTGTTGCCAGCATGCGAGGGGGCAGGGGGTGCACCGTTTTTGACTCCAGTTCGTGGGTCAGGTGGGCAGTTGTCTGGGGATGGTGGCATTATCAGGCAGTTGGAGGTAGGGCACGTGGTTTCTGGGGGTACTTTTGTCCCTTTTAGCCCCCTGTTATTTTCACCTCCTGTTTCTACTCGGGGAGAGGTGATTTCTGTACTTAGTGGCTCTGTGGGGGAGGGGGAGTGGGCGCAGGTTGAAAGGCGGGCAGGGGAGGTTACTCATGGGCAGGTTTCTGGTCAGGATATGTTGTGTACTCCTTCTTTTATTTCTGGGTCAGGTGGAGGGTTGGTTGAGCCTGCGGTTGAAGGTAGGAATTTGTCCTCTTTGCAAGGGACTAGCGGCAAACAGGTGGGTGCTAGATCTTGGGAGGGTTTAGACGTCTTTCCTTCATGGGCAGAGGGTGTTCATGATGCAGGCGGTGTTACGCCGATCACAAGGACTGACATGTTGAGTGGTTTTTGGGGCACTTTGAAGTTTCCCGGTTTGCATGTAGGGGGTAGACCTTCTGGGAGGGTAGAGAAGTCCTTGTCTGACACACAGCAGGAGGGGCATAGTGGCCAAGTTTTGGGTCCCGCGTCTAAGATTGTTCAGGAGTTATTGGATTGGAGTAGTGGTGGTGAAGAAGTGGAACCGTCCCCCCCTCGGCAGGTGTTGTCTGTTCGGACCACGGGGTCTGCTTCTCAGCAGGCTGGTCACGTACAATTTCAGGAATCTGGGTCTTGAGTAGCTAGTGGGATTGATAGGTTTGGAAGTTTTGTTGGTAAGGGTCCCGGCACATCAGTCCAGCTTTTGTCTTAACAGGCCAGGGAGCGTCGTGGCGCGGCAGACTTGGTAGGGTGGAGTGCGGCCCACTGGCACCGAGGAGAAGGGAGGGTGGAGCCTGGCGCGGCATACCCCGTACCGTCAAGGGATCCCGGCGCGGTCAACGTAAGCAGGTTCGGCGCAACCTCGTTGGCCCCAACATCTTTCTCTCAAGATCTCGGCGCGGTCAGCAGACGCAGGTCAGGCGCGGCCTCGCTTGCCCCATTTTCTCTTTCTCAAGATCTCGGCGGGGTTGGCAGAAGCAGGCCCAGCGCGTCCTCGCTAGCCCCAACGTATTGTTCTCAGGATCTCAGCGGGGTCAGCAGAAGCAGGCCCGGCGCGAACCTCGCTGGCCCCAAAGTCTTTATCTCATCCAAAAAGGGATTTGTCATTGGATAAGGTGTGTAAAAGTATTCAACGTTTGGGGGAGTACAGACGGGTCCAGTCGGCTCCCCCGCCTCATGTTTCGGTCAGGGCTGGTAAGGCCCAGGTTGGTTTTCAAAGTCCGGCAGTGGTGGTTGCCCCTCCTATGTTGGAGGAATCTCTAGTCCTGGATTATGATGATGACAGCCCTGAGGAGGGCGAGTTACGTGCTGAGGGCACGAGGGGGGGGGGGGGCATTTTCACGTTTCTGATAATGTTTTACAGGCACCAGTGGTGGTGCGTCCCAACGTTGCAGTTCCCAGACCTACTCGAGAGAGCGGCCCATTGGTGAGGGTTCCTCGGACGGTCGACGATGTGGAGCATCTGGCATGGAGAATGCGGCCGGCTCAAGTTCCTTTGTTAAAACCAGGTGAGTTTTCTGTACCACGGGCCAAACCAACAATGATGTCTGTGGGGACGGGTGGTGAGCCAGTTCCAGAAGGTCTGGACGTTAAGCTCTACAAGGGTCGTTATGTCAAAGATCAAGGGGTGGGTACGAGTGATGGGGGTGTGGGTTCCAAGGTGGATTCGAGCACTGGTACTGAGCCCATAGAGGTAGGTAAAGATCCCCCACATAGCAAAGAGCTCAAGATAAAGAAATTACCTTACATGGGCGTTACGAAACCTTTGGGCGCTCATTTAATGTTGGCTACTAAGGAAAGGATTTGGAAGGGGGAGTATGTTGAACTTCTGAAGCTCTTACATAGGGAAGTTCGCTCCAAGGAGGGGTCTAAGGAAGAGGAATACGAGCTGGTTAAGCGCCCAAAGGTTCCTTTGACGATAGAAAACTGAACAGCGGCCTTTCTGATCTATGCTAGCGTGTACTGTGAAAAATTCCCTGAGCGCTGTGTTGCCATTTTTAAGTATATGGATGTGATCAGAAAGGCGCAGATTACTGGCAGTGGTTATGCCTGGTCACAGTATGATGAGGAATTCCGAGCACGGATGGCTTGTGATCCTGAGGCGAAATGGGGGGAGTTGGACAATGACTTGTGGCAACACACTATGGGTGCATCGGCTGGTGGTAAGACGATTTTTACAGCTAGTGGCTATCCCTTACTTTACCGGCCCTTTCATGGGAAGCCCACCCGGGGAGGGGTGGGTACAGCAGCGTCAACGCAACCTGCCAATGGGACCTGTTGGGATATTAACAGAGGTTACTGCCCAAGGGAATATTGTAAGTTCAGGCACAAATGTTCCCAATGTGGTAGAACGCATCCATTGGCCAGGTGTTGGGGGCCTCGGGTTACAGGGGGTCGACAATGGTCACAGCAGCCTGCCAATGCCCCTGGTCCCGCACAGCAGCCTCAGCCTAGCAAGGGGGGGGGAAAGCACTCCAGGAGCTGGGCCCAAAGGCTCGTACTCCGATTAAACTTTTTCAGCTAGCAGTGTCTCTGAGGGGTTATGGGAATGCAGAGGCTGGTAAGTTACTGTTGGATGGTTTTCAGGAAGGTTTTCGGCTTGGTTATACAGGGCCGCGGTTGCGGCGGTGGTCTAAAAATCTATTGTCAGCCGATGAACATCCTGCTGTAGTGCAAGACAAATTGGATAAGGAAGTGCGTGAGGGGAGGATGGCAGGTCCTTTTGATGATTGGCCCTTGGAGAATCTCATTGTGTCACCCATTGGTGTAGTCCCGAAGAAGGAGGCTGGGCAATTTCGTTTAATTCAACACTTGTCATGGCCGGAGGGCTCTTCGGTTAATGACTTCATTGCTGAGGAAGTTGCTTCGGTGTCATATCCTTCAGTGGATGTGGCAATGGCCCTGGTTGTGACTGCTGGCCCTGATGCGGAGATGGCGAAATGCGACATAAAATCTGCATTCCGTTTGCTACCAGTACATCCCGGGGATTAGGACCTTTTGGGGATTCAGTTTCATGGCAAATGGTATGTTGATAAAGCTTTGCCAATGGGTTGTTCCATCTCCTGCGCATTATTTGAGACTTTCAGCACTTTCCTCCAATGGTTTTTCACTGATTGTTCAGGACACCAACTAGGAACACACTACTTGGACGATTTCTTTTTTGTGGGCGCTCCCAATTCCTCAGCATGTCAGAATGCTTTGTGGACCTTTCAGACTCTGATGGATTTTTTAGGTGTGCCGTTGGCACCGGAAAAGACAATGGGCCCCTGCCCATTGTCCATTGTCTGCCCAAAATATGTCTTTTTTGGGTATTGAGATAGATTCTCATGCTATGGAAGCACGTTTACCGGTGGACAAGAAGGCGAAAATGTTGGAGCTATTGCATTCCATGTTGAATAAGTCAAAAGTGACAGTCAAAGAGATTCAAGTGCTTCTGGGCCATCTTAATTTTGCTTGCAGGGTGGTCAGGGCAGGTAGAACTTTTTGCAGGCGTCTGGGTAGGGCTCTATCAGGACAATTTTTACCTCACCATCAAGTCCGCTTATCAGCAGGGGTTAAGGAAGATCTGCGGATGTGGGTAGCCTTTTTGCATTCTTTCAATGGTATTCCCCTGTACCGAGAGGAAGCTTGGGTCTGGGACGTCCAACTTTTTTCTGATGCGGCAGGCAGTGATGGTTTCGGTCTTTACTGGCAGGGCAGATGGTGTGCAGAACAGTGGCCTGCTAAGTGGAAGAACGGAGGCAGGAGTATTGCATTTCTAGAGCTATTCCAGGTGGTGGTTGCCTTGACCTTATGGGGTCGTGAGCTTGCTCACAAAAAAGTCCTGTTTCACATTGATAATAAGGCGGTGGTGGGCATTATCAATAGGCAGTCGGCCAGGGATGCCCAGATTTTGAAGCTTTTTTTTTTGTAAAATTTTTATTTTGCATACAATGAAAAAATGACAGTTAACAAAAGGCGTCACAGTGGGCGCACGAAAGGTCCCACACAGTGGGAAGGCTGAAAAGGAAGATGAGGCAAGGCAGTAAAGCAAAAAGTCTTCAGTGCTGGTAACGTCGGCAGTCCCGCAGCAATCCCCCGCCAAGGGGTAGCTCAAACAGTGCAGCCAGCAACTAGTCCAAGAGCTCTCCAGCGGTCAAGTATGCCTCATCTCGGTGAAGTAACTGTCCCAAAGCAACTCCCTACCCTCCCCTCAAAAACAAAACTCCCCCCTCCCCCCCCCCCGTGACGGCGCCGCTCGCAAATCTCATTCATACACCAAGCACACTCTAGAGTTGAAACAAGTGCAAGTTCCTCAATGACGCCGGGCAAACAGCCGAAGGCAAGCCAGCAGACAGAAAGGACACCAAGGGGCCCCACACGTGCTTGAAGTTTTTATATTTGCCTATAAATATATCCGCCATTCTCTCGAGACTCAGAAGTCTCCACAGTCTGGAGTGCCAAAGGGAAACCGCCGGGGCCTCCTTACGTTTCCAGGCCGAGGCCAGCGTGAGCTTGGCCGCGCCGAGACACAGCCATAAGATCTTTTTGTCAGCTCGCGATTGGTGTTCCAGGCCAGGATCTCTCAACCCCAGCAAAACGAATTCGGGGGAGTCATCGATAGGGTACTGCAAAATGTCTTTAATATGCGATAAGATCTCGGCCCAGAAGGGCTTAATGATCGGGCAGTCCCACCAAACGTGGCGGAAATCCCCCAAGAGGCCGCAACCCCTCCAACACCTGTCCGTGGCCGCCGGGAAAATGCGATGAAGTCGGGCCGGAACCATGTACCATTGCGTTAGGGTTTTGTAATGAGCTTCCCTCAAGAGTATGGAGTGGTTAAATTGCGTCATGTCCTTCCAGAGCGCCGACCATTCTCCGTCAGTGATATCCCTCCCCACCATCTCCTCCCACTGCTCCATGTAACGCGGTCTAGGGGAAAGGGCCGAGCGGAGCAGCAGCTGATATAAAAAGGAGATAGCCCCCTTCATGGCCGAGGTCTTCAGGAGAAAGGCCTCAAAGTCGGATAAAGGTCTCGTCGCTGCTTCTCGCACCGCGGGTGAAGTGGCCCAGTGTAGCAGTTGTAAATGCCGATACCTTTCCCCCGGCGGGACTTGATAGTCCCGCATGCAGTTCTCGAACGTCAAGGGGTCGGGGCCATGGAACAAGTGGAGTAATGCCCGGCATCCCCCCTCCCTCCAAACGTCAAAAGGGCCCTCGGTGAGCGCCGGGGAAAACTCCGGATTAAAATGCAAAGGGGTGAATGGGGATGGGAAGGTCGTCCACCTCTCGTCACTGGCCAGTGTGTCCCAAACTTTCAGCGTGGTCCCCGTGGGGGTACTAATGTACGCGTTTACCGGGCGGTCTCGCTTCGGCTTCCACGCTAGGTCCCAGATGGACCGGCCTGCCACACTCCGGTCCATGTGCAGCCAGTGTTTGTCAGAGAACTGCTGTGACCACTCCACCATAACTCTAAGTTGGGCCGCCTTGTAGTAGAGGTGGAAGTCCGGAAGGCCTACCCCTCCGTCATTCCGCAGGCGCCGCAGAAGTGTAAATGAAAGCCGCGCCCGACCACCTTGCCAGATAAATTTTAACATCGTCGATTTGAGTTGGCTAAAGAAGGTAGAGGGCAGTGGAATAGGCAAGGCTTGGAACAGGTATAGATATTTGGGGAGAAGGACCATTTTGACAGCATGTACCCGTCCCAGCCAGGACAGGAATCTAGGCTTCCATTTCTCCAGCTCCACGCGTGATCTGGCCATGAGGGGCGGGAAATTGGCCGCAAAGAGACCGCCCACTGTCGGGGTGAGGTGTACCCCGAGATATAGCAGGGAGCCCGAGGCCCAGGCCAACGGCGTCGTCGCCTTCACCCGTGTCACCTCGGCCTGAGATAGAGTCAGGTTCAGGACATGCGATTTGCCATAGTTGACCTTGAAGCCGGCCACCGCCTCAAATTCCAGCAGTATATCACGTACATACGGAAGGGAGTTAGCGGGGTCGGCCAACGACAAGAGGACATCATCCGCAAACAGGGTAATCTTGTGCTGTTCCCCAGCGAACGGGATGCCCTTCACCCCCTCATGCTCCCGGACTGCCAGCGCCAGAGGTTCAATGCTGAGTGCAAACAGCAAGGGCGAGAGGGGACATCCCTGCCTAGTGCCTCGCGAGTGTTGGAAGAAGGCCGACAAGTGGCCGTTCACCGCCACCCTTGAATGCGGGCTGCAGAAGTTAGCTCTTACCATCGCGATAAAACGATCGGAAAACCCAAATGCCCGCAACGTGTGGAAGAGAAAGCCCCAGTCTACGCGGTCGAAGGCCTTCTCCGCATCCAGCCCCACCAAGACCGCCGGGATGCGGAACCTGTCCGCCTTCTCTATAAGGTGGATGACCCTCCGGGTGTTATCATGCGTTTGGCGGCCTTTGATGAAGCCCGATTGGTCCGCATGGATAATCGACGGCAGCAGGTCTTGCAAGCGGCTCGCTAATATAGCCGAGTAGAGCTTGGCGTCGATGTTAAGTAAGGCTATAGGGCGGTATGAGGCACACCGCTCCGGGTCCTTCCCTGGCTTCGGCAGGACCGTGATCACTGCTTCCGCCAGGGTCCCAGAATTCACCCCAGGTCCAGACATGTCGTTAAAGAGGGCGGCCAGGAAGTCACACACCTCAGTCGCATAGGTCTGGTAAAAGACAGCGGTGAACCCGTCGGGGCCGGGGGCTTTGTGTAGTTTCAGGTTTTTAATAGCCGCGAGGACCTCCTCCCTTGTGATCGGAGCCTCAAGTAAATCGTTCCAGGCCCCTGGTACCTGCGGGAGCGATAAGCGCTGCAAAAAAGCACGTTGATCAGCCGCGTCCAACTCTTCCCCCGCGTACAACGCAGCGTAGAAGCGGCCAAAGATATCAGCCTTCGCTCCGTCATCGTGCTGGAGCACTCCTGCCACGTCTCTAATCCCACCTACGTATTCCCGCTCCCTCTTGTCCTTCAATTGCCGGGCAAGGTGTCTACCAATCTTGTTGCCCCCAGAGTAGGAGAGCCGGCCCAGCCGCAACAGTGTGAGTTCAGCCCTATTCGTGTAGTGAGACTTCAACTTGCCCCGTACTGCCGTCAGGGGACGTAGAGTCACCCTCGAGGGATTAGCTTTGTGTTCCCTCTCAAGCGTGAGCACCTCTGCCTCCAGCGCTTCCCTCTCCTTCCTACGCAAGGCGTTCAATTGTGAGTTGAGGCCCAGGCACGTCCCCCTGATCGTCGCCTTAAAGGCGTCCCAGGTGGTCATTAGGGACGTGTCCGAGGGAGGGTTGCTATCAAAAAAGTCCTGGATGGCCTGACGCAAGGCCTGATGGGATACATCGTCTCGGACCACCGAGGCCGGGAAGTACCATTTCCGGTTCGCGGTGTCCGGCGGCGACCACCGAAGCGTGAGCACTAGAAGACTGTGATCTGAGACAGAAATCGGGAGAATGGCGGCATCTAAGATGTTCCCTCTAAGGGACTGGCTGAGGAAGACGTAGTCCAGGCGGGAGTAGGAGTGGTGCACATGGGAAAAGAACGTATAGTCCTTCACAGCAGGGTGAAAAAACCTCCAACCATCCACCAGCCCCATCTCTTCCACCCCCCTCTGTGTACTCCCCGAGAAAACCCCCGTGTCCGCCCTTCGACCCCCAGAGCTGTCCATCTCCCCATCCCAAACCAAGTTATAATCACCCAACATGAATACAAGTCCTTCCGCAAAGTCCCCCACCTTCTCCAGCAGCTCCTGCAAGTACTTATTTTGGCCAGAATTAGGCAAGTAGAGCACCACAAACGTACACAACCTGCCCTGGATGTGCCCCTTGACCATCAACCACCGTCCTTCTCTATCAGTGCGGACTCCCACAGGCTGAAAATGCAACGCTGCCTTAAACATTAACGCCACCCCCCGATGCTTCGTGACAGCTGAGGACCTGTACACAATGGGGTACGCCCTGTGTCGGAGCCGCATTTCATCCTTTCGAGCTAAGTGGGTTTCCTGGAGCCCCACCACATCAAGGTGATGGTCTACAAGGTATTTCAGGACCTTCTGTCTCTTCTGAGGGGAATTCAAGCCTTTGACATTCCAAGTGCCTATACTAATCGGCATGATAAACACCTCCCAAAGATCTTGCTATCAGAAATACAAAATGGCGGCCAACCCTCCTTCCACCCCTCCCCCCCACCACGTGCTCCCAAGCGTTCCCAGAACCGTCGTAGGTGCAGCCCCTCTACAGCATGGCGCGCATTCCACCACTCAATCTCTACACTCATCCCCAAAGGCCCGCCGTCACGGTCCCCCCTCCCCCTCCCCAACAGTACCCCAACCAAAACCCCCCCGAACCAACACAGAACATTGTACAAAAATGGAAAAAAAAGTGCAAAAACCATACTCAACGGGATCAGTAGGCCGAAGTTCGTAGGAAGCCCCCAATCGAGTGACAGGCCAGAGGAATGAAGCCACTATTCCCCTTGGCCGTAATCAAGGTCGTCTCCACCAGAGTACTTGTACACCCTCGATCAGAAGGCCCGAGCCTTCCCGGCGCCAATCCGCCATTTTGGGGCTCACGCCGCCCCAGAGCTGAGCTGTGAAGCAGCCAACGTGGCCGATGCCACCGAAGCGACCGCTGCTCCTCGTTCCTGCAGGCTAGTAGAGAGGTCCGGGCGTTGTCTTGCAGGGGATCCGGCGGGAGAGCGCCCTACCCTGTGCCAGGAATTCGATCGGCGGCGCCGCCGAGATGGGGAGGCCGCCGTGGCCTGCGATGACGGAACATCCGCCAATCCCAGGAGCTCCTTTGCCGCCTGAAGTGTGCGTACTTGGGCCAGGCGGTTCTGCCATCTGAAGATTATTCTGAAGGGGTGCCCCCAAGAGTAGGCAATCCCCCTCTCTTTCAGGAATGCTGTGATAGGACGGAAGTCCCTTCGTTTTTGTAAGGTAGAGGCCGCCAAGTCCTGGAACAGCTGGGGTCTATGGCCACGGAATTGCAATGAGTCGATGGTCCTGGCCTTCCGCAGTATCCTCTCCTTGAGTTGAAAATCGTGGACGCACACCAGTATGTCGGGGGGAGGACCCCCCCCTCGCCGCGGCAGGCCCACCCTGTGCACCCTGTCCATCCGTATCTCCTTCGTGTCCTCCTCGTCTAAGACCTGGAGGAACAGCTCCTGTACGTATCCCCGGAGGTCTCCCGCCTCACCGTCCCAGGGTACCGCCCGTATACGGATGTTGTTCCTACGGGAGCGGTTTTCAAGGTCTTCCGTATGCAATTGGAGGTCCAGGTTCTGCTCGGTGAGGCGGATAATGTCCTGCTGGAGCATATGAACATCCGTGGCGACGCTCAAGTCCCTGTCCTCCAGGGTCGCCACCCTCTCACCTATGCCGTCCACGTCCCTCCGCACCTCCCGCAGGTCGGAGGCGAGCTGCGACCTGAGTTCCGATATGTCCTCCTTGATGGAGGCAAACAGCTCCGACATGAAGGCCTTCGTCACCGGAGCGTCTTCATCAGATTGCCTTGATGACCCACTTGCTCCAGGGGAGGCCGGTTGTTGAGAGGCCTTGTCCTTTCCCTGGTTTCGTTTGCGCTGCACTGTAGACATGACGCCCTGTGTCGACTCCACGTGGCCAAGGATGCAGCGTAGGCTGCCGGCGGGCCAAGCACTCGGTTCTTCCTTCGCCTCCAGTCGTTTCCAGGCTCCTCGCCCCCAGGCACTCGACCGTGAGCGTCTTCTGTATCCCAGACGGGAGTTCCAGGGGGCCAGCGATCTGCCGCCTCGGTCCTCCAAGCTTCCGCCACCAATGAGCGATAGAGTCACTCCTGTGCTCCGTCGTCGTCCGGCTCCGTGCAGCGACCCGGCCCTAGGCTCGGACAGTTCAAGCAAGCCGCAAGCGCCACCCACGTGGGGGGCCAGTCGATGGCGTTAGCAGGGGGCCACCGGTTGTGCAAGTGGCGCTACTCGGCCAGGGGTCCTCTCCCCGGCGTGGCGGGGTATGAGCCGGGTCTCGCCGATAGAACCTCCCTCGTCCAAACTCCGGTCCGCTCAGCCGTCCGTCTGCTCCAGTGCCTGCAGGCGGATCTAGGGCCCCGCCCCTCGACCACGCCGGGCCGCGATAGTTGGAAAGCCCGGGGTCTCACAGGCCGTAGGCTGCGAACGTCCTCGCAGGCGCTCTGGGGGTCCCACCGCCCCGGGGACCCCGCCAACGTCCGCCGCTCTGCTAGGCGAACGTCTCCGCTACCTTAGGGGCTCGTGGGTGCCCCCAAAATCGTGCTATTAGTTGCTATGTTGGATCAGCGCCGGAGCGGCACGGAAAGGCGTCCTACTCCGCCGCCATCTTGGCCACGCCCCATCGATTTTGAAGCTTTTGAGGGTCTTTGTGTTGGGGTGCTTGAAATATGACATCAGTTTTAAGGCTTTGCACATTCCTGGTGTGGACAATGACATTGCGGATGCTTTGTCTCGTTCACAGTGGGAGAGATTCCATGGGCTAGCCTCGGAGGCGGACAGGACACCGACCCCCATGCCAGAACATCTTTGGACTGTAGGCGAGACAGGGTCTTACAGTTGGTGGTAGGTTCGCTGGCAGTTTCCACTAGGACAGCATATGAATTGGCCTGGAAAGAGTTCTTAGAGTCTGGAGCTTGCTGGCGTGTACCCGGTTGGAGACGTTCTGAGGATGTGGTACAGTTTATTCTTCGCTTGATGGATAAAGGTCTGACTCGGGTGACAATTGTGGGAAAATTGGCTGGTATTGCGTTCATGGGCAAATTACTGTGGGGTTATTGTCCTTCTGCAGGGGAGGTTGGTAAGCGCACGTTGGAGGGCTGGTCCAGGGAGCGTGGAAGGGAGCAGATGGTCCGACAACCTTTGTCATGGCAGACCTTGGCCCGAGTTTTGCAAGCATTGCCCTCTGTTTGTTTGGATGAGTTTGAGGTTTGTCTCTTTTCAACTCTCATGGTGTGGATGTTTTTCGGTGCTTTTAGAGTGTCGGAACTGTTGGGTTCTAAAGTTATTTCTGGGGTGGGGTGGGGTGATGTTCAATTTTTAGAGACAGGTTTACACATTTGGCTGGCTCATGCGAAAACTGATCAGAGGAGCAAAGGGAAGGGTATTTGGCTAGAGGCATCTTCTCCTTCTGAGACGTGCCCTTTGCGGTGGGCCAGGCGTTTGAAATTTTGTTCGGGGGCGGCTGATGAGGGCTCTGTTTTTCAACATCTGGATGGTTCCAGGGTGACTGACTACCAACTGCGCATGGTGCTGCGTAAAGCTCTGCGTTTTCTGGGTTTGGATGAAAGACATTATGGTACACATTCCTTCAGGATTGGGGCGGCAACGGAGGCTCATAATAGGGGTTGGTCGCAGCAGGATATTATGTCTTTAGGGCGATGGTCTTCCGACTGCTTTCAGCGCTATGTGCGGAATGTTCCTGGTGCGGCGCATGCGTCTGCTAATTTTCCTTAAAGTTTGATACTGCTTTTCTTTTTCAGGTTCAGTGGCTGGCCCCCGTTCATCTGTTATGACGATCTGGATTGTTGGGCATTCCTTCGTAAGGCATGCGGAAGCTCAAGCTATAAAAAGTTATTTTGGTGTTACGCTTGGCTTTAATGATCGCCTGTTTAATGTGGTGTGGAAGGGCAAAGGGGGTATGATTTGGAGGGAGCTTATTCCTGCTTTGAATTCCTGGTTTGTAGGAGGTATTTGTCCGGATGTGTTGCTTTTACACCTCGGTGAAAATGATCTTTATGGGGTAAAAGGGGTGGTTCTTTTGCGAACTATGAAGAAAGATCTTTCCCTTATAAAACAACAGTGGTCGGGCTGTCATGTTTTGTGGACCGAATTGGTCCCCCGCAGAATTTGGAGGGGTGCGATTAAGCCTAGGGCAGTTGATAAAGCGCGCAGGAAATTAAATTTAGAGGTTTCTCGTTTTTGCAGAGATCTAGGTTTTGGGCGGGTGTCCCATAAGGACATTCGTTATGACACTCTGGAGTTTTTTCGCAGCAATGGAGTTCATTTGTCTATAATTGGGATGGATTTATATTTATTGGAGTTGAGAGAGGTACTTTCTAGGTGCTTGAAAATTCGGAATTTTCTTGGTTGAAATTCTTTGGTTATCTGTTGTTTAGTTTTTGGGGGGCAGACAGAGAGGGGTCTATTTATTTCCCCCCCTCTTTTCTGGATGGCGGAAGTTGGGGGTTCTTTGTCAGCAGGGACATGAAGGTTGTTGGGATTTTGTTAAAATGGGGCTATGGCTGGAGAAGTTTAAATAGTTGTTTCGTGGGGTGGTTACACTGTTTTGATTAACGTAAGTTGTTGGTGGGCAATTTGGGAATGTGATGTTATGCTTTTGAGTTGGGATGACGTTTAAATGATTATGCAGGTTTTTGTATTGTTTGAATTGTAATTATGTTGTGCAGGGTGGGGGCGGGGATTGTGACGTATTAGGGGCGGGCCTGACGTTTGGGGTTTTTAAGGTAATAGTTTAATTAGTGAGGACTAGTTTTGTAAGGCGTTTGCCAGGGTTGTATTGTTGTGAATATGCACCTGTTTCAATAAAGCGGCCTTTTTCACACTCAATTTGGTTTGGTGTCTGCTCACCCCCCCTCACCCCTCCCTCCCAAGGGGGGCTTGGGGGGGGGGCAGCCGACCGGAGGGAGGTCCCTCCCGGGCTGTTTGGGAGGGGGATTTTGGAGCAGGCTGAATTGGGCTACTTTTGGGCTCCCTTTTTCCTACTGGGGGAGCCCAATTATATATTCCCCTGGCTCCTCCTCCCGGCCACCATTTTAGGCTGGATGACCTGGTGGCCGGGAGCTCATTTAGTTTAAGATAAAAAAAAATCCCTCCCTCCCTCCCCTAAAACATCTTTTTTCTTAGCTTAATTTATTCCATTTTCTTTTCGGGGGTTTTTATATTTTATTATTTCTTATCCATATTGGTCGTTTTTTGGAACAGGTGGATATGGGTTATATCTTGTACATTGTCGCTTGGAACAGGTGCCGTGCGGAAGTTGGGGGTTCTTTGTCAGCAGGGACATGAAGGTTGTTGGGATTTTGTTAAAATGGGGCTATGGCTGGAGAAGTTTAAATAGTTGTTTTGTGGGGTGGTTACACTGTTTTGGTTAACGAAAGTTGTTGGTGGGCAATTTGGGAATGTGATGTTATGCTTTTGGGTTGGGATGACGTTTAAATGATTATGCAGGTTTTTGTATTGTTTGAATTGTAATTATGTTGTGCAGGGTGGGGGCGGGGATTGTGACGTATTAGGGGCGGGCCTGACGTTTGGGGTTTTTAAGGTAATAGTTTAATTAGTGAGGACTAGTTTTGTAAGGCGTTTGCCAGGGTTGTATTGTTGTGAATATGCACCTGTTTCAATAAAGCGGCCTTTTTCACACTCAATTTGGTTTGGTGTCTGCTCACCCCCCCTCACCCCTCCCTCCCAAGGGGGGCTTGGGGGGGGGGCAGCCGACCGGAGGGAGGTCCCCCCCGGGCTGTTTGGGAGGGGGATTTTGGAGCAGGCTGAATTGGGCTACTTTTGGGCTCCCTTTTTCCTACTGGGGGAGCCCAATTATATATTCCCCTGGCTCCTCCTCCCGGCCACCATTTTAGGCTGGATGACCTGGTGGCCGGGAGCTCATTTAGTTTAAGATAAAAAAAAATCCCTCCCTCCCTCCCCTAAAACATCTTTTTTCTTAGCTTAATTTATTCCATTTTCTTTTCGGGGGTTTTTATATTTTATTATTTCTTATCCATATTGGTCGTTTTTTGGAACAGGTGGATATGGGTTATATCTTGTACATTGTCGCTTGGAACAGGTGCCGTGCGGAAGTTGGGGGTTCTTTGTCAGCAGGGACATGAAGGTTGTTGGGATTTTGTTAAAATGGGGCTATGGCTGGAGAAGTTTAAATAGTTGTTTTGTGGGGTGGTTACACTGTTTTGGTTAACGAAAGTTGTTGGTGGGCAATTTGGGAATGTGATGTTATGCTTTTGGGTTGGGATGACGTTTAAATGATTATGCAGGTTTTTGTATTGTTTGAATTGTAATTATGTTGTGCAGGGTGGGGGCGGGGATTGTGACGTATTAGGGGCGGGCCTGACGTTTGGGGTTTTTAAGGTAATAGTTTAATTAGTGAGGACTAGTTTTGTAAGGCGTTTGCCAGGGTTGTATTGTTGTGAATATGCACCTGTTTCAATAAAGCAGCCTTTTTCACACTCAATTTGGTTTGGTGTCTGCTCACCCCCCCTCACCCCTCCCTCCCAATCAGGTGAGCAGCAGCCTTCCCAAATGAGGCCAGGGGGAGGATGGAACACACTGCCGGCCGCGCTCCGATCTTCCACGGCGTTTGCCCGTCTCTAAATTCTACTCAGGGGGGGGGGGGGGGACGCATCAGGCAAAACGCAGTGTCCCTCCAACACTTGGCAAAGCAATCCCAGATGAAAGCTGGGAATCGAGAATGAGAGACCGCTGCCGGCCCCCGACAAAGTTCTCTGTTCTCTGTTCTGCTCCGCACAGAAACGGCGCACAGGTGAGGGCGGGGAGCAGTCGCAGGTGAAGCACTCCGCCGCTGGCTGCAATCAGGTTTTCCTAGATTTCTGCTTCCCAGTACCACATCAGAAGGAATCCGGTGAAAAAAGCCCCCAACAATTACTCCAGGCGGGTCAGGTCAGCATCAGGTAGGGATACTCGCACCACCTCTCAGTCAGCCGCGGGTGCGGCCGCCATCATTGTATTGCATATGTCCAGTCTAATACTTACTTTTATAAGAAAAATAAGTATTTTATTTTTAACTGTACACACTCAAAGAAATAACGACATTCATGAGCAACAACAACACAATCCCTTTGAGGTCAAAAGTGTTTATGGTGCTGCAGCACCCTCACAGCGAGTCCTTCAGGGCCTCATAGGCCCGGTTCTATGCTTACCCACTCTGGCAGTATGGAAGCATTCAGTGATGCATTGAGCGCCCTCTCAGTGGGCACTCAAAAGCTCTGATCCTGTTTGTCGCAGTGGGCTCCTCACGTTACACACAGCAGCAGTATCTGGGAGTCTCAGGCTCTCTCCCTCGAGCTGCGTTGCGAGCTTTCCACAGCAATGGGAGCAGTTCCCATGCTGCAAAAACAAAGTAAGTCACTTTCCCTCCTGAGAGGGGATTTAATCCTACAGCTCCCGACTGGAGCCCAGCCAGGGTGCGATGTCAGCAGCAGCTTCCTTCACGGTCCTCAGGGGAATCCGTGAGGTGCAGGTATTGGTATGTGGGCTTGACCCACGGGTCACTGCCATAATCTTCTGTTCAGGTTACAACCAAAACTTCTTGAGTTGGTAAGGGCAACCTCTTCCGGCATACAGGTTGCTACAATACTTTCCAGTCTAAGCACAGACTCCTCAGGTGCACTCGCCTTCATCATGGCGACCCCTTGTGGCCGATTATCTGGACACAAGTCTCAACGCTCTGGCAACAAATAGTTCAATGGTGGCCCCCTTTGGTATACATGGTTACCGCAAGGAGGTGGAGTGAGTCTGTCATGTTATGCACTGCGCTCATTACACAGTTCAGAACAAGGCGTCCCTCTCCTGTCATACAGGGATAACCGGATTGCTCCTGCACACGGCCAGCCACCTGATAAGTAGAAAGGTATCTCTCACATCTTGATGTGGGAGTCCTCCCGGTATGGTTTCCCACTGAACCTCGCTCCCTCCAACGCTCTTTTCTTCCTCACAGGGCACACTGGTCTTGGCATGCAGGCAGGGTCCTGGCTCCAGGGCAGGTGATCTAGGTGTGCCCTCACCCAGGAGAGAGACTAGCAGGCCCTTGCCTCAGTCCTGGTCCCAGGCAGAAATCTTACAGAGCTTCCTTTCATCACACAACCCGTCTGGCTGCCTGGTAGATGGCAAACTTTGGGTTCCCAACCCCCTCTTCTTATTGTTCATTTCCAGACACCAAATGTGATTAAGGGTCTGAGTCTTTGAATGTTTATGTTGGAGTTATGCTTCTTTTGAAGTGTATATTTTTCCATTTCTTCTTTTCTCTTGAAAGACTGTCAGTCACATCAGGAAACTCCTCAAAGTTGATAGATGGACAACACAGTTCATAGGAGTGTGTCACGGTCACCAGATTATCCTCAGGATCGGGTTGAAGCTTTAAGGGGTCCACCTCTCGACAGCCCCAAGTCTGTATAGAATAAATCCTCTCGGACTAGTGGGATGGTCAAGCGAGGGAAGGAAAGGGTAGGAACAGCAGGGAGGGAGACCTATGGACAACAAAGAGAAATAACAGTTTTGCTGTAAGATCAAGATTCTAACTATGCTACTACATCACTTAAGGCCCTACCCAATGGATTTTCAATATACCTGTAAAGAAAATAATGATGGCCTTAAACTGGGTGAGATGTGAGGGTGATCACAGGGTACCAGCAAGTTCCTAAAATAAGGAAATATCAGGTTCAGTTATCAACATATAACACCATTGACAAATAACCACACCCTCACTATCGCTACAGAGAGTCCTGCTGCAAAAGCTCATACCTTCATAGGAAGTATGCTTGTCCCCACCAGATTATGGCAGTTCAGTCCTGGACACCCCAAAATGATCTACCCTACAAGTGAAGGGTAATACAGAATCCAAGATCAACTGAGTGCAAGGATCAGTAGTGCTTTCCTACGATACTATAACAGAATTTCCAAAAGGGCCATTTAGTAGTTCTCTTCCATTACCCAAAATGAAGGGAAAACACACTCCAGAATAAGGATTCCCATTGCGCCTTATATTGTTAGTGTAGAATTTTGATACCCTTCCGCCAGCAAAAGAAACATAAGAAAGCAATACACGTGGTACTCCTGCAATCTCGCTATTGCTTCATAGCGAGAGTGATAATAGTTCCAGGATACGTGTCCCCAGAAAAATGGCAACAACATTTCCCCCCGCATGAGACCATAAGGAACAATGCGCTTCCCCAACTGGAGGAACAAGGAAAAGTGCTTCGGGAGTCTCCGTAGCGCAAGCACACCAGAGAAAACAAAAGAATAAAGCCGGTGCGCATCCGCACCCTTACCCGACCGTACTTCCTTCTACAATGGGAACCACAGAATAGTCGGCGTCTTCTTACAGGCGCCATCGTCTGATATGCAGATCCGCTGACGGCACCTAGGATAGCATGCAACGTCAGTGTGTGTGATGACAGCGCCCCCCCTTATTGGGGACCGGGGGTGCTGGGATCACCACAGTGCAATTTAGGCTGATTGACGAGTGAGGGACTTCGTGCAGATAGGAGCAGAACGTTACCAATGAGGGACGCAGCTAGGCTACTTTCCCCGCTTCCCGACCCAACCCACCAAACGTCTCCGTACCTGCTGAAGCCACACTCCTCCCTCGGGAGTGTGGCACGGCGGAGCGTGTCCTCGGTGGCCTCCTGGCGTATTCGGTTCTTCTCCGTCCTCGGCTGGGTGTCCGGGAGTCTTTGGTTCTTCCGCGTCTCCGGCTCTCTTCAGGCGGTGGCCTACTGGCGGTGTTGGGGCTTCTCCGTCCTTGGCTGGTAGGCTTGGCGTCTCCTGTCCTTCCGTGTCTCCTGCTCTACTCGGTCCCGGTTTCCACTCGCTTCCTCCCTGGTTGGTGATGTCACACGCCAATACCTCGCTTGCCTGGAATGTAACTGGGAGGAATCCCGCTCCTGGCTGTGCGTCATCTGTAGGGGGCGGAGTCTCGTCCTGGATTGCTTCCCAGTTAAAGGGGCCGTCTCCTCTCCATGACTCAGAATCCTCGGTATACCAGTCGTGCTGAGGATTGGGAGAGGGAGGGAAGGTTAGCCATTCCATATTCACGACTGCCGGATCGGGTCCCTCTTTACAGGAACTAACAAGCAGTCAGATTAAGGTACAAAGTCCCATCCTCGCACATGATAATGCTTATGTTGCTTTGATCACTCCTTTAAATATTGCGGGAAAACATAGGTCGGCTTCCATCACTGCTGGGCAATCCTTTAAGCAAACATACTGTCTGCTCCCTCTCCCCAATACCTTCGAGACACTCCGGGTTGGGGGGGGCGCCGCATTGTGCATTCCAAGCACTCCAAGCCAAAGTCAACAATTCGCAAATGTTTGCAGCGAAAAGGGCTTCTTCCATGCTATTTTCTTCATACTCATCTTGTGCCAGAGACATAGCTTTCCTGGGGAGAAGGGGTATGCCATATACGTCCCAGGGGTTCTTGATTGGTGATCAGGGTTGGTTTGCCATTGAATGGGGTAGACTACTGTCACATAGTATTACTATGGTCAACTGTTATGGGCCAAACATGGATAACCCAGGTTTCTTTGATTGTTTATGGGGTCAAATTGCTTCATATGGACCTTCCCTGTTGCTTTTGGGTGGTGATTTTAACTGTTCTTTAAACAAGAAAGTTGACCGCTTGCATGTCCCGTCCAGCTACCGGGGTGTAGCATCACATCATCTACAGGACAATATGTGACCACGATCCTCTAGACATCTGGTGTGTACGCCACCTCCTCAATATAGAGGGTACTTTTTTATTCAGGGTGCATGGGAGTTGGTACAGGCTACAGAACTGGATAATCTTCGGGGTATAGCTCCCTGGGTACAGTAGGTCAGACACCTAGCGCAAACATTTTCTGATTACTCCCCTGTACTTTTGCGCTGGCCATTCCCACACACACCCCACTCTGCACCAACTGGCCTCTCTCTCTCTCTCCACTCAAACTGCTAGATCATCAGTTTGCTGAGGAACTAGGGCAGGAAATATCAGAATATTTCAGAAAAAAAAACATTAGGGGGAAATACCTAGCCACGAGTGGGTGTGTGTTGCATTCTCTTCGGAAGCACTTACTTAGGTTGGAATGGGACCTCAAATGCCTAGAGGCGCAGGTGTCAGTCAGTGGCGACCCTATGGTAGCTCAGCAGAAAAGAAAAGGGTTAGTGGAATATAAGGATGTGGCTAATAGGAAATGCTGCTTCTGCAGCAAGTAAGAGACTGCACAAATGTGAAACCTGTTGCTTTGCAGATTCTTGTTTGCATTGCAATGTTTCGATAAAATTCAATAAATGAATAAACAAAAATGGTCCTATTTTTATTTTCTTTCCTTGCCATCCTTTTCCGTGTTGCTTCTTCCCCTCTCAAGTCTCTGTGTTATTTCTTTCCCCTCCCAACTGCGTGTCCGTTTTCCTTAGTCCCCTCCGACCACTCAGTCTGTGTTACTTTTTCCCCTTCCGCCCTTAGTCCATCTTGCTTATTCCCTTCCCACACCCCAAAGCCCTTCCACCACTGTCCGTGTTGTTTCTTCTCCTCCAATTCCCGCCCTGTGCTTCTTATTCTCCTTCCGTCCCTCTTTGTGTTGCTTAATCCCCTCCCACCTCCCTGACCTTGTTACTCATTCCCCTTCCAATCCCTATACATGGTGTTTATTCCCCTTCCACCCATTCAGACTGTGTGGCTTATTGCCCTCTCATTCACTCAGGGTCCCTCTTGCTAATTCTCCCCCCCCAAACCACTATGAGGCAAAATCAAGCATTTGCAATGCAACAGGTATCGCAATTGCGAGATTTTGACCTATTGGCATTGTAAATGACAATGCCTTTTATTTATGCATTTTCAAAAAACATGCAAAAACAAAAGGCATTGTCATGTACAATACCAATAGATCAAAATTATTATTTTATTTGTTTATTTAAAAGGTTTTATATAGTGCTGGCTGGACCCAAGAGTATCAGAGCGCTTTACAGGATAGGTTAAACAAAAGACCTATTGCATTGCACATATTTTTTTTACATTCAGTTCTACAGGTCTGTACATCCTTTTAACGTTTTATGGCCCTCCTCGTTACCCTGTATTTGCAGTTTTTAAAAGGGCTAAGTCGAGGTAGCACCATTTGGGCTCCACTCTGACATTACAACTGGGGCAGAGAGCTCACCGAGAAGAAGGACTTAGGAGATGGCGAAGCTGATCTACCCACTCCAATCTCGAGATCTGTGCCTCCATGACGACAACAAGTGAAAACTAGGGGTGGGCAGAATTTTGCGTAGTCGCGTTATGCAAAGCTCTGTGAAACGGTAAAAAAATCTCTGCGAGCACGCAAAAGTTCAGCGAACACAAGGAATTACTTACTCCGCCCGTCCGCGATGCTTTTTTCCTGTTCGCGAACGCGGTTTGTGTGCTCGGGGAGAAATATCTTGCAAACACTCATTTTGAAAGCGAACAAGCAAAAATTCTGCGAAGCAGCGGAATTTTTGCCAATTCCGCGTTCTCCGTGGAATGCGAAATTACCCAAATTCCGCGTGCGGAACAGAATTTACAGCCGTGGCCTAGTGATAACCGTCACCCCCAGTGATTGCTCTTTGAACTGAAAGTCAGACAAGAAACCATCACAGGAATGCCAAGGACGTCAGAGTAACCGGTACCTCCTCCGGTGGGGTTTCATCAGGCTAACGCAACGCTGAAAAGAAGACCGGATTATTACTTTACATCGATTTTTTGCATTTTAAATCTGTTGGTGATTTCCGTGTGTGAGAAGAACATACTATCTGATCCGACATCCTCGCTGACCCTGTGAACTTTAACCTTAACGTTACCAAACGTATCACATACCAAAGGGCAGCGATTTCAAAAGCTAACCTTTCACGGGAATATTGCATTCCTACTTATGTTGTTTACAATGACTGGATTCCCTGACTGCCTTTCCACTGGCGTTTTCCTCCCCATGGCTGCTTTTCGAGTTCTGCTTAGCTGTTCAGCTTTACTTTGCGAACCCAAGGACTTCATCACAATTTATCTGTTAACACTTCACTTTTTTAGTGTGCAGACCGACTGACCTCGTCAGCGTCTCTGTGAGCATGTGGATGGGAGTGGCTGTGGCGTTAGCAGTCTTAAGTGCAATGTGTGATGGGCAGCCTGCTTTCAATTGTTGGGTTAGCGTCTTTTGTGTATTTTAACTTGCTGTTATGTTCGACATTCCTCTGATTTAGAACTCAATAAAGATAATACACAATTAAATTGCGTAAAGCACGTAACACAATGGGGTATTGTGGCGTTAATTAACATATATATATATATATATATATATATATATATATATATATACTATATATATATTGTTAATGAAATGAACGGTTCTCATGTTATCGAGCTCAGAGGGATGAAATCTGGGAGTGGATGTGGCGTCGAGCTGCTGACTCTGGAACTAGGGAGACGGGTCAAATCTCGGCGTCGGTTCAACATCCTGTGAATCTGGGCAAACCCTGTAATCTCCTCCTGCCTAAAACAAGACCTAAAAACAAAGGCTTAACATAACAAGCATTGGCATAGCCGATAGGTCTCGCCTTTGGGACATTGTAAGTGTTTAGCCATGCAACAGTCGATGTTGCACCAAGGATATTGTACTGCATAATTAAATACTTATAAGGTCCCAAAAACGAGACCTATTGGCTATGCCAATACTTGTTTCATTTAGCAGTGAAAATACTATGCTAGACGAACGAAAAGCAAAGTTGTTTTTAAATCAAGTGAAACCTTCCCTTAGGATCGACTCATACAACAGTAACCAAGAAAAAAGTGAATTAGTCGAATTGGTTTTGTGTATTCAATCCCTTAACATATGACCCTGTAACACACTAGCAACGGACAGAGCTGCTGTCGATATGATGGGCACACATCCCAGATTCATCGTGCACGAAGCATTCGCAATATTTTTAGTCTAGACGTCTTACACAATTGGCACCCTGAGCAGCTTTTCCTTTTCAAGTCCCAGCACAATCAATGTTAAATTATTGCTCACGTCACTCAGGAGTGCAACCTCTGATGCTAAACCCTGAGCAATGAAATAACCTGGCAAAAACAGCAGCCTCTTCAGTGGCATGGACCCCAGGGCAAGTAAGGAATTTCCCCCCCTCCTCCCCCCCTTCAATATGGCAACAGTTATATTAAATACACGAATTATCAGAGTCTGGCTTTAAACTCCTAACACCCGGATTCATGCATGCCAGCATTTGTATGCCTTAGCCCATTCAAGCCAGGACTCGAGTCTAGGCGTTGCCAAACTTTTTTTATAGAGATGAAAGAACAATAGCTATGAGACAAACTGAGACAACAATGGGAACATTCACACAGGAGAAAAATCAATGGAAATAAACATCAATGGAAAGAATATTATAAAGTAATCCCTTGTGCATTGCAGTGCAAGTACTGCCTAGGAGTCGGCAGGATACACCAAATAACCAATAGTGTGAGGGACTATTCCTCTGGATAGGACTGAACCCCACTCTGTGTATTTTAATCCATTGGTAACAATAGGTTTTACTACATCTGCAGTGTCAAGCCAGAGCTAATAACGGTTCCGGGTGAGCTACTGAGGCAGGTCACTGGGAAAGCAGAAAAGTGTGCTACCTTGCTCCAAGGGTCCGCAGGGGCGCCCGCAATACCCTTGGGGTTTCAGGAGTGTGCTTGTGGTCTGGTGAGCGCCCTCTGCTGGTCCTCATGGCACAGGCAGGAGCAGCCCTCGCCGACTGTGTGCTTCCCCGGTATTCACCTCTTCAAGCTGGCAATACATCAAGCTGGAGCCGGGCCAAATTCGTCCGAGCTTTTTCTGGGTCTTACTTGATTTAAAACCGGGTGATAAGGGCGGCCTATCTTATCTGAGGAATGTAAAAACACGCACAAGTCACAAGCACAATATTGCTGGAACCTCAGGGTGTCTGTTGTGCCGTTGATGGTGCTGTGCAATGGATGGCGGGAGGGGATGGACCCTTGGAGTCGAGAACTAGGTGCCAAAGTAAACCAGCATCAAAAACCTGAGACCTACCGTAGCAACTTTTATCCTTCCAAGGTTAATTCACGGAGAGCAGTTGAGTCAGTAACAAACCTTTTGATTATAGTGCTATGAAACTGCAAAACGGTGGTAAAAAGCATTCTATGATAACAAGTCACTACAGTAGGTCTCCGGTTTACGATGTTGGTTTACTTTGTCTGTCATCTGCAAACAGAATTGGGGTGTAACAAGATACTGAAGGCCTGTGTACGCTGAGGGCATGTCTGGGGTTTCCCTTGCGGGAGCGAGTAGCAAGGCGCGATAATTGCTAACATATGGCGCCACTGCTCGCTCCGGCAAGGGAAACGCCAAACGTGCACGAGTGCCCATAGAGAGCAGTGCAAAACATGCACGAGTTTTAACAAAAGTGCTGAGCGATGCCAAGAGGTCTCTCTAAGCAGCGCTTGCACACTGCGTAGGCGAGACCTAAAAAGCGATATGACATGGCCAGCTCCAGAGCTGGCTGCGTCATAGTGTTTTTTATTTACCGTCCCCTCCTTCCACCAGCACTCCTGTTGTCTAACCAAAACGAACTGGCAAATCCAATACCTTGCCTATAAGCAAGACCTATTGGCTCTGCAAATGCTTGTTAATTTGTATGACACACATTGAGACCGGAAAAATCTGTTTTTGGCAGGGCTTAGTCTAACCATGATGCCATGATGACTGCGTCAGCCAAGCATCGGATTAACATTTGACCATTTACATCTATGAAGAAAATGCAATCCTGTGACATCAAGACCTACTTCTTGTCTCATTGCACACAGCGGGTGCTACAGTGGTTTGGCCTAACATATAGTAGATCCTAACACTTTCTATACAGTGCTATTCTGGGTGATGTCCCATGGCCTATACTTCACTATCAATGTCAAAACTTTTTTCTGTAAAATTTTAAGGTCTGGGAGGTGTCTGCAATCCAAATTTTAAATATTATATTTTTAGCCATTTCACTTTGCTCTTAACTATGCTATGGGTTCATTTCAAAATAATTCTTTTTCCTGTTCACACCCACATCCATACAGAGCTTGCTTTGTATGCCAATATATATTTTTTCACATTGTCGAAACTGTACTTGGCCATAAGCCTTTCTTGGATGAAGCAAATTATTTAATATGTTAAAATACAGCGTTACACTTTTACTGTATTAATTTCATACATGAAAACCCGGATGGAAACTAACAACATACAAACACGTTCTTCCTTTTCTTTTTTAATCAAAAAACAATTTAATATTCTTGACTTGACATTTGTATGTCTTAACACACAGGTAAACGGATTTTGATAGCAATACTTTTACAAAACATGTCTGGTCAACTTTTTTAAAAAGCCACTTTAAATCAGTAGTTTAAATCAACATAGTTATTAGACCATTGCTTTAGGATGTTTCCTAAACCCCTCATTAGAAGCTTCTCTAAATAGTTTAAAAATAAATTGTATATTTTATTATTCACTCACCACCAGATTTCCCAGAAATCCGTATACATTTAAGTAAAAAAAGAAAAACGAGTCATTGAGGGAAAACGAAAATCCTTCAGACACAAACCGAGGGTCTAATTCGTTAACACTTCGATTAGCATTGGGTTGAATAGACCACATCCACCTGTTAAGTTTGCTTTGGTCATTTGTGTGCTTAGTTGTGGTGCGAAGGGGCATGTGAAAGTTGCAAATAGGGAAAAAGTGACTTGTCAATCTGCTTACACACCAGCCCCATCTCGCCTTGGGAAGCGTTCAGGGGGGCCACATTTTTCAACACTGTTTCAACAAACATTTCTGTTCCAGGACAACCTGGCTCCTGATTGGTTTTCTTTAAATTCACATGAAGTCATTGGGCCGAACTCTGCAGTGCAGCGTAAAATGAATCATACTTTAGCCTTTTCATGGGCGCCACTCCTCTTTGGCGACTCACTAGCACGTGAACAGCTTTCTACGAAAACACTGGCAGATGAAAGGAAGTGCATTTGAGACAATCAAAACGGCTTTTGGTCCATGTTCTTCTGTTTGAATAATGTATTAGACCCTAAAACGACAACAACTCCCCCCCTCCCCCTCCATCGCACAGGTTGAGGCGTCAAAGTGTTCTTAATTTACAACTGATAACGGAGATAGTGGCTTCCAAACTTTCAGGTTAGAGGGAATAAGTCATCGGCCATGTTTGTTTATTTAGGCGTTAAAACTGGTCCAGATTAGCAACAGACGCATCAGTATTCATTCTATGCATCCAGCGAACAAAAGATTGAGAGCCACGTACATAGTTTATGTAAACATAGTGTCATCATGTGACGAAAACAGCACACAGCCTCTACTGTGCAAAAGGCACTTCCATACGTCGGCCTGGCTAATACCGCAGCATATTCCAGCCCATTCGACTTTTTTGATTCATCCTGAAAGCTTCATGGAAGACTAACACAGAAATAAACCCACAATTCGCGTAAAAAGCATCGTTGTCCATGATAGAACTTCGCCACGGATCCTGCTGTTTTGTGACGAGCTGTGCCCGTTCCCGTTCTACCTCTCAAACTTCCACAACTGGTTTTTGTCGGTTGGATCGCAAGCCTTCATCTGAACATCTCCTCGACCTTCGGAAGTGCGGTAGGAACTGAGGCACATGCGGGAATGTGGATGATAAATCGTTCCATCCTAGAAAAACGATAAAGACAAGTTGAGGGGACTTAGAGTTAGTCGATGAATTATTTATTACATATTTCCTCTTCAACGTGGGCCTCGAATATAGGAACATTTAACCACAACATCAGTTGAATGGCTTACTGAGGAACACGCGGTAAACCAGTGTTTAATCTCCGAGTCCTCTAAATGATGCATAATTCATTCAATATATAAATACAATTGAGAAAATCAGCAGTTCGGAGGTTTTTAGAAGTAAATGTGCTTCTACCCAGATTAGTTAGATTGTGTGTGACTGAGCGGAGTGGTGAGTGAATGTCTGCAAGAAGGACTCAACTGTTGGGTGAATGAGATCATGGGTAAATGAAAGAGGGCATGTATGTATGGGTGAATTGATAAATGTGTTAGTAGGAGAATGGCAGTGCGTGACTGCCTGGGTAAGTAAATGCATGGTTGGAAGTGCATGACTGGATGTGTGAGTATGAGGATGAGTAATCGGTAAACTATTGAATGAGTGCACTGAAGAATGGATTATTAAATGAATGGGCTATTCATCCACCCACATCATGCATGGAGCTTCAATTGCCCCTGCTCACACTCACACAAACATAGTCATGTTTCTATCAGCCCGTGGACTCGTCAATTTCTTCTTCCAACCCTGTAAACGCCCAACAAATTAAGCAAACCGATCATCCGCTCAAACATTTTGTGCATTACCCACTGGCTTGCCGGTTTATGTCTTGCTGCAGCTGTGTGGTCAGTTTGTATTGGTCCCAGCATGTGTTTTTGTAGGTAGGCTTGTTTCTTGTGTATCCATGGGTACCTCCCTGTGTGCATTTCGGTAGGTCAGTTTGGATTTGTATATTTATGCACGTTGGTCTATGTGTGTATGAGTGTCTGTATGCAGGGTTGGAATAGGGGGGTCCAGATGGAGTCTAGATTTGCCCGCTATTGTTGATCTGGAATCTCGGTTGATTCCTCAGGGTCTCACATCCTGATTTCTCGAGAACAGTTAGTTAAGGAGGGCTTTCTTTCCTGACATCGGCTATGTCAGCACTGATTAAAACATAACAGACCTGCCAAAACAGCCATTTCATAAATATCCAAGAATCTATTTATAACAGGCTTGAGACCTCAAGGTAACATAGGGATATTCAAAACCTACCGCGTTATCTTGCATGAAAAGCAAATCTGTGATCTACATGTTACTAACCATGCTTTTTAGTAGACATGTTAAGTCTGCTACTGTGTGATGCTACAAACCTGTGCTCAGAGACGTCCTATAATTCTCCAACAAGTGCCTTCATTTCTACTCCTCCCATTATTGAAACACACAGACTTCTGTGCCCCAGCATAGGGAGTTGTGGGGATTGTTTTTCCTAGCTTAAGGACACATTCAAACAGCATATGAGATGGGACAGCGAGCAAGTCAGAGGCGTATAGCAAATATGGATGTCTGCAGATGCTGTTGAATGCGGAGTGTGGTAAATCAGACAATTACTTGTACCGCCAAGGGAAGATGGTGTAAACAGCAAGACGTAAAGAATTGTTTATGTAATTCTCATACAGATGTGAGCACTGAGTATGCAAAGTGGGACTGTTTCTTCTGTCATTTCATTTGGTTTCCCATCTTCAAAGATAAATGGAGTTAGAAATTACTTTTTAAATGGTTGGATCAGTTTTTAGAAAATCTACACAAGATACTTTCGTACTACTGAATTGCTCCTAAATAGCGCTTTGCATTTGTGTTAAAATATAATTTCAAATGATTTGTGAAAGTATTCTGCATATGAAAATTAACCATTTCAATCCAAGTTGACTTTATTTGAGACTCCGCGTGAGCTGCTCTGTGCACTCTTTGAATATCCAGGCTCATGAAATCCTTAATTCCCATAAAATGTGACAGAATTCTTCAAAATTAAAGCTTATAAAAGAACACCAGGCTTAAATTGAACTTAAAATTAGAGAAACCAAATGCAGCAATTACAAAAAAAGGTTAACTATGCTACTGAAATGCACAGCACAAACTGGGAGCAGCAATGAGCCACAGTCCAGTCGGAAAAAGGCAAGAACACAGTAGAGTGAAGATGTTCGTTCGTTCTTTGCAATGTGGAAATGAAGAATAAAGTGTTTCAGAAGTTCTACCGTTCTGGCATATTCTGCCACCATAGGCATAATCACATTCTCTGCAGGAGCGGTTTCTTCATAGGGCCGCAGGGGCATTGACCCCGTCTGCGAGCCATCACATCTCATACATTATCCCAAGTCGTTTACTGTTCTCCTTTATGGGGCGGCGCCACCACAGAGCTGTTTCCCCCAGCCGGCAGGAGGTGTACCATCCTGCAAAGTGTGGTTAATTGCAGCGACCAGCAGGGGCTGTGTAACTGAACTACACATGTCAGGTTGACTGGTATTTTGCTTATGGCCAGCCCGACATGCGCAGTTCAGGCTTTCCCATAAACACTGTAAGGGAGCTGGGGAAACAGACAAAGCCCCATTGGTCTCGGATGGAGCCCTGCCTTTACCTGTCCAAGCCAATCCTGTCAGTGCTCTTATGCTGTTTACTATTATAAACAGCAAGAGAGCAGTACTTTAATTGGCTGAAATGGGTGGTGCTTAGTTTTCCCGAACACCGGCATGCACAGCTCTTCAATACAGCAGACAGCTTGGTGGCGAGGGGGCAGGAGAGCAAGCATAGCCAGGGGCAGGGGAGCAAGCACAGCCGGTGGCAGGACAGCAAGCACAGCCAGGGGAGCAAGCACAGCGAGGGGGCATGGAAGCAAGCGCAGCGAGGGTGCAGGGAAGCAAGCACAGTGAGGGTGCAGGGGAGCAAGCACAGCCAGGGAGCAGGGAAGCAAGCACAGCCAGGGAGCAGGGGAGCAAGCAGAGCCAGGGGAGCAAGCACAGCTAGGGGGCAGGGGAGCAAGCATAGCTAGGGGGCAGGGGAGCAAGCACAGCCAGAGGGCAGGGAAGCAAGCACTGTCTGCGTGGTGATGGCTGCAGCAGACGAATCCCGTCTGAGGTCTGGACTCCAGCTCATTGTGGTCGCCATGGCTACCATTTTCGTATGTTAACGCACTGTCTGTGACTTGTTTCTTTATCACTCTGGCAATTTAAAGATCATTTTGTACAAGGACTTTTTCTCTACTTTCTGTATCAATGTGTTTAAAATAGAGTAAAGTGTTAGAGCAAGAACCTATTCTTACTCGAGTCCAGGGTCTTTGTTATGGGAGGGCTTTGATGGATGTCAATCTAAAGGGTTTTAACACATTTTTCTTTGGCCCTGAGTTTAAGTGAGACTACTGGAAGGTCTGCAATCTAAGTCTGGCCCCCTCCCACAGGTTAAATGTCGGCCCTAGTTCATAGGATGGATACATGCACGGTAATAAAAATATTCATAGCCTTGAAGGGAAGACATCACGACTAAAGATTGCAAATGGCCATACCTTAAGCATGCGTGCTAGACGTGACGCGTGGGGAGCGCACAGAGTCGGGAAGCCATCATTAAGTCGGCAGCGAATTAAAACTACGCATACATTTGCATGCATTACTTTACACACGTGCAGAGCGGGAATATCTTTGGGCAACTCTAAGCCCGTAGTAAGTAGTCAATGTACCACCATGCATATTACACCCCACTTGAAGCAAGTTTTTCGACCTGTACTTTTTGTGCGCTGCTGATATACCGTGTTTTACGCAAATATATCAGGGGTTGCACAATGCGGTAAAGTGTCTGTCTGCGTGGTGATGGCTGCTGCAGACGAATCCCATCTGAGGTCTGGACTCACGGTAATAAAAATATTCACAGCCTTGAAGGGAAGACATCACGACTAAAGATTGCAAATGGCCATACCTTAAGCATGCGTGCTAGACGTGACGCGTGGGGAGTGCACAGAGTCGGAAAGCCATCATTAAGTCGGCAGCGAATTAAAACTATGCATACATTTGCATGCATTACTTTACACACGTGCAGAGCGGGAATATCTTTGCTACCCAAGACCTAAAGGGTCACAAGCCCCTGGCAGGAACAAAAAGTAAACAGAACATCATTTTAGTCAGTTCCTCTACCCTTAGCATTTGGGTGAATGAACAGTTAACAAGAAATGTAATTAAGCACTCCATAATGCATGTGTGTCCCCCTTTCTCTGTGTTTTGCCGCTTCCAGCTGTAAACAAGAAAAAAATTAAAACATACCTTGAATGGCAGCGGAGCTGTTCCTGACAACAACAACCCAAAAAAAAAATGGCTGCCGCAAAGGTCCGAAATTTTCGGAATCGGGGGCGTGTTTTTTGCTGAGTGACGGATGACGTTACAGATAGAAAGAACGCAAAAAACACGCCCCGAATCCGAAAAAGACGGGGCTTGAACCGAGTGACGCCCCTCTCCTCCAATGGCTGGCCTCCGTTTAGGAAGCCATCTAATGGAGAATAGGGGCGGGTTCCAAGCCCCCTCAGTTCGACGGTCCTTGACCTAAAAATTGCCCAAAACAATAAATATGTTACTGTAGCAGCAGCAGGAAGCCTCTATTGGCCTTTTGACTGGTTCTCAGAATACTTTTTTTTACCCTATGATTGCTCCACCATTTTCGGGCGACACCACCCACTGCTAATTCTGTGGCAGAAGCAGGATTTTTGCGAAATGATCTTGCTTGATCAAATCCGCTCATAACCGTGTTATTAACAAAACAATGACTAATGTGTGACTTTAAAAAAAATTATGTACACTGGGATTTTTGAAGGTACGATGTGAAAATGTCCAAGAAAGGCACGAGATGTTTAGTAACATAAAAAGCTGATTGGCTGCAACGCTTATCATGCTGAAAGCATGAAAACTCTATGAAGTGTTTTTACAAAGTTATGGGAGAGAGACATGAACACATATGCATTTAGAATTTTGCACGTAGTAAATATGAAATAGTAACATATAGAAAACGCTTATAGAAAAAATCTTTCATGAAATGTTTATCCTATTTTCATAACAAAATAAAATAAAATCTTATTAATAGATTGATTATTCAAAAGTAGATTGTACTTATGGATTTAATTAGGAAAATGAATCCTTATTCCTTATTTCTTTATGTTTCTTTCTTTTGCTAAAATATTAATGCGTGTTTTATTTCCTCAGAAAATTATTTCTAATTATGTTTTCTCTATGAAGGCCTTAAAACCCTGCTAGAGTAATTTTCCTTTTCCCTAATGTAGGCCACAAAGGAATGTATTTTGTCCTTCATTTTTTCTAAAAAGCTGATTTATTTGTTTAAATCCGGATGAACTGACTGAGACGATGATCACCTCATAAATTGGACCAATCAAATTGCGTGAAACTATGAAATCGCAACTTTAGGCGGATAGAACTTTCTAGCGTTTGGGTACAAGTATTACAGTGAAAAAAAGAACTTGGCAGTAGCTGTTCTATGAGAACAGAGCCTTTGCTACTGTACTCTCTATGCTACTCTGGTTGGCTATTATACTTGCAAATCCTGAGTGAGACTATCTTGATTACTTGCACTTCATCTGTTGGTGATGTTGCTCAAGCTATACCTTTTCGGCCGAAGGGTTAGCTATTTCTGACTTTTGCACACTGTGCATTAGTATTCTTTGATCTAGGTCTGTATGAAATTCTGAATTGCATACTGATTCGCAATTATAATTTTTCGTTGTCTCTCTCTCTCTCCTCTCATGCTGGTATTGATTATATGATGTATTTGTCATTGAACTGTATTTCCTTATTGTGAATTTACCTGTAATAACAGAATAATGAAGAATTTATATTTTCTCATGTACTTGTGTATTGACAATTCATATTTTAAAGTAATTAGATAAAAGTAACTTGATAAGTATTAAGAGTGTGTCATTATTTTAGACATATGCATATTATGATTACTGTTGTTGGACAGGCTTTTCCTTCATTATCGGTCCTCATGAGGGAAATAGCATCCATCTCTTATTATAGAGTCTCTATTAACTCTACCAAAGATCTATTGGAGGACCTGATATATTAAAGTGGTTATTGAGTTTTTATGGGCCGAAACCCTATGGTTATAGAAAAATTCCTGGTTATGGTAAATTTGGGATAAAGTGAAAGATTATAAAATGTACTCCGCTTCCGCTGAATCAGTTTCTGGTAGTGTCATTGGATGGTTAGCTTAGACTAAAATACTGGGTAATGAAGAGACAAAATAAAGGGACAGACATTTATTGACTATGTACCTTTATGTTTTATGTTGTGGTGAAGGACTGGGTTCTTTCAGACCCAGCGGTGCCAGGGGACAACACCTGAAACCTTCGTGGGTAACCTGCTCCGGCGTACGAATGACAGAGACACGGGACACTTCCTTTGGCGTCAAAGATTCAAGGTTTATTTACTGCAGGGAAACACAGAAGTCACAGGAAGTACAACGAGTGTAGTTCGGGGAGACTGCTTCAAATTGGTTCTGTGGATCGCTCCTTTTATACACGATTCTCCCATAGGTTTACATGGTACACAAAGGTTTACGACTTGGTTCCCACAATTATCCCCGAGAGGGGTCGCTTTGGTCACTTTGATACATTCAAGGTCCGGAATATAAGTGCGGAAACATTTGGCGGTTCCCAACTGTAAAAACCCATCTTCCCACCATTAGTACATTCCAATCAGCAGTAAAACAGATCGAAGAAGGAACAAGAACAGGTGTGGAGGAAGATGGAAACAGTGGGGAGATTGGAAAGGGTGTAAAAGGGGAGGTATCGGGAAACACGAGCTACAGGCATCAAAGGGACGTGCCTAATGAGATGCACGGCTGAGACAATAAACCGGCACGGCGAGATGAGCCTCGAGCGGGGCCATCTGCCTTACAGTATCATCCCCCTCGTCATAAAGACACTTTCAAAGGACATGTGTCTTCCGCAGATATCTTGGGAATCCCAGGGTCGCGAAGCGGACAACCTCCGTTCGCTGGCTACTTGAGGGCAAGAGACAAAATGGATGCCGTATCTAAGATGGAACCCGTGGGTACAGATGAAAAACCCACGTAACAAACGAACGGTTTTAAGTTAGCACAGCGAAACTGCACACACTTACTAAACTCGTCATTTGCGGTTCGTAGATACCAGACTCGACCATATTCGTGCGAGTCGTAAACACCACTTACAATTGCCACAGAACCTCAGACGCTCCTTTTGCCCTCATGTAGGCAAGCACTAGTCGGAATCATACTCGATATTCATCAGACCATCTAGATGTTGCTGTAACATAGCTCTGTCCAACCGAGTCCCCTTGGTAACAGGTGGCTGTCTCATACACGTTGTAGCACAGAGGCCACATAAGGCAGGACCACACTGCACACAAAGGCAACACGTGAACAGGAACGCCACAACAACTCCGATAATCATCAGAATCTTCCAACCCCAAGTCGACATCAGGCCCCAAAACCACCCAAGTAGCGTCCAATCCCCTACATCCACGTGTATGGATTCAGAGATTTTATGCAACTTTGAGATGGCTTGATAGACCGTCGGAGCGTTATCCGGAATGAAAATACAGCAGCTCGAATGGATCACCTTACATACCCCACCTCGATCTGCTAAGATCACGTCTAAAACCATACGGTTTTGTAACGTCATAAGTCTATCCGCCTGAAGTTCCGTGGTGATATTACCAAGGGCACTGGCAGTAATATTAGCTGTCGATTCTACCACTCGAGTCAACTGTCTCAGGTTCCTACTATTAACCATAGGCCCCCAAGACGGGAGGAAACCCTTGAAAAAGTCTCCTGCCTCTTGACCGGCGGTATCCTCTTCGCTAATTACGCCTCTCACAACTCTTGTCTTGTGATAATCTGCATCTACAGTGAACGTCGGAGGCAACAAATTTGAGATAAAGCATGCGCCCGCAAAGTCGGAGGGCAACCATGCATACGCACGATCATGGCAGACAAAGTACGTACCCTTGGCAGCCAGAAACACAGGGGACGAGACCATCGGCAGAATGTAATTCTCGGTGCAAGCACTCTCTCCAAGTCGGGCTTTCGATCTTCGGCCACGACCCATTAGACAAAAATTACCAATGTGGGGTACGACCCATATCGGAGGCGAGCTTTTAAGCTGTTTATCACTTGTGAGCGCACTGTACTCAACCTTGCTCAGGACCCTATAGGCTTGTACCTCTTCCTCTGGGATGAGCGACGGCTCATAGATATCTCTATCTAAATCTTCTATCGCTATAGACAAAGGCTTATAGTACGAGCCAAGGCCAAGGTAGGGAGAACGTGGCTCTCGACTGGGGTGAGAATCTAGTGCGCTTCGAAACATTGTTTGGAATGCTCGAGCTGAACCCTGGGAACTATACGGTAAGACCAGATATGGAATTCCCTTATCCGTGGTATGCGGCATTAGTCCACACACCCAACAATTAGTAGTGTTTACCACTAACTGGTGCTGGTGAAGGAGCTGAATAAAGGAATTATTGCGGAATTCTGCACGTCTAGCCTGCTCGTGTTCGGGTAAGATGTGAAAGGAATGAGGGGATGCAGTGGAGGTAAGTGTAGGGTCAGAGGTAGGAGTAGGTATAGCAGAAGGTAAGAAGTAAGACATCGTGTAATACACCCCACCCGCCAATAGTGCAGAAACAATCAGAAGCAGTACGAATATTTGAAACATAAAACATTTGGTACGACTAAGTTGTTGTAACTTGAACCTTTGCGCCTGAGCTTCTTCCAAGTCCATCAGCTTCGAAAACGCCATCCCCTATGACCGTCCGCAACGTTTCTTGACGCACTTCGTTCTGTGTAGCAGTAGTCAATCCCTAGGAGTTCCCAGGAACCGACGGTCTTTAACCTAGCGTCAAGACCTGCTAACCAGAAGGAAGTACACGTGCGGCCCTACGGCCTTTATTCACAATGTATATGCAAAAATGTCTCTCAGCTGTGGAAGCAAAAACACATATGGAACGAAACTCAATATATATACAAAAATAATTACAATAATACGGGTGTTTGGACTGATCGTGGAAAACGGGATAATGCAATTATCAAGGGGCAGAACGATATTATTTTATTTGTCCTTAGTGCTGGAACGCAAAAAATATTGAGTTTTCCCAGGACGTATATGTTCATCAAACAAAGGATCCGATGAGGGAACAGAGTCCTGTTGATCAGCCGAATGTTCTAGTCTCGAGTCTTTTGATGACAAATGTTCAACAGTGTCTTTCTGCTGCACTGAGGATTCTCCGACAGGTTGTGCGTCGCTGAAAGGTACAAACGCCGGCAATCCTTCGGATTCAGATGAAGCAATGCCTCTCCTCACCCACGAGTCTGCCGGCAAAGGAATAGGAACTTTCTTTGTATGGGTGGCATGCACCCAATTCTTCCGGCCCTCTAAACGAACGGCAGTTCTCGTGGCAAGGAGGACCTGGTAGGGTCCAGTAAACCGGGGTTCCAAGTTCTTCTTGCGGGAAAAATTTCTGGTGACCACCCAGTCTCCGGGCTGGAGCTGGTGGCCTGGACCCTCCGTCTGCGTCGGCAATGCTTCGTAAACCTGTTGGTGAATTAACCTCAGTTTAGCAGTCAGATCATAAAGATAGTCAATCAACATTGGGTATTCGAGACTGGAGAACACACCCGGTCTAGGGACCCCCCACACATTCGCAGGACGACCGAACACTATTTCATAGGGACTAAGCCCTACTCGGGAGTGTACGGTTGCCCTAGTTGATAACAAAGCTAAGGGTAAAGCATCAGGCCACGAAAGACCAGTCGTAGCCTGAATCTTTGCTAGTTTCAATTTAAGGGTGCCATTATACCCTTCAACCAAACCAGCTGACTGGGGATGATTGGCGCTATGGAATTTTTGATTAATTCCAAGGCCCTTACACACACTCTTCATCACACTCCCCACAAACTCACTTCCGTTATCCGACCATACAATCCGAGGCATTCCATACCGAGGAAAGTATTCCTTCAGTAGGATTTTCGCAGTAGACAAAGCAGTGTTGTCCTTGAGGGGATAGGCTTCAATCCATCGGGAGAACGCGCAAACCACAACTAAAACGTATTTCAGGTTATTGCATCGCTCCATATGGATGAAGTCTAATTGGATCACCTCAAAGGGACATGAAGGGGGAGCAAAACTACCAGGAGGAGTTGGGGTTCCCTTACCAGGATTGTACAACATACATACCATACAATTCTTAACCAATCGTTCAGCACATTTCGTGATACCATCATTCTTCCACACAGGGGACAGCAACTTACAAATACCTTTCACGCTAATATGTGCTAACCCATGCGCCATTGTCACAACAGCCAGCACATACGCATCCGGTAACATCCATCTCTTATGTTCTGACAAATCAACCCAACAACCATTCACATCCAACTTCCCCGTACTTTCTTTCCACTTTGTCTTTTCAGTTTCGGTGGCCTCATTCTGAATTGCTTTCACACTCTCGATAGTGTCCTCACACATACTCGATTCGGTAGGCCACCTAACCGAACTCATCACATACATTCTAGTGCTAAGATCCCGTGCAGTCTCCTTAGCAATCTCATCCGCAAAGGCATTACCACGACCAACATCATCCGTCACCTTACGATGCGCACTACATTTAACAATCGCTACCTGCTTAGGCAACCTAAGTGCATTCAAAAGATCATTCACGAGCTGTCCATGCTGAATCTTCGTACCATGCGATGTCATAAAACCTCTCTCTCTCCACAACCGTCCAAAGCTATGGGCGACGCCAAAAGCATATTGGCTGTCGGTAAACACATTCACACGTTTCCTTTTCGCTAACACACACGCTCTAGTTAGAGCGATTAGCTCTGCAGCCTGGGCAGAGTTCTGATTCAATCTCGCAGTTTCCACAACAGTATTCAATGTCACAACAGCATATGCAGTAGTCACATCACCATTCGGCAATTTAAAACATGAACCATCCACATACAACGTTCCGTCTGGATTTTCCAAAGGAGTGTTTTTAAGGTCCACTCGACCTTTTGTTTCCTCTTCAGTTCTCAAATAGCAGTCATGGGCTGCTATTTCATCTGACTCTGTGCTAATGGGTAACAAAGTTGCCGGGTTCAGAACATTACAACGTTTTATCTGAATGTGGCTTGCCAACAGCGTCAATTCGTACCCAGACAACCTTGCACTCGTCAAGTGCTGAGTTTTCGTACGATTCAAAAGAGTATCGACTGCATGCGGAACCATCACCGTAAGCATATTATCCATGACCAATCCTGCTGATTGTCGGATGGACACCGCAGCTGCCGCTGTTGCTCTCAAACAACTCGGCAATGCTCTAGCTACCGGGTCCAAGGTCGAGGAAAAATATGCACATGGACGTTGCTTACCACCAAAAGGTTGCGTTAAGACACTCAAAGCACAACCTTCCCTCTCGTGAACATATAGTGTAAACGGCTTGCTATAGTCAGGAGTACCTAACACAGGAGCCGAACACAATGAGTCACGTAATTCAGAAAAACTTTTCTGACATTCTTCCGTCCATGGTAAAGGAGTTGAGACATCCTTGCACGTAAGAGCCACCAATGGTTTCGCTAGCAATGAAAAATTTGGAATCCATTGCCTGCAATACGACGTGATACCTAGAAAGGCACGCACATCTCTTTGGGTTGTTGGCACAGCCATTCGCGCAATTGCTGCAATTCTCTCTGGGGTCAACCGTCTTCCCTCCTTTGACAATAAGTGACCTAGATAGGTTACTTCTTGACAACAATATTGGAGTTTAGAAGGTGACACCTTGTGATGTAAGTCACAGAGATGTTGCAGCAACAACACCGTAGCAATTTTGCAAATGTCCTGAGTATCTGCAGCCACCAATAAGTCATCGACATATTGGATTAAGGCCGCACCAGCCGGCAACGAAAACGCATCCAGTTGACCCTTCAAGGCTCGACTGTAAATCGATGGACTCTCACAGTGGCCCTGAGGAGCGCGTTTAAACCGGAAGCTGCGTCCACCAAGAGAGAAACCGAAAAGGTCTCTGCTCTCTTCTGCAATGGGAATGCTGAAGAACGCATTCTTCAAATCGATCACCGAAAACCACGATGCAGAAGCTGGAATCAGAGTCAGTAGCGCCGTGATGTCAGGCACAACAGGAAACTGAGGAATCACAATTTTATTTACCTCCCGTAAATCGATAACAAAACGATAAACAAGCGGTTTCGAAGGATCAGTACGTTTTAGAATGGGCAGTACAGGGCTGTTGCACACGTTTCCCCGCGTCTCTTCAATAACGTCTTTCTCGATCAAATCATAGATGATCGCTAACAATGCTCGTTCACCATCAAGAGAGATTCGATACTGGGGAATACGTGGCAACCGCACATTGGATTTCAAATGAACAACATAAGGGGAGATGTCAAGCAGGCCCACATCATTGGGACCTGTTGCCCACAAAGATGCAGGAAGAGAACTCAATTCCAGTGGAAGCTTATCGAGAGACAAGTACATAGGAGAGACAACCCTCTCTCCTAAAGTAAGCTTTATACCCGCAGGAGAACAATACAGAGTTGCATACAAACGTTTCAGCAAATCCAGGCCCAAAAGATTTTCACCACAACCCGTAGTCAAAATCAACGGAGCTTCTAGCTCACGAGGCCCAATTGTAAGGGGCAAAGGGCGTGAAACTGGATTGCTAACGGGGGCGCCAGAGAATCCAACGGAAACATTTGTTAAGCCAGACAAAGGTGCGCCAGGGAGTTTCGAATGCATTATGGAACTTTTCGCTGCACCAGTGTCCAACAGAAAAGGCTCAACGACGCCCGATGTAGCAACTGCGACGTAAGGCCCTCTCTGATCAACCGGAACTGATACCACTCCCTCTCCTTGTCTATGGCTGTCCTAGTAATTACTGTCGTCAGTTCCCTGATCGACGTAATAATCGTCTACATTGTACTGCGCAGATCATCCTTGCGATGATCCACGTTGATCAAAACAATTATCGGAATTTGATGAGTTATCTGAACGGTCATTTTGAACACCACGACCTCTACCACGTGGTGCCTGCTGAGAGCCACCACGACCTCCTCTAGATGAGTTACCACTGTTACGATCGTTTAAAACGGGACAGTTAAATTTTAAATGACCCTCTTGTCTACAATAGGCACATTGATTGTACCCTAACGAAGATCTTTGGGAAGAGGAGTCATTTCGAGGTTGTGACCTATTTGATTGCGACTGCGGTCTATTTTGCTGCTAAGTATTCTGATTCGAGCGCGGGGGATAGGCCTGCTGTAACAACACTTTAGTTTTAAGTTCTTTCGTCTTTTTATCGGCGCGGTCGTTCTCCTCTTTTTCTCTGTTCTCATAATACTGTGCCGTTGCCAATATTTGAGCCGAGGTAGAAACGGCCCACGCACTCTCAGAATTTTTCAATTTATTGCTCAAATCGGGCAATAAGTTAGAGACAAATTTGTCCACGAACAACCGTTGACCACCCTCAGTGCTCATATCCTGACCACTGTGATCGATTAATGCCTCCTCAAATCTCGTAAAGAAATCAGAGACACTCTCGTCCTTTTTCTGTTTGCAAGCTGACAATTTGTCCCAGTTCACCCTCATAGCTGGCATAAGTGTTTTCATTAGGGTAATTATTCTTTGAGGGAGAGCAGTAATGAGTTGTTCAGGCTTAGCCCCGCCAACTTGTCGCGTATCGGCCGCAGTAAGAGCAGCCCAATCGCCACCTAATTCGTTTGCGTGATAATCGTGCCGAATCTTAGCCCATACCGGTTGCGGTACGATATTGCCGAACAGCATGTCGATATCGGCAAGATTCATTATCGTAGCGTCTAAAAGCTGCGACAATTCTTTATAATACCCTGCAGGATTTTTGCGAGGGTCAGGCAAAGATTGCTTCACCTGTAAAACTTCTGATCGTTTCCATGGGAGATGTATCCATACTCTCTGAAAATGTGGCAGGATCGGTGGAATTTGAGCAGCATCACCTGGCATCCACACTGGTGGAACTTCTCGCATGGGGAACTGGCCGGACGCATCTAACTGCCTCTCAACATCCTCAACAAACAAAGCTTGAGGTATAGGAGCGGGACGAAAAGATAACAACCGTTCAACAGCACGTCGAAGTTAGTATCCACTATCAGTCCATTCGAGAACTGAAGCTGTAGATCAGACAAAGCGGTCAACACCTCGTCAGGTGCATCGGCCGATATCTGATCACGCAGTACTTTGCACATTTCTTCGAACACGTATCTTTGTGTTGGTTCATTGAATTGGCAAAACGTATCAAGTACAACACGTGGAGGATTTCTAAGAGGGTGCGTCATCCAACCCATCGCCATATTGTATAGCGAAGCACGCTCCCTGTTACCGGGAAGCTGACTACGTCTCTGAGGACCATCTGAACCAGCGGACCCAAAAACGGGTCCGAGAGAATGGAAAAAACTAGCCGCAACAGGAGAAGTACGACTACGAGTAGACGGAGAAGTATAGCACAAGGGACTAACAAGAGAAGAGGTAGAAACAGAAGAAACAACAGGAGTAAGTAGAGCAGGAGCAGTAGCGGGAGCAGGAGGATGTGGAAGCAGAGGAGCAGTAGGAATAGCAATAGGCAAAGGAGCGGGAACAGTCGGAAGAACGGGTGCAGGTTGAGAAACAGGTTGAGGAACAAGTACAGGGGGGACCACAGGAGCTGCGGTACCCTGCACGTACGGAGGTGGTGACTTCATAAGATAAGACATTAAAGGATCCTCAACTGATTCGTCCTTCTTATCCGACTCCGTTGGCAAAGCAGGATAGCACTTATCTATGGACATACGCTGTAGCCTGTCAAACACTTCCTTTTCCTTAACCTCCTTATCACGCTGAAACTGCTCTGCTTTCTTTACAATGGTAGCAACACCATCTCTCTGATTACGTTTAGTCTGTCTGATCTCTTTCTGTCGGGCTTCTTTACGCCACAACCGAAATGCATCAAACATGGCCGGCCTTGACTTTCTCTCAAACAATTTAGCCTCAAGATTATCTAAGATTGTTGTCTCAAAACTACCATGAGGTGGCCAACTAAGGGCACCATCTTTCCTAGTGTAACGGATCCAGTAATCATTAAAAGTAATTGGGCCTAGCCCGTGTTTGCTGTACAGCTCATAAGTTGGAGTTCCAACCGGAGGTATCGGACATGAGTCCTCCAGTCGGGAATCCGTACCACAACGTCTGAAACAACTAAACAAAGTACTGCGACCAGGCATCTTGCACACTAGCCGAGTTTCACAAACGTCAAGGGTTACGGGATTTACCAAGTCCCAGCAAAGAGCAAAAACCCTCGGTTTTTGGCGACTGCAGACGTCAAATATCACAACAAAGTACCAAGAACTACAAATGCAATGGAACCATGCAACAACTAAGCAACCACAACCAAGAACTCTGGGAGCGACCCACAAATACTTAACTCAAAGATCGATGGCGTCACCAGGAAGGCCCGTCAATCGTCTCGCTATACCAAGGTCTACGCCAGGCGCCAAAACAGGTCTACAGTCAGGGCAGCAGTCCGTCGCAGCCGTCAGGAGGCGGGAATCTTCGCGGGAAAAGTCTTCGGGCCACTTGTTTCGACAACAGGATCGATGAAGCGGAGTGCACCTTCCCTCGGAGATTTCACACGAAGTTCCTCACGATCGTCGGGCTTGGACCGGTACCACTGATGCAGCCCCAGGTTGGGCGCCAACTGAAGGACTGGGTTCTTTAAGACCCAGCGGTGCCAGGGGACAACACCTGAAACCTTCGTGGGTAACCTGCTCCGGCGTACGAATGACAGAGACACGGGACACTTCCTTTGGCGTCAAAGATTCAAGGTTTATTTACTGCAGGGAAACACAGAAGTCACAGGAAGTACAACAAGTGTAGTTCGGGGAGACTGCTTCAAATTGGTTCTGTGGATCGCTCCTTTTATACACGATTCTCCCATAGGTTTACATGGTACACAAAGGTTTACGACTTGGTTCCCACAATTATCCCCGAGAGGGGTCGCTTTGGTCACTTTGATACATTCAAGGTCCGGAATATAAGTGCGGAAACATTTGGCGGTTCCCAACTGTAAAAACCCATCTTCCCACCATTAGTACATTCCAATCAGCAGTAAAACAGATCGAAGAAGGAACAAGAACAGGTGTGGAGGAAGATGGAAACAGTGGGGAGATTGGAAAGGGTGTAAAAGGGGAGGTATCGGGAAACACGAGCTACAGGCATCAAAGGGACGTGCCTAATGAGATGCACGGCTGAGACAATAAACCGGCACGGCGAGATGAGCCTCGAGCGGGGCCATCTGCCTTACAGTATCATCCCCCTCGTCATAAAGACACTTTCAAAGGACATGTGTCTTCCGCAGATATCTTGGGAATCCCAGGGTCGCGAAGCGGACAACGTCCGTTCGCTGGCTACTTGAGGGCAAGAGACAAAATGGATGCTGTATCTAAGATGGTACCCGTGGGTACAGATTAAAAACCCACGTAACAAACGAACGGTTTTAAGTTAGCACAGCGAAACTGCACACACTTACTAAACTCGTCATGTGCGGTTCGTAGATACCAGACTCGACCATATTAGTGCGAGTCTTAAACACCACTTACAATTGCCACAGAACCTCAGTGGTCCGTCGTTGACCTTAATGGAAGGAAAAGGTCTGTTGTTGGCCTGAGATCCTGGGATAAGCCCAAGGGCAGTCTTAGTGTGGCATACACTAAGTGTGCATTGTCTGCTGTTGATGCAGTGCTAGGGAATGGTGGGGTTGCCAGTAATGTAC
Source organism: Lissotriton vulgaris (assembly GCF_964263255.1). Taxonomy (NCBI): domain Eukaryota; kingdom Metazoa; phylum Chordata; class Amphibia; order Caudata; family Salamandridae; genus Lissotriton; species Lissotriton vulgaris. The sequence goes on from NC_141691.1 coordinate 1,106,301,817, forward strand.
AGGGACTCTTGAAAGTATGAAGTAGTGGAGATTTATTTGGGTCACTTCAGAATGCGCATCTGGGGAAGTACCAAGAGTTTTTCACTTGAGTGTGGATAAAATCCGTCTGGCCGAGATTTTGCTAGGAGCGAAAAGAGAATTCTTAGAGTGTATGGCTATAATTTTTTCTTTTAGTGGAGCAAACAAGCTGTTTTATGTAGTTTGGTTTGTAAAGATTTCGAAAAGACTGATTTGTAAAGGGAGGGTCGGTCGTAGGAGTTAAACTGACATCACAGAGTGCCGCTCTGGTATTCGTTAGTTAGGTGAAAACGTCACCAAGAGTGCCGCACTGGTATAGGTTGGTTGCTGTGAGTCGCACTGGGATTGGACAGCGTGATACAGTTTGATTGGTAGCAGAAAAACATAACACGGAAAAAGAACTTTAAAGATTAATATTAGCGTTGAACAATCATTCCTAATATTTATTCGGATGTAAAAAATACAACCATAAAAGTATATAGATAAAATCGCACATATAAATATAAGCACACAAAAGATAAAATCCATATTGTGCATACAATATTGTATTAAAAGAGGTATGATTAAAACACATCTAAAATAATATGTACAGATAATCTTACAGTTGAGTACTACAAATCAGTAGTAAACATATCACAGTCCAACAGATCAAAGAACAATAGAAGATATAGTACCTTATACATTAGCTATTGCAATATGCTTTCCTTATTCTAATAGCATTCGTTATGAATAGTGCAACATTATAACACATAGGGGGACCACCTGGTGTCACCAAGAAGTTGAGTGCAATTTTAGGCATTCGGATATTCTGAGCAATAAACATAGGTTACAAATAACAGATTTCAGATTTTGGTAAAGTTTACAGAATAATAGAAGGTGCAGAGGGCTTTCTTTCCTATAGCCATCACAGGGGCACAGAATTGTATCAGAGGGGCAATACCTTATATGTGGAAAATCGACTAGGTGATGCACAATACCGCATCTCAACCTTGTCAACACAAAGCGATGTTGTAGAATATTTATGTATGTCAGATAATGGTTAAGCCCCTCCTCCTTATCCAAGGTCTTATCAAATATCACTAGAAATTTTTCCCCCTCTTCAAAATCACGTTTGGTAAGCCTAACTTTGAAACATTTTTGTTTGATCCTATTCTTGGTAAGTGATGTAAAATGGGTAATATCAGACCAAACGGTTACACAATTCCCCCAGAAGAGAGTTGATGTGAAATAGCCACGGTATATTTTGGGCTTTATCCAGGGTTAGTCAGTCAAGGATCATATTTCTGGTAAAGCTAATCTTATCCTTGGCCCAAAGTGAAATCCATAATAGCAAGGGTTTAACCAAAAGGAGATCCTCTACAAATTGCAGATTTACCTCATTGTGAACTATAGTGTTTGCTGCACATGGTGGCAAATATAAAAGCCTTTTAAAACATTTACTTTCCTCAATTTGAAGGGCATGGGCATTGGCGTGGCCCCAGAGACCAGCCCTTCGCTTTATACATAGCCACAATTTCCTTAATAGGTCAGCCACCCAATTTCAAAGCAAACTTGAAAATTCCCTGGGAGACCTTGCCCATTTTGGCTCTGGTATTTAATACATGCTGAGTCCATGAGCCATTGCCCGCAAACAATATCCCCAGATATCAAAAGAATTTCACTGAAACAATTGGCGTACTATCAATAAAAAAGGTTCTGCAGGATTTTCGTGTTTGACCACAGACCATGATAATTGTTTTGGCTTGGTTAATAACCATTTGCCTTGAAGACATAAATTCTCCAAATGCAGTCATCAGTTTCTGCAGGCCTACCGGTGTTCTAGCTAGGAGTACAGCATCATCTGCATAAAGCAGCACTGGTATTGAATATCCTCCAGCCTAGGGGGAGCGATCTGCAGTAACTTGAGATGACTATCCACCCCATTAACAAAGAGTTCGAAAAGTAATGGTGCCAATATACACCCTTGACGAATGCCAGGCCCTACTTTAAATTGAGGAGTGTCTTCTCCTTGACGGCCAAAATGTATCTGGCTCTTTAGCTTTTCATAGAGACGTGAGAGGAACCCCACAATTGGTCTTGATGCACTTAGAGAAATCAGTAATACCCATAATAGATTATAGTCAACTAAATCAAAAGTGCTGCTCAGATCAGTGAAACATAAATATAACGTAACCATCTTAGCCCTTGTTTATTTACTGATTAAGAGCTCCAGGTTAGTGCATTGTTCAGCCGTTCATATCTGCTTCCTGACACCATACTGCGCCAGGGACACGATTGATTTTTCGTGTACTCAATACTCCAACCTTACCAATAGTACTCTATTCATGACCATGAATGAGGAGTCTAAAAGTGAAATCTGGCAATAGTTTTTGGGGTCTGCTTTGTCCCCCTTCTTATAGATAGGTATAATAATCGATGTCTCCCAAGAGATGGGATATTATCTGTCGATGCTGCATTAAAGACCCTGGTCAGGATAGGCCCCCAAAGGTCAGGAGCAGATTTGAATACATCAACTGTCACACCCGTCAGGACCAGAGGCCGGCCCCCAGCTCTAGTTTTAATGGCCAGCTTGACTTCTTCTAAGGTAATATCTAGGTTTTCTGATCCCCTATCCCCATCCCACCTCCATGTGGGATGGGGATGGTGGCCTTACTACATCCTCAAATCCTCAGTATGCTAATCAAAGATGTCTGAAAAATGTGCCACCCAACTATCACAGGGGTCAAGATGGTTGAATTCTGAAGCATCATCATTTTGTAAGAATGACACATTCACCGTGTCCTAGAATTACTATTAAGAAAATGTCCCCTGGGAAACTGCTCAAGGCATATTTCAGCGAGAGGAATATTTTGGTGCAAGCGGTGTCAAGCCATCCTCTTTTACTATTCCCTGCACTAGTGGTGTGACGTTTAAGTAGTAGTTTTATGGAGCTGATGATTTATCTAAAATTCTTAACTATTAGGTTAGGTACAATATCCTCCTGGAGGCAATAGTCAATTTTCACAATATCTTTCTGTACTATTATTTGCAACATAATGGTGGGCTCAACGCCTACCCATTTAATTCTTACACCATTAGGCCTGCTTACAGAGATGGGGGGAAGTATGGTGCCTCTTACCCCCCACAAAATGGTATTGTGATCAGATTGTGGTCACGTAGGACTGCCGTTACAGTGGTAGGTGTGCCGCACAAAACATTTGCTGATGCTGATATCAGGAAATAGTCGATAATAGAGATTGAATTTCTACCGATAAATGTTGAGGCCAGTTCACTATTAATATCACAGTCCCACCTCAGTGGCTCAAGATCATATTTGGTAATGGTATAGTTCAAGGTTTCACCATACTCATTATGGCAAAAATGGTAATTTCCCATCCCATCCTGATAAGTACAACCACATGACCGTGTATCACCTAGAGCACAGGTTTGTATGTTAAAATCTCCTGCCCATATGAACATATAATTTGTATGTATAACGCTTAGGAAGGTTTCCAAATGATGATCTATTGCCGTCGCCACCCTACTGCATGTTACATCAAAAACATTGTTATAGTAGTGTATTATAACCAGATCTTTCTCTCCATTTTTCTTTAGCCACAATAATTTAAAGTGTGGATCTGGTTTCAGAATTATCTTGCCTTTAACTGAGATTTTGTTGGAGATTAGGATTAATAGCTCCCCTTTTGCCCACCCTGCAGGTGATGCTATTGCTTCTAGGGAGTATGAAGAGTACCCATCTACATGTATAGGTTTCAAACACCATGTTTCTTGCAAATAAATGATTTTGTATTTAGATATGAAATTATGCCTATCAGGGTTCCCTATTTTATTCATAAGCCCGTTCACATTCCATGTAGCAAAACTATGTTTCCCACCCTCCAAGCCATTAATTGGGTTCATGGTTGAAGTTATAGTTACTGCTATACTGTGGGCCATACTATTGGCACGATTATTTTTTCCAGGCTTAGACAGCTCCCTTTTATGCTTAATGGCCATATCATGGTCACCGTTGTTAGCATTAGGGGGCAGGGATATGCCAATCTTAGAGCCTGTACACTTTGTGGGTAGACCTGGGGGTGGTCATGATTTATTAGATGTCTGTAAAAAAACCCTAGAGGTAAAACAACTATGCTACACCCAGCCAAAGTTAGCAATGCTGCCTTCGCATGGATATTACCAGCGTAGAAGAATCATGACGTTACTAAAGTTGTTGGAAACTTTAGTCAGTAAAGATGAGCCGATTCCTATTAGAGAAGGAATTCCTGTAGTTTCTGAAGGAAGCCCCACTGGATATATGTCATTAGAAAGGGGTTATCATACGTGTACATGATTGGAAAACTTGATGAAATACACTGAGCAAGATGGTACCTTAGCATTTCCAGAGAATGGTCCTTTTAATACCAACATTTTAGAGAATTTAAGGAGACAAATTAATAATTTGAGAGCCAGTCCTAGACCTTTTCAGTATGAAGAATGGGAGCATGAGGCATATAAGAGAGAAAGAGATAGGTACCAGAATAGATAAAAGAATACGTTTCCGATTTTTAGAAGCAAAACGGAATGCCCAAAAGAAAATATGGAGAAGGGACATAGCAGAAGCAGTGAAAAATGTTCCGTTTTCGTAGCTGAGCCTAAAGAAGGAGAAACATGTAAGTAGAAAAAGAAGAATGTAGAGGATCAGAGATCCAGAAATACTGAAAATACTGAGGAATTTGATGACATAGATGATGATTTTTTTTTTTTGAAAAACCTTTATTGCAGCATTCATAAAGTACAAGTATGGGCCTACAACCACAGGGGCTGGCCGCTAAACAGAAGTAAAACCCGATTTATCATGATACAACACAGCTCCTCAGCCGACAACCCTGAGGTCCGGCAGCGATTCAGGATGGATCTTGTATTAGAACGCATTGATAAATCACAGGATATAATAAAGGTTTCATTTTATATTATTTAAATGAGCGGATCAGGTGCCATACAATCTAACAATAGGATACGGGGGACAGGCCAAGAAAACAGGATATGCATATAGAAACAGCCATTCGTGGGACTCTGGCGTTAATGCGTATGAATCAAAATAAACAACAAAACAATATACGTTTTCGTGAACGCCAGTTCTCAGGGCCTGCTCACCCAGAAGTTCGACTAACGTAAAAAGCATAGGCACCAGATTCCAGATCACAATGAAATCAAAATAAAACACAAACCATACTGACCCTAAAGGTATAAGTGGAAGGATGAAAAAAGCCATAGAAAATAAAAAAGGCAAAATAAAAAACCCCTCCTCCAACCCACCACCCTGCACCCCTGCCGATGGCTATAGCCTAACCCCACTAGCAGCGTGCCTGTCGCCCAATTAACCTAAACCCTAAAGGAAGGAAGAAAAAGAATGGAGGAGGGCGTAGTCGTACGATGTTCCCGGCCCCTTGGCCCCCCCCGCCAAAAACAGACACCCCCTGTCGCAAAAGACAGACGTAGAGCTACTTTTTCGAAAGACAATAGGGGGCACCGTGATACACCTCCCAGCATCTTTAATCAAACAGTTACAGTTCAAGCATCTATAACAGTAGTTCCAAACCATCCCGATTCAATTGACTTAACCTTGACCCTTTCGAACCAGCATACGAACCCTCCCCATCGAGACACATGAGCACACAAACAAGTCATAGATGAGAGGGAAGTCATCGAAAGTCAATCCATTACCACCTGTAGCTAGTAACTCCAAAAGAACTTCAAGCGCAGAAAGTTTCCCTCTCTTAACTGGACTGTCCCGATGTTTCTGGCCCCGGGATCGTAAAATCTCCAAAAAAGGGAAAGACAACCACAAGATGAGAGAAGAGTCTACAGCACAGGTCTCCGGGGGGGGGGGGGGGGGGGGGGGGGTGGTGTTTACGCCATTCGATACCTCCAAAGTCAATGGTGATGAAAGGAACGGTGATACACTCACGGCCTCGGGGACACCATCTTCCAGAGCGCCATTCGTTGGTTCTCGCACAAAGTCAAAATGGCCACTTGCGAGTGAAACGCACGAAGTTCCGCCAATATTGACCTCAGCGTTAACCCAGGCGCCGTTCGATTCATGGTATCAAGTTCGGTACCAGTCACAATTAACTCCCCAGGTGAATCTGGCATTTTCGGGGGGAACAACAGGATCACGAAAGAGCAAGCGTGGACGGCAACCCGTCGTTATCCACAGCCGCGTTAACCCGGCGCAACACCGCAGGCCGGGGTCCCGACCCGCCGAACCCCGGCAGGAATCTATACCGGGTCCGCGGGACGGGGATCCCCACCCACAGACAGCAACAGCAGGTCACCTCTCTCTCAACGCTGGGAAAAGAAAACAATCGCCACCAAATTCGGGCATAGACGAAGTCTCCACTACGGTTGACCAGACCCTGCCAGGGTCTCTCAGCCGATGTTGTTGTTGCACTGCAGCCTGGCCTTGCAGATACTCGAGCCCCGGCTTTACCACTGGAACAGGCCACGATCTTCAACTCGGTGTAAGTTCGTGAAATCAGCCGATAAAATTTTGGGGATTTCACCATCGGAATGAGGAACACTTCATCCAAGCAGAGGCTGGGCGTAAGATCAGGATATTGTGCAGGATCTTGTGGCGGAGTACGGAGGTCGGCGGAGCCGGGAACCTAAGCAGCCATCTTGTTTGCCGTCGTAGCTCCCACTACAGATGATGAATTTTTTAATGAATTAATAAACCTCCACCTTATCAAGAAGAACAGAATAGGGACAAATACATTACCAAGTGCTCCATTAATTTAAATAGAAGTGCCTCAAGAGAAAACTTCAGTAAGCGTGAACCAAAATCAAAATGTAGTTAGAGAAGAATTGCCAAGAATTATGACACTGGGAGGAGCTTCGCGTGCATCCAAGATGGTCGCGTGAGCACAAGGCTCCCCGGACCCTCGCCACTCTTCGCAATTGATCCTGATGATATCCTGAATTCTTGTACGGATTCTCGAAGATGAACCTCGACTGAGTCCATAACTCTTTTCAGAATTCAAATCGGACTAGGGCATCCGAAACTACAGCGCTTTGAACTTTTGGGGCCCACCCGGGGACTTGTGGATCCAGGACGAAGTTGAACAACAACGGCAGTGGGGTCTCCTTGATAGCCCTGCCTCAACTTTCGGTTTCGTTTCTGGATCCTGGCATGGTCTGATTGAGAGACCGTTTCGCTCGGCGGGGGACCAATCCAGCCTCCATTTAGTGTAAGCACTGCTTCATCTTCATAGCCTTTTGGGTCAAGTCGTGACTTTGTCTTGGCCGTACGAGCCAGCTTTTGTGGTTTGTTGGTGCCCGGCCTGCCGGCGGCCATTTTCACCAGGTCTCGCGGGCCCCTCCGGGGCGCATCTTCCAACATGGCGGGCAGGGGTGAAGCCGAGAAGCGGAAGACCAAGACGCCTCTTCGTGGGGGACCGGTCCAGACAAATGTTATGGACCGGTACACTCAAGCCAAATGATCCCCCGGGCTCTCCAGCCGTACCTCGGAGGACGCCAGAGAGGACCCTTCCGCTCCTATCGATTTGTCCCTGCAGGACATTATGGGCGCCATCACCAACATGAAGGAGACCATCAGCCAGCAATATGAGGCTCTGGCTCGTAAAATTGACATAGTCGCCATCGATGTCACTCTAATCAGGGCCGACCTGTCCAAGACTAATGAGAAAGTGAAGTCATTGGATCTGAAGACTTCCAGCCTCACGGCCGATGTGTCGGAACTCCAAACCGAACTTGCCAATTTGAAATCGGCCAATGACCTGATGTCCCATCGGCTGGAGGATTTTGAGAACAGGGCAAGACGCAACAACATTCGCGTCATAGGTGTTCCAGAAAATCCCGAGACTCGCTCGGTTGACCTCCTGGTTGAAGATCTAGTCCTGACCCATCTTGCCCCTTCTGGACTGAGCAAGTTTTTCACTGTGGAGTGTGCACATCGTGTTCCGGGTGGTAAGCCCAAGCCGGGCGCTCCTCCGAGGCCTATCATTGCAAAACTTTTTCACTTTAGAGACCGTGATGCGATCTTGCAGGCATCGAGAGTGCACGGCCCGGTAAAATTTGAAAACTCATCTGTCAATTTTTTCCCGGACTTCACTCAACTTGTCCAGAGACAAAGGATGGGCTTTCAGGGGGTTAAACGACGTCTACGGGACCTAGGATTGAAGTACGCAATGCTTTTCCCTACTAGGCTTCGAGTGGAATATGAGGAACGGACCTTCTTTTTCGATCGACCAGACAATGTGAGTGACTGGTTGGATTCCCTGCCTGGCCGAGGCGATCAGACGGAGCACCCTGGCGGTGCCGAGGGTGGTGAGCCTACACAGAAGTGACTTTTCGGTCCCTGACCTCTGAACATCGGACATTGCTCAGCTGGGTGCTATTTCTTTTGCATATTATGTCTTATAGTTGTCCACGTCCGGGTGGCGGGTGGGGACGGGCCTCTTTCCTCCCCCGGGGTCTTTGTGTAGAATGGGACTGTTAGGGCGACAGGCGCCTTTCTCAAGGCGGTATATTGTTTTTTTCTCTGCTTCAGGTGTACTGCTCTTTGTGGGGTGACTCATGCATCACTTGTGGGGATGGGGGGTAGTGGGTTGAGGTTGATATCTTGGAATATCAATGGATTGGGGGATCGTATAAAACGGGGTGTTGTACTGCAATATTTGCGTCATTTGTCTCCTGATGTGGTACTCTTGCAGGAGACGCATTTGGTGGGAAATGTGTGTCATGCTATGAATAGGTGGGGTTACCGCTTGGTTGCACACTCCGGGTTTACCACTGGTTCCAGAGGGGTTGGTATTCTGGTCCGGTCTTCCCTCCCTCTAGAGATTGATAATGTAATGACAGAGGGCGTTACGCCGCCCTCACCGGTAGGTGGGAGGGTAAGACTCTTTCATTAGTTACCGTATATGTTCCCCCGGGTCTCCAGACCTCTACTTTCTCGGATGTTGGCCGGATGATGCTGAAGCTCCCTGATAGTCTTCTCCTTATGGGTTGGGATTTTAATTCTGTGCTTTCAGGCAGTTTGGACCGCCACCCCCCCAGGGATCTTCCCACTTCCCAATTATGGCTCGGTGGGTTCTTGGACAGCTTTGGTCTAGTGGATTGCTGGAGGTTAATGCATCCGACGCAGTGTCAATACACCTTTCACTCCGGGGCTCATGGGAGTCTCTCCAGGCTTGATTACATCCTTATGCCTGCTTTCCAGTCCTCCTACGTCGGGGAGGTCAGACACTTGGCCCGGGGCATTTCAGATCACTCTCCTGTGTGGCTTAGTTTCGATACAGGGATACACGCTGCTGGGCGGATCGCCCCTATCAATCCTTGGCACCTGCGCAATCCCAAGACCCGTAACAGCCTGATAAAGTCACTGGATCACTACTTCCTGGAGAACGAGGGGTTCGTTTTGTCCTCAGTGTCCCTGTGGGAAGCCTTCAAAACTGTTATTCATGGACAGGCCCTATCTTTAATAGCTGATACCAAGAAAGCTAGGAATGGGGAGGTCGTGAGTCTGGAGGCGGAAATACTGGAGTTGGAGGCTGATCTAGATTTAGGCGTCACCCAGGATAGACTCCACGCCCTTAGCTTGAAGCAGTTTGACTATAAATCCCTTGTTACAGATGCTGCCAAGACAATGTATAGGGAACGGCAAGGTAGACTGTATGATGTTGGGGATAAGGTGGGTAAATTGATCGCCTGGCTTGATAAGAAGGAAAGAGCGAATCGTGTGGTCCCTGTGATTCAGACTTCGGATGGTGTGAATGTGACTGACCCTGGCGAGATTGTGGAGTGTTTTGCTGACTATTTTCGTGTGGTCTACTCCCCGGTGTCCGATAGAGATGAGGACGACTCTTGTTTATTGCTGAGGGACATCGCGCTGTCCTGCCTGTCTGAAGAGGATCGAGAGTGCATGGAGGCCTCGTTGTCGGTCGACGAGATTGTGACCGCAATCCGTTCCCTCCGTTCTGGCAAGGCTATGGGCCCAAATGGCTTGCCTATTGAATTGTACAAACTGCGCCCGGACAAAGTCGCACCATATCTTCGTGATATGTTTATGGAGTCGCGTGATCTTGGCTCCCTCCCTTGTGACCAGCGTCTGGCAACTATAGTTGTAATTCCCAAGGAGGGCAAGCCTCGTTATCGTTGTGCGTCATACAGGCCTATTTCCCTATTGAATGCTGAGCCGAAGATTCTCGCCAAGGCCCTTACTAATCGTCTACTCACTGTAATTTGTGACCTGATCCATCCGGATCAATCCGGTTTTATTCCGCACCGGAACACTGCTCTCAATTTGCGGCGTTTACATGGCGTTCTCGCTAGGGCGGAATCTCTTCCGGAGTCGGCCATCTTGGCTTCCTTGGACGCCACGATGGCCTTTGATACGATAGAATGGCCATATATTTGGGCCACTCTGGCGAAGTTCTGTTTCGGTGCGGAATTTATCAGTTGGGTGAGACTTTTATATATGGATCCGCTGGCTCAGGTTGTCGTCAATGGTAGGGTGTCCCAGTCCTTTGCTCTCGGGAGGGTTACTAGGCAGGGGTGCCCGCTGTCCCCCCTGCTCGTTGCTCTTGCTCTAGAACCGCTTGCAGCCTGGCTCCGATGGGAGCCTTCGATAAAGGGCATTCAGTGGGCCCCCAATTTTGAAGATCGAGTTTCGTTGTACGCCGATGATATTCTTTTGTACCTCACCTCCCCTCGTAAATCCCTTAACGTCCTATTTGACGTTCTCACTTCTTTTGGCAAAAACTCCGGTTTGATCATTAATTGGTCTAAATCGTGTGTGTATGTCATCTCAGGCGGCCTTCCCCCCTTGCCGAGTAGGTTTCCCATTCAAATTTCACAATCCGACTTCAAGTACTTGGGGGTCTATGTATCGTTGGACCCGGCTGCCCGCTACGAGCATAATCTCCTTCCTCCTCTCCGACGATTGAAGTTGGACGTGGCTCGGTGGCGTAGATTGCCGTTGTCGCCACTTGGTCGAGCAGCACTCTTTAAAATTATGTCCCTGCCTCGATTTCTCTACGCACTTCAGAACTCTTTTGATATTATTCCGGCGGCCTACTTTCGGGAGGTGGAAGGTTTATAAAGGAGGCTTGTTTGGGACGGTTGCGCACGCATCGCTCTTGCAAAACTAACTCTCCCCTGGTATGACGGGGGCATCGCGCTCCCGGACATCAGGAGGTATTATTGGGCCTCCCAGTTGTCCGCCATTAACCATGCTACGTATGCACCCGGTCCGAATCCGGCTTTCGAGATGGATAAACATCAGTTGCCTGGCGGTAACTTCAACAGAGCGCTCTACTCTCGGACAGCGGGGAGGAACCTAACGGGACCCACCAAGATTGCAGTGCGTGTGTGGAGAGATGCCAATGTGGCCATGGGGTGGAATGATCGATTGACACGAGCGACCCCTTTGTATGCTTCGGAAAGATTGGGATGCCTCTGTACAATGAAAGGTTTTGAGAACTGGTATATGATTGGCATTAGTAGAGTGGGTGATCTCTGGGTGAAAGGCGCGGTGAAGTCCTTTGCGGTGCTTCAAAGTGAGTACGAGTTGAGTGATAGGGAGTTCTTCAGATATGCACAGGTTCGCCACGCTTTGCTGTCTGTCTTCACAGCCGGTGTCACTGTTCCTGAATCTTCCTCACTTGAGGACCGTATACTTGACGGTTATCTGCCCGATAGTACGATCTCCTTGATTTATAAGAAATTAATTAACAATCGGGCAGATCTCCTTGTGCGTCTCAGGGAGGCCTGGACCGGAGACGGGTTGGAGTTAGATGACGAGGACTGGCAGTCCGCACTGTCCTCCCCGAAAGAGGTCGCCATTCCTGCCCGTCTCCGTCTCGTCCAGCTCAAAATTCTTCAATGTGTATATGTTACAGGTCCACGTTTGGTTGCTATGGGTTTTTCCTCGGATAGGTTGTGTAAGCGCGGATGTGGAATGAGTGCCACCTTTCTTCATATCCTTTGGGAGTGTCGGGAGGTGGCGGCGTATTGGCACCGTGTGCATGCGGTAATGGAGTGTGTCACCGGGGTCGCTCTGCTACCTGAGGCTCGTAGATGTTTGTTGAATGTGTGGGAGCCGAATGATTACAACGTTGCCCAGGCCCGGTGGGCGGCACTTGGGAACATGATCGCAAAGAGAGATATTGCGCAGCTTTGGGGTTCCCAACGGCCTCCCACCGTGTCAGTATGGAAGGAGAATATGGACTGGTGCATGTTCAGAAAGAAGACGGTATATTTGGCTAGGGGCAAGCCTAGGGCCTGGAGTAAAATTTGAGGTCAATGGAACGCCTACCGAGGGAACATCTGTACGCCCCCTTTTGAAGACACTCCGGACATTTCTCTGTCCCCCTGATCTTGAGGTTCCTGAAATACTTTACTCCTTTTTCTGATGGTTCTGACTTCCCCACTGCCTCCCCCCCACCGGTCATCTCTATTGTCCTCCTGATTCTCTATCCAGTACTGCAGGTCCCCCCCCATCGGAGCCCGACATTGTCTAGAACGCTTTTCGCCTTGAGTTTTGTTTTTCTGTTTTTCTCTTTGTTTCTTTTCTAAAAATTAAAAATATCTATATCTTGCCTACATCCTGTGTTGCTGAGAATGTAGGCCCATATTTGTAATGACACTGTTTTGCACAAAAAAAAAAAATGATGACACTAATGAACCCAGATGCTTTATCAGTCCCAGTGACTATTGGTCCGATTGTTCCGTTAAATAATGATGGACAAGGAGTTTCTAAAGTGCATGCTCTAACGATACCAGATAGAACTACAAATGAAATTCAGACAGTTTACAGGAAAATTAATTAGACTAATCAAGGATCGATTGAAAATAGTGGAACAAATGTGAGTGTGACTACTGGAGAATCAGAACAGTTGGTTAACATTTCAGAAAGATTTGTTGAAACTCCAAAGCGAGGTAAATACATAGATCCAAAAAGATTGCTACAGATTGAGAAAAAAGTGACACCTACATCAGGAGGGTCAAGAAGTGAGACCAGTGAAATTACTCAGAATTTGTTAGGTTCGTCTCCTGAAGAATTAGATGAATGGGTAAATAAAATAGTACCTGGTTGTGGTGTACAGATTAATAATTCAGGTGTAGATGTAAGTAGGTTGAAAGCAGATCTGGAAGAAATGATTCTTGGTACAATCAGCACAGATAGATTAGGTAAATATCAGGATGAAGAATTGCTTTTTAGGTTGAAATATTTTTATTAACATTTCTGTAATAGAAACTCATACAAGACATGTGAAATTGGCTTCATGCCATGTGAGAAACAACATTGGGTATTTCAATCTTGTCTATGGATTGATGTCTATCTTATATTCAATACAACCATTTGTGTAGCCAATGTCCCTACTGAACTAGGGGGGGTGGAACTGGGGTGGTGGTCTGAGGATCTTTAGGCATATGGGACAAACGGGGATGAAGAATTGCTTTTTATGTGGAAAAATATTACAAGGAAAGCGAGTAACCTACATGAAAAGTTTGCCGAAATTGCGCAAACATATGGAGTCGACATAGAGAAGTCTAAAGCCTTATACAAACCATATAGATTAGATTTCAGTGACAAAGACTTGGAGAGTTTGTATGTTTCAGGAAAATGGTAAAAAATGAAGGAGTTAATTAGCACACTAAAACAATGGGATGAGTAAGATCTATGGAAAGGGAGATGGGCTAAAAAGAAAGAAGATACAACATAGATTTCCGTGGCTTTACCATTGTATCCTGTGAGGGAGACAGGAGCAGAAATAGCTGATGTAACAATATATCGAATGAGAGAAGTACCAGGAGGTGGGTATGTTCATGTCCATTAGTCATGAGAGGATATATTATCATTTACAAATGATTTCCCAAGATTGAGAGAAAAAACAGTGGAATAGTACAAACAAGTAGAAAGGTTTGTGAAGGTTTCAGAAGTTTTGTGGAAGGATTTGGATGGTTTGTTTGATATTGTAGTTCCAGCTGACTTGTGGATTGAGTGTAAAATTGCAGTAGATTAGCTGAAATACGATTATTCAAGAGACCCCAAAATAGGAGCACCATCTGAAGAAGTTATGAAAAAATATAATCAGGTTATCACCTATTTGAAAGTGAAAATGTAACCTAAAAAAACAGATTGGGTGAGAATAGACCGAACTACTCAAGAGTTGATAGAGTCAGTGCATGCTTATTATGAAAGGCTTTTACAGGTGTTTTAGACAGTACAGTGGAATTGAAAACATTACTGAGGAAGAGATGAGATATTTTGAGTACAGATTTGTGTATGGATTAAGATTCAGCAGCATTTAATTTGTTGGCAAAGCAAAACAATTGACTAAATTCTTCGGTATGCGAAGTATTGTGGGGATGACATTGAAACAAGACACAAAAAGTTAAAAGAAAAATGAATTTTTAGCTCAGATGAAAGCGTCAAAGAAAAGAGGATTTTTAAATACAGATTTTACCGAAGCTCACCAAGGAAATGGCCAGACTACTACTGGTATGAGAGGTGTTGGGTGTCAAATGGGAATACTGTGATCCAAATGATACTGATTCCACAAGGGAGAGATAGAGGTAATAGAGCTGTGTTGAAAATGAAGTTTCCTTGTCATGCGTGCGGACAATTGGGGCACTGGAAGAGCAAGTGTAGAAGTCTACAGGTAAACACAGATGAGACAGGAATAGATGAAATGAAACCGATGCAAGTGAATCAATACAATCGGAATCAACAATACAATCTGAATCATTTGGCAGAGGACAGAATTTGCAGATTCCTCAAGCTCCTATGCCAAATCAGAATTTAAATGGTCAAATGCAGAAGTACAATGCAAATGTTGGTTTCCATACAAATGATCAAGTGAATTCAAATGTGCTGGTGTCTTCACAAAATTTGACGCAGTGGGAAGAAAATGATTCAGATACATCTCAATGACGGTGCCTGAGGTGGGAGGAGAAGTGCGTAATTGGCACATCTTCAGAAGTAGATTAGTCAGGTCCTTATGTGGATGGCGAGGTTGACGAAAACTCAATACCGTTCCTCGTAGATACTGATGCTACCCCTGTTTTACTGTGAGAACTGTGGACATTCCCAACCTAGCCCTCTCGGGAGAAAGTATCCAAGATGTAGGAGTTTCTTACAAATTGATTAAGACACCAGTGACAAAACCAATGAAAGTGCAAACTGGGGAATTTCAAGATTTACAACGATTTGTAGTGTGTGACACAAGTCCAACTAACCTATTGTGAAGGGACTTGTGTAAAGTAAATGGTTCTATCCATTGTACACCAGATGGAATAGCATTTCATACAAAAGATGTCGTTTTTAAAATGGCGAGGCAGGGAACAGAGGTGAATGATTTATATCCTCTATTTACAGCAAATGATTTGCCTGTTGAGTTGAGAGATATAGTGTTGTCTGATGTGTGGGATTTCTCAGGGAAAGATATTGGATTGACAAAAGGAGTAGCTCCAATTCAGTAAAACAAAATGCAGATTTTCCAAGAACACCAGCTTACAAAATGAGCCCTGAAACAGTCACAGGAGTAACACCTATGATTCAAATGCTGATTGAACAACGTATTCAAAAAGAGATTCTAGGGAGTCCATGCAATTCACCTATTATGGGAATTAGCATACCAAATGGATAGTGCAGGATTTACACAAAATTAAGCTTATATATAATACCTTGTTTTCCAATAGTGTCAAATCCAGCTGTGTTTCTTTATCAAATCCCTTGTGAAGCAGAATGGTTTTCAGTGATTGATCTATGTCAAGCATTTTTCTAAATACCTTTACAGTCGGATAGCCAATACTTATTAGCGTTCCGGTGCAGAAACCGAGTTTTGGTATGTTGCTGAGCTTTCTTCAAGGGTATACAGAGAGCCCCTCAATCTTCAATCAGGTATTGAAGAAATGTTTGGAATCTCTAGTAATGCCTAATGATTAAGTTTGTCCAATATATAGATGATTTGTTGATTGCATCAAAGACAAAAGAGGCTTGTGTGACAGACACAATTGCTTTACTGAACCATTTTGGAGAAGCTGGGCATAAAATGTCACCAGCAAAATTGCAATTCTGTCAAAAAGAAGTTCTTTACTTGGGTCATAAAATTGAGAAAGGAATAAGAAAAATGTCTCAAGATCGTATCAATGCTATAATGCTAAAAAATCCACCCACCAAAAACACAAAAGGGAATTTGAATGTTTTTGGGACTGGTCGGATAATGCAGGCAGTGGATCATTGGTTTTTCACTGATAGCCAAGCCATTACAAAGACTGACGCATAAAGACGTGTCAGATCCTGTACAGCTTGATGATGAATGCATGAAAGTATTTTTTGAGTTGCGAGACAGTTTGTGTCGAGCACCCGCATAGAAAATGCTAGATTTGAATAAGAAATTTGCATTATTTTGCAGTGAACGTGACGGGTGTGCACTTTCAGTTCTAAAGCAGATGCACTGAACAGCACGCCGTCCAGTAGCATATTTTTCAGCTACTCTCGACCCTATAGATGCAGCTTTAGCAGGTTGTTTGAAAGAAGTCGCAGCTACTTGTATGAGTTTGGAACAGAGTGAAACAATTGTAATGGGACATCGGTTGAAAGTGTATGTGCCGCATTCAGTTGAGATTTTGTTAACACAAACTCACACACAGCATCTTACAAACAGTTAACAAAATATGAACAAGTGATATTGGGAGCTGAAAACGTGACTGTGACAATATGTACAAATCTAAATCCATCTACCTTGTTGCAAAGTCCAAGTGAAGTAGGGGTGGATGACGCAGATCATGATTGTTTGGATCTTACTGAGTTGTGTACAAAACAAAGACCTGATATACAAGATACAACATTACCTGAATCTGATCTAGTGTTGTTTGTGAATGGATCATGCCTGAGAGATACAGAAGGTACTCTGCGAGCTGCATATGCGATTTGTACAGTGGCAAGAGTCACTGAAGCATCATGGTTGAAAGTGTTGTAATTTGGCAGCAATCGGGGTTAGCATTTAGCTGAAGCCATCTTGTTTTTGGCAGCCATCTTGTCTGCCATGTGCTCATTGTGTGCTCTGTCCTTCCTTACTGTTGTTTGCTCTTGTATTCTGCCTAGGAACAAACTATATTTAGCTTCTTCCACTCTGCACATGCTCAGTTGAGCCCGCAGCTGTCCATGCAGCTGCTTCTAGTTTGCAACTGTCAGGATGTGTTTACTAGAATTAGCAACTGTTAGCTCCTCCCACTTGTTGACTATACGTTTTCTGTATGACCTTATATGTACCTAAAACCTTCTTCTTGTACCGCCTTCTTTTGAGCCCCTGTGTGGGTATAAAAGGATTATGCTCCTTCTGATGAGTGTGCTACTTCAAAGTCAAAAAGAATCCCTGGAACAGAGAATTCATTCACTCGCTCTAAATATTCTAATCCTCATTCATAATCACTGGTCAAAAACTAGTTAATAACGTTCACAGACTTTTATAAAAAGATATTTGCATTTATTAATAAAACACAATTCATTACATAATAAATTGAGAAACTCGTTGTAGAAACAGTATGATAAAAACAATAGTAAAAAAGCAATTCATCAGTGTTTAAACTTATATATAACAAACGAAGCACAGATACAACACATCCTATCTATTTTAAAATTTCAAATCAAGCACATGACATTTAGACTTGGAAACAAACCCCAACAAAAAAGCACATGTATGGTTGTTACTGATTTCGAGATTCAAAGGCCCTTGTTATATGTTCTAACACATCTCTACTTCACCCATTTGCCTAATGACAGAGATTTCCCATACACAACGAAGGGTGTTGTGTGAATGTAGTTCCACCTCATGAGGTTAATACATTTTGTAATTTATATTCCAGCTTCCGTGCCAATTTATCCTATTGGTCTGAGGACTTTGTGCAGAGAAGGGACGAACCCCTAGCACTGGTAGGCCTTGCTGAGCCCACCACCACAAATTGGCGCCCAACCAGTTGGGCTCATCGGCGACTGGGATGCCCGAAGGAGTGGTGGAAACTAGGGATTGGAATCTCACTACGGATAATCATTTTCCGAGGAGACCCGCGTCTTGGCAAACCACAGCGTTTTTCATCTCTTTCTGATCTGACCCTCCTGGTGGTGCTGGTCCTCGACTGAGATCTCTTATGTTGATTCTCCGAACAGTGACCGTTTGGTCGATTTAAGAACTTGGCAGTTGGAATCTGGACACCAAGTGATTGTTAAGCGTTGTTTTGATGCAACACTTGCTGTTGGTTTGATGCCTGGGGTTGATAAGGTCATTTTGCGACGCTTGCTGGGGCTTTGGATTTGTATTGGCCAATTTGGGATTTGTAAGTGATTGATATATGAATTGCAATTTATATAGGCAGGTAATGAGGAGCTTTTTCTCTGTTTTGAATTGATTTGAACGGCGCCCCGTACAAGCGTACTTTAAGCGCTACTTTGTGTATAATACTGCATATTCTGCACTATTATTGGCAAGCCTGTTTCTAGCACACTTTGTAGGAAGTGTTGCTTTTGTAGTGCTACCAGTTTGAGACTTGATGAAGCACAACCGGCCCCCCCGGAGGGGACGCCTAATAGGGACATGTATATCAAGTATGATATTTCTTCTATAATGTACAGCATGTTATGGAATAAATATACTAGTAAGGATCCTGAGTTGCGTTGGCCTATGCATGGGTCATTTGATTTATGAAAGATTCAGTATGTGGCTCAATGTATGCAAAAAACTAGGCAAGATATGTTTGACTGTGTACGAATGTGGGAGAAAGAAGTGCGTGAACGAATGAAGCGTGAACAAGCCTCGATTGTAAAAGAACAGCAAAAGAACATTCAGGCAAAAGCGTTAGAAATGAAAAATAAAGAAATGAAAGAACTAAAAGAACTAAAAGAGAAAGAGGATAGGGAGCGCCATTTACAGCTAACTGGCCAATACGCTGTTCGGCGACCCCTCTAGCCTATCCTTAATAAACCGCAAGATGATTTCTTGTTAATAGATCGTTCTCCGCCTCCATATATTTTTCCTTCTGCTGCTCATGAGTCAGATGAGGATTCTTCTGCAGCCCAGGAAAAAGCACCGGAAACTCGTTCTATGTTGTCTGCTGAGCGTGCGTCTGAGCTTAGATCTGCTACTCGTAAAGCCGTTCATAGGGTTGCCACTGCTTCTGAACTTTTAGATTACATGAAAGGTTGGCAGGAAAGGGAGCAAATATATTTTACTGAGGTGCTTGCCGCAGAGGTCCTTGAGCGGTTTAGCAAACATTCTGAGCAATTGGAGCCTGATGATGTAGCAAATGACTGTAAGCAAATACGTGATGGTCTTTTTGTTTTCTCTCAGGTGGCTGATACAATCAGACGTTTGGTTAAACTGCGTGCTGAAGCAGTCCGTTTGCGAGAAGAGAAAAAGGCAGCAGATGCAGCTGCACAAACATCTCATATCAGCGTGACACAGGCTTCTACTTCTAAAACAGATAAGAATGTAGTACTTCAAGTGAGACCTATGCGGGATGCCGCACCTTTGTATGTTCCTCCCAGAGGCAGGGAACAAATGATAATAAGGATTCTGCTGATGCGAAGAGTTATTTTGTTTATAATTGGGTTTACACTCCTTGGAATAGAGCAGATGTCATGGCTCTTAAAACTGCATAACCCGATCCACGGAAAAATCCAGCAGCTTTTTATGAGGAAGTTGAGGTTGCTATTAGCTCATGTACTATGAATCTGCCTGATATTGACTTGTGTTTCGGATTGATATTACCCTCTGATTTGTAGAGAACTGTTCGTAAAGTTGATGATCGTGCGACTTTTGGGGCATTATGGAAAGATTTAGAACAAATGGATGTAGAAAGGGAATCTGCACAGAAACCGTGTCGGTTAATTTTAGATCTTCTCACAGCTATAATAGTAAAGTTAAAGACGATTATTCCCCCTAAAAAGATAGATTGGACTGTATTAGCGTCTTGCTAGCAAAAAACAGATGAATCGGTTTCTGACTTCTTTACATGCTTTGAGGAGGCATTCCACGATTTTAGTGGCCAGTCATTGACGGATGACACAGGCAGGCATCTGTTCGTCGATAAATATGTCGAAAACCTGTTGCCAGGAATAGCTAGTCGCCTAAAGGCCAGTGAGAGTTCATGGACTACCTCTTCTCCGGTTTCTCTTTAGACTATGGCTCAGTATTATGAACGACAGGAGTTAGAAGCGAAGGGTAGGGAGGATAGAAAGACTAAAGAGTTAAAAACGAAGGTTATGTTGGCTCAGGCTTATGGTCCGCCTTCTACAGGTAGTGATAGAGGTGGACGTGGATCTTATGGTTCGTCTTTTCCTTCTTATACTCGTTCAAATTTGTCTGTTGACCAGTGTGCGCACTGCAGGAAATTTGGACATTCGGCTTCTGATTGTCCAGCACTGCGTGCTCGGCAGTATCCACGGGGACAAATGAGAAATGGCTCAGGATATTTAGGGCCTAGAGGAAGCATGGATGATCGTGCTAGGTTTGATGCTAATACACATGGACAGGATGGGTTTAACACTTTTGATAGACAAAATCAATATCAAATGTCCGATTATGTGCCGTCTGATTTGAAAGATTCTGCTTATGCATAGGATTGCCTAGGATGGGGTAAGGAATCAGTTGAAGTTCCAGTAGATCAGAAGGGCCCCTATGGTACAGCACATGTTTTGGGTTCTACTGATCAGTTTCTGGTTGATACAGGAGCTACTCATATCACCTTATCTAAACACTTGGTTCCAAGGGCTTCCCTGTCTGGCTTAACTATTACATCGATAGGTTTCGATGGAACACCTTCCCTTAGCCCACTGGCACAACCACTTGCATTTTATGTTGACAAATTTACTGCTCCATGTCCATTTTTGCTTTCTCCGAACACACCAGACAATATTGTGGGTCTTGATATGCTCAAACATTTCAGGGCTACGATACAATGTTCTCCGGAAGGAGAACGTGTTATTTTAAATGACAACTACCCCGGGATTGAGAGATCTTGTCTTGTTAAAGAGGACATTGCATTAGCCTCACTCCCTAGTGCTTTGTGGGCTACTTCCGACACCGATGTAGGGCGAATGGTTATTCCACCAGTGCATATTAGTGTCAAGGAGGGCGCTTCATTGCCACGATTGCCTCAATATAAAATTTCTCAAGAAGGTGAAGAAGCACTTATACGCATTGTCCATGATTTGATTATAGTGGGGGTTGTGGAAGAAGTTCCTTATAATGTTTGTAAGAGTCCTATCCTTCCCATTTTGAAAAAAGATATTGACACTAGGATTTACAGATTCATCATTGATTTGAGAGAAGATAACAAGATTGTAGTACTGTAATACCCCGTGGTCTCTGACATAACAACCCTGCTTACCTTAGTTCCTCCAACAGCAACTACTTTTTCTGTGATAGACCTGAAGAATGCTTTCTTCTCGATTCCTATTCATCCTGATAGCAGATATTTGTTTAGTTTCACTTTGAATATTCGATCGTACAGATTTTGTAGAGTTCCTCAAGGGTATACTGAGAGTCCTAGTATTTATAGCCAAGGACTGGAAAGACAACTTGATTATTTCACTTTGCCTAAAGGAGTGGCTCTCATACAATATGTTGATGATATCTTGTTGGCAGCCGATACACCTGAACAGTGTGACAAATGTACTTTGTCTTTACTTTCTTTTCTTGCTACACACCATCATAAAGTGTCACTGAAGAAATTGCGATATTGTAGACCGAAGGTTACCTACTTAGGTCACCTTCTGTCTAAGGAGGGGAGTGCACTTACACCAGATCGTATTCAAGCAATTTTAGACACACCAGTACATTCTACTCAGAAAGATGTCTGTGCATTCTTTTTTCTGAATTCGTTTTGCAGGCAATGGATATTGGGTTTTTCACACATTGCTAAACCTCTTCTAGCGCTTTTGACCAAAGACACTCCGATGCCCCTTCCATGGACGACTGAATGCCAGGATGCTTTTCGTCAGTTACAACAAGCTCTTTGCTCTGCACCAGTGTTAGGCACTCCAGATTACACAAAGGTTTTTATACTTTATGTACACGAGAAAGATGGATGCGCATTGTCAGTTTTAGTACAGACACACGGTGATAAGCAGCGCCCCTGTGCATATTTTTCAGCGGTTCTTGATCCTGCTGTTCGTGCATTGACTGGGTGCTTTCGCTCAGTTGCAGCAACAGCAGTGCCCATACGTCAGAGTGAAGGGATAGTTTTGTCACATAAATTGTTGGTGCTAGTACCCCATGCAGTAGATGCCCTTTTGAATCAGACTAAAACGCAAGACTTAACTAGTGGTCGTTTGACAGGATACAAATTGACACTGTTAGCCCCTCACATTACCTTGAAGAGGTGTGCTACTCTGAACCCAGCTACTTTGATACCATGTCCAACGACTCAGCCTCAGTCACAGGAGTCTCATGATTGTATATTCCTTACTGTGGAACGGCAAAGGGTCGCGTTGATTTGCAAGATAGGCCCTTTCCGCTGTAGATGGGGAACTGTGGGTTGATGGGTCCTGTTTGAAGTTACCAGATGGCACGACTTCAGCTGCATATGCAATTACGACACTCCAGACAGTAGTGGAGACAGCTCGTATACCACAGAAGTCGGCTCAAGCAGCTGAGCTAATAGCGTTGACACGAGTGTGTGAACTTAGCACTGACTTGCGTGTGAACATCTATACAGACAGCCGCTATGCTTTTGGAGTGGCCCATGATTTTGGCTTACTTTGGAAGGAAAGAGGCTTTCTTACGTCCCACGGGATGCAGATAATGCACCGAGAACAAGTGCATAATCTTTTGACTGCACTGACATATCTAAAGAAAATAGCTATTGTGAAGTGTAGCGCACACAAGAAAGTGACTGATAAGATAAGACAAGGCAATGCCTTTGCAGATCACGTAGCTCGTGAGACTGTGATGCAGCGAAACACTACATCAATGTACGTAGTGAAGTCACAAGTTGAGCGGTGGCATGATGCTAGACAAGAAGTATTAGTTATACAGAGATCTGCCTCTATGGAAGAGCTTGAGCAATGGTCCAAAGAGGGACTGTTGGATGATGAGGGCTGTTGGCGAAATAAAGAGATGAATAAATGGAAATTGCCTTTAGCTTTTGTACAGCCTATGGTTCAGATGGCACATGCGCTGGCCAATGTTGGAGCTTTAGCGGTAATGAAATTGCGTATGCAAGTTTGGGAGCATCCAGAAAT
This sequence comes from Lissotriton vulgaris, assembly GCF_964263255.1. Classification (NCBI taxonomy): domain Eukaryota; kingdom Metazoa; phylum Chordata; class Amphibia; order Caudata; family Salamandridae; genus Lissotriton; species Lissotriton vulgaris. The sequence continues at coordinate 1,106,325,083 of NC_141691.1, forward strand.
TGCCAGCACAGCTAAAAGAGGAGTACATTCTTCTTTGATCTGTTGGCAGAACAATCCTGGAAAGGGAACACTGACTCCTACAGGAGGGTTTGGTACACCAACTGCACCTTTTGAAGTTTTGCAAATGGGTTACATCCAACTTGAAAGCTGTAACAACTTAAAGATCCGTGCCGACACCACGAGAACAGGGATCCGCGACGGCTGCTCCCCTTCCTCCATCTCCAGCTACCACGCCGGATAGCCTTGCCGGACAAGATAACTACGCCACTAGGGACGATTTAGCAAAAATGTTGGACTCATTGAACTCTTTTACGGGATGTTTTCAAGCAGGAGCAGTTTCCTACGCCCCTGCAGTGGCACCTGTTGTTGCTGTTAACACTAATTCTGCACCAGTAGCGTCTAATGTTTGGTCCACAGGTCAACAGGATAGCCAGGGTGGGGTACCTACAGCAGCTACTAAACAGGTGCCCAGCAGCTTGGGGGGACGAAGTGCAGGCCCCATGCCGGGCATCCCTCTCCTGACCTCCAGACCAGGCTTGCCCGCTGCACCCAGTAATACAGCGTTACCCCTCACAGTGAGTCTGGCGCCCATCCCTCCCAGCACAGTGGAGCCTTCTGTCATCCCTCCACTGGCCCACGCCGCAGGTGTGCCCGTGACACCCAGTAACCCGGGAGCACCTCTTTCAGTCAGCCTGACGCCCATCCCACCTAGCACGGTTGTGCCCCCTGTCACCACTGCCCCGCTCCTGTCGGGCCGCTGCTCCTTGTCCTGGAAAGTTCCGCTAGCTGCAAAGGAGGGCATCTGGAGGCGGGATTTCCTGGATATCTTTACCTTGCTCATATTAGGACAGGAGGGGATGGACGCTAGGAAGTTTGGCGTCAAGGAGGATGAGAAGAAGGTGAAGTATCAACCTTGGCCAGAGAAAAATATTGACAGCTGGCTTGAAGCCTTCTCCATCTTAGCTGCAGTTACCATGGAAAAATTCCCAGAGCAGGGCCCAGAGCTGGTTCAGTACTACAGAATTATTCATATTGAGGCCATGAAATGGGGAGGTAATGGTTGGATCAAATACGACAGGGAATTCAGGAGGAAGATGTCACAGTGCCCTGATATGAGATGGGATCAAAAGGAGGTTCAGCTCTGGATGGAGCACATGGGGGGCCGGGCACCAATGGCTAGCGGTGCACCAGGAACTTCCCAGGCAGGACAGCAAGCTCAGGGAGGGTCCTTTCAGGCAGGAAACAAGGACAAACACAGCTTTCGAGGGGGTCGCAGAAGGGGTGGTTATAGAGGGGGCTCAAAGAGATCCCCACCAGAAACTTGCTGGGAACTGCTCCTGGGGCAAGACTTGCAAATTCTTGCATGCATGTAACTCCTGTGGGGGGCCTCACCCTGCACTTTCTTGCAAACCCAAACAGACCACTAATATGACTGGCAGAGGGTGGCAGAGTAGCTAACTCATCATCCTCGCGTATGGACCTTGTCCCCCCTCTCATACAATGTCTCACTGATCAAGATCTACCTTGGGGAGGGGGGTCTTTCTCTCCCTGTCTGGATTACTTGCCTCCCGCTCCATCTACCCCGGCCACGAGCCATGAGGCTTTAGGCTGTTCTCCTATAATACTGGACAACATCACCCCTTTACTCAGACGCTACCCACTGGGGAATGATGGCCGCCTGCTTTTGTTTGGTTTCCATCAAGGCTTCAGGATACCATATGTTGGTCCCTGTGTGAGCAGGGAGGCGGAGAACTTGAGATCTGCCAGAGATCAGCCAGAGGTAGTTTGTGCAAAAGTAGAGAAAGAGAGAGCATTAGGGGGGTTGGGGGTGGTCCATTCCCGCTCCCCCCCCTTGGATAATTTCATTGTTTCACCGCTAGGAGTGGTGCCCAAGAAGGAACCGGGGGCTTTCAGAAAAATACACCACCGGTCATACCCTGAGGGAGCTTCTGTCTTCTGTCTATATCAAGAGGTAAGACATATGCGGGATTCGGGTATGCCGTAGCGTAACCAGCAGATCCTTTATGTATCTTTATACGTAGCGGTAAACTAATCTCATAGACTGCCGCCCTTAATATTATTACAATCCCTGACCTCGACATGCGCCTAACGAACATACGGAATCATTCCGGTCAGATAATAATGCTGCGCTTGTGGGAATTGAGCATGCCGTAGAAGAAAGAAATAGCAGGTCTTGAAAGTATTGTCTTTTATGTACCTTTTAACGTAGCGGTAAATCAATCCCATAGACCGCTGCTTTTAAATATAACTATAATCCCCGATCTCGACAAGCTGCTAATAAATGTACGGTATCATTCCGTTCAGCTAACAATGCTGCATTAGAAACGCAGCCTCCCTAACAGGATTGTATTAATATAACTCTGATTCCATCAAATATAGTCCGCATCCGAATATTATAATCTTACTAATACAACAATGTGCAACAACGTGCTAATACACCGGGAGATACTATCAATGTAACTCCAGCTTTTGTATTTAACAGTGTGAGGACAATACCTACATGTACTATACTGAAAAGAAAAGCCAATTAGAAGGGCTACGAGTACAGCGATTTGCCAGTCAATGAAGTCTGGGTAAGTGCAAGTACAAGTCAACTATAGACCATTAAGAACGAACACTTGCCAAAATAATATGCTAAAACAATAGGGTAAAACTCCATGCATTTGATTTCTCTCTCTAGTAATACGCTACTACAGACATAAGCAGACATCGGTGGCTCCTATTATAATAGCGTGATTATCATCAGTATCACCAAAAGGTATATATTTACTTTTTCAATCTTCATAGTTATAAACAAGAGTAAACAAGAAAGCAAAGTATGACCATGAATGTAAGACACCCTCTTGTTCTGTTGCAATTGCTCACATATAGATACCAGAACTCCTCAGATATATCCAGACTCTTTAATCGTGAAGTCTACTTAACCCGAATCATTTAATCGGGCAGTTTGTCTTCCATGATTAACCTGGATGAATTAACAGACCTCAGGTAATAAGACATCGTAGTATATATCTCATGTATAGAATATATCTAAAACATAATGCCAGAAGTATAGAGACTGGTGCCCATTAATTGTGCCCCCCTATAACCCTTTGTCGAAAATACCAATACAGCAACCTACCAATAAGATCGGTCCCTAATAGTTTCAACTAGTAGTAGATAGTGATGAATATAGCAGTAATAGCAAACAGAGAATGTTTATGTATACCTAAAAACGAATTTATACATGAAAGAGTAATTGTGTGTTTCCTTCTAGAACTGGTCCTGAAGAAGGTCTTTAATTGACATTTTCAACCGAAACGCTGCGTCGACCCCTGTTCTTGTGAACATTTTAACCATCCTCGTATATGATATGTTTTCTATTGACTCTGTTTTTAGCCAACAATGTATTTTTTATAAATGAATGTAATTTTTCCAGTTTTTGTGATTATTACTATACAACAATGTTCTTGAATAAATGCACAAATGTATAACTTAAAACATCTCTCTCTCTTTGCTTAAATTCCCCAACAAGAGGCATTATATGTACTGTTACTTGCGTGACTATTAGTCACATAGTTGTGTTGATTGTATCATTTATTCATATTTATTTTTATGTTTCTCTATACTTGGAGGTTGTCGTTTATTGTGAGATTGGTATTGCTGAGAAAAGTAGGGCACCTTTATTTAGGCAAGACCACCTTTGTGGTTACCCGAAGGGACCTTGTGTGCTTTCTCCTAGATCTAATGACACTTCAGGGTTAGCACTGAAGTTGCAGGATGTATCTCTTGTGGGAGAAACACTGAAGATTACCGTGCGAAAATCTAAGACTGATCAGCGGTGGAGGTGGGGGGGGGGAGGGGGGGAGTGTTTGAGTTGAACAGCCTGGGAACTGAAAAGTATTGCCCAGGATCTCTATTTATGCATATTTAGCAGTACGCCCAGCAGTTGAGGGCTATCTTTTGATCCATGCAGACAGCACCCCCCTTACTAAATACCAGGTGGAACATGTCATGCATGCATGTCTGGCGCTGTCAGGTGGTAACGCTCCCGGTAAAAGATTTTGTACGCATTCCTTCCGCATAGGCACAGCCACCACTGCTTTCACTGAAGGTTTGCCAGTTGAAGACATCAAGCAGGCTGGGAGGTGGCAATCTAACTGTTTCAGAAGATACATTAGACCATGAAGCAGTACAGAGGGGCAGGCAGCTCTGCCGATCATGCAGGGGGGGAAGGGTCACAGGGTGTTTACGTGAGTATTCATTGGTGCATTGTTCCCATTTTATTTGCAGTGTTGTTTTAAGTGAAGTGCAGTGTTACGTGTTGTTGTTTTAATAAAATAGTTTGATTCAAACACATCTCTTTTATTACCAGGAAAGAAAGTCTGGGTGATGGGCCACTCGGGTGTCGCAAGAGTAGTGCAATGGGCCGAAAGCAGGAAATGGAAACATGGGTTTTGCAAAACCGAGATCCGTTGGTTGGGAGTCCCAGGCATGCGTTGGAATGGGTTGTTGGGCACCCTGCAGCAGGAGTTGGATAGGACCTCTTTTTCTCCAGACGTACTTGTTATTCACCTTGGAGGGAACGACTTACTGGCTTTAGGCAAAAGAATATTGCTGAGGGACATGAAGGAGTCCATGTGCAAATTGAGCAACCTGTTGGGTTCTTGTGAACTGTATTGGTCAGAAATCACGCCACACCAGGTGTGGCACTGGGCACGATCAGGGCTAGCACTGGAGGTGGCGCGCAGGAGGGTTAACTGTGCCATGCGCAAATTCACCGACCAACGGGGTTTTGGCTTTATAAGACATGGGGAGTTACATGCCAAATCTACAGGCTGCTTTGACAAAGATGGGGTTCACCTTTCCCAGGTGGGGATGGACCTGTTCCTGTTAGACCTAGAGGAAGCTCTTGGAATAGCAGGCTGTAAGTAACTAAGTGAGCACAGGTGGGGGGCCCTGGTTGTGGCGGTCGCCTCACCCAGGTCTGTGGCGGAGTTACAGGATGATCCAGAGGCGAAAGGGACGCAGGAGTACCCTATTTAGGAGTACAAAGGGTGCTGAGGCCTAATATCCCTGGGAGATCTGTGCGGTGGACCCTGGGGTGCGACGGCGCCCCGTTATCGTACGGGCGGTTGGAAATCTGGACAACCGGGGGTCGCTTGAACGCTCCGCCCTTCGCAGGGGGGGGGTGTGAGCAAGATGGTGGACAAAGAGTTCACCGGAATTGGGAGGGGCTAGTCCTCTCACCACAACCACGAAGCACTGGCTGGCCAAGGCAGCGATGCTTCAAGGCCCATCAGGTGGTAAGCTGCGAGGGGCAGCTTGCCTTTGGATCATCTGTAAGATAACCCACCTTGTTGGCATTGTTTATGCTAATAATGCAAATGCTACTTACCAGTATGCATCTGTTCTTGGCATGTAGGGCTGCTGACGTTCATATCTGTGCATAGATCGCCGCCTAGTGTTGGGTCCGGATGATTGCACATTGTTGTCCTGGAAGAGTCTTCGAAGTATCACGAGATAGGTGGCTCCTCCCCTGGACTACAGTGCGCATGGGCATCGACTCCATCCCCAGATTGTTTTTAGCCATTGTGGCCGAGATGGAGTGAACTTTGTGAGTGATGACCATGCAAAGAAATGTATGTAAACACTGCAGCTGATACAGGCGCCGGGGAGGAGGGCGGGCGATATGAATGTCAGCAGCCCTACATGCCAAGAACAGATGCATACTGGTAAGTAGCATTTGCAGTTCGAGGCATGTGGGCTGCTGAATTCATATCTGTGCATAGAATACATAGCAGTCCCTCCATTAGCGGCGGCCGCCCGTGCCAGCTGCAGCAGTTTGGAAAGGTGTCTTGAGAACAGCCTGCCCTACAGCTGCCTGCTGTTTAGAGTGCACGTCTACACAGTAATGTTTAGTAAATGTATGTGTGGTAGACCATGTGGCTGCTCTACATATGTCCTCTAAGGGAATGTTTCCAAGGAAGGCCATAGAGGCCCCCAACTTTCTGGTGGAGTGGGCTCTCGGTGGAATTGTAAGAGTGCGTTTAGCTTTTGCATAACAGATCTGAATACATTTCACGATCCACCTAGCAATACCAGCCTTGGAAATAGCGTTACCTTTGTGGTGTGACGCTAAAGGCAACGAAAAGCTGCTTAGACTTTCTAAAATCCTTGGTCCTGTCAATGTAATACATTAGGGCCCTTTTGACATCAAGGGTGTGGAGCATCCGCTTCGCCAGTGACTCAGGATTTTGAAAAAACACCGGCAACTCAATTGTTTGGTTTATGTGGAACTGAGACACTACCTTGGGTAGAAATTTAGGGTTAGTGCGGAGCACTACCCTGTTAGCATGAACCTGGAAGAATGGCTCCTGGATTGTGAGGGCCTGCAGCTCACTAACTCTCCGTAGCGATGTAATTGCTACTAAGAAAGCCACTTTCCAAGTCAAGAACTGAAGTTTGCAGGAATGTAGTGGCTCAAAGGGAGGACCCATCAGTCTCGGAATAACCACATTGAGGTTCCATTCTGGAGCTGGTGGGGTCCGTGGTGGAATGACCCTTTTGAGTCCTTCCAGAAAAGCTTTGATAGCAGGCACTTTGAAAAGTGAAAGGTGCTGTCTATTCTGGAGGTATGCGGCCATCGCAGACAGGTAAATACGGATGGAAGTATATGCCAAATTACACTGGTACAGATGGAACAGGTAACAGATGATGTTCTGAATGGAAGCATCTAGTGTATTAATGTTGTGGTTTGCGCAATAAATGACAAACCGCTTCCATTTGGCCGCATAACAGGCTCTAGTAGTGGGCTTTCTTGCCTCCCGAATGATGTCCATGCAATTGGGAGGAAGGTTAAGGTAGCCAAACTCTAGGACCTCAGGAGCCTGGTCGCCAGGTTGAGCTGTCGCGGATCTGGGTGCTGAATGTCGCCATGGCTCTGCGTCAGAAGGCTGGGTGTGAGATGAAGCCTTTGATGCGGTACCACGGACAGTTCCAGAAACGTGGTGTACCATGGTTGGCGAGCCCACGTTGGCGCAACCAGGATGAGAGTCATTGAGTGTTGCCTGAGCTTGCGTGCCACCAGCGGTATCAGGGGTGCTGGGGGAAGAGCGTACGCAAATTTGCCTGACCAGTTCATCCGCATCGCATTGCTCTGCGATTGCGGGTGTGGGAACCTGGCGGCGAAGCTTTGGCATTTTGCGTTCTCCCTTGTGGCGAACAGGTCTATCTCTGGATGACCCCATCTTTGAAAGCACGGCTGGAGTACCGATGGATGTATCTCCCACTCGTGCATCTGGTGGCTGTGCCTGCTGAGCAGGTCCGCCATCTGATTGTCTTTGCCTGGGAGGTGTTCTGCCATGAGGAAGATGTTCCTCTGAATGGCCCACTACCACATGCTCTGAGCCAGATGAGACAGCTGCGGAGAGTGTGTTCCTCCCTGTTTCTGAATGTAGTACATGGCCGTCATGTTGTCCGTCAGGATCAACACGACCTTGTTGCACAGATGTACTTTGAACGCCTTTAAGGCCATGAAGATCGCCATCAGTTCTAACACATTGATGTGCATCTTCTTCTGCTGTAGAGTCCATAGTCCCTGCACTGTGTAATGGAGTACATGCGCTCCCCAAACCTGGAGAGAAGCGTCCGTCGTCAGGATAATCTGTGGCACAGGCTCCTGGAACGGTCGGCCCTTGCAAAGGTTTTGTGGATTCCACCAATGCAGAGAGTTGTATGCCCGACCGCTCACCAACACTAGGTCTTTCAATTGCCCGTGAGCCTGAGTCCACTGACGTGCCAAGCACTCCTGAAGCGGACGCATATGTAGTCTCGCGTGCGGGACAATGGAGATGCAGGAGGCCATCATGCCTATCAACTGCATGAACACTCTTGCTGGAAGCGAGTGCTGAGGTCTGAATCTTTGGATCAGCGACTGAATGCTGGCGATTCTCACTGAATTCGGCTGCGCAGTGGCCGCCAGAGTGTTTATGGTCGCCCCCAGATACTGCTGTATGAGGGCGGGCTGGAGATGGGATTTTGGGTAATTCAGTGAGAACCCCAGATCGTGCAGAAGGTGAATGGTGTGGGACACGTGGTCGGCGCACTGCTGGTCCGACTTTGCTTGAATGAGCCAGTCGTCCAGATAGGGGTAGACGTGGATGTTCTGACGTCTTAGATGCGCCGCCACCGTCGCTAGGCACTTCGTGAAGACCCTGGGCGCTGTGGTGACCCCAAAAGGCAGAACCTTGAACTGGTAGTGCTGGTTTTGAATGGTGAACCTTTGATATTTTCTGTGTGAAGGATGCAGGGGAATGTGAAAGTATGCATCCTTGAGATCCAGAGTTGCCAGGAAGTCCCCTTGCCGAAGCAGTGGGAGAACCTGCTGCAGTGTGAGCATATGGAAATGTTCTGACAGAATGTACAAGTTGAGAGGTCTGAGGTCTAGGATGGGCCTGAGGGATCCGTCCTTTTTTGGAATTAGAAAGTATTAGGAGTAAACCCCTGTACCCCTTTCCTGCAGTGAAACGAGCTCTATCGCCCCTTTTTGCAGCATGACGGTGACTTCCTGCTGCAACAAGTGCAAGTGCTCGCCGGACATAGGACGGCTTCTTGGAGGTATGTTGGGTGGAGTGGATGTGAGCTCCAGACAATAACCGTATTGGATAAGAGATCTGACCCACCTGTCCGTGGTGATGGACTTCCACACGGGCAGGAACTGCTGGAGTCTCCCCCCGACCGGTGTTGCGTGGTCGGGGGGCAGTGACAAGGCGTCACTGTTTGCTGGCGGTGGAGGACCTGGAGCTGTTATTTCCACGTCCTCTGCCTTTGACGTTGTTGCCACGGTATCCACCCCTACCCTTGTTGGTATATGAGGATTGGGTGTTACTTTTATAGAATTGCGTGGATTGTGATGCTTGACCCCTTGAGGTGCCTCTGTTATTGGAGCGGCGAAAGGAACCACCCCGAAACTGCTGGGACTGCAGGGCACCCATAGATTTAGCAGTGTCAGTGTCCTTTTTCATTTTTTCGAGGGTGGCATCCACTTCTGGGCCAAACAGGTGGTTTGGATTGACCGTTTGGTTTAGGATGGTAGTCTGAATGTCTGGTTTAAAGCCTGATATTCTGAGCCATGCATGCCGGCGCAGAAGAACGCTAGTGTTGATTGCTCGTGAGGCGGTATCAGCCACATCTAGAGCACACTTAATTGAAGCATTGGTGATAAGCTTCCCCTCCTGAATCAATATTTCAGCAGCCTCCTTATACTGATCTGGTAAGTGCTGTAGAAGGGTCTCTAGAGTGTCATAGTGTGCCCTGTCGTAGCGTGCAAGTAGCGCCTGCATGTTGGATATGCGCCACATATTGGCTGCCTGCGCAGTAATACGTTTCCCTGAAGCCTCAAACACTTTCGATACCTTGTCTGGGGGAGGAGCATCACCCGTGGTTTGCGAGTTGGCTCGTTTACGTGCGTTGGAGACAACCAAAGAGTCTAGTGGCAACTGTCCTTTGATGTACGTTGGATCAGTGGGCGCTGCCTTGTACTTTTTGTCAATACGAGGATTAATGACTCTTGCCCGGGTGGGCTTCTTGAAAACCTCTGGCGCATGTTTTAACACTCCTTTGAGCATTGGCAATGTCTTAACAGTTTTATCAGCCACTGAGAAAGTGTCAAAAAGAAAATCGACATCTACTGGGTCTGCATGGAGGTCGACGTCATGATTGGCTGGCTGCAGCCCTTTCAAGTAGAGCGTTGAAGGCCGCAGAGTCTTCCGTTGGGGAAGTTTTTGCAGCAAAAAGCTGCGGCTCGTGTCCCGAATGAGGGTCCCCAGGGTCGCCCCCGGCAGACCATGGCTCAGTGACATCCTCTGGGTCTGAGTAAACTGGATAAGAATACTCATCCTCGTCGTCTCCATCACCTTCCCCAGCATTAGAATGAGTGGGTGAGAGTTCCTGACCTTGCGGAGATGCAGGCTCCATAGGGGCAGATGTACTTGCAGAGTCCAACTTATTTTTAAGTGGGATGTGGAAATGCTCCAACGCTGGCTCCGGGGTGATCTTCCGTTTAAGGAGAGAGAGCTTGCCTGTGTTGGCGTCGATGACCACCTCTCGACGCTCCTCCTCCGCTAGTGGTTGGTGCCGTGGGTTTGGAACCACCAACGATGCCCTTGGCGTCGAAGTCAGCTTTAAGGGCACTCCGGTCCCAGGTTTCGCAGTGAAAGCCTTCGGCGCCGTCTTCGGCGGCAGCGTGAAGAGAATCGGCGTCTGCGCCTTTGCCGGTTTCTGTAGAGGCTTGGGCGGCACAGTGTTCTTTGGCTCGACCGCCGCGGCCCCCTCCCGAATACGCTGAAGGGACTCCGTGACCTTCTTGGTGAACGAGGCGGAGGGACGGACCGGCTCGAGAGAGTCCTCCGAAGCCGGATTTGGGTCGGCGACCAAGGCCGCAGTCTTCAGAGCCGACGCAGCTCCCCCCTTCGCCTTGTCAACTGGAAGCGGTGCAGCCAGAGACTTGGGGTCGTCCTGGCGCTTCTTCGGGGCCTTTTTATGGTCATCGACCTTCTTGGTGTCGACGCGACTCTTCAGAGCGTCGACCAACTTCGGCGCCGACGCAGCCGCGTCGGGCGTCTTCGCCTTCGGCTTCGACACCGCAGTCTTCGGATCGGCCATTTTGGCGTGGCTCTTGAGCTCGACGGCCATCTTGGATTTCTTCGGCGCCGAGGCCTCCGAAGTCTTAGATCCAACCAGTGCGACTTGCACTTTCGGTTTCGATACTGGTGGCGCCGACACCGATGGTTTCACTTTCGGTTTTTGCACCGGGAGTGGTGCCGCATCAATGTCCGTGGCCGGGCCGGGAGGCAGAGCCGTGGGACGGGTATCGAGGTCTTGGGTAAGGCCCGAAGGCGATCCCTCGACCTGGGCCTCATAATGGTGGCTGGCCCCGGAGTCAGTGTGCGGAAGCTCCTCTTCCAAGCTATCCTCTACGGTGGCAATGGCCCAGTCGTCGTCCCCTACCTCCTCGACGACTTCCTCGAACTCCTCGTCTTCCGCGTAGTAGTTTTCCTCGACCTCCGACGCTGGGTTAGAGTCCGAGACATTCTGGATGGTGTCGTCGTCAACATCCTCCTCGAAGATGTTCGCCGGAGGGGGTGCCGAACTCTGGGCCTGCAGTCTTGCGGCCCGGCGTAGCTTGAGAGTCTTCTTCGACCGGAACTTGGAGCAGGCCATACACTTGGCCTCGTCGTGGTCCGGTGACAAGCACTTGTTGCACACTGGGTGCACGTCGATGTGCGGGTACTTTGAGGCACACACTGGGCACCTCTTAAATGGACTTCGTTCCATGATGAAGTAGTCTGGAGCGTCGTGTAGGCCCGTCCGCGCCGACAGCACGCGGAAGTGCAGCAAGTGTTCGGAGCCGATGAATAAACCAACCCGAACGATAGACAATACCGACGCGAGTCCTAAAGACCTTTTGGTCTCAAGTAAAGCAATTTAAACAACTATCGATTCCGACAGAGGGAACCGAAACACATCCAAACCCAATGGCGGAAAAAAACAATCTGGGGATGGAGTCAATGCCCATGCGCACTGTAGTCCAGGGGAGGAGCCACCTATCTTGTGATACTTCGAAGACTCTTCCAGGACAACAATGTGCAATCATCCGGACCCAACACTAGGCGGCGATCTATGCACAGATATGAATTCAGCAGCCCACATGCCTCGAACACCTGCAGACCGTTTTCCCATCAACAACTTGTTTGGTATATTTATTTCAGGTCATGTTATTGCTGGGGGGCTGGTGTGCAGGCCGATATGGGCACTAAAGGAGCAAGATGGTGCAGCCGTCAGGTACAATCCATTTTAATTAATGTATTTATTCTCTTTTGGGGAAATTCCAAGATTGCCTAAAATTTCTTCTAAAAATATTTCTACGGTGGTCCTTCCGAAAACCAGTGAGATGGCTCCATCATGACCAGTTGAATGTGTCTATTTTTATTCCTGGATCGTGTAGGATGAAGTCATGAACTCATTGAATGAGCTTCGAAGGTCAGGTTTTAACATATTTGACTCATTAATACATGGGCCCGTCTCCTCTGAAATGTCAGCGATCCAGGCAAAGGCACAGGGGGAGAGTGCAGGAGCCATAATGAATCAGTCCAATCATGTTCCCTCGTGATGGGCTTGGGGGTCCACGATTATGTTGGGTTTAATAATATCCTATTTGTGAAATCTGAAAAAGGAAGGCAGATCTTTTCTAATTGTGAAAAACTAGTAAAAAAGCTCGACAACACATGGGAATGGATCCCGAGGACAATAAATGATAAAAAAGTGATTTCTAGACCACTATTTTCCCGGATCGTAGGGGATGAAGTCATGAACTCATTGGATGAGCTTGGAAAGACTGGTTTTGACACATATGACTCATTCATACATAGGCCCGTCTCCTCCGAAGTGTCAGCGATCCAGGCGAAGGCACAGGGGGAGAGTACGGGAGCCTCAATTACTCAGTCCAATCATGTTCCCTTGTTAGGAGGGGTTGTGGGTCCCTGAGCCTGTTGGGTTAAACAATATCCTATTTGTGAAATCTGAAAAAAGCAGATCTTTTCAAATTGTGAAAAACTAGTAAACCAGTACAACAACACATGTGAATGGATCGTCGGGGCAATAAATGATATAACAGTGCTTTCTAGACCCCTATTTTATAAATCCTGAGGAAATGGGGGTTAACTTGTTGTCATGGAACATCTTAGGTCTGAAATGGAATTTTGACTTCTTGCAGGCTGTTATTGCGGAGAGAATGCTATGATCATTGTTTTGGAGAAGACCTGGGAATTGAATGATGTGGCCATGAGCGACTATAAGGTTTTTAGCATTACAGCAGCTAAGGGCAAGTTCGGCCGGTCATCGGGAGGCCTGGCCGTAATGCTAGGTGTAAAATATGAAATTGAGGGGCGCATCATAATTCAGGAATACACAAATCTTCTGACAATCTCAATTTGTTATTAATGGAAAAGCCGGGTGGAAGGGGGTCAAAAGGCCATTGTATGTCGTATTGCCACTGTTTTACCCTTCATAAAAGTATGGTATTTTGTACAATACCTTTGTCATTCTGAATAAACATAATTGCATTTTGCACCACTGTCAATCTATTTTGCACCAAAGAAATTTAATTTTGCACGATGACAATTGTTTACCCTGTTTGCATAATGTCAAAGCCTATCTTGTCCAATTGCACTAAATAAATACAACTGTATCCTGCACAACTGTTGCTTTATTTTGCACAAAAGGAATCGTATTTCTATTATTATAATGTGTACCCAGTTTAGATATATGACTAATATCATGTGTGTGTGAAAATGAGTTTAATTTACAGTGCCCCAGCTTGTACTGAAAGCAGGTTAGTTTTTTGTGTTCTAAATATTGACCAGACAGCAAGTAAAACCTAGCATTTTTAGATCTTAAAATATCTTAAAAGGTATATGTTTTAAGACGTCTGGAGTTGCTTTTAAAGTAGTATGTTTTAGTCTATGTCGTGTACGTAAATGAAATGCTTGTAATGCCTTGTTGGCACGATATCAAACTGTTAATACAATTAAATAAAAACATTTATTCTTAATAAAGTAAACAAAGTGAAAAATAAATAATCAATGGCCCAGACACAACCAGAGTTATTTTTTTAGTGCATGTGAGTAATAATATTTTGTATTTCAGATCGTGAGGCTCTCCCTATCGGTCTCAAACAAGAAATATGTACGTCAGAATGGACACCCCAAAAAGGGCAGATGTTCATACATTGAACAATAGCCCTGTGGTGGACCAGCTGATAGTCAAAGTATTTCATCAGCAGAGCAACAAAGCAGCGGGCTCTGCTGGCTGTAACCTGTCGCTTCACCCAACTCTAAATGGAGCAGGTGAACCACAAGTTTGGCGAACGGGAAACCCGCTGCTTTCTGACACTCACTACATCCACTAAACTCTAAATTATTCTCTAAAATGTATATCAGTTAGGAGAAGGTTTAACCATTTCTCTTTTTCTGTTGTATGGCCAATTTAGAAACCAAATCATATTTACTCCAGGCGAAAGAATTACAATTTTAATTGGGGCTTTTTCACTTTTGTTTTCTTTTGTTTTTTTTATTGGCCACGGTATAAGATAAAAACATTTTTGGTAGACCTTAAACAATGTTATTGCGCAAGCACAAAATAATTCAACCCATATATTGATTAACCACTTTCAGCTTTTTTTTCAAATATATTTGTATCGGAACTTCACAGAGGTACATTTTCGGGATAGCAGCGTCCATTTATATGAAGATAGTTCTGTATACAATAATACCAAACTCAATGGAGTGTTTTGTTTCAATCGTAGGATTTCCTGGAGTCCATCATTCAATTAAATTGAGCTTATTCAATCAGCCTCGTGATGTTCCCTTTTTAGGTCTCGCGTCAGCGAAAGACCTATTGTTTTCACTTTCCTGGGAATCTGAGACAGCGTTCGGCCACGCGTCTCTGCTGTCTCAGATTTGTCCTCGAGGGTGCGCACGGCGCCTGCACATCCCCTGCCTCCGATTCACAGTCTCTCTCAATCACAAACAGCCACACTCACACATGCGCGCACACACACATACACCCACGCAGGCACAATGCATCGGGACACACAGACACACATATACACACGCACAGCTAACAGACACACAGCCACACATATACATACACACGCACAGCTGCACACGCGCGCACACCCCCCCTCCCCTGCCACCAAACCCACTTACCGCACCGGCGCAACTCCGGAGTTCAGCCGCCACCGCGGGGCTCTACCTCGGGCATGGGAGCCCCGCGTCACCACTGCTCCTCTCCTAGCCAGCCAATCCGTGGGCGCGGGCTTCCAGCAGGAAACGGAAGTCCCGCCCCACGGCAGTTTTCCTCACGCACACGTCTTGCTTCAAGTGTTATTGTTTATTAAGTGCTGAAAAGGTAACTGAGCATCAACAGGAAAGTGACTGTCGCTGCAATATGGCGATTACATGTACTGGTGCGGTGCGATGCGAGCCCAGTGCAAGGTCCGCCTTAGGTCTGCATCGGTAGCTTCCAGTACAGGCTTCACAGGCGGGCGATCGTGGTGCTTTGATTGTGGGAAAGAACTCACAGTAGTTACAGAGGCGGGAGGTGTGAGAGCAGACCCGCTTCTTCCATGGAAATTCCAGAGGATGCTGGGTTGGACGGGACCAGCAGGCCGGAGCCATCTGCCACCCTCCCACAGGTCAGGGATCACTGCACTGTGCATCGTAACATTACCCTTTGCGTGCAATGTTAACCGGCGGTTTAGCAGCCTTTGGAAATGCTGGCACACAGCTCTCCACCCGGCTGCATGCCAGGAGTGCTCATTTGTTCATTTCCTCGTTTTGTCAGAGCGACACACAGGGCCTTTCTCTTATGCAAAGCGAGTGTTGTCATCTTGAGAAGCGCGCCACTACCTGATGCATATACAGCGATGCAACCTGTGTCCACCACGTACTAAAAGCATTGAAATGAAAACGAAGAATAAACTCTCATCCTTTTCCTTCTATAATGCATGCGATACATCATTTTAATTGCGTGTACAGCAGATTTGTATAATACATGCAGTGTCAGAAAACAATTGCGTTGGGCTGATTAAAGAGAGTTAAAAGCTAAGCACGACTGGGCTAATTCTGAGTTAATTTTACAAACTGTCTGCTGCACAAAGTTACAGAATAAGAAGGTAAACATGCCGGCCTTGCATTTATGTTATGTAACGGATTCAAACGTAATGGTCCTTGCACGTTGGCTGATTGATGCTTGTTTTTTAGTAGGCATGGGGACATGACATGAATTGCCCAGAATCAAAGGATGTTGAGCCGCCGCCAAGACTCGATCCTGGTTCCCTGTTCCAAAGTCGGCAGCTCTGGCTGTTACGCCACATCCTCTCCCCAGTACCCCCTATTGCAAACTTGCCTGTGGCCCTATAAAGCACACAGACATGTGCCCATGAACTGTACGTAGTACCTGCCTGTCGCACAGCGGCCCACGTTTCTCTAATGCACAGAATGTAGTGCTCCTGTGCGAAACACCACCCAGGGTTCACCTGAAGCACATCACTCATTTTTGCACTGAGGTACACCACCCTGTGCCTCCTGCTGCATAAAGTTATGCATGACTGGTCTTGATTGGTGGTGTTGATGCCCTTATATTTTAGTTAGTCTTTGTGCATCGGTTTGTTGAATTTTGTGAAAATCAGTGTCTGCAGGTGTGCCGGTCTCTTTGTATTTTCTCTGTGCGCATGCATTACACAAAAGTCTAGCCTTTTTGAGTTGGACCAGGCCATCAGCTCTTATGAAATGGACCTGACGTATAGGGGACCCTTCCATCTATACGCTGCAGTTTAACCTCTTTGGGGTCTGCCCTGGAATCTCGGAGACGCTGAGGAAGGAGCAACCTTAGCAGCAAGGAGCTCTCCAACCCCCTGGCAGCACACTGCAGCCATGGCAACCGAGCAGGGCTGTCCCAGACAGGGCCTGCTGTGCAAAAGCATCGATAGATAGACGTGGTGCTGGTGGAGGGAGCTAGCAGACGGGGTGCTGGGTACAGCCCTCGGGGGCCCTGCAGTGCCCTGAGATATGTGCACAAGAGGGTGGCAGAGAATAGCCTGATAGCAATATTACCCAGTGCCTCAGCCCTGCTGTCTTCAAAACACCGCCGGTCCCCTGTGCCCAACGGTGCACTTTTCCTGTCTCTGTCTCCTTTGTGAGCATCTTTATTTACTGAGCCGTGGCGGCAGTGAAGGGCCCTGCGGATTGGCACCCTAAAGCAACCCTGGGAAAATGTTAATACCACATCCATCGAGCAAACTTAGCATGCGAGTTGGACCCTCTGCGCTGATGTTTGGGGGTGGGCGGATTAAAAAAGGAGCATTAAAAAATGCGACCAAAAACGTCACATTTTAACTTTAGGGTCTTGCAACGCACCCAAAAGCACTATACTTTTTCAGAAACACCTCGCCGCTGGCGAAAACCATTTCATACTCCTGGTGTCTCCAACATTTTGAGCCTTTTTGAAATATTTGTAATTTTAATGGTTTGGTCACTTCGGATTTCGCATACAAATGGACTACTTTATGTACTGCAAGATTGCGGAGGGAGTCACAGTTCCTGAGGTGTCTGTGCAATTAATTAGCTCCTGTGTGTTACGCTTTACCTTCTGTCTTTGTACACCTCACAAGAGAGCTGGCAGTAAGTCATATGCGAAGCTATCCCTACTACACCCTCACACACCCTCACGCTCACCCCCCCACCCTCACACCCCCTCACCCTCAAACCCCCTCACCCTCACACCCCCTCACCCTCACACACCCTCACCCTCACACACCCTCACCCTCACCCCTCCTCACCCTCACACCTCCTCGCCCTCACACATCCTCACACCCCCTCACCCTCACACACCCTCACACCCTCTCACCCTCACACAACCTCACTCACCCTCATACCCTCACCCTCACACACCCTCACCCTCACTTCCCCTCACCCTCACTCACCCTCACACCCCTCACCCTCACAACCCTCTCACCCTCACAATCCTCTCACCCTCCCACACCCTCACCCTCACACCCCCTCACTCACCCTCACCCTCACACACCCTCACTCCCCCTCACTCCCCCTCACACACCCTCGCCAGCATATCATAACAAAACATAGCATAGCATAACACAACATAGCATAGCATAACAAAACATGACATAGCATAACAAAGCATAGCATAGCATAACAAAACAAAGCATAGGATAGCAAAACTAAACATGGCATAGCATAACAAAACAAAGCATAGGATAGCAAAACAAAACAGCATAGCATAACAAAACATAGCATAACATAACAAAACATAGCATAACAAAACACAACAACACATAGCATAACTAAAAATAGCAAAACACAACAAAATATAGCATAGCTTAACAAAACACAACAAAACATAGCATAGCAAAACAAAATATACAATAACATAGCAAAACATAGCATAGCATACCAAACACAACAAAACATAGCATAGCATAACAAAACATAGCATAGCATAGCAAAACAAAGCATAGCATATTATAACACAACAAAACAGCATATCATAACAAAACATAGCATAGCAAAACAAAGCACAGCATAACAAAACATAGCATAGCATAACAAAACACAGCATAGCATAGCATAACAAAACATATGATAGTAAAACAAAACATAGCATAGCATACAGCATCACTCAGCACCACCACAGCATCACTCAGGGGCACCACAACATCACTATGCGCTACCACAGCATCATTGAACGCCACAGCATCACTCGTTCGCCAATATAACATCCCTCAGCGCCACCACAGCATCAATCTGTGCAACCATTCAACAACAACTGGTTCAAATATGTCCTCTCAATGTTTCAAGCTTTATTACAAATGTAACAAAAAGATGTTAATATTTCACTTCTGTTCTTGGATTTTCGTCACAATAAAATACACTGAACATAATCTTCACAAAAGTTATTTACAAATGTTTAAGCTATTGCCATTATAAATTACAATAACTTTTATTCAAGAATTAATTATTAACAAAATTAAAAGCCATTGTTATTTGTAAACTAAATACATGTAAGTCACGTAAATACAACACATATTGCATTACAAATGCTATAGGTGTCACATTTGCTATTAATTTCGCTACTTACAAAAACAAAACATAAATAAAAAATGCGTCATTTACAATACCAATAGCTCAAACTTTCCTAATGCGAGACCTATTGCATTTCAAATGCTTGTTATGCATGGGACTGAAAAAAAGAATAGTCACTTTCATCGTTACTCAATCAATTATTATGATGAGGTTACATCTTCCTGCAGGAGAATCTTCGAAGTCACGATAGAGATGGACTTCTGTTCTCTAGAGCTCCTCCATGTTTGATCCAAAACCAAAAGAATTTCGCAGCATACTTATTTGAAACATAATGTTGAAAGCTCTAACAAAGATCGACCAAGAGGCTGGCTAACCCAAAAGAGAGCTCCTTAACCCATTCACTGCGGCGGCTATTCTGCCGCAGCGCTAAAGGGGCGGGGCGGCAGCGCGGCGGTCGCATGCTGGTGACGGAGCCGCTTCGTCACCAGCCGCGGTTGAGCTATGCTGGTGACGGAGCGGTTCCGTCATGACCCGCCCCGCTCATTAGAACGCCCGCGCAGGCGCGAAATCAGCGCCGCGCAGGCGCGGCGGATGGCCATGACGGAACCGCTCCGTCATCAGCACAGCGCACCCGCAGCTGATGACGGAGCGGTTCCGTCATCAGCATGCAAAGGGTTAAGCACCGTAAATTTGGAGCTTCTTACCAATCTGGAGATGAACTAATGGATAACAAGCAGGTTGCCTGAGTGCAAGGAATTCTACCAGGGCTGTAATCAGCCATCCTTTGAGGGCAGATACTGAAGGACTTAACGAGATCTCAATCTTGACTTTCAGGTCACAGAGAGCCAGTAAAGCGTGCTTGTCGGTCATCAGAAACATCATCCCAATTTTTCAGGTAGGAGATACACTTTCAGTACCTTCTGTAAGGCAAAGGAGTCGCTTGTGGGTGGAAGTGTATAGGGCTTTTGCATTACCAGTATGCTAACTGACAGTTGAGGTCACCACTAACAGGTGGAGTTTGGTGGATGATAGTGGACAGGTGGTCCTTAAATCAACAAGTTAAAACTACATGTGAAAATAAATGTGCACCCTATTAAGAGTTTATGTTTTTGTACATTAAGACATATCTTACCATCCAGAACTAAACAAATCCTCACAGTAGATACATTTCCCCTCATGTGACAGACTGAAAACAGAAACTTTTATTTGCCGTTATTTATTAAACAAAAAATCAGCCAACATTCAGTAGCCAAGTGTAAAAACGTAAACACACCCCTTGATTTAGTAACACATATAATCAGAAATTAACCTGAAGTGAACATTTCCTGTATAAGTTTATCCGTCGTACATAGCATGAGAGGAATAATTTTGGCCCACTCCTGCAAAACTGTTTAGTTTAGTTCTGTTTGGAGGGCATTTGTTTATGCACCGCTCCTTTTGGTCAATTAAGCAGATCAATGGTTTGGAAGTCTGTACTTTGACTTTGCCATTCCAGAATCCTAATGTCTTACGCCAGAGTGTCATAGATTTACTGGTGAGTTTCTTTGTATCCTTGTCCTATTGCATGGCCCATTTTCAGCTAAGCTTTAGGTGGTGGCCAGATGCTCTCACATTTTCCTCAAGAATGCACTGGTACAGAGAGGAATTATGGTTGATTCAATGACAGTGAGACGTCCAAGTCCTGCAGCAGTAGAACAGTCCCGAATCATCAATCCTGCCCCATCATGACTGTCAGCTAGTACGAGTTTTTTCTGGTGATATGCAGTGCTTTGATTTTGCCAAACATGTAATTATGAATTTCAAACAAACTTATGCCAAGTAACAGGTGGAGAGCCAGGATAATGTCTGTGTTGGCTAAACAGGACTATTGGCCCCAAGAGTTCTGTCACTTTCTCACACAGAAATCTCCTAGTCTTGGCATAATGGATGGCCTCTTATTTAAATTAAGAGTTTGCAGTTAGCATTCCAGATGACTGTGTTTCAGAAGTCTAGTGGTTCATTCAGATACTCATCTGGAAATGGTAACTGTATAGCAACATTTCCTCATCAGAGAGAAGGGATTTTCTCCTAGCTACCATTCCTTTTCGCTGGTCAAGTGTCAGGACCAAGTTACACGCCCTGCTCTTGCAGTCCCACTGCAATGCCATCAATTACTGTCTCTTACCGAGGTAGGCATGGGGATCGGTGGGTGTTCAGGCCCTGGATGTTGTAGAGGAAACATGCATCCTGGCATCTAATCTGCTTCAACATCAGAGCAGTATCAAAAACGCAGATGCACTTGCATGGCAGCCATCTTGGATACGAGAAACACGAATAAGAAAGCTTTTAGAACACAAGTTCCTCATTCTGGAGCCCTTTGGATCTCTGGGAATGGGTCACGGGATATTCAGTGTGAGGTTGGGCAGAGGTGCATAAGAACACAATCGGTTATAGGTTCTCTGCATGGCAGCAGTGTGAGACAAGTGTTTTTTTTACAGTCGTATAGTTTGAACCTAGTAATTCTGTGCTGTGCACCTTTCCTGTCTCTCCTGTTTCCCCTATGGTCTTCTGTGGGTTCCTTGTCTCTTGTTCTCCTCTCCTGTACTTTCCTCTTTACAGAGAGAAGTTACTTCAGCTTAGTTCCTCCTAACCTGAGATTTCTGACCAAGGTGCCCTTTCAGTCAACAAATAGTTAGTGACTGCTCATACTAGCATATCTTTAACCTGTCGAGTTCCTCATATAAACCGTGCTTCTTCGAATAGTGAATCTGAACCTAACACCTCATGTGTGTCTCTCACTCTCACCTTCAGTTGTTTTGCACGACATCCTCCCAAATTTCAACAAAAATTCTCATGGACCCAGCCGTTAAAGCGTGCAGATTCTCACAATCTTTTACCTTTAACATCTTAGCTTTCCATTGCTCAACACAGGGTACATTGGGAGTTTGCCAGTTTTGAAGAATTAATGACCGTACAACCAATGTTATTATATAAATTCAGTAGCTATTTTTTTTCAACTCAATTTCACATTTGGAGAATAACCCATCAATATTATTTGGGGATCCTAGAGAGATTAAAACCAAGAATAGTCTGACAATATTGCGACATACCATACCAAGATTCTTTGAACATGGAAAGATGATATGAGTCCAATTGGCTCCTGTTTCCGAAAAGCATCTAAAGCAAGAGAGTGGGATTGGTGGCATAATTCTGTGTATGAATGCAGACATTCTATATAGCAGCCATTTCGTAAAAATTGTATTTGACGAAAAATCTCTGCTTTTAAAGTAGAAAAATGAAATCTGTTTATTTTATTCAATGATTCTTGCGAAAGAGTCAAAGTCTCATGGATACCACTTTCGGGCCATTTTAGAAAACGTTTCAATGTCTTTTGCTGCATCTAATCTGTTTTTCCAGGAGCAAACTGACCTAACTGGTATTTTCAATGAGATTTTCTACCAGCTCTGAGGTCTTCTTCATTACTTTTTTTTTTTTTGATTTTCCAAAACCTTTATTGAGGATGAGATACAACAAAATTACAGTGTTGAACCATAACAAGATAATATACACTGTGAAACAGCAGAAAAGATCAAAGGTTACCACGTACATATACAACAAAAAAGGAAAAAAACAATGTCAATGAAATAAGTCAGGGAGATACCAAAACCAATGAAGAGATAAAGACTTGCACTGCACCGTGTGTGAAAAAAGAGGGGGGAAACTGAGATTCGGGGAAGTAAAGTGAGCAGAGAGGAGGAGACTCATTGACTTTCACCGGCGGGCGCCGCGGGCAGGGTTTCGGCGGGGAGCGCGGGAGAGGTCGCCGGGTGCTGGGAAGTGTGACTTAGGAGGTAGGAGATAAGCGTACCCCAAATATCCAATGGGCGGGATCAGGCAGGCATAAGGTCCTAGAATTCGGACAGGATGGTCTGGCAACGGGAAGCATCTTTAAGCCAAAAGGCCACCGTCGGCGACCCCAGCACATGGAAACCCTGCGCCCCGCAAGAACTAATAACATAGCAATAAGTTTGTGGGAGGCATTTGGACAGAATTTGACGAAGCCTAAAAGGCAAAGCAGAAGGTCAGGTTGGAACTGAGAGGAGGTGATCTCAGAAATAACAGCGCACACTTCGCACCACTAAGCAGAGACCTTGGGGGCATAGCCAGGCGAGGTGAGAAAAGTGGCTAGCAATGAGTCCCATCTTATGTAATTGTAGAGCCTGTGCAAATACTTAAAGGGAGTAAGGCGCAGACAATAGTTGGGGGAGAGGCATTTGATCTGAGTGCAGCTGTACAGCCAGTCGGCCTGGGAAATTTCGATGCCTAGGTCCACCTCCCATGCCACGCGCGCTCTGTCAGTAGAGATGGAGGAAGCTGCTAGTGTGGAAGCGTAAATTTTGGTGACCAGTTTCTAAGGGGATGTGTAGAGAAAATTTAGAGTGGCCATCGAGGGGGGAGGCTGAGGGAAAGAGGGATGAAGCTTCTAACAGACTGCCCGGAGCTGGTAATAAAGCAAAGTGTCCAAAGGGCCAGAACCAGTAGCAAGTGTATAGAATGTATTCTCAGGATAGAGATCAGACACGGAGGAGAGCCCGAGACGAGTGGCGAGTTTCGCCATCCCCGAAGATTGAAGAGGAGGGAAGGCTGGGTGGTGAGCAATGAGCATCGCAGCTGCTGAGAGCATGTCTGAACCTGAAAATTTCCGGAGGCCCATCCCAAGCCCAGCGCAGGGTCTCAACAGTATCGACCTCAGCGCTCGGAGGCCTCGCCGGAGCAAACAGGGTGGTGGTGAGCGGCCTCGGGGCAGTCAGGTCAGTATCAACCGCGACGTGGAGCTGGAACGGAGTGGGGTGAAGTCAGAAGTGGAGAAAGCTGGCTTGGGCGGTGAGGGCACAGAGTTTGTGGTCAGGGGCACCGAGACCACCGTGCGACATAGGAAGGGTTAAAATATTATATGCAAACCTGGGTTGACGGCCAGCCCAAATTAGAATGATCACTAGGGAGCGGAGTTTATGAAAAAAATGAGCGGTGAGGAGGATGGGTATATTGAGGAATAAATATAAAAACTTTGGGAGCACCACCATCTTGGCAATGGCTATGAGACCGGCTAAAGAGAGTGGCAAACGGCTCCAGAGGGGAATTTTGGGTACCAACCAGTCCACCGCACGGCCGAAGTTGGCTCTCCAGAGTTTGTCAACGTCCCTACTCAACCAGATCCTGAGATACCTAGGGGGCTCAGTTGCCCACACAAAAGGATAATCCAGATCAAAGTGCATCGTAGCGTTGGTGAGAGGAAACAGCACAGGTTTGTTCCAGTTCACCTGGTTGCCGGAGTATCTGCCAAAGTGTATCACCTCATGAACTAGAGGACTGAGGTTCTCCTGAGGGTGACAGACGTATAAAGTAACATTATCCGCATACATAGAAACAAGCAAAGCGCGGGACGCAAAGCCGATGCCCCTCTGGGTGTGATTTTGGAGCAGTCGAGCTGCGAGAGGCTCCATTGCGATGGCAAATAGCATTGGCGAAAACGGACAGACCAGCCGTGTGCCACGCTCGAATGGGAAGGGATCAGAGATTTGACTGTTGAGTCGAAGGATGGCGGTGGGAAAAATATAGAGGAGCAGCACTTTACGTATAAAAACCAGACTGAAACCCAAGCGAGGGAGAAGATAAAATAGGAAGGGCCACTTTAGGGTGTCAAAGGCTTTAGTGGTGTCTAGCAGGGCCGCCACTGCCGAAAGCGCTGGGTTAATTTGATGAAGAACGGAAAAAATGGTCCGGAGGTTATGGGAGGTGGCACGGCCAGGGATAAAACCGGACTGATCCGGACGAGCGATAAGCGGCATGAGGGGGAGAAGGCGCGAAGAGTGCAATTTGGCAACATTTTTGTTGTCCGTGTTTATTAGTGACAGGGGGCGGTAAGAGTCCCGTGACTTGGGTGATTTGTCCGGCTTTAAGAGCAAGGTGAGCAAAGCCTAGCAAAGCGATAGGGGAGCGGTCCTGTCTTGAAGGACTCATTATAAATGGCGGCAAGGTGAGGGACCAGAATGGGGGCGAAGTCCTTGTAGAAAGAGGCCGGCAGGCCGTCCAGGTTAGGAGCTTTATCGCTAGGCATTCCATTTATTGCAGCTAATACCTCTTCTTTGGAGAAAGGCTCGTCTAGGAACTCCCGGTGGGGATTTCCCAGCCATAACAGTTGGAGGGTGTCGAAGTATTGATCAAGGACCTCATGCAAAGGGACTGAGCCGGCCGTATAAAGTTTAGTGTAGAATGAAATAAAGTGTGCTTTGATTTAGTCAGCTCTTCTTCATTACTTTAGGATCAAGTTCATTTAAAAATTCCCAAATTCGACTGTAAGATTATTAGTCCAAGTCAGCCAAGTGTCTTGGATCATGAAATCTATCAGCACAGTATAGCTATTTATTCTCCATCATTTGACCATACTTCATTTCAAAAGTGGCTGATCTAACAACTTCACAACTTCCAACCTGTTGGAAACATTCAAACAATAAACGGAAAACATGAAGGGTGGCCATTCAATGAACAAGCAGTGAGATTCATTCCAAATAAACAACAACAACACCAGTGCTGGGCAGGACACCTTAAGATATCACTTTCAAACAATGTGGAGTCTACAAAGCAACTCATGTACAAGCTGTTTCAGGGTATTTACCGTATGTGGAGGGATTCTACAGCCTGATTGATCACCTTCACCATGCATAGCCATTTATGTTTCAAACAGCGCCCATATATTACATGGTCTACTGGCCTCCAGCATTTAGGAGCCAGTACTCCGTCAGCTATTCCTGAGAGTAGGCCACATTCGTAAGCCAGCGGTCTATGTGGGGTGCATAGTCGAACCCAACGCATAGCCACTCAGCGCTTTGCCAGAAACAGCATTAGAGCTACCAGCTTCTGCACAGTAGTCAGAATGTCATTTAAGTACCCCAAATGAGCCACAATAGATGTTGAGGTATTGGGGTGGCAGCTATTGCTTCTGTACTAGTGAGCACTCTGTCCCAGAAGTTGGAATTTCACAGGCTAAATGCAAAAAATCAGCACCCTGAGCTGATGATCTTGCACACTATGTATTTATGGTGAAGACAATTTTAAACAACAACTGAAGGGGCATGCGGTAGAGTCTCTGTAAAAACTTAATATGTACAAGGCGTAATCTATAATTAGGGAATATCGCACCAGTATGGGCAGAGCAATAAGTCCATTGACTGTCTGAGATTTCAATACCTTGAACCCATTGATAGTCGGCATGAGCCCTGGGTTTTGGACTGGAGCTTTAGTCTGTATAGTAAAAGAGAGTTTTGTAATCAGTCTTTTCGGAGAGGGCATGTCGAAACCAAGTCCAGCGCAGGTAATATACCTGGTTACCAGAGAAAGGTAGGGTGTGCCTGTCAGCATGCTCTTCAGGGGCAGTAGTAATGGAAAACATCCAGGAGCCTGCCTGGAGCCGTTGCCCAAAGCTCACCCAATTCAAGAAAGTGAATCTGTCGATAAAGGTCTCCCAGAGTCTTCAGCTGCAGACAGTTCAGCTGCTGGCAGCATCGTGCCTACAATGTAGGGAGTAAGGTAGGATTTTGCGCCAGATGGAGTGCTGATGAGTACAGTAGTGGTCAGTGGGCCCTGCATCGTATCCCATCCCAGGCAAAGGCTGTGTCAATCTCTCCCCTCTGCTGTATTGGGGTAGAGGAGAGGGAAGCTGTCAAGGAGCGGAGTGCTACATTACCCAGCTCTTCTGCTACATGAGGTGTAAAGGATTCGGGGTGCAGCCAATAATCAAAAACTGTGCCTGTGCTCAATAGTCATGAAGTCCCATGTCCGTTGTGCTGAATCCTCAGTAGGGTCAGGATCCCCCATGCTGGTCGTAACTGTGCTCCTCTCCAGGCTAGCATCACTAAAAGAGATTGGAAACATGCAAAAAAGGCCCTGTTCAGTGGCACGGGAAGACTGGGTAGGACTACCATTTTGTTAATGGCGATTTTCCCAGCACTTGTCAGAGGTAAGCCAGTCCAACGTGCAACTCTGCCTTCTAGTCAGGTGACCGTTCGGCAAGGATTCTCCCTCGACAGTTCCCCAAAGTCTCGGCTGATCCAAAACCCTAGGTATTTAACCATGTAGGTAGCCCATCTCCAAGGGAAGTCAATGATAAATTGTAATGTAGCCTGCATGAGGGAAAAATAACTGATTTAGCCCAGCTTATGTGGCCACCAGCAAAACTACCAAATCGGATGAATTTGTGCAGAATGGGCCCAAGATGCTGATCAAGGGTTCAGACATAAACTATGACATCGTTGGCTAGCTTGAGGTGAGGCGAAATATAAATCTTTGCTTTGCATGGTGTTGCTGGAGGCAGCCTGCCGAGGGCTCCATAGCTATTGCAAAGAGTACTTAGTCCAGCAGGCATACCTGCCGTATCCCCCTTCTGGTCCAAACTTTGGGCAAGACTACACCAATCACTTGAATGTGTGCAGCAGGCTGGAGGCAGAACGGCTCCATCCACCAAAGGAAACTGGCTGAGACAAATGCGGCGCATTAAGAAAAATAAGAATGGCATTCCAGCGTATCAAAGGCCTTAGTGGCATCAAGAAATACCACTGCTGCCCGCAGCTCGAGGGAACACGAGTGGAGCAGTGCCAATAGAGTGCACAGGTTAATTGCAGTGGACCTTCTTGTCACAAATCCTGATTAGTCCAACTGAGCAACAATGGGAAGATGTGGCATTAATCTATCTGTTATGAGTCGGGCTAGGATTTTGCTGTCAATGTTGATCATAGACAGTGGCCTATACAAGTTACATTTAGAGGCAGATTTATCAGCATTGAGAATTGTCAATATGAGCGTTTCTCTCAGCGTCAGTATGAGATCTTCAGTTGACCGAGCCTCCTCGTACATGGACTGCAAATGGAGGTCTAGGAGCTATGTGTATGCCTTGTAAAATTGAACTGGGAGGCCATCTAAGCCAGGAGCCTTCCCACTATGCAGGCTCTGAATCAGGCATACTAAGTCGCCAGTGTCAAATCGGTTTATCTAGATATTGTCTGTGAGTATTGTTCAACCACAACAGCTGGACAGAATCAAAGTAGTCAGCCATCGAATCAGGACCTGCAGTGTGGGTGGAGTTGTAGAGTCCGGAGAAGTACTGGACTATCACCCACATGACTTCCTCGTTTCATAATTGTGATTTCTCTCATGATTCTAGGAGGTCAGTTTTATAAGTGCTGTTCTGAAGATGTTGAAGCAAGAAAGCAAGGGGTTTCCTGCATCTATCCCCCTCCCCATAGCACCTTGCCACAGCCTCCTCAAGTAGGTAATGAATTCTTCTCTGGACCTACTATTCTGAAAGTTTGTTTTGGATCTGGGCTAGGATCAGTGTCATTAGTCTTCAAGAACACCTGTGCTTGTTCAACAAAAGTGAAAACCTGAAAGTAACCCATATACAGAACTTTCCACTTGGATGGCTGTACATGCCTGAAAAGACTTGAAGAAAATTCCTCTAGTGAGCCAGAAGACTTTTGTTGTCTTTCCGTAGTGAAATTCTGCATTTTTTTCCAGAATCAGAAAAGTTCACCAGAACAGCATGTGGGTATTTCAATTGAGAATTGAGAATATGCCCTGGGACTCAATGGGCTCTCAGAAATGTAAGATCTGCAGTAAAGTTGGGCAAAATGTATTATTCTACCAGTCTCTCAATTACCAGAATCACTACCCCCTCGAATTGTCCGGAACTCCCAATAAACCTCAAATTGGAACGACGTGAATGGTTCTCCATCTCATCTTGCTTTTCAATTAAGGCATTACTTTACTTTTCCAAATGTTGAGAGGTTTTAGGAACATGCCCTTGCTGATCTTCGAGGTCCAAAATTCACTGCTCTACCTCACAGAGCCTTCCAGTGATGAGGGAGAGTTTATTTTCAGTACCCGATTGCTGAATGGGCAAATTTGATAATTTCAGGTTCTGTGAGGTCTTAAATTCTCTAATCTCCTGCTGAATTGTCAAAATAGTTTCATAAGAAGCTGGGGAGCAGTGGAGGAGTTTTTAACAAGCTCCTTTAAAGACTGCGTGGTTCTGAAGACCAGTAGAATCCATCAGCTACCCATTGGACATTGGGCCAGTAAAGACGATCTTACTAAACTGGTGTACTGGGCTGTGTAAAGGCAACAAATTATGCGTTATGGTAGTGCCGGCAGGTAGACCATACGTGAACTGCCCCCCAAATCCGTATTTTGTATCCTTAATCACAGGTTTCATGAGCAGAAACTTTGCAAACATGAGGTATGCCCTACTTTACTCTGTTGATCCACATATATATCTTGCCCTCCCTGGCCCTTGTGTTTGTCCAGGGGATTGACTACACACTTTCATACTCCTTATAGTTGATTATGAATCATCCTGATCTGTAGGTGTTAAACTGCTATTAAGATCAAGATATGGACCTATAGAAAAACTGGGTAGGCATTTCCAAATATTGTCCTATGGAAACTTTAGGTTTTTCTTAGTGGCCATAGGCTTTAGTCTTCTGGGATTAATATTTGCAGGAAGCTGCTTATTTGTTCGAGGAGAATTGTGCCAGGTATGCAGTTTCATTGCTTACACTGCACAGGCTGGTACCAAAGTCAGACGTCACAAACATATACGCTGAGAAGTATCTCACCCTGTTATGGAAGTAAACCACATACAAGTAGTCCAATTGCCAGCAGTATAATCAAGGGTATAGCTCAAAAAACGTTCTTATGTTTTTTAAACCAACGAAACCGTTCACACAAGGATGGCAGAAAAAAATACCTCCCTGTCTTCAGTGCCTCGAGGTTCGTGCTCTCTCCCCTACTCCTTGCCTAAAACCATTGGTCAATCTCTCTCCTACCAGGTCAGGCGTTCCTCGACGTTGCCTTTACTAGAATCAATGCCTCATCGGGCATAGCAAGCACCTGTCACCTGGATAGACGTGCTGAATGAAGCTCCAAGCGGTTTGTCTGCTCTGCTACACTCGCTTACTTGGCATGATGGCCATTAGTGGGTTGCTGAGCCGCTGCATTTCTCCTTCTGTGTACCAGCAAGAGTGAGGAACCCCACCCACTGGTAACAGTAGTAGCCATCTGACTCAGGCCCCTATCTCCCCCTCACATCTAATTGTTAACTCCATTTTTCTCCATTTCAGTTATGTGTTTCCAGTATTCAGTGCAAGGAGGTAAGAGGGTAAGGAGTGAGGGTCTGAGTAGTTTTCAGGGCTGGGTAGTTTTTTTAATTAGGGTTTATTGTATTAGGCCTAAGGGCAGTGGAAGGGGTTGGGGTAGTTTTAGTGACAGTGCAGGGGGTGGGAGGAGGTCTAAATAGTGTTTAAGGGACAGGGTTGTAGGCCTCAGGGCAGGGGGAGAGAAATGGGCAGTCAGGGTAGTTTTTAGGGCTTAGGGAAGGGCATGATCGTTTTAAGGGCTCAGGGACGGGGAGGTTGGGTCATTTTTAAAACAAGGGGTTGGGTTTTAGGACTGTGGACAGTGGAAGGGGTTGGGGTAGTTTTAGGGACATCGCAGAGGGTGGAAGGGGGGTTGAGGTAGTGTTTGTAAAGGTTTGGGGTATTTGAACCTCAGGGCGGGGAGGGGGCGGGGGAGTTTGTAGCTTAAGGCAGGGGGAGGCAGGTTCACAATCCTAGCCACGCATACCCCTTTACTAGTCATGCCTTTACCACAAAATTATTTGATAAAGGCATGCGTGGATTAATGCATGATTAAGATGAATTCATGGTTTAGGCTGCGTGGTAGAGGCATGTGTGGTAAAACCATTTGTGCTTCTATCATACAAGCCAAGACATTACTTAAATTAGATACTTTTATCAAAAGATGGTACCTTAAACATTTTACCATCCTTTCGAAGTTGGTGCGAGTACCTTAAAACTGCTGTCAAGTTACAAAAGATCCCACTGAAGTGCTAGCCCTTCCACTCTTTGCACAGTGTAATCATTTACAGCCAGTGAAAACAGTACCCTTAGGTACTGAAGTGCTTGAAGCCAAAATCACAGTAGCACCTGCTGAGAAACGTTGGATGAACCAGCTTTAAGTAATACAATTAATACAGGGCACTTGGGCTGAGGGCAGAGAATGAATCTAGGAGGATCCTGAGTGCATCCAGTGTTAGGCCTCACAGGTTTCCTTGGGCCTGAGCCTCATATTAGGTCACATGTAGACCACAGAAATGCCTTCAATGTACCCATACTTCCAGGTCACCTGCAATTGGAAATGCTGTCAGTTTGGTACATCCTCAAACTCAAAGATTTTATTATGACCATACAAACATTCCGTCCAGGAAGCACAGATTGGCAGCATGCAAGACTATCTTTCTGACTTCTTTGTCTCAGCAATGAACTCCTGAGACTCCCAGAGAGCATAAGTTACAAAGCTATCTTCTCAATCAATGGGTGATTGATCAATTTATACCTGAAAAAGAATGGCAAATGCCACAAGGAGTGGCCAAGCAACAGACACTAGAGGCACTGCTTACATCATTTACTAGAATTCAATTTTCTTTTGCATAAATGGAGCACAGGAATTGTAGGAGTAAGATCTGCTTACTATGGTTACCCCCAATTTTTGCTGATGTTTCACGGTTTTTCGACTTTAGTCTGGCGGGCCCTGCCAACCAGGACTCCAGCCTAGCTGCTTCCTCTCTAAATTGATTGCATATACATTAGGTACACTCCAGATTGGTTACTGGGTTACCCTTGTGAGTCCCTAGCATATGGTGTGTTAGGTAGTAAGGGCATATGCACTCCAGAGGCCTACCAGGGGCTGAAGCATGTATTATGCCACCCCTAGGAAGCCTTCCAAAATGGCACCACGGGTATGCTACTGCAGCCTGCTTAAGGTGGTGCATGCACCCCTTACTAAGATATAGGTTACTTATATCTACCTTTAATCACTGACACATATAAACCTACAAGTCACTCCTATGGCAGGCCTTATCAATCCTGACGGCAGAGTGCTTGGTTTTGTATGAGAGGGTGCCCATGCATGAGCAGGGCCCCTCTGCAGCTTTCGGAATCTATTCTCTGTAGCTGGTTTGTGATGCATCCCGACCATATACTCTTAAGTGCATTATAACCTCACGGTTAATGCTAACTTTGGAACGGCTGCATGGAAACATGTCGTGTTCGGTGTCAAACACTTTGGAAACCTATCCTCCCCCCCTGCCAATCCTGGCGGCGGGGGTAGAATTCCACCCTTCTAGAGGGAGAAGACATGTACACACTTACCTGACCAGTAATAGTTTAAAAGAGCCCCAGCATCACAAAACGGATGCTGCACCAACAGACATGAGTCTGACTTCCTGCTGCTGGATGAAACTCCGGCAGGGGAGGCTTGGACAATAGGTTTCTTGTCACAGAGAGTGTGACAACCTCCCCAGACAGGCTTTAGTGTATTGGGGCTGGGTGGGTGCATTCAGTGAATGCTTTCCAGACAGTGCTGGGGGCACACTTGGTATCCCTGTGCATACCCCAATTCAAACCGGTTGCAGGGGCACTCAGCCCCTGCTCTGGCGTGAAACTGGACAAAGGGGAAGGGGTATAACCACCCCCTCCCTGGGTCCTCCCATAGGTAGGACCCTAGAGTAAGTCCAATCCCAAAACTTAGTAGAAGTATAGGAACCCAGTCCTTAGGACTTTTGATTACCCTGTACGAAACTCTGCAACATATATCCTGGAAAACTGAAATTCTATTTCGACTATAAGACAGAAGGATCTCCCTTGGGGTCAAGGAGTGACTCCCACGTTCAAACAGGCACCAAAGAAGTATCTTGCCGGTCTGCATTTCCAAGGCTCCTGCCGGATCCCGAAGAATTTGCGACTCGGGACACAGACTTCCAGACTTCTCAGAGGCCGACACGAGATCCCAGCAAAGCTGAGACCCACTGCCCTCACGAGTGATGTAGGACCGGAACTCCTGTACACCGTGCACGTTTGCTAGTGCATCGACTTCCCAAGATTTCCCGAAGTTGTGCATTAGGCTACTTGAGTCCAAGCCCTGAGCACCATTTACAACGAAGATTGTGGGTCTACACTCCACGAGTGTTCCATGGCCCGCTTCTAGCATTTCAGCTCGAGGCTCCTTCGCGATCCCTGGTCCGTTGACTGGTGGGTCCCCATGAAGGTATCTCTTCTGTTTCTCGGGCTTACCTGGTTGCTCCAGACGTGCCCTGTCACCCCTCTAAAGTGGGAGTCCCTCAGACCTTGCTGGTCTGCACTGAAGCCAATCGTTTCTTTCTGCGTGGGTTGATGTTGCCAAGGCTTGTTGGATCCCATCCGAAATCCGACACTGCAGCATTCGGCATCCTTCGTAGGACAGCTCGAATCCAGCTCCTGATCGTCTTCGACGCCTCCTGGTCCTCGTGCTGAAGAGTCAAGCTTCACCTTCTTCACCTGAAATCACCCGACATTGGTTGGCATCTTCTCCTTGCCTTCCTGGTCGCTGGCTAGTTACCCAGACTCTGTCACCTCTGCTTTTAGCTTCTTCTCGACTCCGATCCAGGCTTGGATCCATCCGGACACTTTCCACTTGGTCGCCAGCAGCACTTTTCAGCAGCTCGCCGTTGGAAACGACGACGAAACCCGACATCTAAAGACACCTATGCACCCGGCTTCCCTGGGTGAGGTAACTCGAGTACTCCGGTGCTCCCGTGGGTATTGATTCTAGAACTGCCTAGTTCTAAAGGGGTTTCTCCAAGGCCTCTTCTAAGTGTCCTTCCTTTGTAATTTTCCAACCACGACTTTCTACATAGAAGTGTGATTTGCGGCTGTGTTTAGACACTGCATGCGTCCCTGTGGGTCCCCTGTGTCACTACCTTGGGTGGTTCCTGGTGGCCCCAGCGGTTCTAAAGGCTCTAGGCCTTGTATCTATGCCAGTCGTGGTTCTTATACCACTTTCTTAGTATATGGTTTGTGACACCCTTAGGGCTAACCGTTTATTGTGCTAATTTACTGTGTACTAAATACGTTTACTGAATGTACTTTTGCCTCTAGCCTCATAAAGAGACTAGAGGGATGTGTTTAGAATAAATACACATATTTTATATATATACCTGGTGTGGTTCTCCTTTCATTTGGTCATTCATGAGATTATACACTGGTAAAACAAGCTGTTTTACATGCCTCCAAAACTCAGCCTGAAGGCTGCTCTCCACAGCTACCACTAGGATAGCTTTCTATATAGGTTGTCTTTAAACCTACCATCAATAAGGGCCGTTTGGACTGGTGCAAGGTGCCCACTAGACAAGTGGACAGCATATGCCAGGCCAACTTCTCACAGGAATGAGGAAGAATTTGTATGTCATGTAGTCATCTTATTACAGTACAGCTTCACTGAGGATTGCCTAACAGGTTTGTTTCAGAAAAAACTTCAAGTATTTTGATGTCTTTATTAGCAGCTCCTTATGGTCTTTTAATGAATGGCTGACATCCGTGATTTACATCTAACACTGCACCAAGAATTCTAAATAGGGTGGAAAAACTGATGTACTTCCACCAATGGCCCCAAGTCTGTCCATCTGTCAGTGAAAGGTCTCTGCTGCCAGAACTAGTGAGTGCAGCATCAGAGGAAACATGACATTCCGCCTGACTCTACTTAGAATGGGAGGACTGTCAGATGTGTGAGCATATTTGTGCAGTGAACCCTTTCTGCCATACAGTACTTAAGAGATTCTGCCTTTTTGTATTTTAGTAAAGGAAGTTATGAGGTCCCTAGGCCATATAACAATAATTAATTATTTCCTTTTTTTTTTTTTTTAAATATTTTTATTATTTTCACCTGGTATTGAGTTACAAAATACAATCAAATATTATTTCAGATTAAACAAGTTTGTCACATACAGACATGATCATCTCCCAGCTTATCATCAATGTACATAAATCGAGACTTAATGTCAATTCAGTTCAATTCAGTTCAATTCTAGTATTCCCCATATTTTCTCGTATTTCTGCAATGATTTGACACCTCTAAGTTCTGCCAATGTACATTCCATGGTATTGATTTTGTTAACTAAGTACCACCATTCCAAGGCATTAGGTGGCTTAGGACTGACCCAAGCTCTAGCTAAAATTAGTTTAGCGCAGGATAGTAAGATAGATAATAGTACGGGATGTGGTTGATTTGTAGTGTATAAACCTAATATTACCATGGGGGCTGTTATTGATGTGCTGGTAACGTTTTTTATAGCTAGAATTTTCCCCACTTCTTCCCAGAACTTCCCAAGTTTTGGACATGTGAACAGCATATGTGTTAGATCTGCTGCATATTCGTCACATTTTGGGCACTTGGTTTTTTCACCCAGAATATTATTTGAAGCCCATTTAGATATCTTTTCTGGTGTGTAGTATAGCATATATATGGTTCTGTATTGTTGTAGGCGCAGACTAGAAGATCTTACATGGTGATGGATGTCCGTGTACGCGTCGGTTATCTGCTTTCCTGTTATATTAGTACCTAGTTTTGCATTCCATTTAATTGCTATTGTTTCGTTATCGTTCATTCTTATATCTGTCAGTATCTTATATGCCAAACTTATTATTGATTTTTCCTTTTTTGAGTTTAGGATATCCCAGATACCCCCGCTTGATAAGACTTTGATTTTATTCTTCCGCACGAGAAAATCATAAATTTGCCTATATTTAAACTCGTGTGTGTCTGGTAATCCATATATTTGTTTTAAAGTGCGGAAATCCATCATGCCTTGAGTAGTAAATAAGTCCCCCAGTACCTTGATTCCTTTCGATTGCCATCTTCGGGATTCCCCGTCGCTGAATATGCTAGGTAGTCCAGGATTATCCCATAAGGTTAGTTGAGTGTGATATATATTGTTTTTGCAATGTATTTGTATATCTTTCCATATCTTTACTAAGTCCCGTGCTGTCTTAAATTTTACCCTTTTGTAGAAATTCGGGTCAGTGATACGAAGTAGAAACTGTTTAGAGTCTTCTTTTAAAAGTAAATGGTGGTAAAAAAGCAGATTCTCTGAATCTAATAGGGATCTAATACGCCTTATAAATGAGGCCCAAAAATAAAGTTTTAAATCAGGAAAATTGAGACCGCCTGATCCGATTTTGTTTTTTAACATCTTTAGCGATCTCCTAGCTCTCTTATAACCCCAAATAAAGTTGCAAAAAACGCTATCTAATTCTTTGAAGAAAGACCTATTTTGCGCCAAAGGAATTGATCTGAATAGGTATAAGTATTTGGGTATTATTTTCATTTTTATTAAATTTATTCTGCCAATTAGGTTTAATGGAAGTCGGTGCCATTTTTTTAAGTTCGAAGTGGTGGTTTTCATTAATTTATTATAATTGATCTTATTTATCTCTTTGATATTTGAGGAGATTTGTACTCCTAAATATGTCGCAGTCTTACAGATTTCAGGCATTGTTTGGGGGGGAGCAAAATTTGCTATTATTTGAGTTTTGTGAGTGTTTAATTTATAGCCAGATACATTACCAAATTTGGATGCTTCTATATTAATTGCTTTCAGAGAATCGATAACCTCAGTAGAGTAGATGGTTATGTCGTCCGCATATGCGGTTATTTTTAGGCTCTGCCTGCCTGTTCTGAATGGTGTTATTTCTGGTTCTTTATCCAATGCCTTTAAAAAAGGTTCTAATGATAAGGCAAATAATAAGGGAGATAAGGGGCACCCTTGACGTGTGCCTCTCCGGATTGTAAAATAGTTTGACGTGAGGCCGCCATAGCTGATATAAGCAGACAGATTATCATAAAGTGCCTGAATCCCATTTAAAAAGTTTCCGCTGAACCCCATATGTCCCATTATATTCCATAGATATTCCCACCCCACCCGGTCGAATGCTTTTTCAGCGTCTAGCATTATCATTGCTAAGGGAGTTGCCTCTATTTCAGCAATGTCAAAAGCTGTTATTGCCGTGTTTACGTGAGCTGATGTGTCCCTCCCCATCACAAATCCGTGTTGTTGCGTACTTACTATTTTAGGTAAAAGCGGTGCTAATCTTCTTGCTAAGCATTTTGAGAATATCTTAGCGTCGGCGTTAATTAGAGATATAGGTCTATATGAACCCATCTCCTCTTTGGGTTTACCTTTTTTGTGGAAAAAGATAATTTTCGCCTTATTCCAAGAACTCGGAGCAGACCCTGTTCTGCTTATATGATTAGTTACTTCTACAAGAAGTGGTGTTAGCTCTTCCATACATATTTTATATAACTCCAGAGGAATAGTGTCTTCCCCAGCAGCTTTGCCTGATGGTAATGAGTTTATAGCTTCTCTAAGTTCTTGTCTAGTTATATCTAGAGCCAGGTTTTCTGCTTCATAGGTTGTTATTTTATTCGTAAAGTTCACTTTTAGATAGTTATCAATTGTTTCTCTGTTAGGAGTTTTTTCCGGAGTATATAAAATTTCGTAATATTTAGCAAACTGTTGTATTATATTGTCTGTCTGATTATATTTTTTATTGTCAACTCCTATAATTTGTGTAATCGTGGATTCTGCTCTATCCTCTGCTACCTTAAATGCTAAGATTTTGCCAATTTTGTCACCCCCTTCATATTGTGCGAATTTGTATTTGTGAATCTGTGCGCTTCTTTTTTTAATCAAAGTTTCTTTGGTCTTACATTTTAACCGACTAAGATTGGCATTGATAGCCAAAGTTGGAAGGTTTCCTCTTAAAGCCTCCACTAACTTCGCCTCTTCTACAGCTATATCCGATGTCAGGGTTGAGTTATATTTACGCCTTTCTTGATTTTGTTTTAAGACATATGACTGTACGAACCCTCTAATACTGGCTTTACATGTGTCCCAGACCGTTAAACAGGAGGCAGTATTTCTGTTAAAAGTCAGAAATTCTATAATATGTTGCTTCAGTTGCGACGTAAAGATCGTATTCGGAATTAAGTTCCTTGGAAACGTAAAGGCTCTAGGGGGATTGCTTTTTTGAAGGGTAGTTAGTTCCACCATTATGGGGTTGTGGTCGGATGTGATTCGTGGGTATATGACCATTGTCGTGATGGAGCTCATCAAAGAGTCTGAAATTAAAGCCAAATCTATACGTGAGCATAGCTTATGAGGAGCAGAATAGTAAGTATATCCTGGAGCATTAGAATATAGTGAGTTCCATACATCTCTAACATTGTGTAACTTACACAGATTTAAGATAGATGCTCTAGTTCTGGGCATTCTAATATGGTTACCAGGGCGAGTTGTGTCCGACTGACGGTTCATGATACAGTTAAAATCACCCATTATTATAATTTCTCCTTCCCAGTCTAATAAAGCTATATTTAATTCTTCGTATATTCTTGGGTCTTCTTTGTTAGGTCCATATACAACACAAACCACGAGCTTCATATCACTATGGCATAGTTGAGTGATTGCCCACCTCCCCCGTTTGTCAGATTGTGTCCTAATTATCTCTACCCTAAATCTTTTATCTTTTAATATGGCCACCCCTCTGATATGTGAAGTGGCTGCTGAGTATGTTATCGTCTCGAAGCCCAGTTGATTCAGCAGCTTCTTATCGCCATCTATGATGTGGGTTTCTGACAAAAAAACTAGTTGCGGGTTATATAGATGTAATTCTTCAGCGACTAATTGCCTTTTGCGCTTATTGTTTAGTCCTGACACATTCCATGCTAAACATCTAATACTTTGCATCTTTAAAATAATAGATATAGACAGTAGTAACTATTAACAACATAGTTTCACATTTTCTCACATATGAAAGAGAGCACTTTACAAACTTAAATCTCTTCTTAAACTTTTCTACCAGGTTGAAAATATTTTTTTCTTCCCCCCTTTTACCCCTACCCTTCCTCCACCCGTCCACCCCACACACGACCCCCCCAAACTGCGAAGAACTACCACCCCCCTCCCCCCCCTTACCTACTGCTGCCGTTGGAAAGGCAGCGCTTGCGGCGACGACGAATCTAGGGCCGCCCTCCCCCCTCCTTCCTTAATGATTTTACATCTGCTAGTAGTGTTAGAACTAATTCCCCTCCCCCCTTTTTTTTTTTTTTTTTTTTTTTACGCTATTTCCTTTCATTTCAGCTCTATGGTTATTTGCTCTTATTGACGCTTAGCATTGGTTAAAAATGCCTGCGCTTCTTGTACTTCATAGAAGAAATTTGTGTGTCCTTTCAAAGTCACTTTGAGGCGAGCTGGTTCCTGCAGATATGCTGAGCCACCCAGTTTATTGATAGGATCAATTAGTTTGCGCATTTCCCATCTTTTATCCATCGTAGCTTTGCTTAAATCTGAGCGCGCAAAGATGGTATAGTTATCAATGGTTGTGGGAGTGTTAGGTTTAGCTTTTTGCCATACCGCTTGCCGTAGCAGAAAATTCCCGAAATAGATCAGAAATGGACGCGGAAATTTACTATTGGGGCGTTTTTGACCCAGGGGAAGCCGATGAGCTCGTTGGATTTGGGAGTCCCAGTCCCAATCAGAGAGTTCAGGAAAAGCTCGGGGCATCAGTTTCACCAAGAAGGCCCTAGGGTCGGACCCCTCTGCCCCTTCCGGAATACCATACAGTTTAAGATTTGATCTTCTTAAACGATTTTCCAGGTCATCCACTTTCCCCTGAAGTTGGGTTAGTACAGAGTCATGTCGCTCCACAGTGGCATCAACCCTTTGCGTTCTCTCTTCAACCAATACTGTACGCTGCTGCAGCTCTGTTATTTCCTGTTTGACTCCCTTCAGTATGGAGGCTACATCCGTTATTAATGTTTGCAGTCTTATGTTATCATTTTTTAGCTGCTGATAGTGTGCCTCCGACTCTGCCCTCTGATTCACAAGAAGATTTAAGATTGCATCTAGCTGAGGGTGGTCGGTATTACCCAGCTTGGGCTCTTCCTTTGATTCACTCTGCTTATTTTCAGCATTAGATTGGTTTGGTTCAGAGTCCGAGCCCGGGTCCACTGCAACTGCTGAATCCAATGAGGATGCACCCGCCAGGACTTCATCCCCCCCTTTAGTTTGTTCGTTATCCTGTTCGTAATTGATACCATTCGGGGTTTGCATCATTGAGTCAGACCCATTTTCCGGTGGCAACAGTACCCCATTGTCACAATCTGTAGGGCTGCCCCCTGAGAGCCTTAAGGTCATATTTTTGACAAGTCCTTTAGCCTCCATCCACTTCCTTAAAGGGCTTTTGTCAATAGTAGTCTTCCTTGTACTTAAGGGTATTATCCCTGCTACCATATCTGTCAGATTTTTCCCTTTTTTTTTATAGATCGTCTTGGCCTTGCCTCTGCGTTTCCGTGGTGGTGGTTTATTCAAAGTCTTGTTCATAGTTTTTTCTAATTCCTCCTCTGTGTCATAGTCACCGTCCTCTGAGTTGGGGTGATCATCGTTGACTTCTGAAATTTGTTCTGATATGTGATTACTCATAAGTTCAGCGGCAGGATAGTTAAGCTCTTCCATTGCATTTTTGTCACTATCTGCAATAATTTCCATCTTTGCCAGTGATGATGATTTGGCAGTTTTTGACACTTCAGTTGCCATTCCTAGCTCAGTGGTTATCTCGGGGCTTTCCAGCTCTATTATATCACAAGTCTTATTGCCTTCGATCATAGTAGGAGTATTATCTTTATTGTCATTTCTATTGAGTGAACCTCCTTCCCCTCCTACATTTGTCCCGACTTTAGCGCTCTCATTAATGTCTATGTTTTTTTTTAACATTGTATTTTTTTTTTTGGGAATTGTTCCACAGTTAAGTACGGGAGGGTGCAGGACCCCCTTACCTGTCATCTTCTTGTCGCTCCCCTTGACGGTAGCTGTTTTTTCGGTTTTTTCAAAATTGCTTTTTACGCCATGAGCTGATGAATCTTTCATTGCCATTTCTGCTTCATTTTCATTCAGCTCCATACTCGTTGTCGTTTTCTCCACGCCCCCCTGCGTTCTAGTTGTTGGAATCCCTGCAGTCTGTTGGGCTGGAGATAGAGCTGGAGCTGGAGTTGGAACTGGAGCAGGAACAGAAACCGGGGTCAGGGCTGCTGTTAGGTCTACTGCCGAGGGCAAAGAGACAGGTGCAGAAGCGGTAATCATTGCTGCTGCTGCAGCTGTTGTTGAGTTTTTGGTATTTCGTGTTGTTCGTGAAGGGTGCTTGGGTGACATACCTCCGGTAGCTGCAATAATCACTGTAGACTGAAGCCTTGTTTTAGCCAGACCTAACACAGTGATCCCAGAGCGAGTGAGCCAGACCTTCACAGCTCTCCAAATCTTCGTTGTCTGCCACAGCATTCGTCAGCCTTTTGCTTTAGCTGTGATGTTTTGTAGCCAAGTGGGAGTTGAAACAAAGTTGCAGCAGTGTTTACCAACGCTTTTTTTTTTTTTTTTACGCGTAGCGCCGAAGCACTGAAGCTGCCGGTCAATCAGTATCGCCCTCGCCCTGCTGCTGCCGCTGAGAAAGGCTCTCACCTTACACTGTCAAGGACACTGCTAGAAAAGCGTCAGGATGGATTACATGTTGTTAGTTCGGTATTCTGCAAATAATAAACGGACTCCGC
Source organism: Lissotriton vulgaris (assembly GCF_964263255.1). Taxonomy (NCBI): domain Eukaryota; kingdom Metazoa; phylum Chordata; class Amphibia; order Caudata; family Salamandridae; genus Lissotriton; species Lissotriton vulgaris. The sequence continues at coordinate 1,106,366,248 of NC_141691.1, forward strand.
TCCGAATCCGATTCCGATGTTTCACACGGCCAGCTAACGTGGGTGAGTCAGGCTGAGCATTATGTTTGGTTTTGCCGCTTTTGCAGGTTTCCCCCGTCTCATCGCCCCCTGCTCGATTCGTTAATTCCAGCAGTCAGGGTCAGAGGAGGTTAAACAATTCCGTTGCACAGTCAGTATTGCTTAGCGAGGGGAGAGAGCTCCTAGTCCGCTCCTAGTCCGCCGCCAGCAGAGTCCTCACTCCGCCATCTTGGACTCCGCATTTCCATAATTAATTATTTCCAATTGTCCAAACAGAATATATTAGTGTGAAATGTTTCAATAAAATTACAAAAAACGTTATATTCACCTATAAAGTGTATATTTAAGCAAAGGTGAATTATTACTTAAGGCCAAAGCAATGGTAAAACATGGAAGAGCAGGGTATGCCAATGCTTAGTGTGCCCTGTAAAGTCAAAGTCATCATTTTGTTTATGACACTGATTAGTCTGTGAGATCTCAGTGCGGTAGCTCTTATGAATGCTTATAAACATGCATGTTGTCAAAGTTGGTCAGCACTCTATTCTGAATGCTTCTGGGGTGCATGGTGTCTCTGGAAGTCATATGTTTGGTTTTTCTCTGAAGTACTTACTTGTTTAAACTCCCAGATGATATTTCCTGGAATGGGATACCAGTCCTTTGGGCAGTACTTCATTCCAATAAAGATCTGATGTTCAGGTACTTCTGCACATAGTTCTGTCACAGAGTTAAATCGGATTTCTTGCTTTGTTGTATATTCAAAGAACTGTAAATGAAGATATAAAATGCAGCACAAATTAAATGTGTGTACATGAAGATATACCTCAGTGCATACCAGTACAAGATCTTTATTAACTAGGGGCCAGCAGACCACCATGTTTGTGACTGCTTTTAAATACAATTTTCTAAAAGGGGCAAGGCTGCATTAAAAACACCGAACATCAAATTATGGCGTTTGTGAATATTAAAATGTTTAGTACATCTTGCCCTAAGATCTACGAATGGACCTCCATGCTAAAACAATGTCCTGATCTAGTTTGCCTCCTTGTACGACACACAACTGCACAGAGTGAGAGTCTTACGCAGCTGATGTATAGTGGTCCCAGGGACTTCAATCTAACTGCACTTCTCTCCAGAAGTTAGATACCTATTCATTGTTTATTTCCTGTGTTTGTTTTTAACTCTAAGTTGGTAGCACTCTATAGTTTTCATGTGTGTCTGCATAATAAGCCGCTAGTTTACCACTGGTGTTTATACCTGAAAAGCAGGCATGAATACTAACAGTATGATACAGACAGGAATATACTACTTGGTACTGGAAACATACTTAGTGACTGCACCTTTTTAGATTACAAGGCCAGGAATATGGAACACCCAGCTCTGGTTTTGGGTACTGTGAAGCATGCACTTTTCCTTCATTAAGGAAACAGCATTTTCTCCCCCTCCTCCACATATTTCTTCCTCAGTGTCTGAACTTTTTCTTCCTTGGTTTAAGGACAATTCTCAAGATGTTGGTGCCCCTTAGAGTCAGGTGGTGTCAATCTGTGTTAGTCCTACAGATGGAAGATCAGAATGGAATAACCATATAACTCATACGACAGGATGACTTACTTTAGAACTCTACCCATGATATACCTCACCCAGCATCAGATCACATACATGCACCACCTTAAGAACTATGGCCAGCTCAGAAAGTTATCTAAAACTAGTAACAACAGCTGGTCCACAGACTCCAGCAAACTCTGAAAAATGATATTCATGGAATATTTTTCTTAATCCTGACTAGACTTTGACCTTCCACCTGTGTCATTGCACCAAAAGAGTGCATCCAAGTAATGGCTCACAATGAGTAGCATATGACTACTGATTAAATAGCAATCAACAAGTTATTTAATATTTAAAATTCCCTAACACCACCACAGGTTTATCATTCATAGTTCTCAATTATTGTCTATTCCATCAACTCTAAGCACTGGACAACTCAGAGCAGTGACCTTGAAACTATACATTTTTCTAAAATGAAAAAGGTCCCCAGAAATTTTGGCAAACTAATGTGGCCAGAGGACAGTATAGATTACTTAAAGTAATAAATTGAATAGCGTAACTATGCTGTGAATTGGTACGTTTTTACATTTTTACGGGCATCCTTCTTGTTCACAAAATTCTAAAAGACACCTGGATAGACTTCCATATCAGAATTTGAATAGAATCTTGCACTGTTCAGGAGGTTAAATGTGATTATGAATATTACAGATGGCTAACTTTAGCCCCAAAACTTTTTTCCAATCATATGAGTGGTTAGAAGGGTGTTAGCCAAAAAGAAAATGAGCATCACAACAAAACAGCCAAGATGTTTTCTGTTCTACTTTTGCAGCTAGTCGGTTGCAATATTTCCTATCTTGACAATAGTTATCTTTGAAGACTGGCGTACACTGTCAATCATATTCAGCATACAGTTTTACATTTTTGGCTGGGGATTCTTGTAGATACAGTAGCCTTATGTCATGCAAGATAAGCAGAGGCACAGAATGAGCAAAAACTTTATACAGGGGGCAGGCATAGTGTTAGCGGCAGCATAAACTGTGGTTACACACAGACCTCCGAACAGGCTCTTCTGCTTCAAGAAATCATATCTGGACATTACATTTAAACAGAGGAACACACATCAGGCTCGGGATGTACGTCGGTATAAAAATGCAGCAGAAACTAAACCAAACTGGTAAAAACAAGCGCAGCTGCGAAAGTGAAAGCGACCACGCTGTGTTTATTTAGTAACCTGATCCACGATGCGACTTGGAATGCAGCTGCACCCTGCATGCTGCTGCTCGCCATCTAGACCCACACACTGTGGGAGTGAACATTTTAAGAACAGGTGGGACATGAACCCGCCTTTGGCCATTTGCGTGCTTTCATCATTGAAAGCCACACGCAAAAGCCAATCAAATGTGTGGGCGGAGTCACACTCACACAGAGAGGTTTCGGGGAAGTTTGGAGTGTTCACAAGAAGCCGCCCAAAGACCAGCGCATGCGCGCTGCGCTAGGCTAGTTCAAAAAATAAATGTGGATAATACCGGTCTAAAAAATATATGCCATAAAACCAGGAACTCTAAATTTAAGCTACTTTGCAATCCAAGTGAGAATAGGGGAAGTGAGGTTTACGGACATAGGGTAGAAATGAGAAGAAACATTGGAAAATAGAGTTAGTTTATATGCTTGTGGTGAAAATATTGTCACTATCCTCAGAAGAGAGCCAGTAGTCCCTTACCAGTTCCTTTGGATCGACAAATAAACCGAAATCCTCAGACTGCTCTTAAAGCCATCTACTAGTTCTGATATGATTTAAAAACCCTAGAGGCATCAGATGCGGTCAGTTCATCCGAGTGCTGCATCAGGATTAGAGAAAACATGACTTCCCTCTGTCAAAGGCTCGAAGCCTCACTGAAAGCCAACAAGATGCTTCCAATTTAAATACGACTAACTATTTTTTGATTATAAGTTTGGCAGTCGCTCTGTGAACCAGCTATCTCTCTCTCAATAACTCCACCAGCTCTGCAAGCATGCCCATGCCCGGAGGTGTGTGTGTATGTGGGAAAGAGGGGGGGGGGGGATACCCTGTCACCCTGTGCCAGGCTTTACCCGCACCCATCAACATGGTCCTATTATCTGACAACACGTTGCCACACTGGAGGGAACTTCATTTTTGAAAATGTTAAAATACATGATGGAGCAATTTGAGAACACAGTTAAAAAAATTGTAAAAGCAGTGCTGACATTGGAAAGCATTACTGACTTTTTTGTGCAAAAAGAAACAGTAGTGACTGGTCCGTTACTAAGTGCGGTTTATAAATTATGCATGTTTGATCCTATTTCTCAAACCTAAATATTGGACAAACAGAGAGGAGCATAAGAATGTCATGTTCTGATGTAATTCATAACGTCATCTGCATATACAACCTAGAATTGCCAGACACAACTAAGTGTTGTTGATGTAGAATGAAACAATATCCTAGCCCCATTCTCAAACATTTAATACAGATGTTACAAGAAGTGCTGATTCTTTCTGAAAATACATGTACCGGGTCTGCTACGTAGGAGCTGCACCTTAGGTCCAAACTGAATCAAGGAGCAAGGGTGTTCATGATGCCTGTGGGTGGCTGTGAAAGGTACTGATGAGGAATGTATATAAAATGGTTACCTGGTTTCCACCTTGGCCATGGCATCCGAAAAGAGAGAGATGAGCGCCCACAGGATTCCGATCAGGAGCGTTGTAATCTAAGCATTCCGATGATATACCCATACTCCTGATCTGAAAGAAGCACAATGATTGTTTATTGACAATATTCGCAGGTATGGTCGTTCTTTCAGCGCAGTTCTAATGAAGACGTGCACAGTGGAATTAAGATATGAATCACTTACTGCTCCATGCCAGCCCGGGCGATCCTCCGGCACATGCAATTCAGAAAATATGTTCTTCAAATACCAGTCAAAGTTCTTGCATTTTAGTCTATCCCGTATCAGCTTTCTTTCAGAAATATCCCCATAGTTTTCCTAAAAAAGAACCAGTATTAGTACTGCACGGTCTTTTATTTTTGGTCAAAGGCATAAAGCAGTCAACATTTATTTAATAAAAAAGCCACAAACTGTACAAAGTTGACAGTGTTAGAAGGGTCAACCATGTTGAATTGTCAGGAACCCAACCATCAAATGATCGAAGGTACAGCTTTGATTTATATTGGGTCTGATGGCTCAGCGGACTAATGCATCCACTGCAGGAGCCTGTGTTCGACCTCATGGACACAGGCGCAAATCCCGGCAGGTCCACTCAGCCTTTCATCCATGTGAGGTTGATAACGTGTACCATTGAGTTAGGTAACAACTGCTATTCAGCACCAAGATACCCGTAGTGGTGAACATGCGCTTTTCAAATTCACATGTTATGTTATATAAACACATATTATTTATGGAACAATACTCTGGGGGGGATATCCACATCTCCTTTAATTGAGGGCATCATAGGATGTCTGACGTGGAATCTCATCGGTTCTGTCTTTCAAACGCTCAAACATATATACAGACTGTCTTGTCTGTTAAAAACAGAATCAGGGAAGTCCATTACGTGCAAATTAATTTCTCTTTGGCCGGTATATAACTGATTACCTATGAAGAACTACATGGTTTTGACTTCGTAGGACCTAGGCCACAGCTCACATCAAGTCTGTGCCCTCTGGCTCCCAAACTTTAAGAATCCAGTTTCCTACAACTTCCTTACGTACCCGCCAAGGCACTGCTGTGCTCTCTGTAGATTATCCTAATTTCCAGGGTTTTATATGGGTCATTTTTTTTTTGTAAATCGATTTTATTAGCATTTCATTATATAATACAGGACATACGAATCAGTGATCTCATAAAGAAACAACATGCTACTTGTACACCATGGTGTGCATTATATTTTGGCCATATCATATAACCCATCCATTCTTTCATTAGGTAACCGCGCTGGTGTGGGAAGGTACATGGGTATAGAGCATGTGTCCATGAGAGATCGCCTGTGGCCTGTACTGAAGCCCGGGCGTAGGCTCTCAACACTAGCCCAGTAGGTGACTTGATGCTATGTTTGAAGATAACAATCTGAACTCTTCTTCTAAACTGGGAGGCAGAACAGGGGTACATTGTGTCTATATTGGCGTAGCATAATATGAGTCAGCGGGTTAAGACATCCAAAGTGAGGATCTGGTTGTGTGGCGCTGAGAAGGGGCGGGCATCGAACCAGAAGCATTATATTGGTCGTATGCCCCGGGCTGCCACCCGTAGACCAGTAGGTGCCTAATCTATGGGGAGACTGCAGTAGGTATCCATGGGTCGTGCATTCGCTGCTGGGGCACGGGCGCTCTAGGACAACTGCTCTTCCGTCTCTTCCTGCTTAGAGGAGTGTAGAAGGATAGTTCATGACAAGGATATGGGATGCTTGCGGATACCCTTAAGCGCTTCAGAAAGAAGCACCCCCTATTCTGCGGCACCCCATTTGCTAACCGCTCTGCGCCAGGCCGCTATCGGGGGTCCCGCCGGTGCCCTCCAGTGCATTGCTATGCACCGTTTGGCTAGAAGCAGCGCCAGGGATGCGAAACAAGTCTCTATTTTCAGCGACTTACGGCGCTTGTGAATGCTCAACACGCAGGCCTCCCATGTGTGAATGTCAGTGATCCCCGTGACTGTGAGGAGGGCGGCGTGGACTCTGGCCCAGTAAGCGCTAAGCTGTGGGCATTCCCAGAAGATTTGGCGAAAGGATGCAGCGGGCATTGGACATATGGGGCATGTAAAGGGCGTGTCTGGGTAATACTATTGAAACTTCTCAGGCGTCAGATAGGCGCGATGTAGGAAGTGAAGTTGCATGCTTTTAAAACCGTAGTTGCAGGATGCTTTTTTAGGGAATTCTAATGCACGGTCCCACTCCCTGTCATGGAATGGCCTCTGGAATTCAGCTTCCCATTTCTCCAGAAAGGGTGTGAGGGTGATTGGCTTTAGAGCCAGCATCGCTTTGTAAATCCAGGTGACCAGGTGTCGCCCCTGGCCCATCTGTAGTAAAGTGTGCATCACCGGATGTGTGGGGGGCTCGGTGTCTATTGCAATGCCACATTCTACGGCCGTCTTCCAGCAGTTGTCGATATAAAAGAAATTGCTCTCTGAGAATCCCCATATCCGCTGCAAACTCAGCAAACGACTGCAATTGTCCGTTCCAGTAAAGAGTACCTACCCCCGTGACCTTGTATGCCGTTCAGTCGCGGAGCATCCGCTCAGTGTAATGTGCCCAGCCTCTAGGGAACCCTACCAGCGGCAAGACGGGAGAGTATATGGGCGCTTCACGGTTCAGTTGGTGTATCCATGTCAGACAGGTTCGTGCCACCGCCATCTGGAGGGGCCGGTCATGTAGGGGCCTAGCCCCCGGTAGCAACATGCGAAGTATGGGTGTGGTTGCAGAGTTGTATATGGCTCATACAACATTTTCTCAAACAATGGGTGTGACTGCTGAATCCATCGCAAATATACCGTAATGGTCAGTGCTTTAAATGGAAAAAAATAAATGCAGGTACTCAATAAAATGCGCTAGAGGTGTGGCAAGTGGGCGGGGCTAGGGGAGGGCTATGGGAAGATATGATCATGCATAATGATTTCTGTACTAGTTGCATCACACATCAAAACACATGAGAAATACGTTTATGTCAACAAAACAGATTAACTCATTACACAAAATGAAAGCCAGGATGATATGTTAACATTTCCTTGTTTTGTAATATTAGCTGCTTCTTAATGCCATCCTGGATTTACAAGCCCCTTGAGCTGCCAGTACGTCACTTTTTGTGACGCACTGGCAGCGCATTTCTCTGCCCCATATTTAGAAGGGCAGGAAAAGCCAACCTGCATGGCTTTTACTGCCTTTGTAAATATGGCCTCTTTACATGCAGCACTTTGCGTGAAAAGGGCGCTCCATGGGTGTTGCTGTGGGTGTTCCCCTGCAACACCCATGGAACCAGACACATTTCCAGATTTACGAGAAATGGTAAACCTGGAAATGCATCAGTTTGCTACGCCGCCATAGGGGTGGCCTAGCCAGGCACACCGAGGAAAAATGTAAGGAGAAATGTTTTAATTTCTCCTCGTTTTTTCCTCTGTCAATGCGTGCTGCATTCTACAGCACGCATTGAAAGAGGAAAATCCCTGTAGTGATTGTTTTTGTGCAGGAAGGTGCCCCTTCCTTCATTAAAACAACCTCCCTATAGCGCAGGCATTCTTGCACCATGGTGTAAGGGTGCCTATGCAGGCGCATGGCAGATGTTTGTGCATCAGTGCAGTGGAGAGTACAGGAACGCGACATATTGTAAATACGTTGCATTCCTGTGCTCTGAAAGTGCTGCAGCGTGGCACAGTCAAAGGGCTTGCGGTGCCGCAGCACTTTCTTGCAGATCTGCCCCGTTATTTGTTGTTGTTTGGCACAATACTATCAATTTTCAAGCGTGCACACACACACAGAAAGAAACAAGCACACATGCACACAGTCCCCTTAAAATATCTCCTGAGGGTGTCCTGATTCTCTCCATCTTTCTCTCACAGAAAAACAGACACACGCAAGCAGGCAAGCACACAGCCATATGCAAACACTCACACAAAGTCTTGGGATTAAAGCCATTTTAAACTCCTTACCTCCCATGGCTTTTTTAATAGCAGCTGTTAGCCTGCTGCCTCCATACCTGTGTTTGCACAAATCCACACAATAGTGTGAATGTGATTAACAACACAGGGCCTAAATGGGGCCTCCACTGTCAAACACAGTGTGATGCTGAACACAGGGACATCATGCAAAAAAGCTCCCCTTGAATAGTTCAGCCGCAGCTCAGCTCAGGAATACAGTGGGCCTTGGCAGTCAGATAGGTTCCAACTCTGACAGATGAGTGCTCACTAGCACTTGCAGCCAATTCGATTACCTTTCATGAGTACCGGTACTCTCCTCGCAGAAGAGAAGTGCAGTACTTATAGGGATAAAAATAAGAAGTGCCGGTAGTCAGTACCTGTAAGTGCTGGCCCATTTAAAGCAGTGCCACTGCCTTTTTTCCTATGACTAGGCTCTTCCTGTCTCTTGCTGGTTCTGTGTTTTTACATCCACATGTCTGCTCCACTTGCCTCTCATCTTTAACCAGCCTCTAACCTTCTCTCGCTAGTTCTATCTCTCTTACTCCCACTTCTGCCTTACTCTCTCCACAAGTCTCTTACATTTTCTCACTGGTTTCTTCCCTACTTGGAGGGGCACCCAAAGGGAAGCAGCTTCTGTTTTGAACAAAAACATGAAAAGAAAAAATGACTTTGCCACAGGTGGAGGACTGTCTTGCGCAGCCACTCACTTTACTACAGCCAGTGCCGTATCCTAAATGGGACTGGATTAGTGATTGGATGCCCCAACTCATTTCACGCACCTGAGAGAGTGGTGGGGGTAGGGGTGCTAAAGTACTTTCATCTGAATGGTCGCTGCACACCTGATTGCCAGTGCAGGGTTTGTGTAGAGACCCTGCCCTGTTAATCACAGTATGACCAGAGCCCACTCAAACCCCTGCAGTTTGGGAACACTGAAATGTGTGCTGCTATTCTTCAGCAGCAACTCTGCAAAAGGGCGGTTACTTCACGGCTCCTTTACTTACAAGCTGCTCGGAAGCCCAGCCCTGCCCTGATGTGGAGGAAAAGCCTAACCTGAGCTACCAGTACTCTCCCGGTCTACAGAGAAGTGCTGGTACTGACGGCCAAAAAATTTGGAAGTGCGGGTACTCAGTACCAGTGAGTACCGCCCATTTAAAACACTGGTAAAGATTTGGCAGGTCTCATTTCAAGATTGGCGGATGTGGGCTGGTGCCCAACTCCTCCATGAAAACTTTCAGTACCCTATTCTTCTTACATTAAAGTTGAAGAAAACATCATGTTTACTCTGACAAGTATACAGCACAACCCATTCGTGAGACTTTGCTGATAAACAGCCCCATTTAAAAACATTTTTTAAAAGCTGACAGCGGCTATATCACTGATGCTGGACCAATAACCATTCAAATACAGTGCTTACCTGCGCAAAACTTTAACGCCGCATAATACTGTTTCCAAATGTAGGTATATTCAATCAGATATGATTGGATTCTACAATTGGCATAGTATTACACCAACACGACAACTACACCAGCTCAATAGTGGAGTGCAGGTTGTGCAGCAGCTTGCCTTGGGGGGAGAACAAACACATAACAAGGACCGCACCACTCGAGGTAGAAAACTACGGTTCTGATATGTGCTCATCGGCAGGGAAAAATGGGCAAAACTGACAAACAGCAATCAAAATTTCTTTTTGAACCATACAGAACCCCCAGACTCTTCGGTTTGAGTGCAGACGCCGAACAAGAGATGGAGCAAACCACTGACGCCAAAATGGAAGCCGCACTAACTGCCATTCACCAAAGCCTGCAAACCTTTGAAGGGAAGATAGACACGCTGACTCTAAGAATGGACAATATGTCTGCCAAACTAGACAAACAAGGCGAATGTCTAGATGTAGTGGAACAAGGTGTCTCCTCAGTGGAAGATGCAACTCACGCCACAGCGAGCAAATGCAGTGATATGGAAAAACCTCTGGAGATTATAAAAACCAAAACTGAAGATCTCGATGCCAGATCACGCCGAAACAATCTACGCATTATGGGGATACCTGAAAGCACCAACACTGGTCACCTAGAAGATTATGTCGAAAAAATGCTGAAAGACATATTTGGCGCAGAACACTTTTCACCAATGCTTTTAGTAGAAAGAGCGCACAGATCTCTTGTTCCTAGACCACTACCAGGCGCTTCACCTACACCCATAGTGGCCAGAATTCTAAACTATAGAGACCGGGATACAGCATTATGACTAGCAAGGCAGAAAAAAGTCTCAATAATAATGGCTGTTAGGTTTCGCAGTACCCTGATTTTACGATTGCAGTCCAGATGGCTCGTAAAGACTTTGGACCTGCCAAGAGGAAACTACGCAACATGGATATCACCTATGCAATGCTGTACCCTGCAAGACTATGTGTCACGTATGAAGGTAAAACGAATATCGTAGCAACACCAAAAGCAGCTCAGGATTTCCTTAAACATATCAGACCGAAGCAAGCAAATTTAGGAAGATCTGCATCACCCACAAATTCGAGCTCCTAGACGAAAGCACATATATACTAGGGAAGTACGTGCTAAGCTGCATGAGTCCAACTGCAACCAGAACGAGAAAGCCTATGTTACCATTGCTGGAACTCTGCGCAGTGATCTCCAACAAACTTGAAGTCTATAGGTTATGAACGAACAATAAGAGTATTGTATATGTTACTCTATAATTATAAAGTTAGTTATTCCTAGCATCTCAAAGCCTGAACTGATGGAACACAGGTACCAAAGTTACGTTATTTTTTTTGGCACCGGATTACTTGCGGAAACTATGTAATCTATAGCATGATACTCTTAAAAATGTACTACGTACGTGCTCCTGGGGTTACCTAACGCACTGACCTATCCACTGAAATCACGGAGAGGTCGACTGATTGCGATCGCACTGGGATCAGCTGTGCAGAATATTTTGGTGCATTGGCGATCCAAGCATGTCGCCACACACCTGGGATGGCTACACCGTTTGTGGATGGTTCTGGGGAAATTGTCCCTATCGAGAGCGGGGGAGGAAGAGCACTATGCGGACCTGTGGAAACTATTCTTGTCCCTACTGGCGTCTGAGTTCACGGAGGTAACCTGTCCCAAGTACCTCCGGCTTTTGAGATTGGCGGATACCGACATCGCGCCAAACCCTCAGTGATCTGCATTCACAGACTTTGTAGGCCCCCGGCCAGAACACAAATAAACCATGGACCATGGGAGGTGGGGGGTGGGGATGGTGTTTTGGGGGGGAGGGTTGAGTTGGGGAAGGGGGACGAGGGTTCGGGGTTTGAGAGACAATGTGATTGATTACGGCAGGCCCGTCCTACCTTTTCTTGCCTGTTTGGTTTTGAGTTAGTTCTGAACTCTTTAGGGCGAGGGGCCTCGGGTGGCGAGTAAGCAACAATGACAGCTACCAGAGTTTGCAGACGCGGCACCAGACTTTCACCGACGGTGACGCAGGTCATCTAGAACTCTGGCCTCTCAGTGGAAGGGGGGGGTGCTATGCATCAGTGGAACGCACCTACCACCCTAGGTATATGACGCGGCCGGCCCTGGTGGGGTTGTAGGCGGCTTGATGTGTATTAGTTTACAGTCTCACTAGGTGGTCAGGTTTTGGGTACTCCCCAACACTGTGTGGTGGGTCTGCGCCTAACCAGTTTTGTCATTTTGGAAATGCCACTATGTATCACCATCTGTTGCACCCTCAATAAACATATGTAATACTAAAATGTACTACGGTTATGCCTTTGAATATCACTTTGCAATTCCTAAAATTTCCAGAGATACTATGGCACTCTGGCCCCATCTGCTCCGCAGATGGCAGACCGGGCATCTAGACGCCCCCCCTAACGGGTAATACCCAAAGCGGTTATGATGATACCAGTAGTTTGATTACGGGTTTGTCTTTGGCATGATTTGGAGGAAAAAAAGTCCAGGAGGATCTCTGAGGGGTTTGTACTCGAACTGTTGTTGGAGTTCTCCACCCTTGAAGAAAAAAGAATATATTCCAGGGTCCTTGCAGTGCGGGACATATGCCAAGAGCTAGAAGCTGAAAAACTCCTAAAACTTTCCAACGCAACTAGAGTACAGTCACCAACTGTAGCAGAGAACCCTGCATCTGCATGGAGGCAACATCAAAGGGCACATCACCCCATACCACCAGCACAAACTGCTGCTGAATCAAGGACCGCATCATCTGCTGCGCGTACGAGTCAGAGTCAGTTGCTGACATCACATAGGATCGCAAAACATCACAGAGCTGTGTCTGGAGCTGGTGCCTCTCCAAGCCTTGGACCCTTGGTTGGCATCAGGCATCAGGCTCCTTTGCGGCGGCGCTCACCTCTGACATTACCCCAAAGCGCCAGGAGGCGCATGAAGAAGCCAGGGCAGGGCCATTCCTTTTAGACCTGGTGTATGAGACTGGATTGACTTTGGTGTCCCTAAAGGTACTGTTATTTAGGAGCAAACTTGTTTTTGGGTCCTTTGATCAAATACACCTTCGTGCTTCTTTATGTAGTTTGATTAATAGAGCATCGGGTACTGTTTAATCCTTGGTTCGGAAAAAAGGTCTTTTATATTCATTGTTCCTTTTCCTTTTTTATTTTTTTGGGAAGACATATAGTTGCAGTTTGGAGGACATATAGTTGCAGTTTTGATACCGACAGTGGACTATGGAGAAGAGGAAAGCTCTGGACGTGAGTGGGGAGGGAACTGAGGGGGTGCCAAAGAGGAACAGTAGGAAAAAAGCAAAAAAGTCTCCTAAGGCTATTACAAACAATTGTGTTATTGCTCGGATTGATACACTGATTAGCGAGTGTACAGAAATCCTTGAATCTGCCCCTCTTGTTCCACCACACATTAAATCCCCTCCTCTAAGGAAGCCACAGGCGCAGAGTGTACAGTTACCTATTACGGATATGTTCTGTAAGCCGCGAAAGCATAAGTCAGCCAGTATAGTGGGTGATAACAGACTAGAAGTAGCATCCCCAGATAGTACTATTGCTTCCGGCTATGGCGGGGATAGTGTTAGTACTGATTATGTTACTCACATCAACCCAATTGTTACCTATATCAATAGATTTGCAGCACTGGGGGAAGTAGACCCAGTAAACAGGTTGAAGGTTAACGAATCCACGAGAACCCATGCCCAAAGGCAAACTGCCACTCTTGCCTGTAAGTGCAACTCTCTGACTGGTGAGCAAGACCTTTCCCCAGGTCACTTAATGCAGGAAGTGTCAACATTGAAGGCAGAAGTACAGGAATTGAAGGGCTCTGTGGCCAAATTGCTTGATCTGGTGAGGCTCTTAACCTCTAGAGCTGACCAACAAATGCGGTCACTTACTAGGGACACTAATAACCCGGAAGTCCCGCCATTACCCATTCGCATGGTCAACAGGGGATTCAGGGCATGTCCAACCCTATGCTCGGTTGCTGATGAAACCACAGGACTCTCCAGAAGCAATGGCCAAAATATTACAAATAAGCGAGGTCCCATGGGTTCATCGACTCAAATAGCGAGGTTTACTGCTCCAAAGGAATTCTCCTCCTCCATTCAATCCTCAGGTGGTCACGATAGTAATAGCCGCTTTCACCAAAGGGATAGCGCCCGTGGATTTAATGGGCAAAGTCTTCCCGCTCAGGTGCAGGAGCAAGCTAGAGGGATTAGATTGGAAACACAAGACCCACACAAAATCTATATGGTTAATGTCCCAAAATCATCATACCATGGTGTTACGGAGTCTTCTGACTCATTGATTAACAAATCTATCCATTGGATTAGACATGTGAGAGGATGCGGATCATTGATTAGGGAGGATATCTTGGCTGCACGAAGGATCTCGCTGAATGATCAACCTCTAGATAGCATTGAACTGACCTTGAATAGCGTAGATCTTGTTGATAATCTTTTCATGTTGGAATTCCGCACAAGTGGCCCTGACAAATCCAGAATACAGTTTAGGCGATTTCCGTTTGGTTTTGGGGCTGAATCCCGGCAGGGTCTTCAAAGACTACTAGGCTCTTCATGCCTTGAGTCTAATGCTTGACTAATTCAAGTGAACACACCAGGGGATTAATTTATAAATCCTATGGTGTACTCAGTTTTAGGGGGAGAGCACAGGCTACTGACAATCAATTCCTGCAATATGGCATCTCAAATAGGTGGCACTGGGGGACCTGGTCTTTTGGGCTCCTCTCAGACCAATATACCGAGCACTTTGTCATTAGTTCCCATCCCCTCTGACAGTCCGACAAAGGTATTAAAAATGTGTAGCTTCTTGAGCTGGAATATTGCAGGCTTTAGCTCGAAGCTTCCCTCACCTGAATTGAACTCTTTTATTAAGAATTATGATATTTGTGTCTTTCAAAAGACCTGGGCAGACACACCCAGGTTTTGTGAAGGTTATTTGAATTATTCCATAGCAGCTGTGAGGGAGGGGAGAGACAGGGCCTCGGGAGGTCTAACAATGTGGGTTCGGCAAGAGCTTAAAGCGAACATCCACGTTATCCCCACCAAGAGTAATGACATTCAAGTGATTAAATTAACCTTTAACACCCACTTAGCAATTCTGTTAATCAACATCTATGCTAGGGGTACAAGGGGGAAGTATTCACTAGTTTTAGCGGCTCTGGAACAGCTCCTTGATACCTTACCAGACATTACCAAGGTAATCGTTATGGGTGATTTTAACATTACATTTGAACCGCTTACCTTGGAAGACGCTATATGGGCTGAGGCAGAAGATAGGAATTAGGTTAGGTTCACCAACCTTTAACAATGGGTACTCTACAAGCAGATTTGATTACATACTGGTAAGTCTGAGTCTATGGTCATCTGTGGAGGACATGATGATTATTGATCGGGTGGAAAGTGATCATAACCCGCTCTGTTGCTCCATGTTTTTAACTTGCTCCTTGCCTGACCTACTTCACGGGGACAGTAGTTATATTGGGGAGGTTGTTCAAGTCAATGACCTGAGGGGACTCAAGTGGGTCCAGGTTAAAGAATCTCCAACTCTCCTTGATAATATAGCGCAAAGCTTGCAACTTGCACTAGAGAGCTCGAGAGCAGTGCATTACAGATTGGAGCTCATGTCAGCTCAGGAAACATTCATACTGTTTTTTTAATCTCTTACGCACTTTTTTTGAAAAGAAGGAAATGAAACCCAAAATGCCCGCACAAGTTGAGGGTCACTGGTACAATGATGAATGCCGGACGGCATGTGAGGCTCTAGGGAAAGCGATTAAGGGGGGGTATTCCACTTAAATTAAGCGAAGCACGAGCACACTATAAGGCAGCACAACCTAGAGCCAAGAAAGCATGGGAAGATCAAAGATGGCAAGACCTGCAGGAGGCTTGTGCTTCTAAGGACCCTAAGCTGTTTTTGAACACATACAAATGGTCAAACAGGGTCCAGGCTGAGCGCCCTCAGAATTATGTTTCTGTCACCGCCTGGGTCAACCACTTTAAACCCCAATATTCTGCTACCCCCCTGGAGGGGGAAGTAGAAGTTATAAATGTGTTGTATTAGAGGGAAACCTTCACCCTGAGGGAGGTTGAGATTGCACTGAGTTCCATCTTTCCTGGGAAAGCGCCGGGGGCCGATGGCATACCGAGCGATACTATGTTATATGACAAACCAAGCTGGTGCCGATACATCTTTTTACTTTCCAACGCAATTACCCAAGGGGCATTGATTCCTGCATCCTGGAAAAATGAAGAAATCATCCCTGTTTTTAAAAAAGGGGACAAAGACTGCCCTGGGAACTACAGGCCAATTAGTCTTATTGACTGCTCCGAGAAAATAGTTGGAGGGATGGTGCTAAATAGACTCCAGGGGTGGATCGAGGAGTTCAGAATCTTATCTCCTTTCCAAGCCGGATTCAGGGTTGCAACAAGCACTATCGAACAAGTTTTCCGATTTATTTTAGTCTACTGGAAGCAAGTTATTCTGGGTAAAGGTAGCCTTTATGCCGCCTTTGTAATTCTTAGGGCGGCCTTTGATTTAGTCCCCGTTGGAAGTTATGGCTTGTCCTAAAACAACTAGGTCTTCCACTGGATCTCCTGCCCTCATCAGCAAACTTCATGAAGATAACAAGGCCCAAATTAGATGGGGAGAACAGGGGGAAGTTACTGAATCCTTTCCGGTGGAACGTGGTGTTAGACAGGGCTGTGTGATGGCCCCTACGTTGTTCACGCTATATATTAATGGAATAGCTGAATGCATGAGCAAAAACTCGACCGATGCCTCCATATTAGCAGGTGATAAGGTGTTCATCCTGATGTTTGCCAACGACACGCTGATTCTCCCCAAGACCCCGAGTGGACTTAAGAAAGCTCTTAACATTTTTGAGGATTTCTGCTGTGGGAGAGGATTGGAGGTCAACGTGTCTAAGACAAAGCTAATGGCATTTAATGCACGAAAGGCAAACACAAGAGGTTTTGCAATGAAGGAGGGCCCCTAGAATTTGTCAATGAGTTTACCTATTTGGGAGTTAACTTCCAAGGCAGTATGAAGTGGGACCGGCAAATGGATCTAGCCTCACTCAAGCTCAGACAGATATCTGGGGCTCTTTGTCAGGAGCATAACCGTTTCATATCAAAGCCCATCAGCCCCGCCCTTGAAATCTATAATCTGAAAGCCGTTAGTTTAGCATTGTATGGTTCAGAGGTATGGGGCTGCGAGAATCTTGTTGCCCTTACCTCGGCAGAGAATAGGTTTCCTAGAAATATAACCAGACTTCCCCAGAGCTCCCCAATGTGTCCATTATTACTAGATCTAGGCAAAAAACCCATTGCAGCCATAGCCAAATTGCGCCCCTTCTTGTATTAGAGGAGACTGTGGACTACTCCAGAACTTGTTGGCTATGCCCAGGGTTTCTTAGACATTATTAAATCAGACACATTGCATCAAATCAAATGGCTCAGGGCAGTCCGAAATCTTTTAGGGGAGCTAGGATTGACAGCATTGTGGACCGACCCTGCAAATTCTACTTTTCCATCTAAATCTATGCTGAAGGCTAAGCATTGGGAACTGTTTGCATTGAATAATGTCAGACAACAAACGTCTTCCTCCCTTACGGGCTGATTTTTGGATTATAAATTGGTCCCCAGGCTGGAATTATACTGGGATGCAATCACGAAACCCATGGATCATAAATTGTATTTTCAGTTCATTGTGGGGTCTCTACCAGTAAGATCTTTCACCGGGAAATGGTCATCACACTCGTCAGATGGGTGCCCAGGATGCACCGCCGAAATCGAAACCACAGCGCATATTCTTTGGGTTTGTGATATCTATGCTGCCCCACGTCGGGCCTGGCTGTTACCAATATGCAAGCTACTTGGTACCAGGGTAGCGGCAGAGGCTGATCAAATTTTGCCCACAGATACATCATTACCCATTCTACTAGCTATGGCGAAATTCCTAGGTTGGGCCTGGATCTTGAGGGTGTGTCAAATTGCACATTGTCCTTGATTAGATTTAATAACTTTTTATACTGTTTTTGTAGTGAATATATATGTCCAATGTTTCATTCTTTTAACCTGAGGTTTTTACTGGTTTTAAAGCTTGTTTTTATTCATGGGGTTTTAAATGAATTTATGTATGATATCTGTAAATTAGGACCCTTATGTACTCTTGTGGCTCTATATGCTTTTATGATTGTAAAAATCGAATAAAGCTTTATGAACTTGAACTTGATTGGGAGGGGGGGGGAGCGGGTATGGGTTTTGTTTTATCAAGCAAGTAACAGATTGTTGGTCAATGACGAACATCCACAAGTACACAGATCACTTTGTTTTATACGAAACCAGACACAATTCACAGATGACAGAAGTGTAATGGCATTATTCGACAGTTATAACCATAGCAGTAGCCCTCATGTGCAATAGCATTAAAACATCAACACTGCATTTGAACACCTGGAACGTAAGAGGGCTCAAAAATCCCAGAAAGATTAGACAAGTACTAGCGTACCTAGCTAGGCACTACATAGACATCGCCCTGCTTCAAGAAATGCACCAGATTAAGCAAAAAGAAGAAAGCATAGGGAAACGCTGGGCTGAGATAGTGGTGGCTTCCTCATATTCCTCCTACACCAGAGGTGTCATGATTCTGATAAAAAAAGGGACACAATTCAAAACAGACGCAAGGACGGTACGTGATAATCACTGGTATACTTAGAGGCTCGAAGGTAGCACTCATTAACACATATGGTCCAAACATAGACGCCCCTGCTTTAGTTGCAACTCTCTGGAATAAAGTACGAGAGCTACCAGATAGGGAACTGATATGGGTAGGGTACTTGAATGTCGGGTTAGACGCAACACAAGACAGATCACAAGCAACAACGGAACACCATCAACGTGCAGCCACGACTATACTAAACGATATGGCAGAATTTCATATGCATGACATTTGGAAGTTGCGAAATCCCCATACACTCGAAAGTATCTACTCCGTACACAGGAGTTGGTCTAAACTTGATTATTGGTTAAGGACAGAAGCAGCAACCACTTGGACTCAAACAGGCACCTCCCAAAAAAACTATCAGATCACAAACTTGTCATGCTAGCTCTGGATATCCCAACGTATGTCACACCACCATTTGTATGGTGCTTTAATGCCACAGCCCTTTTAGACCACATATAAAAAGAAACTATCCGAACCGCCATAGAAGAATACTTTAATACAAAAGAATTCAGTAGAAAGTGCAAGCATACTTTGGGACGCTTTCAAAGCGACACTAAGGGGATTTTGTATCAGCACTAATGCCGGTATATTGAAAGATATACGCACACAGTTAAAAAAAAGCGAAAACACTATTAAGAAATTGGAGACGAATACGTCAAAACTCGCAATGCAGATATTTTAGGTAACAATAGAGAAGAAATAACCAAATACAACGAATTAGCCAACAGAGAACTGAAATACAGCTAAAACAATAGAGGAAGGTGGTAGACCAGGCCGGATAATAGCGCAAAAAGTGTGGGTTGCACACAAACAAACCATCCTAAAAATTGTAGATGCTAAAGGCAAAACACACTATGACACTAGCAGCATTTTAGGCACAATTATGGACACATAATGTGACATGAAACACAGCGAATGTGCCTGAAATTGTGGATTATGTAGAAGAGATAGCACACGTATGGTTATCGGGCGGTCAACGAGAATTTCTTGTACAGTCAATCACCATAGACGAGATACAGGAAGCCATAAAAATGTTACCCAATGGAAAAACTCCTGGCCCTGACAGCTTTACAAGCTAATTATTTAAAGAACTCTTCTGATTAGCCCCTATATTGCTGAGATGTATAAGGATGCTTATAATATGCAGTTTCTACCGCCAACACTACGCGAGGCGCTGATAGTGGCGCTGCCGAAGCCAGACAAAGATCTGGAGCAGTGCGACCATGTTAGAACTAGGGGTCTCTAGTTGGCAATGGTGTACACCTTTGACCAAATAGGTACCCTTGCTTCTAAGTCAGGGAAAGGGGATTACACTACTGCATAGACCCTGCTCACCCCCTTGTTAGCTTGACACGAGCAGACAGGCTTATCTCAGAGGCAGTGTGTTAAGCATTTGTGAATATACACAGTAATAACAGTGAAAACACTAGAAATGGACACCACACAGGTTTTATAAAAATAAGTATTCTTTATATAGACCACAAGCGACAAATATCCACAATAATGTACTTAAAGATGAGTTAAAGATGGTAGAAGTTGCTTAGTGCAAATTGGTGGTAAAAGGTCTCAGCAAAAGTACCTGGATGCAGAACACAAAATAAACAAAAGGCTCGCAAAGTGGGAGATGCTTTGGTTCCGTGCTTCGGAGGAGATGATGCGTCGCGCCTCAATGCTTGCGCAGAGTAGTGGATGCGTCTTGATCCTTACCGGAGAAGAGGTGATGCGTAGATTCTCGTCCTGCGGCCCGTTTGCGATGTGTAAGATGGCGCCTCGATGCGGTGTGACAATCCTGGTGTGATGCGATAAGATGGCGCCCTTGATGTGATGACGTGAAGGCGATGCCTTAACGCCCGGCGGCCGTGCAGCGAACTCTGTAGCTTTGGAGCCACGACAGGCCCTGCAAAACGCTTCTCCGGTCATGTGACGACCTTGCAGCGGGACTTGCTTCACCGGTGATGCGTCGGGTAACAGCTTTGACAAAGGCACGCTTCTTTGCAACCTCTGCGGCGGAGACACACTTCTCCCGCGATGCAACGGCAACAGCTGCGACTGCGACACGCTTCTCTCTATGTGTTGTGCTTCCAGCTCCCAGCGACACGCAGGCTTTGGTAGACAGAATTCCCAACAAGGAAACTTTGAGGCAAGTTGAAGGTGAAGTCTTTCGTCCCTGAGACTTCAGCAGGAGGCAATCACAAATGAAAGCCCTTGGAGTAATATTCTGCAAGAAGATGAAAGTTCTTTGGAAGTTCCTTCTCCTTTCCTTGGCAATAAAGAAACCACTGCATACCAAACCAGGAAACAGCACACTGGCAGAGGGGCAGTCCAAACTCCTGCAGCTTCCTTGGTTTTTCTCCTTGGCAAAAGATTTGGCTTGTTCCCAGGAGTGATCTAAAGTTTTTGGGTCTGGGTCCCAATATTTATGCTACTTTTCTCTTTGTTCTCTGAAGGCAGAGAGGCCTCTGGCTAGTCCAAACCAGTTCTGGTCAGTCCTGGAGAACTTTGTTGACAAGACTCCTTCTTTCCTTTCGCAGTGCAGGGCAGAGACATCAGACACACCACAGGAGGTGGAGCCAGCATTGTGGAGCGAAGGCACAGCCCTGTTCAGGTCCCAGGTGCAACTCCTCCCACCCATCTATATGCAGATCTCTCTATTCAGCACTGTGCTGACTCACCCTCTCCCCTGGAATCTCCCAGCCCCTGTCACTCAAACTCCAGACTAGGAATACACAACCTATCAGAGGCAGGTTTGGATAGTTAGACAAGAAAATACCTACTTTCTAAAAAGTGGTATTTTCAAACGCAAAATGTTAAAACTAACTTCACTAAAAAATTTATTTTATCATTCTGAGTTCTGGAATACTATATTCGAAATTTCTACCATGTTCCCTGAGTCAGTTAGGATTACAAGATGTAATAATCAACCTGCTCACTCTGGCCTATGTTGAACAGGTAGCCTTGCAATAGTGAACAACGAACATGGATGTAATTCACTATTAGGACATGCCACACACACCAGGGCATGTCCTACCTTATCCTTAAAATGCACCCTGCCCTTGGGCCTACCATAAGGGTGTCTGGTATGAAGAAAATGGAAGGTTTAGGGACTGGCAAGTGGGTGGACTGACCAAGTCGACATGGCAGTACTAGACTGCACATAGGCTCTGCAAAGGCAGGCCTGAGACACACTTTACAGGCTGCTTCTGTGGGTGGCCCCACCAGTGCTGCAGGCTCACTAGCAACATTTGATTTACATGCCCTGGGCACACATAGTACATTGTACTAGCGTCTGACAAGTAAATCAAATAACCCAATCATGGAGTCACTAATCAATACATCAATAGGGTGGATAAGTGTGGCTCACTGGTTAGAGGAGGCATACCCTGAAGCAGAGGTCAGACCCGGGACCAGGGTTCAATTCCCGACGCGGCAGGGTCTGAGCCCAAGTGTCCACGGACTCGATAATTCTCACTTCGGTGCCTACTCGAATCACGGGTTCACACTCTGCAACTCTGGGCAATAGCTTGCTTAATCTCCACTACGGCCCCCCCCACCCCCCGCGGCGGGATGCCTGGCTTCCACTTTGGGGATGCCCAGTACGGGTTATCTCACAGGGAAAAAGCCAGGACGGGTTCCCAATGCAAGCGCCGAGATGCCCAAGGGTAAGTCGAGCGCTATATAAGAACACACATACATACATACATACAATTTAACATAGGGAGCACGGACACTGTGGCACTTAATAGCAGTGGCACAGTGCCCAAAGCATATAACCAGTAAAACATATCAAAAACAGAGGAGGCAATCAGTAAAAAATGGAAGGGAGACTCACGCCAATGATACCAGGTCTAAGAGACCATTATCCCTAATCAATACTGATGCCAAAATATTAGCTAAGATCATAGCAACTATGCTACAACTACTTATGCAAGCCATTGTACTGCAGGATCAAACTGGTTTTATACCGGCACGAACACACGTACCATATTTGCGCTCCTGCACCAATTGAATCCTGAACTAGAAGCTACAGCAGTGCTGCTTGATGCGGCTAAAGTGTTTGATTCAGTGCAGTTTATATACCTGTTTGCAATACTGCAAAGAATTGAGCTCCCACCTATTTTATTAAATTGGATTAAACTCAGAGAATACAAAACCCACAACACGCATCAAAGTGAATAAACACATCTCAGATTTCATATATTTACAAAGAGGGACACAACAGGGATGCCCATTACCCCCCTTACCATTCTCCTTTGCACTGGAACCCCTAAGCATGCAAAATAAGACAACAACATGCGCATAGGGCGTTAAAATTCTACCTAATCCTATTGGCAGCTCAATGTATACGGACGATATGGTATTATAGGGACAGGACCTAGACATCAATCTCTCGCCCGTACTAAGAGAATACATTAAATTTGAGAGACAATCAGGGCTGCAAATTATTTGGAGTAAATCTGCAGTTCTGCCGTTAACGGAAATTACTAAACAACATCACATGGAATTTCCACTAACCTGGCAAGACAAACCAATTAAATATTTGGGAATATGGATACATCGAGATCCTGAAACGGTGCTACGAACAAATTATGGCACTGCCATTGATAAACTTGAAACACAAGTAAACAGATGGCTCACATTGCCATATCCTTAGCAGATAGAATATCTCTCATAAAGATAGTAATCTTACCCAAACTATTGTACTTGTTCACTAACATTCCTATAACCCCAACAGCACCACGCCTCAAGCGACTGAGCACGAACCTTATTAAACTAATATGGGTAGGCAAGCAGGTATGGGTAGGCTTACACGCGTGACACTGCCATATAAGCACTGCAGCTTCACAGTACCGGATTCATCACTATATTATTTATGCACACTACTGGCACTGCCTGGTACGGTGTAATGGCAGAGTTTTTGGCTTTATTTAGCAGTGATATAGATCATTAATCTTGCTCGCATCTAGTATAGGTATTCTTAGCCTGTGTTGGCCCTTTTAAGCCCTTTTTCCAGACCTAGAAGAGGATAGCTGCTTAATATGCCTTTATTCTTGACTTTGACATGAAAATATGGCTGGTTAACAGAAAGTTAACACAGGCTCAGTGGCGCACAACTTCAAAATGTTTTAATGATCAAACCTGTTATATACGTTTAAACATTTTATTTAGTTCATATTTTTCTCATATATTTTCTCATCAGACTAACATCTTTCAAAATAACATTTTGTGTTTAAGCATAAACACATAACTCTTAATTTGTTAAACAAAAATTATTAGCATATATACAAGATGAATGCATAAATTATTCTTGTGTGCATCACACTCCGCCCAATGCATTTCGGGACGAATATCGAGTCCCTTCGTCAGGGGCAATGCTGAAAAATTAGAATATACAGGCACATCAGTCTCTCATATAATGTCTAAGCACATTGGTAATATCACTAGAATGATACCATCACCAAAAGAAACTAACAAAGTATTGTGCAGTGACCCACTGTGCAACTCAAAATTACATAGATAATAACAAAAAGTTGAAAAACACCCACAGTGCAATAGCCCACTGTGCAGCTCAAAAGTCACATAAACAATAACGAGTCTACTCACATAAGCACACCAATGAGTGTACTTCAAATAAGCTTCGTGTTCCAATGAACCAACCACACTGAAGGAAAAAAGACCAAAAATCAAACAAATACTCGACTAACATCTATACACGTGAACATGAACTCTAGACCACAGTACAAATCAATATAGTTTGGAGTCATACCTGCTGCTGTAACAAATATTAGCGTATGTTAGCGTGCTGTAAACCCTTACTCCTAGCAGCAAATATCCAACATTAGTTACGCCTGCCTGTAACGACAAGAGAAGACCTCGTGTACTACAGTGTCTCTCACATACACACTACCGCAATGCTGTATATCTAAGTTCTAAAGAGAATCCTTACCGTTCTCAACAGCAACCACAACTTCTTAAATAATCCCCAAACTGACACGGCTCCTTCGGAAATCGACACGAACGCCAAATCGACACACGAGATGTCCCGCGTTCTCGTTAGAACAGGTTAAAGAAGCACCTATTTGTAACTCGCCTCTCAATAGGTCACAGAAAAAATGATGAACCAATCAGGTAAGCCCTATCAATCTAAAGGTTCGCGTGATGCGTTACTGCGGAAACCGTACTACAGCGATTCTAAGGGGCTAACTGATTAACCCTGGCTGCCAGGTAACTAAACCAGACTACAAAACGTAGCGGAAATAAATAACCGAGTGACAATCAGTTGTACCCAGGACCGTGAGTGTCAATGGTATTACACAAAATGACCAAAATGAACCCTGCTACAAAACTTAATGCCTACACAGTACTCAAAACTCGCTAAACTACCGTTGTCTTCCTGCTTATAGACCCAGATGACAGATAGTAAAACATATCGCAAGTCAAAAGACACATACAGATCTATCTAGTTCATGGACGCGAGTATTAAACTAAGATTGTTCTCCATCCGCAGTATAATTCCTGATCAACATCTATCCGAATTCAGATGCTAAAATGCGCCTGGCGATATACCATATCTCGAAGCCTGTATAAACACCAAGTATATGGAAATCAATATTCTGATAGGACACAAAATTATAAAAACACATAAAACAAAGATTGACGTGAGAAAAATAAAAAGGAGTGTAGAAGAAATAAAGCAGGGGAAAGAACAGGGAGAAAAGAACGAATAGAGCAATATGTAAACAGTGTATTACATGTGTGAGACTGAACACGAATCAATTAATATACACACATAATTAAAGATGTATCAGAAAAGTATCACACAATATGAAACAATAATGTCATCAATGCATAAAACTGATAAAATCAATGAAACATAGAAACATAAAGGATGATGATCTACAATGATGTGGAATCAAATGACATACCCATGTCTACGTCTTTTCACAATTATTACAAGAAACTGCTTAACTCAATCCGATCATTTAATCCCCCAGGGGTCAATGTTTCCAGCATTTTAATCCAAAAAGACTCTCTTTGCAGTAATTTCTTATTTCTGTCACAACCCTCTGTCATGGATACTATCTCTAAGATGGTAAATCTGATTTGGGCTATCGTGTGTTTTTTGTCTAGCCAATGTGTTGCTAGGGAAGATGTCATGGATTTGTTACGTATTCTGCTTTTATGTTCTGAAATGCGGATTTTCAATTTACGCTCAGTTTTCCCAACATATAAAAGTCCGCAAGGACATTTTATAGTGTAAATAACCTGATTGCTGTTACAGTCTCCTTGAAATTTCAAATTTATGCTTCTTCCAGATTGAGGATGCATAATTGTATTACCAACCATAACATTATTACAGTGCACACAGTTAGTGCATCTCTTCATCCCTTTGTACTCCATCTTTTTAGTAGACTCTGAATGTTTCAACAGTTCTTTGAGATTTTTTGACCGGGTGTAAGCAAACACAGGTTTATCACAAAAGCTATTATGAAAATCACTTTCTTGTTGAAGAAGTTCCCATCTATGTCGTATGATGTTTTTTAGTTTTTGTGAATTCACTGAGTATTTTGAAACAAACACATTCAGTTTCTGTTTATCCTTGTGTTTTTGTACAAGTAGATCGGTACGATTTTTCATGATTGCTTTGTTTTGCGCAGTCTCTAGTATCTCCATTGGATAGCCTCTTCTTTTGTAGTTGTCCTTGTATTCATTAAGCAATTCCAAACACTCTTTATCTTCCGTGACTATTCTCCTGATTCTCAAAAATTGAGAGTATGGAAGATTCTTCAATAAATTCGGAGGATGAAAACTTTGATAAAGTAACGTGCTATTCTTGTCCGTAGGTTTACGGTATAAGGAAGTGCTGATCCTTTCTCCATCCAGTTGGACCATGACATCCAAGTATGCTATCTTTGATCTACTGATAGTATGTGTCACCTGGATACGTGGATTCCTTGAGTTCAATAACGTGATGTTGTGATCTAGTTGTGCCTCAGTACCAGACCATATCAAGAAAATGTCGTCTATGAAGCGACAAAAAAATTCTAGATGTTCCGTCCATTCTTTGTGACCAAAAACAAATTCTTCCTCAAATTTTGCCATGTAAGTATTGGCAAATACTGGAGCCCCAGTAAAGCCCATAGATGTTCCGTTTAACTGCATATAAAATTTTTCTGCCCATTGGAAGTAACTGTTCTTTAGGCAAAATTGTGTCAACTCTAATAGAAATACAGGATTGATTTCCAATTCGGGATGTTGCAACAACATCCATTCTTCAGCCTCCAGTCCATCCATGTGTCCAATTGATGTGTACAACGACACTACATCTATGGTGCATAGAATATACTCTGTGCCAGTTTGTAATTTGACAGATGCCAGTTTGACAAGAAAATCAGTTGTATCCTGTATGTATGTATGCCATTTCTGGATAAACGGTTGTAAAAAATAATCAATTATTTGACCAGCCGGTTCAAAAATTGAATTACAGCCTGCCACTATGGGTCGAAATGGAGGATTTTCTAGTGACTTGTGCACTTTTGGCAGCATATAAATCTTAGGTTTGCTGGGGTTCTGTGGCATGAGAAATTTGGCCATGTTAGGTGTAATCCAATCTTCATCAATGGCTTTATTAATTAGAGATTGCAATATGTTTTGAATTTCGCTTGTTGGATCTTTTTGAAGCAATAAATAAGTATTGGTGTCATTGACGTGTTCATCCACTTTTTGTTCATACAATTCAGTGTCCATAAGCACCAGAGCACCCCCCTTATCTGCCTTCTGAAATGTCAGTTCTGTCTTTTGTGATAATTGCACCAATATACTTCTTTCCAATCTATTCAGATTATTCAGTGTTTTTTTGTGTTGTCTGTAGTTCAGTTTCTTCATATCCTTCATCACCAATGTT
The DNA here is from genome assembly GCF_964263255.1 of Lissotriton vulgaris. Taxonomy (NCBI): domain Eukaryota; kingdom Metazoa; phylum Chordata; class Amphibia; order Caudata; family Salamandridae; genus Lissotriton; species Lissotriton vulgaris. The sequence continues at coordinate 1,106,393,562 of NC_141691.1, forward strand.
TCGAAGAGATCAAGGGTCTTGTGTGAGGTAGGTGCCTCAAATGTACTTTTTGGTCGAAAAATTTCTACTTTCCTTTCCCCTTGTGTATCATCAGTTGGAACAACATTGTCAAAAAAATTCCTTAGTTTCAACACTCTCATAAACTTGTAGAAAGCCACTTCGTCATCAAATTTGGAGCCCATATAAGTAGGGACAAATGTTATGCCTTTGTTTAAAACTCTCTCTTCATGTTTAGTCAGGGAATGTTTAGAGATATTTATTATGAGGGTTTCCCCTGACTCCTCAGTCCCTTTTTCACTTGTGTCTCCTTCTCTTTTTCTTTGTCCTCTCCTCGTTTTTTTGTTGGTTCCTGTTCTGGCGGGCGGTCTATTTCCACAACCTCGGTTAAAAAAGAGACCTGAGGGCTTGAAGTACTTGCTTTCTCAGCTTGAGTGGTGTTTGTTGACAGTGTTGTTTTGATAGGTGCACGTGATGAATCTATATCTCGATCTGTTGCTAAGCTCTCTTCAGACGAAGTTGTCGTAGGTCGTCGAGTGAAACGTCTCTGGGCATACACCTCTGCCCAGGTGTATGCCTCATTCAACTTATAGTCGATGGTATCTCTCTTAAACTTTCTCAGTTTAGTTTCCTGCAGCTCTTTTTCGTATTCTTCCAGTTTGATGTTTAAATCACGCAAAAATCTCCCGAGTTCATCTTCTGTCATTCGCTCCGATAGATCTGATTTAATCGTGAAAATTTCAGTTTTCAGCTCATCAATAGTTCTTGCTAATTCTTCAATGATGAGAAGAATCAAATCTAATGAGCATTTGTTCAATATCTGGTACCACTTCTCCATGAACTGTGGATTATTCTTCAAACGGTATAGCATAGGTTTAATTGATAACCTGAGTCCCCTTGGAATTCGTTTTACCTTGTGGTATTGAACCAACGTAGATGCATGTAATCTCTGATTGAGTTCACGTCTTGTAACAAATTCTAGTTGTTTCAATTGTTGACTTATGGATGTGCTGTGTGCCTGTAGATTAGTGACTTCTCCAATTAAGCCATATATTTCAGTTGCCTGTTCCGTTGTATATCCTTTTGTTATTGCTCTATTTTCAGTTAAAGATGCGATTGCATCAAAAGACATTTTGAACTATATGTAGTACCTGTGGGTGCTCTGGAGCTAAAGTGGGTAATTTTCGAAACAGTGAACAATTGTGCACCGAGCACTCCAATTTAATCTCTATTTAACTTGCTTAGTTCTAGTATGATGATCTGTGTGCTGCGACTGATAGAATGTACCCTACACTCTGACTATGACATGAAAATATGGCTGGTTAACAGAAAGTTAACACAGGCTCAGTGGCGCACAACTTCAAAATTTTTTACAACCGTTTATCCAGAAATGGCATACATACATACAGGATACAACTGATTTTCTTGTCAAACTGGCATCTGTCAAATTACAAACTGGCACAGAGTATATTCTATGCACCATAGATGTAGTGTCGTTGTACACATCAATTGGACACATGGATGGACTGGAGGCTGAAGAATGGATGTTGTTGCAACATCCCGAATTGGAAATCAATCCTGTATTTCTATTAGAGTTGACACAATTTTGCCTAAAGAACAGTTACTTCCAATGGGCAGAAAAATTTTATATGCAGTTAAACGGAACATCTATGGGCTTTACTGGGGCTCCAGTATTTGCCAATACTTACATGGCAAAATTTGAGGAAGAATTTGTTTTTGGTCACAAAGAATGGACGGAACATCTAGAATTTTTTTGTCGCTTCATAGACGACATTTTCTTGATATGGTCTGGTACTGAGGCACAACTAGATCACAACATCACGTTATTGAACTCAAGGAATCCACGTATCCAGGTGACACATACTATCAGTAGATCAAAGATAGCATACTTGGATGTCATGGTCCAACTGGATGGAGAAAGGATCAGCACTTCCTTATACCGTAAACCTACGGACAAGAATAGCACGTTACTTTATCAAAGTTTTCATCCTCCGAATTTATTGAAGAATCTTCCATACTCTCAATTTTTGAGAATCAGGAGAATAGTCACGGAAGATAAAGAGTGTTTGGAATTGCTTAATGAATACAAGGACAACTACAAAAGAAGAGGCTATCCAATGGAGATACTAGAGACTGCGCAAAACAAAGCAATCATGAAAAATCGTACCGATCTACTTGTACAAAAACACAAGGATAAACAGAAACTGAATGTGTTTGTTTCAAAATACTCAGTGAATTCACAAAAACTAAAAAACATCATACGACATAGATGGGAACTTCTTCAACAAGAAAGTGATTTTCATAATAGCTTTTGTGATAAACCTGTGTTTGCTTACACCCGGTCAAAAAATCTCAAAGAACTGTTGAAACATTCAGAGTCTACTAAAAAGATGGAGTACAAAGGGATGAAGAGATGCACTAACTGTGTGCACTGTAATAATGTTATGGTTGGTAATACAATTATGCATCCTCAATCTGGAAGAAGCATAAATTTGAAATTTCAAGGAGACTGTAACAGCAATCAGGTTATTTACACTATAAAATGTCCTTGCGGACTTTTATATGTTGGGAAAACTGAGCGTAAATTGAAAATCCGCATTTCAGAACATAAAAGCAGAATACGTAACAAATCCATGACATCTTCCCTAGCAACACATTGGCTAGACAAAAAACACACGATAGCCCAAATCAGATTTACCATCTTAGAGATAGTATCCATGACAGAGGGTTGTGACAGAAATAAGAAATTACTGCAAAGAGAGTCTTTTTGGATTAAAATGCTGGAAACATTGACCCCTGGGGGATTAAATGATCGGATTGAGTTAAGCAGTTTCTTGTAATAATTGTGAAAAGACGTAGACATGGGTATGTCATTTGATTCCACATCATTGTAGATCATCATCCTTTATGTTTCTATGTTTCATTGATTTTATCAGTTTTATGCATTGATGACATTATTGTTTCATATTGTGTGATACTTTTCTGATACATCTTTAATTATGTGTGTATATTAATTGATTCGTGTTCAGTCTCACACATGTAATACACTGTTTACATATTGCTCTATTCGTTCTTTTCTCCCTGTTCTTTCCCCTGCTTTATTTCTTCTACACTCCTTTTTATTTTTCTCACGTCAATCTTTGTTTTATGTGTTTTTATAATTTTGTGTCCTATCAGAATATTGATTTCCATATACTTGGTGTTTATACAGGCTTCGAGATATGGTATATCGCCAGGCGCATTTTAGCATCTGAATTCGGATAGATGTTGATCAGGAATTATACTGCGGATGGAGAACAATCTTAGTTTAATACTCGCGTCCATGAACTAGATAGATCTGTATGTGTCTTTTGACTTGCGATATGTTTTACTATCTGTCATCTGGGTCTATAAGCAGGAAGACAACGGTAGTTTAGCGAGTTTTGAGTACTGTGTAGGCATTAAGTTTTGTAGCAGGGTTCATTTTGGTCATTTTGTGTAATACCATTGACACTCACGGTCCTGGGTACAACTGATTGTCACTCGGTTATTTATTTCCGCTACGTTTTGTAGTCTGGTTTAGTTACCTGGCAGCCAGGGTTAATCAGTTAGCCCCTTAGAATCGCTGTAGTACGGTTTCCGCAGTAACGCCCAATGCATTTCGGGACGAATATCGAGTCCCTTCGTCAGGGGCAATGCTGAAAAATTAGAATATACAGGCACATCAGTCTCTCATATAATGTCTAAGCACATTGGTAATATCACTAGAATGATACCATCACCAAAAGAAACTAACAAAGTATTGTGCAGTGACCCACTGTGCAACTCAAAATTACATAGATAATAACAAAAAGTTGAAAAACACCCACAGTGCAATAGCCCACTGTGCAGCTCAAAAGTCACATAAACAATAACGAGTCTACTCACATAAGCACACCAATGAGTGTACTTCAAATAAGCTTCGTGTTCCAATGAACCAACCACACTGAAGGAAAAAAGACCAAAAATCAAACAAATACTCGACTAACATCTATACACGTGAACATGAACTCTAGACCACAGTACAAATCAATATAGTTTGGAGTCATACCTGCTGCTGTAACAAATATTAGCGTATGTTAGCGTGCTGTAAACCCTTACTCCTAGCAGCAAATATCCAACATTAGTTACGCCTGCCTGTAACGACAAGAGAAGACCTCGTGTACTACAGTGTCTCTCACATACACACTACCGCAATGCTGTATATCTAAGTTCTAAAGAGAATCCTTACCGTTCTCAACAGCAACCACAACTTCTTAAATAATCCCCAAACTGACACGGCTCCTTCGGAAATCGACACGAACGCCAAATCGACACACGAGATGTCCCGCGTTCTCGTTAGAACAGGTTAAAGAAGCACCTATTTGTAACTCGCCTCTCAATAGGTCACAGAAAAAATGATGAACCAATCAGGTAAGCCCTATCAATCTAAAGGTTCGCGTTCGTGATGGTATCATTCTAGTGATATTACCAATGTGCTTAGACATTATATGAGAGACTGATGTGCCTGTATATTCTAATTTTTCAGCATTGCCCCTGACGAAGGGACTCGATATTCGTCCCGAAATGCATTGGGCGGAGTGTGATGCACACAAGAATAATTTATGCATTCATCTTGTATATATGCTAATAATTTTTGTTTAACAAATTAAGAGTTATGTGTTTATGCTTAAACACAAAATGTTATTTTGAAAGATGTTAGTCTGATGAGAAAATATATGAGAAAAATATGAACTAAATAAAATGTTTAAACGTATATAACAGGTTTGATCATTAAAACATTTTGAAGTTGTGCGCCACTGAGCCTGTGTTAACTTTCTGTTAACCAGCCATATTTTCATGTCATAGTCAGAGTGTAGGGTACATTCTATCAGTCGCAGCACACAGATCATCATACTAGAACTAAGCAAGTTAAATAGAGATTAAATTGGAGTGCTCGGTGCACAATTGTTCACTATTTATTCTTGACTTTAACCTGTCTATTGCCTATTGGCTTTGACATATTAGACACATTGGTATGGTTTATGTAGGTATTCTGACAGAGCTAAGGAGCATTTCACCCCTTTCAGGCCTACAGGCCTAGAGCTAGAGGGACTCCATCTTGATGAAGCTGAGAGGCTTTTCAGGGCAAAGGCAAAGTTTATAGTTAAGGCTGTTTTTCACTTGGAGAGAACCGGTCTGGGCCAGCCCTTATCGGTAGGCTGTATTATTCTCTGTGTTGAAGACACCACAAAAGGCTGGCCAGCTGGGTGTGTGTCCTTGATGCGAAGTGGTGCAGAGATCTGGCGTAGTCGGCATCTTACGAATTCTGTGTGTCCTGGCCATGTGCTTAGATTGTTTCCCATGTGTTGTGTGGGAGTGCCCTGAGCGCCAAACATAACATCTGGCGTCTACGAACAGTTTACGAAACCTGTGTGACCTTGCCATGTGCTTAGAGAGTTTCCCATGTGTTCTGAGGGAGTGCCCTGAACGCTGGTTCCATCTGGCGTAATGTTGCAGTTTATGTAGCCTGTGTGACCTATGGGCTTGAACAGTTGCAGCGTGAGGAGATTGCATTACATCATGGCATTTGGCTTATTCAGGGTGGAAGGAATGGTTTTCATCTTGGTGTTTAAACTGTCAGAGTTGAAGGATGGCATTACATGAGGAAGCCAGTTACATCTATGTGATGGTCCAATTGTATAAATGTGTGTAAAAAATGCTTTTAAATTGCCCATTAAATTGCTTGCTGCATTTGCTTATGCTGTGCAATGTGAAATGTGTTCATTGTAATATGATTTGTGAAGTTCTTTGAATATAGCTCCTTGTAAATATGACTTGTGAATAGCGCCATATTAATGTGGCTTGTGAGGTGCATGTTCTCATGTTGATCTGCTGTGTTCCTTGTGCATTGCGCCTTGGAAATGTTGTTTGTGAAAAGCTTGTCTTGTAAATATGGCTTGTGAATAGCGCCATGTGGTCATGGCTTGGACAGGGCATGTTATCATTACGTTAGGCAGGAGAGAGCTGGATCTCTCTCGGGTGCTTGGGGATAACGTTTTGAAAATATGTGTACGTGTCATCTGTAAACGTGAAGAAATGTGCTCATGATTTTCCCATGTATCTGCAGTCGTTGGGAAATGATTGTGCTTGAGCTGCCAAAGGGTTAATATCTTGAGTTGAGATGGCAGTCTTTATTTTTAACATGCTGTCAACATGCATGGTTATCTGACCTGACTATAAAAGTCAGTGGATTATTTGATGGTTTGATTTTGACTTTTTTTTTTGGTTCCTTGGTCTGCCTATGTGCTTTGTCAACTTCTTGACGGGAAGGTAACATCTTGTGCTTTGCAAAGGGTTTTGTTCATTTCACATTCTTTTTGAAATGCGTCTACGAATTTGTGTGGGTTTGCCTTGGAACTGATGTGGTTATAAATCAACCAGTCGGATTACGGAGAAAGCTGTGTTCTTTTAAAATGAGTGAAATGTTAAAAAGATGGCCCGTTAGAATGCATGCTACGGGCTGTTTTCATTAATTATTTCTTTGAGGGGTTTCCATCTAGATAGGAATGTGCTTGTTGCAATGATCACAGGTTGAGAATAATCAATCTTGCCCGACAGTGCATGGTAACATGTGCTTTTAATTAGTGGAAGGCAACCGTGTGCCTTTGAAAAAACATTAAATGTAACATTATTATTTTCCCAAATGTAAATTAAAATGTATTCTTTTATAAAATGTGTCAGCAAAACCTTTTTTAATAAATTAACCAACTCAGTTAGAAAATAATTGGTTGTTTATTAGTGTATGAATGTGGCTCTTTTATTAGTTTGGATTACATGGCTTGCATGTTAAATTATACTGTAATGTAAAATGATATGATGCCCCTGGTTAAATTAAAAACAATGTTGAAATGTATCTGCATATTATGTTGTTTTAAAATTATTTCTCTTTCAGCAGCTGACATTGGACCATGTTAATTCGTTTTTTTTTTTTTTTCAAATTTAGAATGTATACTCTTGTGTGCAAAACTTAGTTGCCACTTTCTTAATAAGTGCCCATATTTTAGATGTCTTGCCTTTAGCTGAATTAGTTAGACAAAAGTCTTTTTAGAAACTGGAGCTTTTAATTAGCAGTACACTGTAACAGAATTGTTTTTTTTTTTAAATGCTAGCTTTCGTTGGTTAGCACAATTAGGCCTGGGAACAGGCAAGAAATTTGTTTGCCGACCTCGGCAGACCAGCTGGTTTGTGCAGACGAGGTTTTTTTTCCTTCATTCTGCAGGTTCCGATCACGTCCCTGTTTGTTATGATTGGCTACAATCCAATTTTCTTCCGCGAACGGCTTGTTTATTTAAGGGCGGGGTGACCTGGCTCTTCCTGGCTATTGACGCAGGCGGCTTCATTGCCTGCTGATAAGGGACTCTTGCAGACTCTTGCCCTTGGAGTTAGTTAGTCGCAGTGGGCCTGGGCGGGCTTCTCTGACCAGGGAAATGGGAGGCTTGCAGTGCCCTGCTGATGCTGTGAGATCATCACTTGGCAGTGATTCAAGTGGCTTCACACTGTAGCCTGGCTCCTGCTCTGAAGGGAGGGGCTGGCTTAGAGAGGATTAGGGTATGTTAGGCCCCACTTACTAAACTTAAAAGTTAAATTTTGAATGTTTTTAATTAATTAGGATATTTTCTTTTCAATAATGAAAGGCACCCGGGGTGCTTTTTAAATGGAAAATTTTATTTTGCAAGATTAATGATACTTGTTTTCTTGTTCCTAGGATTGCTGGGTTGTGGTTGCGGTTGTGCGTGGGTCGATCCCCCCTCCCACTTCCTTTCTTGTTTTAGTTTTTTACTTTCATGTTTTTATTTTAGTTTATTATTTTTGGATGATGGAACCAGACCAGACCAGACCGGAAGGGTGATGGATGGCCGCATCGGAGGAAGTGTCCGGATACCGAAGATGCAGGGTGGTGGCCTACACTGAAAAATAAAAATTGACTTTTTTTTTGGACTCGGTTACATAATTCCTTGGCCTGCAATTTTTTTTTTTTGTTGTTGACATCACTACGAGCAGGCCCCACTTTAAAAAAAAAAATCACAAACATGTTTTATTTGTGACAGAATGATACAAGGATTTGATGCATAATCCCTTGGACAAGCAGGCCCCACTTTTTAAGCAAAAAACATGTCACCTATTATAGTTTTCCTGTTTTCTTCAAAACAGTTTTTGCCAATGAAGGACTTTTTTTTTTGAATGGTGGTGCACACATGTGTTCCACAGTGTGATTTAAAATGGTTGTTTTGTTGTTCTAAGCTTGATGTTACACCAGCTATCTTGTAGAAATGGGGTTGTTTTTTTTTAAATTTTATTGTTCTTACATTTTCACCTTGATTGATCAAAGGGTGGTTACCTTAGACTTTGGATTGTTCTGGGTGGTGTGTCTTTTAGTATGATTATGTATTAATGTTTGCCCAGACCTTGAAACAGTTTGTCATGTCTACTTCTCAGATTTCACTTTAAATTGACAAATGTCAGTAGGTAGGCCTCATTTAGGCCCATTGTTATTTTCATCCCACAAACAAGCCCCTACACCAATAGTTTCATGAGTCATCATTAGCTTAAGTTGCCTATAGTAGGTAGGGCTCATTTAGGCCCTTTCTTGTTTTCTCATTAGGAGTTGAAACACATTTAATTCTTAAGTTGACAATAGTAGGTAGGCCTCATTTAGGCTTAAGTTGTCCGAAGTAGGCCCCATTTAGGCCCCTTGCTGTTTTCATTCAACACATAAGTCCCTACATCACTAGATTTCACCAGTTATCATTAGAAGTTGAGGCACATTTAGTTTGAGGATGCTTTGGTTACTTTCTGTTGTTATCAGATCCAATCTCAGATATGTTTCAGCATTCAAGTCAAGGGTGCTTTGATTTGTTTTCAGTTGGTTGTTATTTTTCTATTCCCTACAATTGAGTTTCAGGTGGAATTTCCTTGAGTTGTCATTGTTTTTAGGGAGTTTTTTAGGTTTCGATTTGTTGATAGATTGTGTTGATGTTTGTTTATCTGGATGTTATTGTTTATATGATGTTCGCAAGATAAGGATCTAAGGGTGGATGGCAGAGTTTTGGGCTCTATTTAGCAGTGATATAGATCTTAATCTTGCTCACATCTAGGATAGGTATTCTTAGCCTATGTTGGATAGATTATGTTGATGTTTGTTTAGATGGTTGTTGTTGTTTACTGATGCTCGCAAGATAAGGATCTAAGGGTGGAGTGTAATGGCAGAGTTTTTGGCTTTATTTAGCAGTGATATAGATCATTAATCTTGCTCGCATCTAGTATAGGTATTCTTAGCCTGTGTTGGCCCTTTTAACCCCCTTTTCCAGACCTAGAAGAGGATAGCTGCTTAATATGCCTTTATTCTTGACTTTAACCTGTCTATTGCCTATTGGCTTTGACATATTAGACACATTGGTATGGTTTATGTAGGTATTCTGACAGAGCTAAGGAGCATTTCACCCCTTTCAGGCCTACAGGCCTAGAGCTAGAGGGACTCCATCTTGATGAAGCTGAGAGGCTTTTCAGGGCAAAGGCAAAGTTTATAGTTAAGGCTGTTTTTCACTTGGAGAGAACCGGTCTGGGCCAGCCCTTATCGGTAGGCTGTATTATTCTCTGTGTTGAAGACACCACAAAAGGCTGGCCAGCTGGGTGTGTGTCCTTGATGCGAAGTGGTGCAGAGATCTGGTGGGCGGCAGGCTGATGGCTGGAACTTTCCATGAGGAAACAGCATTCTATATCAGTGAAGTGCAGAGGCGGAGTCAGTCAGTCAAGCAGAGTGTGAGTCAAGCAGAGAGGGAGTCGAGTGAAGGTGGCGAAGCCAGAGGGTCGTGTTAAGGTGGAGGAGTGGAAAGCAGTGGAGTGGAGTTGGCAGAGAGAGAGGGTTCAAGCTGGAGAAGAGCTGAGTTGAATAGTGAGCTGGAACTGAAGGAAGCAGTCAGAAGCAGTTGCTTATCAGGAGGAGGTGTGAATAGCTGGAGTCTGAAGTAATGCCTTTTAGAAGAGACGGAGGAGAGATCGTGGACTAACCTATGGGAGCAGATGGAGTTAATTGGACATTGGCGCAGAGACAGAGTGAATAAGCTAGTGGAATGAACGGTGATCAGAGCGGCAGGAACCATTAAGATTGAAGATGGAAGGTGGAGACAGTTCGTGGGGGAGAGGCAGCGCAGAGGTGTACCCAAGAGTGCAGGAGAGAGAGGGAGTCTGAGATGAGCCAAGGCACAGACGAGAGAGGAACCCAGATGACAGCTAGAACAAGACTTCACACTAATCAGGTGATATTGTTTTCATCACATTAGTTTACTTTACACTTGCATCTTAATCTTGTCCTTATTCCCTAAGCCATTGTATGTTTAAATCCTTTCTCTTTCAGCGGAGTGTTCCTGTTATGTTTAATCTTTTCTCTTTCAGCGGTGTGTTCTACCTATAGTCTTTGTCAGTTCTGTATAAAGGTTTATATTGTTGTAATAAAATAACCCCCCCAGTTTGTAACAAACTGGCGTGTATCTCTTGTATTCTTGTTCAATCCAGGTAAATGTATCTCCTAGGTGTTTAGTGTTTGCATGAATGGATGAGTAATCCCAATCAAGTAAGTGGTGATCACATAAATAGGGAGTGAGTGGACCTATGATGACAAGAATAGGAGACATATAATATTAATTGGCTAACTCCTAATATTATTGTAGTAGCAGACCCTTAGTGAAGAGACTTCCCAATATATATATATATATATGTATAGGTGTTCATAGGAATGTGGTCGTCGTTGATATGCGGCGTTAATGAGAGCACTGAGTAGGAGATCAGTGTGTATACCCACTAGATTGTGGCTTGAATAAATGAGAGCGCTAGGAGGTCGAACTAGCGTGTAGTTTTGCAGGATTGCAAACAGTTTGGAAAAGAGAGCATTGGGTTCTGCAGGCCCGTGTGTAGACGCACCGGATTGTGTGTCATATCTGCCCTAGGGTAGAACGGTCTGGGTCAGGGTGGCCGCGAGACCAACTGATGTGAATAAGTGTGGTGTAGGGTATGGATATCCCTAGTAATCAGTGAGTATTCTTAGTATCCCTATAGATTTAGTGGTGTTTTTAATAATATGAGCTTGTATATTGCGAGTTCCCCATCTTCAGGTAGGTACCAGGTGCCTGGATAGTTGGTCCTGAGGAGGGATGTGATTACGTTCTGGCTGGGTTGGAGGGGCCCCTGGGGGCTGATCCCACCTACTCAGAAAATCCGGCCATAACAAACGGTATATGCCGCACCTTGCGGTAGAAGACGGAGATGCAAACCCTATAGAACTCGCTAATATAATGACGCACCACAGACCTCACATAGCCAAAATGAAATGAATACTATACAAGTAACATCAATGGCTTGGCAACAAATGGTTGTATGACCAATAAGTACCCATTGTATGCGCCAAATATGCAGCTATATCAACACCCATCACTCTCAGTCACACAAGACAAAGGCAGCATGGAATTGCTGAGGCAAGTGGGCATAGTGGTGATGGGAGATTTATATGTTAATGGCACATTCATCCCCTCTGACGATCTTTCATATGTAAGTAATCAAACAATATTATTCAGATTCACGTATCACAGACTATGAGACACAATAAAAAATGTTATCCCACCTACCCCAATGAACCACCGACATTAGCACCCCTACAATTGACCATAAGAAATCCAGATAACACTAACATAGTGGGGAAGCTATAAAGAGCTATGCAAACTGAGTTGGGCGGAGGGACGAGCAGGGCTCAAGAAAAATGGAACATGGTGCTAGATAAACCACTGGTAGATGAAGAATGGCAATTCTGCTGCGCATTAAGTGAACTCGTAACTCCCAATGGTAATTTAAGTATCATACACTATAAATACATACACCAAGCCTATCGTACACCGCTAAAGCTGAAGAAATACGGGTAACATGATGAAGCCACTTGTCGTAGATGCGGGACCGAAAACGCAGATTTCGTACACCTTGCATGGTATTGTGTCAAAGTCAGAATTTATCGGAAATAGGTAGTATAGCTAATAAGACAAATGTTAAACTGTAAACTGGAATGCACATTGAAGCTCTGCCTATTAGGCTGTTTAATGCATTTGAAATCCGTCAAGAAAATATTTGCTGCTATAGCATTGCTCCTTGCAAAAAAAAAAAGAGTATCAATGCACTGGGACAGTAAAACATCTCCACAGTGGAACGCTGGGTAATGGACTCCATATACTGTAGAGCCATTTTTTTATTATACGCAGAGGAGCTACCATCGGGTTCCAAACCTACAAACTTTTGGGAACCACTAACAACTTATTTATGACATCATCCTGATTTATTAAAAGGAAACATAAAATGTGCTCAGGTGGATTAGTTGCGATCATCTACATTTGTTATCTGTTGATAAGTATGAGAGAACTTCTACTATGTTTTACTGACATGCTTGTAATGTTTGTTATCATTTTTTATTATGATCAATAAAACCTTATAAAACAAAACAATAAAAGCATTGCCAGGAGATGTCTGAACTCCAGACAAAGCTTGATGAGTTTGAGAATCATTCTATGTGTTCAATCTACGCATTTTAGGCATCCCATAAGGTCAAGAGGTGGGACAAGATCCCATCAAATTTATCTCAGACTTAATCCAGAATTACATCCTGCCTGGTGATGCCTCCAGAGAGGAGTGCTATTCAATTACGAGGGTCCACCGAGTCCCGTTTCATCAACCGATTAATGCGAAATACCCACATACCTTTTTGGTCAACTTTTGAGACTATCGGGAAAAAGAATGAATTCTAGCAGCGGCCATCAAGCAAAAGGGATTTCAGACCACATCAAGTTTCGATTCAATTTTTTATGACATGTCAGCAATGGAAGCTAGGTGCCACCAGGAGCTTGAATCAACTTTGGAACTTTTCAAGGAACAGGGAGTCCAGGCAGCCCTGGTGCAAAAATGTAAATTGAAAGTTCTTGTAAAGGGACACTTCCATATTTTGAGTTCGATCTAGCAGGTGAATGAACTTGTGCAGCACTTAAATCATGATAGACGATCTGTGTAGTTGTATACCATAGTTAAAGGGGGCAGGATGTTCTCATTGTTGAGTTGATCCTGTCTTAAGCTCCAAACAGTGCTTTGTTCTTTGGTTTTACTTTTGAATGGTCGGTGAGTAGGCCTCTAGTGCCATACCAAGATACAAAAAAATAGGAGTAGGATGGGGGTAAGGCGGGCAATTCCAGGCAATTACCCCCCTTCCCGGGACGGGGAGCTAACCAGAGGGGTCACTGGGGTTCCAGGGGGTAAGTGGGCAGGATCAGGAGGGGAGCACTGGCATAAAAAGCAAAACAAGCAGAAAAACCATTAGCAGAAAAAAGGATATGCATGGTGGAACATCAGATATAATTGGGATCCGGTCAAAACTTAGATAATTTACAGGATGTAGCCTAGTATTATTTCAAAATGGGGGTAGAGTCAAGGTAATTGCCTTAGCGATGGGGGCTCAAAAGGGGCCTGAAAGGAGTCAATATGATTTCTCCTTTGAGATGTTGAAGACCTGGATTGTTTCCTATAATGTGACTGGTATCTTTAACAAGCACAAATATGGAAGCCTACTGAGGTGGCTCTCATCTTTTTCACCTAAAGTTATTTTCTTACAAGAGACCCACCTCAAGAGTAATACCCCGAAGATATTTATTCCCATGAATACTCGCAGGTGGAGATATTCCGCACTCATAAAGATACTACTCGCAAAACCCCTTTGATTAGCAAACAATTGTAAACTTGCACAAAAGCGTACGTTTACCTTTGTGAATCAGGCCCGCAGCGATTTAAACTTGGCCTTTTTTAAATGGCAGAGGATCGGTTTGATTTATTTATTAATCAAGTAGTGTGCATGTACTGCGTAACTAAACTTTATGATAATAAGATACCTGCTTGAGGTATTCATAATAAGTGAGAAATGTTCCTAATTTTCCCTGGACTAAAAGAGCTAAATATCTACAAGATTATTTTGATTCAAAAAGTGCACCCTTTTCAAAACATTGTCAGAATGCTGTCAAAATATGCAGAATCACCTGGAAGTGAATTAGTGAAAGGTCTTAAAGGAAAAGATGTGTATCTTTCTTTAGAATTTAAACAGAATATTGAATCTCTTAACCTAGATCGAGACGTAGAGGAACCACTGGTGGTTCTAGTAAATGGCGTGCCAACAAACAATAGCAAAATTTGGCAGGAATTAGTTAATTTAAAGAAAGTAAAGAGAGCCATAGAATACCTTAAAAGAGAGAACATATTCTATAAAATCTCCAAAATTTGGAGCGCATACTGATGAGTCAGTGCTATCGTTCACTGAGCAGTATATAGCATATGGGATTACCAATGAGAGTGACAATAGAACACTTAGGCAGGAAGTGTTGAGATTTCAGTCCCACAAATGTGGCAAGTACTGTTGTTGCAGATACTAAACCAAAGGTAAAGACTACACTAAGTGCTGCTTTCGTTTTCCTAAGCCTATTACCTAAAGGTAGAGTAAATAGTTTTATGTCTGCAGTTAGACATACAGTCACTGGCAAATCTCCTAAGAACACATGTAGCATAAAGAGAAGCAAGGCTTCAAAACTTAGTAAATCAATGACTTCAACTCTGTCATTTTCTGTATGTGTAATGCAAATATGGACATGCAGTTTGTGGCAGCCAATTTGACTGCTGTTGCCTAATATGTTACCTCTTACATTACACAGTGTGAAAAGACAGAAATGAAAGAGGTGTGGTAAGAGATTTCTGCAGAAAAGTCTTTAACAAAGACATTGTATTTCTTCACTTTTAAGATGCTTTACCACAGGGAAGGATGTGAAAGATTAAGTTCTTCTAGTTTATATGTAAAGTCCAAATCGATCGTGGATTCGTTTAGGTCTTGCTTCTACTCGTAACAGAGTACTGAAGTCCACAGATGAGATTGAATACCGTGCACACTCTGAACCTGAAAATACAGAGATTGTGAAAACAAATGTTCTTGATACCTACTGCTCAACTCGAAGTGTCAATTTAGAAAATATCTGTCTGTAAAAGTAGTTCAGTTCTGCACTTACAGAAACAATGTGGAAGAAAACATTGAAAGTGGCAAGTTTGCTGTCGATGAGTGGAACGGTTATTTAGTGAGATACAATAAAGCAAGACTCATCAACCACTACAAACTCTCTTGTCAAACTGTTGGTAATAGAGAGGTATTTTATTGGGCTCCTCTACAAGTGTTTAAACGCTGACGTCATAAAGAAGAACTGTTATGCCAATGACTGCTATGAAGTTGCTTTCAATGCAGTTAAAGACCCGATCGAATGTGCAGTGTTCACTACTTATTTGAAAATGTTGATTGATGAAATTCAACAAAAGAAGACAATAGCAGTCAAGATTACAAACAATAGTTCCCAAGGTAGCCAGAGTTCTGGATCTCATAATCAAGATTCACTTGGCCAGCCTGTAATTGAGAATGAATCAGCCATTGCCAGGAAAGAGGTGCAGAATGTGATGGATCAGGTCAGGTTTCAATCTATAGCCCTAGACAAATTAGTAGGTCCACGTAATTAAGAGCAACTACAGATATACCAGAATATAACTGCATCAGTGGATCATGGAAGGGAAACAGTCGGAACATCGCAGCCACGCGTGCTCCGACTTTGCAAGCGCTACCACGCTTGCCTTTACAACGCACATGCCTTAACCAGGCATATGCGTAGCTAAGGCAGTGCATGGTCTAGCTGCTGGCTGCTCCTCAGCAGAACTCGGAAGCAGGAAGACCTCGGACGAGGAAGTGGAGGACAAGGTCAGATAAGTGGGACTGGAGCCAGGTTTTGGGGAGGTGGGGGTAGTTTGAATGGGTTGGGGGTAGTTGTAAGGGTTGGGGGGTCGGGTAGTTTTCAGGGCTGGGGGGTAGGGGTAGTTTTCAGGACATGGGGGAGTTGGGTCGTTTTTTAATTAGGGGTTAGGGTGTTAGGCCTAAGGGCAGTGGGGGAGTAGGGATTGTTTTAGGGACAGTGTGTGTGGGGGGGGGGGGGGTCGGGCTAGTGTATGTACAGGGGCAGGGTTTTAGGCCTCAGGCCAGGGGGAAGGGAATGGGTAGTTGGAGTAGTGTTTAGGGCCAGGCGGGGTAGTTTTTAGAGCTAAAGGGGGGTGTCGTTTTTCAAATTAGGGTTTGGGGATTTTGGCCTAGGGGCAGTAGAAGGGGTTGAGGTATATTTAGGCACAGCAAGAAAGGGTGTAAGGGGTTGGAGCACGGTTGTAGCTCTCAGGACGGAGGGGGCCATATAGGGGTATGCAGCTTAGGAAGGGCATAGGAGGGTAGGAGTAGTGGCGACCTAAGCCACGTATACCCCTTCACCATGCATGTCTTTACCACAAAATGTGCCTAGTAAAGGCATCAATCAATCATTCAGGGAACTGTAAGCGCGCTACTCACCCATGAGGGTCTCAAGGCGCTGAGGGGGGTGGGGGAGGGGGGGGGGCTTGGACGGTGCAGATCCGGTCAGCCGAAGAACCAGTTCTTGAGAGTCTTCCTGTTAAAGGAATGTGTGGTTAAGAGGCATTCATGGTTTTGGCTGCGTGGTAGAGGCATGCTTGTTTTAGCCATGCATGCCTCTATCATACAACCATCATGGAATACTGCATGATAACTTTGAATATACATGCACCACATTCAAGCCTACTCTTCGATAGGTAGGTGGACAAGCAAACACTGGCAAAAGGTTCCTACTAAAAGTGCTTGTTGCATAAGTCCAGAAAATAACTGATTGCAGGGTGAGCAGCGTCTGGATTGGTCTGAGTGGCCTGCTCTTCCGCCCAGACACTGCCCGTGAGCCTGAGACATTTCTTCAACACATCTGTTAACACAGCCGCATTTACAGCAGGGTTGGAAAAATAGAAGTGCGTATGTATGTTCGGGTGGCCTAGGACGGACAGCCAAACATATATGTACACTTCTAAGTGCCACCACCTGCCTGTCTTGGCTTGGACAAGCCTACCCTCCACACATGTCAAATCCAGCCAAAGAAAAATAGAACGATATTGTTCCATCATTTTATTTTTCTTTGACTGGCTCAGACTAGTGGGGCGATGCTCCTCCGCCATTACGGAGGAGCCGCCCCCGAGTATGAGACCAGTGTTTGAGAAAAAAAAAATTAGTAGTTCATTAACCACATGGCTGCTGTGGGGATTTTTGCCCTGTGCTGCAAATTACAATTTTGCTGCTTCTATGACGAGCTCAGCTCGTCATCAGCACACGACACCCGTGGGTGATGACGAGCTGAGCTCGTCATCAGCATCGAAAGGGTTAAAGTTTCAGTTGCAATAAATTTCCCTACATTTGAATTAAAATGTTTACGATACTACTTTTTAATGATAAATAATTTTAAAAAACCTATTGTTTTCTCTCTAAAATGCTGAGTGTTAGTAAGCCGAACCTCATAAACATAACAAAGGAAAGCTGTACTCTACTCAGAGGTTGTTCTTGTATTTTTAACTTATATATATGTAGTTGCTCATCAAACTACAGAGGGTGTGCTGACATGTGACCACGGGGATGGGCTCCCCGACCAATGGGAGTGCAGCAGGAGGTATATGCAGGTGTGGGACTAACAAGACTGTATTTGAATGGGCATCTGAGGAAGGTGCTTGTTGCGCCAGACACATGCCGCATTGTCTAAAATAAAGCCTCCAACCGGTTTCCCCCATGTGGCCTCTCACCTTTCTACATTGGAGGGGTGCATATATATATATATAGTGTGAACAAGCTCCCCAGTGGAGTGAAACGCGTTACTTCAAATAAACGTTTAAACCTGCTACTCACTTGAGTTGGATCGTTTGTGAGCTGTGCTTTTGGCTGTCTGCTGTGGCGCATTGAGGTCTGCACCCTGTTGTTGCCTGTCTTCCACTGACAGGTTGGGATTCCTTTTTTATATATATATATATATATATATATATATATATATATATATATATATATATATACATATATATATATATACGGTCGCTTGCCCGTTGGCTTGCGGCCCCAGTACCGACGAACCTTTGTATTTGACCTGCCCGTCCGGTTGCTCTGGACTGGCCCTCGCTCCCCTGATATATATATATATATATATATATATATATATATATATATATATATATATAAAAAAAGCAGTCCAGGTCCCGTGAAAGTACAACGGAACCGAAGGTCAAGACCTCAAAAGCCTCGCGCCCAGCAAATCACCGAGGCCTCACAGGAATCACAAATCCAACAATGGGAAACAGGGAAGACGTTTAATGGAATGAAGATGACGCGTTTCACTCTACGAGAGAGCTTGTTCACACAACGCGCCAGGAACACACAGTGCATATATACTAGACATAAACAATGGACAATTGCAAACCATCAATAGCACACGCCTTCACTGAACGATAGACATAATAAACAGACTCCAAAATTGAAAAGTGTTGAAATAAAAAAGAAACAAAACGGAACGTAATTGACATATGCTGAGGTATCAAGGTCACAAACAAATAAGTGCAATTCTGGGAAGGAAATATCCAATAAATAAGCACATGGACTCAAAATTATATACTATGTACAATGAGTATAGCTACCAATAGAAATACAAGTGGAGGTTTGAAAAAAGGTTATTTCTCAAACATAATTATGGCATAGTGCCTAAAGTAGACCACAAAAAGCAATGCTGATCACAAGATCATAGAGGGGACATGATGACAAAATGCCAAGGTTGCATCGCCAAAAAAAAACATAGCTAATATACTACATATCGTGGTAGCCCTGTGCAAAGGAATAATGATGTAATGTCCTAGATTAAACAAACACGAACAAATGCAAAAATAGAGCATTCTTCTGGAACAGACCTCAGCATGCTAAGAATAAGTAGTACAAAAGTTAAGATAAAAAAACCAAAATACATCTGAAGGAGCCAAACATGCAGTCCGACCAGAGAAAGCAGTAAATAAAAATGAATATAAAAGAAAAAAAAGAGATTATAAGAGAAATATAAGAAAAGCCACAGCTGAGAGAAATACAGATGACAGAAAAGGGAATAATCTGATGCAAGAGAGCCTGCAAACTGGTGTCACACATTTCAATATATACGCAAATAATGTCATAGAAATAAAGTAAACACCAGACCGAAATATATACATGTAAAGGCTGACCAGCCGGCCAACAACATAGTGAAAATCTAGATCACATCAGAAAAAATTGTTGAGAACAAAGTCATAAAGAGATTAAGACAGTTCATAAGAAGTTGCTCAGATCTTCGGTAAGATTAAGTCCATTTGGGGCCTTAGTATCTAGGGCAAGACTCAGGTGCGATTCTTTCTGCCGAAGAAGCTTCATTCGGTCACCTCCCCGTCCGGGTTGGGGTACCGAGCATAGAACTGTATATTCGAGATCCTTCAATTTCTTGTCGTGTACAGCTCGAAAGTGTCTAGCGACAGGATAACTATTGTCGCTGTTAACAATAGCACGGATGTGCTGCAAAATCCGTTGGTGCACCGGAAGTTTAGTACTTCCGATGTACTCAAGATTACAGGTGCATTTGAGTTTGTACACGACATACTCAGATCTACATGTCAGGTATTCTCGAATTGGAATGGGTGTGGGACAGAATGCAGTGACATAGTATGTGCTATTCTTGGCAAAGGTACAGGCTCGACATGATGTACATCTGAAGAAGCCAGTTTTAGTTATTAGGCTCTTCTTGTGCGGGCCTTCAGGCATAGGTCTATCAAGCGCATCTCGCATACTTGGAGCCCTTCTGAATGTGATATTCGGGATGCTTGGAAGCAAAGGTCCAAGAATGACATCCGTAAGGATGATGGGCCATTCAGAAGAAATGATGCGCCTAATTTTACGTTCCTGAGTGCTATAGTTGGTGATCAGACGTACATTGCACTCAGTGGTGGAAATGTTGGGAGCCTTAGGCGTGAGTAATGTTTTACGTTCAAATGTACATGCTTTGCGGAGGGCTTTATCCAGGATAGATTCAGAGTAACCCCTGTGAATAAAGCGCTGTTTAGACTCACTTAAACATTGGTCAAGAGAGTGCTTATCGCTACAGATTCTGCAAATACGAATGAACTCCCCATAAGGGATGCTGCGGATTGTGTGGGCAGGATGCGAACTGAGAGCATGCAAAATTGAATTGCCTGCAGTGGCCTTTCTATGCAGGCGGGTTTCAATTTGGTTGTTCTTGATGAAGATGCTTACATCTAAAAATTCTGCTGAGTCAGTGGTGATGGTAGAGGTGAATTTGAGATTGAAAACATTAACATTGAGTTCTTTAACAAATGTTTCCGCCTCTTCCAACGATCCTTTCCAGATAATGCATACGTCATATATAAAGCGCCAGTAATGCGCAATATAGGGTAGCCAGCGGCGGTGCGTGGTCCTGAGCTTGTGTTCCTCCCACCAGCCAACATGTAAACAAGAGTAGCTGGGGGAGAAACACGAGCCCATCGCCACACCACGCAATTGCTGATATATCTGACCCTGGAATTTGACAAAATTAGTATTAAGACTGATGTTCAACATTTCCATCAACATGATATTGTGATCACGAAAACCAATGTCTCTTTTGTCCAAATAGTATTTGCACACTTGCATGCCGTGCTGATGATGTATCGACGTATATAGAGCCTCTATATCCATGACCAAAAATAGTAGATTGTCATTCCATTCCACTTCCATGATTTTGTTAAGGAAATCAGTGGTGTCCTTCAAAAAGGATGGGAGATTGTGCATGTAAGGTTGCAGGAAGAAGTCAAACTACTTGGAAAGGTTCTCATTACTGCTGGAGTTGGTGTAACCTGTTTATGAATTTTCGGTAGAAAATATAGCACAGGTGTGATCGGATGATCATTGACCAGAAAATTACATTCGTCCTTAGTGAGCTGACATGTGACCACGGGGATGGGCTCCCCGACCAATGGGAGTGCAGCAGGAGGTATATGCAGGTGTGGGACTAACAAGACTGTATTTGAATGGGCATCTGAGGAAGGTGCTTGTTGCGCCAGACACATGCCGCATTGTCTGAAATAAAGCCTCCAACCGGTTTCCCCCATGTGGCCTCTCACCTTTCTACATTGGAGGGGTGCATATATATATATATAGTGTGAACAAGCTCCCCAGTGGAGTGAAACGCGTTACTTCAAATAAACGTTTAAACCTGCTACTCACTTGAGTTGGATCGTTTGTGAGCTGTGCTTTTGGCTGTCTGCTGTGGCGCATTGAGGTCTGCACCCTGTTGTTGCCTGTCTTCCACTGACAGGTTGGGATTCCTTTTTTATATATATATATATATATATATATATATATATATATATATATATACGGTCGCTTGCCCGTTGGCTTGCGGCCCCAGTACCGACGAACCTTTGTATTTGACCTGCCCGTCCGGTTGCTCTGGACTGGCCCTCGCTCCCCTGAAAAGGAGCACCCGCTCTGACCTTGCTGGTCCGAGTACTAAGCAATCTTCGAATCCTGCGTGGGTTTCACTTGCCAAGGTTTGTTTGCTCCAATCCGGAAGCCGACACCGCCGACAGCGAGAGCCTTCGTGGGACAGCTCGTGATCCACTCCTGGACATCCTCGGTGCCCCAGAGTCCACATGGCAGCGGGGAGAAGCTTCTCGACATCGACCTGATTGCGCCCGACATTGCCTGGTTCCTTCCTGGTTCCACCCTGGTCACTGCTGAGTGACCCAGACTCTGTCCCCTCTGCTTTCAGGTCATCTACATCTTCGATCCACCCTTGGATCACACCGGACACTTCTCTTCTCGACGCCTGCAGAATCTTCATCTTCAGGCACCATCGACCTGCGTGACGAAACCCGACACTACTTTGCACCTGTGCACCCGCTTCCTGTGGGTGAGGTAACTCGGCAACGCCGGTGCTCCTGTACTGGTACACACCTCTAGTGTATATGTCTAAAGTTTCGTCCTTCTAGGTCAGTCGGAAGGTTCCTTAAACAGTAATTTACCGGATTTTATACCCCTGTTTGACCCCGCACCTCCCGCAGCGAGCATTTTATCATGTATTGGGCACTATGCCATAATGTTTCCGTTGTGCTACATTACTAGCTGTATCTAATTTGGTTATCAGCGTTGCTATGATTGTTCTATACATTTACTTCTGTTAGTGGGTGACATGTAACTCTTCATAAATAGAGATTCAATCAACGTGCCACCACCAATGTACTCCCTATAAACATTTGAGTATGACACTCGGTTTTAATAAGCACAATCTTGCACATCAGCACTATTTTGCACTTTTTGTAACAGCATATTTTGCACGTTCCCTGTAATTTGAGACTTTCTGTATCAATTTGAGGCTATATATTCATAATTTGGAGTGAGTCATGGATTTGATGGGCAATGCACTTTATTCCATAGGTACTAGTATGGAACGATATATTTTTTGTATATAACGTGTAAATATATCAATTTACCTTATTATGTGTTTACATATGTATATATTAATATGAAATGAATTTGCCTTTTGCACATGGACCATTGTATATTGTTAACTGGATCTTAGACAGCTGCTCCGTTTATGAAGTATTTTTTCCATGTTTATGTTGTACTTAAGTCTCAAAGGGGACATTCACAGTATATAAAGCACACTTATTGGTTCTTTTAAGTCATGTGATCAAGGCTGCCGTGTTGCAGCCGAAACGCGTCATGCTGGGGACAGAAGATCAATAAAT
Source organism: Lissotriton vulgaris (assembly GCF_964263255.1). Classification (NCBI taxonomy): domain Eukaryota; kingdom Metazoa; phylum Chordata; class Amphibia; order Caudata; family Salamandridae; genus Lissotriton; species Lissotriton vulgaris. The sequence continues at coordinate 1,106,416,353 of NC_141691.1, forward strand.
CACCCTTAATTTAAAAAAAGCGCAGTATTTGTGGTCTGTACCTACGTCGAGGAGTCGGTACCTATGCCGAGGACTAGGAGTTGGAACGGATAACTATTGGGCGGTTAACGGCCGTTGCCGCCTCTACAGACCCTCCTTTCGTTCTTTGGGCTGCTGTGTTATGCGGCCGAACGGGGAATCGAAGCATCAATTGACCCGGAAGGAGTAGAAGAGCATACAGCCCCCCGCATTGGTGAGATACGGAGCGGAGTGTCGGATAGCCTGGAGGTTTCCGCAGTGGAGCTTTGGAGGAGTCGGAGGACATCGACGAAGCACCGTGTTGATCCCAGACGGGTAAGCCGACCAGTCCATGAGTGCCGATTCACAGGCTAACCATTTTGCGGGTGAAAGGAGAGTTGCGCTATTATTATTGAAAGACTGCTGGGGATCGTATCTCCGTTCCCCGGTGAAAGGCATTGGGTTTATTGTTCGAAGCATAATGTCCTTGCCAGCAGAGGCTTTAAGGAACCGGGAGGCATTGGCAGAGGAAATGTTTGTTAATTTGCCGACGCTGAGAACCAAAAATGACACCACTAAGGCAAACGAAAAAGCAACGGATTTGAAAAGTAAAATGAAACGCTTGGAGAAACTATTACGAACTGAAACCACCAAATGGTGGGAGCACCGATCATTGCAGAAATATAAAGATGTGGGGCGTGTGCCAAGGGGATTGCGGATACTCATAGCGCCATCTTTTGAAAACCCCAATCCCCTTCTGTTGAAAGAGTGGGCCACTATGAATTTAGACGCCTCAATGAACATGGTTTGTTTGCTTATAAAATATGCTGAGATTGACCGCATAGAAATTATCAAAGAAATAGAGGAATTAAATAAGGAACTGGAAACAGAAGAAGACAAAGAATTCATCAAAAAACAAAGAGAGGAGATAGATGCCAGACTGGTAAAACACCAGGAAACAATTAGTCAGCGCAAGCAATATAAGTTTGCACGAGATAAAAATGACTACGAAACTGGTAGGATTTTCACGTTTGCGCGAAAATTCGACAACGCAAAAAGACAAGCACTGGCAGCCAAAAATGTTGAGGCAACAGGTGGTAATGAACAGAGATCGGAGGTATCAGAACCAGAAATGAGCTCAACAACGAGCAGTTATGATTCAGATGAAGGGGCAGCAGGAGGTACTAGTCGAGGATCAGTACCTACCAAATATACGCCATCTGAGGAATTGGGTTTTCTCGTGCAGGACAGACACAAAACGCTGCGACCGCTAACTCCCCAACAGCGGAAACTAAACGAAGAAAAGCAAATAAAAAGCGCAGCGCAAGGAGAAAACTGAAAAGGCAGAGGCTTTGCAAAGAGAGGCAGAGGGAAAGGGAAGAAATGGTAACGGCAGCACCTAACCTAACCCTAGAAAATCCAGCAGAGGCCCAGAATCTAATATCAAATACAACCCCTAACACAACAGAAGTGCAAGCGGCACAGGACAACACTGTCATCAATCTGTCCGACACCACCTTATCCAAAGCAGAGATGCAACTCCTCTCATTGGGGTTGTCTTATTGTCCAAAAAATTCTTTTAATTACGTGCAGACACGCATAGATGTGTTCAAATTCATCCGCAAACTAAAATTAAGGAAGCATTTCAAACTAAACAACGCTCAGGTTCGGGCTACAAACATCACCAATCAGACCCAACCTTCAAAAGTGTTTCAGATCTCAGATGTGAACGCTCTGAGAGTGGCGAATGAATTGGCGCAAAATGTAGAGTTTGAACCAGGTACCACTCAGGAGAATCTTTCCAGGGCAGGGATTCCCATGAATCAACCTTGTGTGACATCCTTCAAGCCTCCTTCCACTTTCTGTCCAATCATGCCAAAAGATAACATCGATGCTTTTTGTGACATAGTTGTGGAAGATTTGAAAGGATTACAAATGAGCACTACACGTAGAAAGAAAAGAGTTAAATACATGGAAAGACAATACCAAAGACTGATGAAGAAATTAAGGAGTGATTCGAATCTCATAATCAATAAGTCTGACAAGGGTGGCAACACTGTCATCTGGCCAAGGGACTTGTACATGGCGGAAGCAGAAAAACATTTAAGTGACACCACCTGCTACAAAAAGGGTAGCTTTAATGACATCAAGAGCCTGAAAGAAAAGACCCACAAGGAATTGAATCAGTGGAGGCATCTTGGTTTATTAAGCAAACAAGAACATGCCTTTTTGAAAAATGATTTCCCAATTACTCTTTTCTTTTATTTGATTCCAAAATTCCACAAACAAACATTGCCGGTCCCTGGGCGTCCAATCATCTCCGCCCAAGGGAGTTTACTGGAGTCTATCTCAAGATATGTGGACCAATTCCTGCACGAATATGTGGAAAATTTACCATCCTTCATAAAAGACACTGGCCATTTCCTTTCTAAGATCAATAGTATCAAGTGGGAAAATGACTTTATTCTTATTGCTTTAGACATTAATTCACTGTACACTAGCATCTCACATAAGGACGGGTTAAATGCAGTAAGATACTATTTAAACAAACTCAGTATATCTTACAGTCAACATAGCAATATGTTAATGAGTATGCTTGAATTATGTCTGAACAATAATTACTTCCTTTATAACCGGGAGGTTTACCAGCAGCTTAGAGGGGTGGCTATGGGGGCATGCTTCTCTCCCACCTACGCATGTTTACATGTGGGGTGGTGGGAGGAGCATGTCCTCAAAAGAACACTCGCTGATTGTTTTCCCAATTGCTTGGTACATTTTTGGCGATTCATTGACGACATTTGTATGATTTGGAGAGGGTCGTTGGAGTCAGCTAATGAATTCGTCAATATGATAAATGTCAATGATCTCAATTTATGTTTCACCTCACAGATCAGTACACACCTCATCCAATTTCTTGATGTGGAAATTTACATTGAGAATGGGGGGTTACACACTCGCTTGCACAGGAAAGCCACGGCGGGCAACGCTATATTGCACGCAAGTAGCTCCCATCCTAACCATTTGATTAGAAGCATCCCTTATGGGGAGTTTCTTAGGATGAGGAGGATCTGCAGCACCTCATTAGATTTGGAAAAATGTCAGAATGAGGCGCTGGAAAGGTTCTGTGCTCGGGGGTATGATGTCGCCCTTTTATTAGAGGCGAAAGACAGAGCCAACCAACTGGACAGGGATAATTATCTGGCCTCCATAAATGTGGATGTTACATCTAGTCCAGTTGAAAGGGAGGTTGAGACAGAGATGAATAACATCAGTCTAGTAACAACATTCAATGAAGAACACAAAAAAGTGAGAGGAATCTTGAAAAAGCATTGGCCCCTGTTAAAGACAGATATCACTCTAGCCCCCCTCATACCAGCTGAACCAGGGGTGGTGTTTAGAAGAGCTCCGTCCATGAGGGACATGCTGGTTAAATCCAGTCCAGAGGTAATAATGAAACCTCATCGAATTTCTAACAAATGCGGTTTTTTCAAATGTATATCTTGCAGGGCTTGCAAGTTTGGTGTAAACACCAGTGAGTATTGCTCTGCTTTTGACCCTAATCCTATTAAGATTAGGGATCACTTCACCTGCCGCACGGAGATTCCAGTATACGTGCTCCAATGTACCTGTGGACTCAGGTACGTTGGTAGTACAAAACTGCAGGCTTTTAACCGCATTCTGCAACACCTACGAGCTGTGGTCAATTCGGATGGTAATTATCCGGTAGCCCGGCATTTTGAATTGGTCCACAACAAAAATCTAAACGAATTGAGATATTTTATCATTGATGCGGTGCCTAAAAACATCAGAGGGGGGAACAGGGAGAGAGCGTTGAGACAGCTTGAGAGTAAATATATCGTGTTGTTAGATACCAGAATCCCAAATGGATTAAATACGGGGGAGGACCTTTATTGCTTCCTCTAGAGGGTGCAGTATAGGGAGCACTGATAATCATCCTGCCATGGTACCAACGTTCATGAATCCGTTTGGGTAGGGGCAGGGGTAGAAGCTTTCGATATATTATACACCGAGTGGACATGAATGGATATTCTGTCCAAATAGCTTTGGGTACCCCTGTAAAACCCCACACTCCTTCAAGCTGTCCATGTAGCATGGAAAGGGCACTATGCCATAATATTTACCGGATTTTATACCCCTGTTTGACCCCGCACCTCCCGCAGCGAGCATTTTATCATGTATTGGGCACTATGCCATAATGTTTCCGTTGTGCTACATTACTAGCTGTGTCTAATTTGGTTATCAGCGTTGCTATGATTGTTCTATACATTTACTTCTGTTAGTGGGTGACATGTAACTCTTCATAAATAGAGATTCAATCAACGTGCCACCACCAATGTACTCCCTATAAACATTTGAGTATGACACTCGGTTTTAATAAGCACAATCTTGCACATCAGCACTATTTTGCACTTTTTGTAACAGCATATTTTGCACGTTCCCTGTAATTTGAGACTTTCTGTATCAATTTGAGGCTATATATTCATAATTTGGAGTGAGTCATGGATTTGATGGGCAATACACTTTATTCCATAGGTACTAGTATGGAACGATATATTTTTTGTATATAACGTGTAAATATATCAATTTTCCTTATTATGTGTTTACATATGTATATATTAATATGAAATGAATTTGCCTTTTGCACATGGACCATTGTATATTGTTAACTGGATCTTAGACAGCTGCTCCGTTTATGAAGTATTTTTTCCATGTTTATGTTGTACTTAAGTCTCAAAGGGGACATTCACAGTATATAAAGCACACTTATTGGTTCTTTTAAGTCATGTGATCAAGGCTGCCGTGTTGCAGCCGAAACGCGTCATGCTGGGGACAGAAGATCAATAAATCACCCTTAATTTAAAAAAAGCGCAGTATTTGTGGTCTGTACCTACGTCGAGGAGTCGGTACCTATGCCGAGGAGTAGGAGTTGGAACGGATATATATATATATATATACGGTCGCTTGCTCGTTGGCTTGCGGCCCCAGTACCGACGAACCTTTGTATTTGACCTGCCCGTCCGGTTCCTCTGGACTAGCCCTCGCTCCCCTGAAAAGGAGCACCCGCTCTGACCTTGCTGGTCCGAGTACTAAGCAATCTTCGAATCCTGCATGGGTTTCACTTGCCAAGGTTTGTTTGCTCCAATCCGGAAGCCGACACCGCCGACAGCGAGAGCCTTCGTGGGACAGCTCGTGATCCACTCCTGGACATCCTCGGTGCCCCAGAGTCCACGTGGCAGCGGGGAGAAGCTTCTCGATATCGACCTGATTGCGCCGACATTGCCTGGTTCCTTCCTGGTTCCACCCTGGTCACTGCTGAGTGACCCAGACTCTGTCCCCTCTGCTTTCAGGTCATCTACATCTTCGATCTACCCTTGGATCACACCGGACACTTCTCTTCTCGACGCCTGCAGCATCTTCATCTTCAGGCACCATCGACCTGCGTGACGAAACCCGACACTACTTTGCACCTGTGCACCCGCTTCCTGTGGGTGAGGTAACTCGGCAACGCCGGTGCTCCTGTACTGGTACACACCTCTAGTGTATATGTCTAAAGTTTCGTCCTTCTAGGTCAGTCGGAAGGTTCCTTAAACAGTAACTTTGACGCACAATTGACTTTGCATTGGTGCATGTGTGTGCTTTAAGCGCTGCACCCGATTCCCGCGGGCTTTTCCCGACTTCAGCATTGCTAGTCCCGATTGGTCCCAGCGATTCCCTAGGCCCAAGGCCTAACCACTGTTCGATTGGTGGTTCTTTTACCACTATTTTAGTATATGGTTTGAGTGGCCACCCGCCCTCATCCATAATTGTGCAACTTTTGTATGTTTAACTGTGCTTTTGTTTAAACACTTGTGCCTCTGCACTCATAAAGAGTACAGAGGATTATTCTAGTAATACATACATATATTTTTATAATATATAACTTGTGTGGTGTCCTTTCATTTGATATTACAGGATTGTGATTGGTAAAACAGCTTGCTTAACACGATCTCTTGAGTTAAGCGCTTAAGGCTGCTTAGTCCATGCTACCCTTAGGATAGCTTGTCTATAAGGTTGACTTACAACCAGACACCATAAGGGATTGTTTGGACTGATACAAGGTGCCCCCAGAATTGGAGACATCCTATATCAGGCCAACTTCTCACAATATATGTATATCTATCTCCTCGCTCCAACTGCACCACAAAACCTCCGCGTTTTCACATTAAAGCTCACAGCTCCTCCACTGCATAAAGCACTCTGCAATTGTCAAATTACTTTAATTTGTACCGACCACAGTAAACATGACGCGTTTTGGCTAAGCCTTAGTCAAATGGTTTCATATATGAAAACATTTGACTAAGGCGTAGCCGAAACACGTCATGTTTACTGTGGTTGGTACAAAGTAAAGTAATTTGAAAATTGCAGAGTTCCTGTGGAGTGCTTTTCCGAAACCCACAGTGGAGGATAAGTGAGCTTTTATATATATATATATATATATAAAAAAGCTGACGAAGGCCAAATCCGGCCGAAATGCATTCGCCATTCTTTGAAGATTAAAGTGTGTCGCCTTGCTAATCCCCTCTGAGGCTCCCGCTTCTTTCTTTGAGAGGAGACTTTTCTTTATTCAAATTCACGCGTGTGCCAGAAGCGCGTTCAGGAGCCCACTCACTTTCTGCGGCTTGGAGAATCTGGACCCAGTCTTGGCTGTCTCTGTTTCTTCACGGTAGTGAATATCTCCAAGCTCGCCGGATGTCCAGGTGAATTGATGCGGCTTAATGAGGCATTCCGCCTCTGCCGGGCGGGCTACATTGTTCTCCCGCCCCAGCAACTTTGCTTCCTGGTCTCCGGTCTGTGGGGTGGGGACGCGAGGCGGCACCTTCAACTTCTTGTGCATGTCCTGTCCTGCGATGACCCCAACCCTCGCTATTTTGGACACTTGGATCAACGCCCCTCAGCTACACTTACCTTGGATCGGCTAGTGCATCCTGGGTCATGTAGTCCGTGGACCTCCCCGGACCAGCTGAAAACTTTACCTGTGAGGGGCGGAGCTAACATTTTGCACCTATCGGTGTGCGGTGGGGTGTATTTCCACTGCAGGACTTCTGGGACTTCCCATTTCACACACTGCAGGCGCTGACGAAGGCCAAATCCGGCCGAAATGCATTCGCCATTCTTTGAAGATTAAAGTGTGTCGCCTTGCTAATATATATATATACACACACACACACATTACCTACTGGCGGTCGCCAGTAGGTAGTTATAGTTAAAACCTAGTTTATAGGAAATCCGCAACATTCTATTTGGAATAACTTTTGCGCCGGTGGACGAATCTTTGCGAATTTCTCCAAGAAAATGGCCTGCTCTGCTCCTTCCCAGAAAGTTTGGGGGTGATTCGTGAAGCGGGGGCGGAGAAAAAAGGGGGGTCCCAAAACATGTTTTCCCCATGCAGTTTTCCATAGGATCTTTAGCCAGGGCTACAGCCTGAACGGCTGAACGGAATTACACCAAACTTGGCAAAAAGGTAGAGTTCTGTTCGCAGATCACGCTTTTTGTTGAATGGTGTAAATCCGTTCAGTAGTTCGTGAGAAAATCGAAAACACAATATGAAATGGGTCAATTTTAATTAACGAGTGCTGCCTAAATGACTATGTAAAATCATGATATTTATTTTGCTCAGCTCTCAAGAACAGGAGGTATTGGTCTGTCTAAGTGCAATTCATACTTTTGACTTGCTTGCTACATGCCTGCCGCAGGCACTTAGCCCACTGAGTTAACTGACTGGTTAGAAGTATCACAAGCAACAGTCATCAAGATGCAGAGATCACTGCATGTGTAAATTCAATTCCAGAAATCCTTTATTATATCTATTCCCTCTTCCTACTACATGGTATTTTGTGGGTCAATATTATGTCTATCTGGTTTGACATAAGGAATATGCTACTTACCAGTATGCATCTGTTCTTGGCATGTAGGGCTGCTGACATTCATATCTGTGCATAGATCGCCGCCTAGTGTTGGGTCTGGATGATTGCACATTGTTGTCCTGGAAGAGTCTTCGAAGTATCACGAGATAGGTGGCTCCTCCCCGGACTACAGTGCGCATGGGCATCCTCTCCATCCTCAGATTGTTTTTCGCCATTGTGGCAGGGATGGAGTATGATACAGTAAGTGATGTCCATGCTAAGAATAATTCTGAAGGCTACACCTGCGACAGGTACCGGGGAGGAGGGAGGGCGATATGAATGTCAGCAGCCCTACATGGCAAGAACAGATGCATACTGGTAAGTAGCATATTCCGTTCGAGGCATGTGGGCTGCTGAATTCATATCTGTGCATAGAATGTATAGCAGTGTCCCCCTTTAGCGGTGGTTGCCTGTGCCAGCTGCAGCAGCCTGAAAAAGAGTCCTGAGTACAGCCTGTCCTACAGCTGCTTGCTGTTTGGAGTGTACATCTACGAAGTAGTGTTTGGTAAATGTATGTATGGTAGTCCATGTGGCTGCTCTACATATGTCTTCTAGAGGAATGTTTCCCAGGAAAGCCATGGATGCCCCTAACATGCATGTGGAATGCGCTCTTGGGGGAACTGTTAATGTGCGTTTAGCTTTCTGATAACAAATTTGAATGCACTTGACAATCCATCTGGCTATACCTGGTTTGGAAATGGAGTTGCCTTTGTGCTGAGGTGAAAAGGCAACTAACAGTTGCTTAGTTTTCCTGAAAGGTTTTGTTCTGTCTATATAGTACAGGAGAGCTCTTTTAACGTCCAGGGTATGTAGAGCTCTTTCTGCCACTGAATCTGGATTAGGGAAGAACACTGGCAGTTCAATAGTTTGATTGATGTGAAATTGGGATACCACCTTTGGCATAAATGTTGGGTTTGTACGCAGTACTACTCTATTTGCAGGAATTTGTATGAATGGCTCTTGAATAGTTAGGGCTTGTAGCTCACTAACCCTTCTAAGTGATGTAATTGCAACTAGGAAAGCCACTTTCCACGTTCGGAACTGTATCTCACACGAGTGTAGAGGTTCAAAAGGTGGTCCCATTAGTCTGGTTAGAACCACGTTCAAGTTCCAGACAGGTGAAGGTGGGTGTCTTGGAGGAATCACTCGTTTGAGTCCCTCCATAAAAGCTTTATTAGCAGGCACTCTGAAGAGTGAAAGGTGTTGCCTGTTCTGAAGATTAGCTGCCACCGCAGCTAAGTGTATACGTATGGAGCTATAGGCTAGATTTCATCTATGTAAATGTAACAGGTAACATATGATGTTCTGAGTAGATGCATCTAGTGAATTTATGTTATTATTGGTACAGTAGATGACAAATCGTTTCCACTTCGCCGCATAGCAAGCTCTGGTGGTAGGTCTTCTTGCCTCTTTGATAATGTTCATACAGTCAGGAGGCAAGTTCAGGTAACCAAACTCTATGACTTCAGGAGCCAGATCGCAAGGTTTAACTGTTGCAGATCTGGATGCTGAATGTCTCCATGGCTCTGCGTTAAAAGACTGGGTGTTAATCGCAGTCTTTGATGAGGCACCACGGAAAGTTCTAGGAACGTGGTGTACCATGGTTGCCTCGCCCACGTCGGAGCAACTAGGATGAGTGTCATGGAGTGTTGCAGCAGTTTGCATGCCACTCGTGGTATGAGCGGGGCTGGGGAAAAAGCGTACGCAAACCTGCCTGACCAGTTCATCCATATCGCATTGCCCTGAGACTGCGGATGTGGAAACCTGGCGGCGAAGCTTTGGCATTTTGCGTTTTCCCTTGTGGCGAACAGGTCTATCTCTGGGTGACCCCACCGCTGGAAGTAGGGTTGCAGCACCGAGGGATGTATCTCCCACTCGTGCATCTGGTGGCTGTATCTGCTGAGCAGATCCGCCATCTGGTTGTCCCTGCCCGGGAGGTGTTCCGCCATGAGGAAGATGTTCCTCTGAATGGCCCACTTCCACATGCTTTGCGCTAGATGTGACAACTGTGGAGAGTGTGTTCCTCCCTGCTTCTGTATGTAGTACATGGCAGTCATGTTGTCCGTCCGGATCAACACGACTTTGTTGCACAGATGTACTTTGAAGGCCTTCATTGCCATGAAGATCGCCATCAGTTCCAGCAGGTTGATATGCATCTTCTTTTGCTGTGTCGTCCATAGTCCCTGCACTGTGTAATTGAGGACATGCGCTCCCCAGCCCAGGAGAGATGCGTCCGTCGTTAGCACTAATTGTGGTACAGGCTCTTGGAACGGTCGTCCCCTGCAAAGGTTTTGTGGGTTCCACCAATGCAGAGAGTGGTATGCACGACCGGTCACGAACACTAGGTCTTTCAACTGTCCTTGAGCCTGTTTCCACTGCCGTGCTAAGCATTCCTGAAGCGGACGCATGTGTAGCCTCGCGTTAGGGACAATGAAGATGCAGGAGGCCATCATGCCTATCAACTGCATAAACACCCGTGCTGGAAGCGAGTGTTGGGGTCTGAATTTCTGAATCAGCGACTGAATACCGCTGATTCTTGCTGAGTTTGGCTGTGCTTTTGCCGCCAGAGTGTCTATCGGTGCTCCTAGGTACTGTTGTACGTGAGCGGGTTGGAGATGAGACTGTGCGTAGTTTAATGAGAATCCGAGGCTGTGCAGGAGGTAAATAGTGCGTGACATGTGGCTGGCACATTGCTGGACCAACTTCGCTTGGTTGAGCCAGTCGTCCAGATAGGGGTAGACGTGGACATGGTGTCTCCTCAGGTGTGCCGCCACTGTAGCTATAGAAAGGTAAAGATGCCTTCAAGGGACTTTGTTCAATCTAAGTTTTGTTATTTAAAATTAATATGAGAAGAACCAATTTATCGTCCTTACAATGAGTGAATCAAAATTGATCAAATTGTGTTGTCAACATGAAACATATAAACAAAGACACAGGGTGTATACGAAAAAAGTGTTTTTATCAAATAATTCATTGAGAAAAATCAGCTTCATATACAGACAAATAAGCGAATAAGATTTTAGGACTGTGGGTACACATAAAAATAAATTGCTAAGTGACTCAACAGAACCTAAAAAACACCTATCCCAAAACACATTGAGTAAAACAAAGCAAGGGATGAAGTGCAAAGTCGACGTTTCGGTTTCTTAGCAGTTATTTGATGAAACCATCCTCAGGACTGTAATCAGTTCAGATCTGTATAGAAATATTGTAGTCTGTTTGCGGATTATCGTCATCCGCAAGAAGATCTTGGAAGGATCACAGTATCCTAGGGACCTGACTATCGAATGCGGAGATCGCTCATCCAAGTTGGATGTAGCGTCTGAACTTCACTCACATAGGGTTCACGTATTCATACACAGTAGAGTTCATCCAGTGTATGTTAGGTGAATTATTATCAAATTTCTGAGACAAATCAGGGGTCGATGCACATAATTTGCGCTTAAACGAGCCTGTGAGCAGTCAGAGATCCTGCAGTGTCTTAAGATGCAGCGAGGTGAAGTCAATAACGCGTGTCATCAAAGTGAAGTCGTGGCTTCACTTTGATGACACGCGTTATTGACTTCACCTCGCTGCATCTTAAGACACTGCAGGATCTCTGACTGCTCACAGGCTCGTTTAAGCGCAAATTATGTGCATCGACCCCTGATTTGTCTCAGAAATTTGATAATAATTCACCTAACATACACGGGATGAACTCTACTGTGTATGAATACGTGAACCCTATGTGAGTGAAGTTCAGACGCTACATCCAACTTGGATGAGCGATCTCCGCATTCGATAGTCAGGTCCCTAGGATACTGTGATCCTTCCAAGATCTTCTTGCGGATGACGATAATCCGCAAACAGACTACAATATTTCTATACAGATCTGAACTGATTACAGTCCTGAGGATGGTTTCATCAAATAACTGCTAAGAAACCGAAACGTCGACTTTGCACTTCATCCCTTGCTTTGTTTTACTCAATGTGTTTTGGGATAGGTGTTTTTTAGGTTCTGTTGAGTCACTTAGCAATTTATTTTTATGTGTACCCACAGTCCTAAAATCTTATTCGCTTATTTGTCTGTATATGAAGCTGATTTTTCTCAATGAATTATTTGATAAAAACACTTTTTTCGTATACACCCTGTGTCTTTGTTTATATGTTTCATGTTGACAACACAATTTGATCAGTTTGGATTCACTCATTGTAAGGACGATAAATTGGTTCTTCTCATATTAATTTTAAATAACAAAACTTAGATTGAACAAAGTCCCTTGAAGGCATCTTTACCTTTCTATATTTACTTACCCAAGCCCTCAAGGGTATTCCGGGTTGCTCACTTCCTTAATAGCCACTGTAGCTAAGCACTTGGTAAACACCCTGGGGGCTGTTGTGACCCCGAAAGGTAGGACCTTGAATTGATAGTGCTGGTTTTGAATTGTGAACCTGAGATACTTCCTGTGTGCAGGATGTATTGGTATGTGGAAGTACGCGTCTTTTAAGTCTAGAGTTGCGAGGAAATCTCCCTGACTGAGCAATGGTAGAACCTGCTGTAAAGAGAGCATGTGAAAATGTTTTGACAAGATGTATTGGTTTAGGGGCCTGAGGTCTAGTATTGGCCTGAGAGACCAGTCCTTTTTGGGGATTAAGAAGTACAGCGAGTATACCCCTGTACCTTATGAGTTCTATAGCCCCTTTTTGCAGCATGCTGATAACTTCTTGCTGCAATAAGTCTATGTGCTCTGCTGACATAGGACGGTGTCTTGGGGGTATGTTGGGTGGTGTGGAGGTTAGCTCTAGACAATAGCCGTACTGAATAAGTTGTCTCACCCACCTGTCTGTGGTATTGCTCTCCTAGACTGGCAAGAACTGTTGTAATCGCCCCCTGACCGGTGTTACATGGTCCGGGGGCAGTGACAAGGTGTCACTGTTTAGTATTGGCGGAGGATCTGCTGTTGTTAGTCCCCCGTCCTCTGCCTTTGCTGCTGTTGCCACGGTATCCACCTCTAATATTTTTATTGTAGGTTGTTTGCGTGCCCCCTTTATTGTATGGGATCTGTTGTGATGCCTGGCCTCGTGTAGCTCCTCTGTTAATGGAGCGTCGAAAGGAACCTCCTCTAAATTGTTGGGACTGCAAGGCATCCATGGATTTGGCCGTGTCTGTGTCTTTTTTAATCTTTTCTAAGATTGTGTCCACATCAGGACCAAAAAGAAAATCTGGGTTCACAGGCTGGTTCAATAATGTGGTCTGGATCTCAGGTTTGAATCCAGAGATGCGCAACCAGGCATGCCTCCTGAGCATGACGCTTGTGTTGATGGCCCTGGCTGCAGTGTCTGCTGCGTCTTGCGCACACTTAATGGATGCGTTGGTACTGAGTTTACCCTCCTGGATTAGCATCTCTGCTAAAGAAAATCTGGGTTCACAGGCTGGTTCAATAATGTGGTCTGGATCTCAGGTTTGAATCCAGAGATGCGCAACCAGGCATGCCTCCTGAGCATGACGCTTGTGTTGATGGCCCTGGCTGCAGTGTCTGCTGCGTCTTGCGCACACTTAATGGATGCGCTGGTACTGAGTTTACCCTCCTGGATTAGCATCTCTGCTCCCTCCTTGTAGTCCTCAGGGAAATGTTGTAGCAGTTGCTCTAGAGTGTCATAATGTGTCCTATCGTATCTGGCTAATAGGGCCTGTGTATTTGAAATCCTCCCTCCAGATATTAGCTGCTTGAGCAGCCACCCTTTTCCCAGAAGCTTCTAGTACTTTAGATTCTTTGTCTGGAGGAGGAGCATCACCGGTAGTCTGTGAGTTGGCGCACTTACGAGCATTTGAGACCACCAAGGAGTCTAACGGCAGCTGCCCCTTAATATATGTAGGGTCCACAGGCGCCGGCATGTATTTCCTTTCAATTCTGGGGTTAATAACCCTTGCTCTAGTGGTTTTCTTTAAGATGTCACCAGCGTGTTTAAGGACACCCTTTAGCATTGGCAAAGTTTTCACAGATTTCTCTGAGGTGGAGAAAGTGTCAAACAGGAAGTCCTCTTCAACTGGGTCAGCATGCATGTCCACATCATGATTTAGTGCTGCCCTGTCAATTAAAGCGTTGAACGCGGCTGTATCTTCCGTTGGTGAAGTTTTTACAGGATAAGAGGGAGTATCAGGAATAGTTTGTGATTCCCCCTGGTCAGCAGGGTCTGCCCAGGTTAGAGTTTGGTCATCCTGATCAGTGTCCGCAGGGTAATGATATTGTTCCTCATCATCATAACCAATATCCTCGGTAGTGGGTGTGGGTGAATATGCCGAAGTGTCCTGGCTATAGTACCGCACAGTCTGGTGAAGTTGTAGAATCCCTTTTTTTTTTAGTGGAATTTTTGTAAGATTCCAAAGTATTTTCCAGACCTGATTTTCCTCTGATAAATAGTAAGTTTACCAGATTCTGAGTCTATATGCAACTTGGACTGGTCATCATAAGAGGGCTCCTGGTACGTAACGTCCTCTTCCAGAGGATGACTCCTTTTCCCCAATGACACCTGTTTGGGGGTTTCGACCCTAGGTTTCGGATCGAGCGCCTTGGGGCGTGCAGTCGGTGGTAGTCCGAATTTTATCGGTGGCATAGTGTCTTTAGACAGACTGACCTTCTTCGGCGCCGGCGTCGATGTAGGCCCGACCGACTTTGCCCTTTCGCCAGTAGGTTTTTGGACGTGCACCGACTTCGGTGCCTGCGGCGTCGGAGGCGCACTCTTCTGCCTCGACTCGACGTGGTCCTTCGAGGCGCTTTTGACTTTCGACTCGAGGCCTTTGATCAGCTGGGGTCTGTCGACCTGATGCTTCGCATCGAGACTCTTCCGAGACTCGAGTCCCTTGTTTATGTCGCTGTCTGTTTACGTCTTCGGTTCGACGTGCTTGGTTTTATTGGGGACTTTATCGTCCCGATCTTCGGTTCGACACTCTTTACTTTTGACCCCGCAGGGTCGTCGTCACTTGATTTCTTTGTCGACTCCGATGGGTTCGAGGTTTTCGACCCAAGGACTGTTTTCAGGACTTTCGGTTTCGTTAAGGGCTCGATAGCTTTCGGTTTCGTTTTAAGTATTGGAACCGATGGCTCATGTACTGTTTTCTTAGCTGGGCTTTGACGCGGGGCTACAGAATGTTCTTCACGATCTCGGCTAAGGCCCCCTGGCGATGCCTCGACCTGAGCCTTTGAAAGTCTTTGAGTGTCTGTTTCGGGCCCAGTACCCACTGTTGGGCCTGGTTCATCGCTCGAGTCGTCATCAACAGCTCCGATGGGGGATACGTCGTCCCTTACCTCGACGACGTTTTCAAATTCGACGTTGTCTTCGTCTTCTTCATAGTATTTGGAGCCATGCTCCGAACCGGGATCCAATTGCTGTTCCGTATCCTCTGCGTCGACGACCTCATCGTCGTCTTCATCAATGATATTCACCGGGTCGGGCGCTGGCTTCGACATCGTTTGTCTTGCTTCACGTCGGAGTCTAAGCGTCTTCTTCGACCTGAATCGAGCACAAGCTAGACAGTTGTTCTCGTCGTGCTCCGGTGATAAGCACTTGTTGCACACCGGGTGTACATCGATGTGCAGGTACTTGGAGTTACAAAGGGGGCATCATTTGAACGGGCTCCGTTCCATCGGCGATCAGGCCTCCGGTGTCGAAAAGGCCACGCCGCTCTCTTCGACGTCCTGCTGAAGAAAACTGGAACAAGAACTCAGCACCGTTCGAAACAATACCGACGCCCTGAAGGCCTTTAGAAAATTTCCGAACTTGAGTAAGAAAAGTACATCCGAACCCAATGGCGGAAAAAAAAATCTAAAGATGGAGAGGATGCCCATGCGCACTGTAGTCCGGGGGAGGAGCCACCTATCTCGTGATACTTTGAAGACTCTTCCAGGACAACAATGTGCAATCATCCGGACCCAACACTAGGCGGCGATCTATGCACAGATATGAATTCAGCAGCCCACATGCCTCGAACACATGGTATAGTCTGACCACACCACCCATTCAGTCAGTGAATTGGATTTACAACGACCACCTAGATGTCAAGGCCATTGCAAGAAAGGGTAAGCCTGCTGATTAGGCAACTGTACTGTTATCACTGGACCACCTGGCTGGATCCTGGCAGGGGTAACTCAACCTTTGGAGTATCAGAGGTTGATAAAATTAATTCTGTTAATTTGTGTAACAGTAACAAATTATTGTAGTACTTAGATATTTCAGCCTTAAAGTGTTATGTAATAGTATTGTATTATTGTTTTACCAATGTTGTTATTATGGTTTGCACAGAGCTTAGAAACTGTTCATGTGCAAAGTGCCTCTTTGGTGCCCCTGCTAGGTTTTCAAAATTCAGTGCTGGCATCAACATTTACCAAACCTACATCTCAAGAGGAGTGGTTGGGGGGGAGATCTGGTGTCTGTTGAAAATACCTTTTGTTTATTTTATCTTGCAATAAGCCTTTTACTGATTATTTGCTTTTAATCAGTAATTTTGCAACATAACAAACTGCCCCTAGCCCCGCCGCCAAAGCATTCATTAGGTCCCGGAACCCCATGCGCTGGGGCTGTCGATTTCTTCTTTTTTAAAAGCGGAGGGCAGCATCACCCTCCTCCCCGAGTCTCATTAGGTCCTGGGGACCTCATCTAAAGGGCTGCATTAATTTTAAAGGACAGGGGGTTGCACCCCCCCTCCCTGAGCCTCATTAGGCCCTTGGGACCCCAGGGCAGTATATATATTAAACAGGAAGAGGGCCGCCACCCCCTCCCGCGCTTCATTGGACCCTGGAGACCCCATTTCTCAGGGATGTATTTTTTTAAAGGGTAGGGGGCCGAAAGACCCTGCTCCCTGAGTCTACTATGTCCCCAGGGATCCCATCCCGGGGTACCCACCATACACACATTGGGTGCCTTGGGGGGGGGCCCTGGGCCCCACAACCCTAGCCTTCTCCCTGCATGGTGAGGGAGCCAGCATTGCTTTGCCCGGAGGAAGCAGCTATTTATACTGCTCTCTCCGGGCAGGAGCAATATCATGTTCTGTTTCCATGCCAGCATCAGTTCGGGCAGGGAAACAATACAATTCTGCTCCCAGCGTTTTTAAAAGTTCCCAACTGCAGTGAGCAGACTTTGTGTTTGCTACCATTTGGCTGGAGATTTGAAAATACTTCTGCTTGACATCAGTACCTTGGGAATTAGCTCACTTACAAGCAGTGTGAACTACTAGTGAGTCCAGTGAGAGTTGGACCCGTATGTAAGTGGGATCCATGAGGGAGGACTTTTTATCTACCATCGGAGTAACCACCCTGGCCTTCTCAGGGTCTTTGAAGGTATCCTAAGCAGTTTTTAACATGCCCTTGAGCATGGAATAATATTGGATGGATGGCTCAGTGTTAGAAGGCATTTCAGTGAGGAACTTATCCTCCTCAGGGATTGTGTGATGGTGAAAACGAAAGATTGTGTCATACAAGTGTTACTATGCACTGCATTTATCAGAATGAAGTGGGTACTGGGATGTCAAAGAAGTGCTCCTACCTTTTTTTTATTTGATAAGGCTCCATTCACCTGGTTGAGCTGGCAAGCTCTGATTGATGCACCTGTGCTCAAGGAGTGATTTTGTGACTTAAAAAGATTGCTGAGCAGCATTTCCACCACCTCTAGCTGTATGTGTTACTTGCTACTGATGATGGACAACTATACTGAAATATGAGCTTATGTCTAGAGGTACTCTGCACTGGCTGCACCAACCATGGTTAAAACGATAGATTGTTTAATGGAAGAAAGTGTTACCATGCATTGCATTTACCACAATGCATCTGAGTCAACTTGGTGCAGGAATGCCGAGATGTCAAGAAGTGTATTCCAACCCTCTTTTATTGTGTGAAGGTCTACTTTGTGGAAGGTGGCCGCCCTGTAAAAACGATTCAGAAAAGGGGGTGGTGATGAACAGAGTGTCTGAATTAAGCAGACCACTCTTACCCAGTCCAAAGATCAGGGCTTGATCCATCACCGTTATTTAGCTCACTGCACCATCCCAGCTCAGAACCTGGCTATATGCAAATTAGTCTGTCCCTGGCCCAGTGCATCATGGGAACAGGGCAGATCAAACTACCAAGCCAATTCTTCACCAGAAAGGAGACAAGCTTCCGGGGACCGGTTTCTGACATTTCAGCCGTCGTTCTGAGCTGGGATGGTGCAGTGAGCTAAAAAACGGTGATGGATCAAGCCCTGATCTTTGGACTGACACTCTGTTCATCACCACCCCCTTTTCTGAATCATTTTGTCCACCATAAGCGTGGAAGGATATACTCAGATGTGAGTCCCTTGCTCATTGCACCATCAGGATTCAAGCAAGCCGGGCCGACGACGGCTGAAATGCCAGACACCGGTCCCCGGAAGCTTGTTTCCTTCCCAGTATAAGAATTGGCTTGGTAGTTTGGTTTTCCCTGTTCCCATCATGCACTGGGACAGGAACAGACTAATTTGCATGTAGGCAGGTTCTGAGCTGGGATGGTGCAGTGAGCTAAAAAACGGTGATGGATCAAGCCCTGATCTTTGGACTGGGTAAGAGTGGTCTGCTTAATTCAGACACTCTGTTCATCACCACCCCCTTTTCTGAATCATTTTGTCCACCATAAGCGTGGAAGGGTATACTCAGATGTGAGCCCCTTGCTCATTGCACCATCAGGATTCAAGCAAGCCGGGCCGACGACGGCTGAAATGCCAGAAACCGGTCCCCGGAAGCTTGTTTCCTTCCCAGTATAAGAATTGGCTTGGTAGTTTGGTTTGCCCTGTTCCCATCATGCACTGGGACAGGAACAGACTAATTTGCATGTAGCCAGGTTCTGAGCTGGGATGGTGCAGTGAGCTAAAAAACGGTGATGGATCAAGCCCTGATCTTTGGACTGGGTAAGAGTGGTCTGCTTAATTCAGACACTCTGTTCATCACCACCCCCTTTTCTGAATCATTTTGTCCACCATAAGCGTGGAAGGGTATGCTCAGATGTGAGTCCCTTGCTCTTTGCACCATCAGGATTCAAGGAAGCCGGGCTGACGACGGCTGAAATGCCAGAAACCGGTCCCCGGAAGCATGTTTCCTTCCCAGTATAAGAATTGGCTTGGTAGTTTGGTTTGCCCTGTTCCCATCATGCACTGGGACAGGA
This sequence comes from Lissotriton vulgaris, assembly GCF_964263255.1. Taxonomy (NCBI): domain Eukaryota; kingdom Metazoa; phylum Chordata; class Amphibia; order Caudata; family Salamandridae; genus Lissotriton; species Lissotriton vulgaris. Next base: position 1,106,435,461 of record NC_141691.1, read on the forward strand.
ACAGACTAATTTGCATGTAGCCAGGTTCTGAGCTGGGATGGTGCAGTGAGATAAAAAACGGCGATGGATCAAGCCCTGAACTTTGGAATGGGTAAGCGTGGTCTGCTTAATTCAGACACTCTGTTCATCACCACCCCCTTTTCTGAATCACCCTGTAAAAACATTCAGGATAAGAGATGGTGTATTCGGGAAGGGGTGTCTTCACAGGATACAAATCAGGGTCACTGTCCCCTGTGGGATGACATTACAGGTGACTCAGGAATGGTCCCTGGGGTCAGGGCCATATAAACCCTCATAAGAGTCCAGAGGATCTGAAGGACTAACCCCCCCAAAAACAGTATGAATGCGGGGAACCCTGTGGCTAAGGAGGTAGACAAGGGAGTAGAGATGGAGGAGAAGGGAAACAGGGGCCGAGATAGTAGGTCATGGTGCCTCTAGGCGTTTCTCCAGCTTTGAAGGTGGTAAGGGCTTGAGAGCGAGTTGCTCCTCAAATGCAGGCTTCGTTTGTGTCTCCTGCACCTTCAGCAAATTTTGCCAGTTTGCAGGAGAATAAAAAGAACTTTCTGCCAAGCTACCAACTGCTCCTGGAAGAGCTGTAGAACAATTTTGTTGTGCTCCTTGGAGTCCACAGAGGAAGGAGCTTTCGTTGCTTGCCTCAACGGCAAAGTAGTTTACGACTTTGAGGAAGGTTTCAATGCTGAGTGTTGAGTTGGCTTTGAAGAGCCCTCTGGTACCTGTTGCTGTCGAGGGAGATGTCACTGCTGAGAATGATCAGCTCATGTGCAGCTGTTGGGTGCCGGGAGTGAAGTCAGAGTTGCCTCTGAAACCTTGAAATGGTTTGGCCATTGCTGCTAGCTGAGTTGTGGGCTGGACATCCGCACCCCAGAGGGGCCTTGTTCAGACTGCAGGCCGGGTCAATGTAAGCCACGTTGGGAAACCGTACTCACGGTAAGAGTCTTCTATTGTTGGTCCAGCTGGGACTGCTGGTCTTCGGTCCAGGAGCCTGAGAGTAAACTCGGCTCAGGTCTGGAGGGAAGTGGCTGCCTATCTGGTTCCTCTTTGCCATCCTCACCGAAGATGTTTGGGGGTCATTTTGTCATCCCGGGACTGTGCGTCGAGCAGGTCGACAATCGCGCTGGTAACTGAGGGTCTTTTTGGACTGGAATGCGAGGCCTGAGGTGCAGGAGGTCTTGGTGTGCACCAGCGACAAGCAGAGGTTGCAGACTTGGTGATGATCCATCCATGGGTCCTGTGAAAAGTACTGATAGGTAGTCCTTTCATTAGGCCATGTGCATTCTTGAGTAGAAAAGCTGATAAGAAGGCCTTGGGAGGGGCGAGTCCTCGAGACAGGTCGCAGAGGAGATCCTGGCTGCAGAACCGACGGAAACCACAACAGAGGCAAACTAATTGCAAAAAAAAATGAATTGTCTCTTATTAATGGGAGTGGAAGCAGTGAAAGTCCCCTATGACGAGCACCACGCAGAAATGACCAGGAGCTTTAACAATACATATCCGAATCTAATGGTCGAAGAAAACAATCTAAAAATGGTGTAGATGCTCATGGGCATTATCAATCATAGGAGAAGTCACTATACCTTGTTATTATTATTATTAAATTAGTTTTAGAACACGCGCAGCACCCCAAAAAGGGTTTCCCGGCGCCTAGCACACAAATTGCTACAAAAGGAGCAGTCAAGAACCATTTGCTTCTAAAAGAGCCACGTTTTAAGATTTATTCGAAAGCGGAGATAGGACGGGTCATTCTTCAAGGACACCGGAAGAGAATTCCAGATTTTGGGGCCAATACAAGAAAAGGAACAGTGTAGGAAGGTGGACACCTGACTATGGTTACCCCAGATTTTTTGCCTTGTGTTTAGCTGGTTTTCGACTTAGTTAGCCTGGTTCCCTGCTAATCAGGGCCCCAGGCTATCTGCTCTCTCCTTAAAATGGACTCCATGCACCCTAGGTGAATAACCAAATTGGTACTGGACACCTTGTCAGCCCCTATACAGTGCACCATAGGTGCCAAGGGCATAGGTGCATCCAAGGCCTACCAGGGGCTGCAGCATAACTTTTGCCACCCCTGGCTGGTTCTTAAATTGATACAACTGGCTGATCACTCAGCTGGGGCAAGGTGGTGTAATCACCCCTTGCTTAGATATAGTATACCTATATCTAAACCTATATCTAGACACATATATACCTATAAGTCACTCCTATGGCAGACCTTAACAATCCTGGAGGCAGAGTGCTTGGTTTTATGTGAGATGGTGCTCTAGCATGAGCTGAGCCTGTCTGCAGCTGTCGGGAACAACTCCCTTAGCTGTTCCGGGATAATGCCATACCATATACTCTTAAGTGCATTATAATCCATCGCGGTTATGTGCTAACTTTGGTTTGGCTTTATCAAAACATGTCGTGTAAGGTGTCATACGATTTGGAATACTATCCCCTCGATAGTCCTGTCGACGGGGATAGCATTCCACCCTTCTAGAGGGAGAAGACATGTTACTTTGCTAAAACGCGGTTGATTTCTAAAAGAGCCTCAGCATCACAAAATGGATGCTGCTGCCACCGACACGAGTCTGACCTCCTGCTACTGACCGAAACTTGGCAGAGGTGGCCTGGACAAAGGGTTTCCTGTCGCAGGGAGGTGCTACACTTCCCCAGACAGGAGATAGTCTATTGGGGCAGGGTGGGTTGAATGAAACCAGACACTGCCTGGGGAGCACAAGGCTTCCCCTTGCATAATCCGGTCAAACTGGTTCTGGGGCTCACCAGCCCCAGTCCCAGCGCAACCCTGGACAAAGGGAAAGGGGTGTATCCACCCCCTTCCTGGGTCCCACCCATAGGAGGGACCTAGCAGGTAATCCAGCCCCCTAGATTGGTATAAGAATGGGAGCAGTGCCAACGTACTCAGATTATCCTGACTGAAACTTATGAAACGAAACTCTGGACCCTTCGACATCCTACTCGACGTAGAAGACTGAATAATCTCCCTTGTGGTCAAGAAGTGACCACCCTGTGCAAACAGGCACCATCCAGCACCTCGACGTTTGCTTTGTTGCAGTTCCCGCCGGAACTCGAGCGACAGAGATCGACAAGACCCAGCGTGCCTGCCTTCTAACAGCCCGATCCACAGTCCCTTCAGAGCTGAGACCCGTGGAGGCAACCTGAAGCGTGGGGCCGGCCATCTTGGAAAGACCACGAGGTGCTGACCGTGCAGCTTCCGAGGCACCCTCGAAGCTGTGCATTGGGGTTTGAGAAGCCCCAGCCCTGAGCCACTCTTGCACCGAAGCTCACCCCTCTACACTCACCGAGTGCAGCGTGGGGCCCTTCTGCATCTTTTGGCTCAACGCGTTGGTCCGGTCGCTTGCCCGTTGGCTAGTGGCCCCAGTACCGACGAACCTTTGAATCTGACTTGTGAGTCTGGTTGCTCCAGACTTGCCCTCGCTCCCCTGAAAAGGAGCACCCGCTCTGACCTTGCTGGTCTGAGCATTAAGCGATCTTCGAACCCTGGGTGGGTTGCGCTTGCTAAGGTTTGTTTGCTCCAATCCGGAAGCCGACACCGCCGACAGCGAGAGCCTTCGTAGGACAGCTCGTGATCCACTCCTGGACATCCTCGGTGCCCCAGAGTCCACGTGACAGCGGAGACAAGATTCACGACATCGACCTGATTGCGCCCGACATTGCCTGGTTCCTTCCTGGTTCCACCCTGGTCACTGCTGAGTGACCCAGACTCTGTCCCCTCTGCTTTCAGGTCATATACATCTTCGATCCACCCTTGGATCACACCGGAAACTTCTCTTCTCGGCGCCTGCAGCATCTTCATCTTCAGGCACCATCGACCTGCATGACGAAACCCAACACTACTTTGCACCTGTGCACCTGCTTCCTGTGGGTGAGGTAACTCAGCAACGCTGGTGCTCCTGCACTGGTACACACCTCTAGGGTATATGTCTAAAGTTTCGTCCTTCTAGGTCAGTCGGAAGGTTCCTTTAATAGTAACTTTGTAACTTTTACGCACCATTGACTTTGCATTGGTGCATGTGTGTGCTTTAAGCGTTGCACCCGAATCCCGCGGGCTTTTCCCGACTTCTGCATTGCTAGTCCCGACTGCTCCCAGCGATTCCCCAGGCCCTAGGCCTGACCACTGTTCGATTGGTAATACTTATACCACTTTTTTAATATATGGTTTGAGTGGCCCCTGTTCCTCATCCATAATTGTGCAACTTTTATATGTTTAACTGTGCTTTTGTTTAAACGCTGGTGCCTCTGCACTCATAAAGAGTACAGAGGATTATTCTAGTAATAAATACATATATTTTTATAATATATAACTTGTGTGGTGTCCTTTCATTTGATATTACAGGATTGTGATTGGTAAAACAGCTTGCTTAACACGACCTCTTGAGTTAAGCCTTTAAGGCTGCTTAGTCCATGCTACCCCTAGGATAGCTTGTCTATAAGGTTGACTTACAACCAGACACCATAAGGGATTGTTTGGACTGATACAAGGTGCCCCCAGAATTGGAGACATCATATATCAGGCCAACTTCTCACAAACAGACTCCCATTCTTGCAAGTTTAAATCTGGGAATCACAAAGTCTCCGTGGGCTGTAGAGCGCAGGGGACGAGAAGGAATGTAAGGATGGATGAGCTCTTGCAGATACGCTGGTGCCACACCTTGTTTGTTTTTAAAGATGTAACACAGGGTTTTAAATTTAATTCTTAGATCAATTCGAAGCCAGTGAAGGTCACGTAAATACGGCAAGATGGAAGCCTGTCTAGGAACTTGACAAAGAAGGCGTACTGCAGAGTTCTGAACTACCTGTAGCTTTCTCAATACCGTTTGGCAGCTACCGAGATAGAGAACTTTGCCGTAATCGAGGCGAGAGGTGATGAGTGCCTGGACTACCGTGCATTGGGTTAAGGCAGGAAGCATCCAAATGATCTTACGAACCCACCTGTTGTCTCATAGAGAGACTATCATCAATAATGATGCCCAGATTACGGACTTGGGTGACAGGTAGGGGACAGGAACTCATTTCCTAAGGCCAATGGTGAGGGCCCCATAGGTCCTTGTGCTTGGCAAGGATAAGGACCTCGGTCTTATCCCCATTTAACTTCAAAAAGTTAAGGCGCATCGACTCTGTCACTTGCCGTAGGCCGCACTGAAGGGCAGATGTTGTTGGGTCTTTAGTGGTGGAAAGCGAGAAGACAATATGCCTATCATCCGCATACGAATATAGGGAAAGACCCGCCTCTTCCACAATCTCTGCCAGAGGTCTGACATAGTTGTTGAAGAGCAGGGGGCTTAAAATGGATCCCTGTGGGACTCCATCTGCTGATACGTAGATCTTAGATGATTCCTTAGCAGAAAATATTTGAAAAGAGTGACCCTCAAAGAATGAAGCAAACCAGGATAGGGCAGTGCCATCCAGCCCAAGAGACCTAAGGGCGTTAAGCAAGATGTTATGCGACACAGCGTCGAATGCGGTACTCAAATCTAATAGAATGAGTGCCGCAGTTTCCCCTTGATCTAAATGCTGGCGCAGTTTCTCAGTAACCCCAAGCAGAGCGGTTTCAGTTGAAAAGTTGGCTCTGAACCCGAATTGTGAATAATGAAGAAAGCCAACTTTATCTATGTGTTGTGTCAGTTGAGTATTGATATGTTTCTCAAAAATTTTGGAGAAAGCCGGAAGCAGAGATATAGGTCTAAAGTTAGATAGTACAGAAGGATCTGCTCCGGCCTTTTTCAACAAAGGGATGACCATGGCTCGCTTCCACTTGGGGGGTACAAAGGCCTCCCGCATAGAGGCGTTAAGAAGATCGATAAGGATGCCTTTAGATGTGGCAGAGAGCTGACAAAGGATGTTAATAGGCAAAGGATCAAGAGGAGACCCAGATTTAATACTGTTTAAACAATTTTGGAAAGACGCCTCTTCAAATGGGTGCCAGGAAGAAATCTTGGCTATCTGGTCACAATTACTGTGATATGTAGGGTCAAATGCAGAAGCCATACTACACAAGGAAGGGGAAGGAGCAGAGAGTGACTTGTAAATAAGTTCAACCTTCTGAATAAAGAAGTCAGCAATGTTGTTACATTGATTTTCATCAAGGACAGGAGGAGGAGGGATGGTATCAGAGCCAGCTAGCTTCTTCACTACCGAAAATAGAGCCCGAGGACGATTAGATGCCTTAGTTAATGTGTTAGCAACGTAAAAAATGCGTGCCTCTTTACACGCTAAATGATAACTTTTAAGAGCAGCTTTGTAAGCATCCTTACAAGTTAAAGAGTACGATCTCCTCCATCTTCTTTCTAGTGCTTTACATTTAGACTTAATAACTTTAAGATCATTTGTAAATCATGGGGCAGGGGGATGACGAGTAAAGCTGTGTTTGGGTACAGGGGGCAGACAGATGTCAATGGCATTGGTTAGCCAGTCCGAGACAGCAGTATTTAATGAAAGCAAAGGTAAAGTGACATCAGGTATGCTAGTAGACAGAATAGTATTAAAAGACTCCATATTCAACTTGCCCCAAGATCTGAGACTACCTGAGCTAGAAGGCTGCAGGTTGAATGGAATTAAAAAATGGTCGGACCAGTCTAACTGAAGCGCAGGAGTACTACAGTCATAGCAAAGATTGGACAAGATTGGATCCAGAAGGTGTCCCGCCTTATGAGTAGGGCCCTGATTGCATAACCTTAAGCTTAGAGCCTCCAAATCAGATAAAAAAGTGCGGCAGATGTTATTCTGATTATCTTCTAGGGGAAGGTTCAGGTCACCTAGAATTATAAAATTTGCTGCTTTTAAAATAAAGGGAGCGATAAGGTCAGGGAAAGTGGAGACCCAGGGGCCGGGCTTCCCCGGAGGGCGATAAATTAAAATGTCAGACAAGGTCAGCTGAGGGGATACAGAGAGTTTAAACAAAGCAGCTTCACACTCTGTGATGGAAATAGCTTCAAATTTACAGAAATGAGTAGATTTATAAATTATAGCAATCCCCCCGCCTTTGCCTGTGTCTCGATTTTTCCTGGTTATGACATCCAGGAGGAAGAGCAGTGGCAATGTTGGGTCCCGAACTGGCATGAAGCCATGTTTCGGTCAGAAAGAGTGCATCTGGATGTTCAGTAATAAGAAGGTCAAACATATGCTGCTTATTTTTGTCCAGAGAACGACAGTTAAGGCTTAAAAAGTACAAATTCTGGTGACATGCCATTTTGGCAGAGGTGGTGCTGTGACAGACCTGAAGGCCAGTTCTGGAAGCACAAGTTACTACTTGTGTAACGATATATCTGTAAGAGACATTAGTTAGTGATAGATACCTTACCTTAGAATATCCCCAGGCGTCAGACTGGATCCGGAATTTTTTGCGTACCACTACCCTTGCGCGCCGGTAGGCGTCGTCTGCGGCTCCGCGTCCATCGTCGGCATCGTGGGCTCCGTGATGACGTCGTCGGAGTACTTAGATGCCGCCTCCGCGTGCTGACGTCAGTTCTTAGACACAGCTTTTCCGCGCCAGAAACGCAGAGCTATGCTAAAAACCAACACTGGTGCCATTGAAACTAGGGCCATGAAAGGGGATGACCTTAACCCTAGATATCGGTTCGCAGAACAGGGAGGATGGATGGGTCGGTAAAGAATCTATCACTAACTAATGTCTCTTACAGATATATCGTTACACAAGTAGTAACTTGTGCATCTGAAAGAGACACGTTAGTGATAGATTCCTTATCTTAGAATAGATACCCCAGCAATACCAACCCCGGTGGTGGGTCTGCGAACCAATAATCACACCAGAAAGTCCTGAAGGACAGAACGGCCAAAGAAGCCATCCCTCCGGACTTGGCTGTCCAGGCAATAGTGTCTTTCAAACGTGTGCATAGAGGCCCACGTAGCTGCCTGGCAAATGCCTTGCAAGGGCACTCCTCGGCCCAGGGCAGTTGTAGTCGCTGTGACCCGAGTGGAATGAGCCCGTGGTCCCACAGGGGGTTCCTTCTTAGCCAAGGAGTAACACGCCTGGATACACAAGATGATCCACCGCGAGATGGTCTGCTTGTGCACCGCCTTTCCCTTCTTAGCGCCCACGTAACCAACAAAGAGTTGGTCATCCACCCGGAACTGGCGTGTGCGATCCAGATAGTAAGAGAGCGCACGTTGTGGGTCCAGACGGTGGAGCCTCTCTTCCTCTTTCGAGGGATGCGGAGGCGGAAAGAAGGTGGGCACGGTGATGGACTGCCCGATGCGGAAGGCTGTGACTACCTTGGGCAAAAAGAGGGCCTTGTCCGCAACACAACCTTCTCCAGATGGACCGAAAGGAATCGAGGTTTAGAGGATAGAGCCTGGAGCTCACTCACTCTCCTGGCAGAGGTGATGGCAACCAGGAAGGCAGTCTTCAAAGTAAGAAGGCGGATAGGACAGTTGTGAAGTGGCTCAAAGGGAGCGCACATCAGAAAAGTAAGAACCAGGTTCAAGTCCCACTGAGGCATCACGAAGGGAACAGGTGGAAACGTATGTGTGATGCTTTTCAGGAATCGATTAACAACAGGGGACTTGAACAAAGGTGGTTGATCAGGCAGCCTTAGAAAGGCTGAAAGGGCAGAAAGGTAGCCCTTAATAGAGCCCAGAGCAGAGACCTGCTGGGCAAGAGAAAGAAGGAAGAGAAGAACCTCAGAAAGAGGGGCAGAGAGAGGATCCACAGCCTTTGCTGTGCACCATGCCACAAATCTGTTCCACCTGCAGGCGTATACTGACTTTGTGGAGGGACGCCTGGCTGCCAGAATGATATTACATACTTCAGGAGGCAAGTAAAATGGCCTCAACTGTCCCTGCTCAATCTCCAAGCATGGAGGTGGAGACTGGACAGGTTCGGGTGGAGGACCGTCCCCTGCTGCTGCAACAGAAGGTCCTCCTGAAGTGGCAGACGAACCGGGGGATCGACTGAAATACTAAGTAGCTCGGGATACCAGTACCTTCGAGCCCAGTCCGGAGCCACAAGGATGACTTGTGCCTGGTCGTGCTTGATCTTCTTCAGCACTCTGGGCAGAAGTGGTATAGGTGGAAAGTCGTACAACAGACCGCAACTCCACTCGCAAAGAAAAGCTCCTCCGAGCGAGTGCCGCCTTGGAAATTCCAACGCGCAGAACTGATGACATTGCGCGTTCTCTTCGGTGGCGAATAGATCTAACCAAGGCTCTCCCTACTGCTGAAAGAGGCCTTGCACCACGTCCGAGTTCAGATGCCATTCGTGATCCATCATGCGCCGGCGGCTGAGTTCGTCCGCCCTGGCGTTCAGAGAACCTGCCAGGTGTTGAACCACCAAGGTCACACCCTGATGTTCCAGCCACTGCCAAAGGCGCAGAGCCTCCTGGCAGAGGGTCCACGACCCCACCCGCCCTGTTTGTTGCAGTACCACATGGTGGTGGTGTTGTCCGTGAACACCTGCACTACACTCCCCCGGACAGAGGGGAGGAATGCCTTCAGTGCTAGATGAATCGCCCGCAGCTCCAAAAGGTTGATATGGAGCCGGGACTCCGCCAGAGACCAGAGGCCTCTGATCTCCGCCTCTCCCATGTGGCCTCCCCAGCCCTGCAGGGACGCGTCCATAACAACTACATGCTCCGGTTGAGGATGGGAGAGGGATCTGCCGCTGACCCAATCGCGGTCCATGAGCCACCACTGCAGCTGTCTCGCAGTGCCCTCCGAGATCAGGACATGGTCGGACAGGTTGCCCTGACGCTGGGCCCACTGAAACTTCAGGTCCCACTGCAGAGCCCGCATCCGCCAACGGGCGTGATGCACCAGAAGGATGCAGGAAGCCATCAGCCCCAGAAGCCGCAGAGTTAACCTGACGAGACTCGGGATAAAGGCTGAAAGATTGGAATCAGAGCCTGTATATCCCGAACCCGCTGTTCGGGTGTGTAAACCCGAAACTACGCTGAGTCGAGAACCGCTCCGATGAAGAGGAGCTTCTGAGAGGGACACAGGTGTGACTTTGGCACATTGATGGAGAACCCCTAGCTGGTGCAAGAGGTCTGCCGTCGTCTGGAGGTGGCTGACAACTGTCTGGGACGAGCCCGCCTTCAACAACCAGTCGTCGGGGTAGGGAAAGACTGAAACCCTTAACCTGCGCAGATGAGCTGCGACCACCGCCATCACTTTCGTGAACACCCGTGGGGCGCTGGTAAGGCCGAAGGTGAGCACGTTAAACTGAAAGTGCTTGTGGCCTACCGTGAACCGCAGGTAGTGCCGGTGGGCCGGCAGTACGGGGATGTGGAAATAAACGTCCTGCAAGTCCAACGCTACCATCCAGTCTCCTGGGTCCAGGGCAGCTAAGACCTGAGCCAGAGTCAGCATTTTGAACTTCTTCTTCCGGAGGAAGCTTTTGACGTTCCGTAGGTCCAAGATAGGGCGTAGTCCCCCTTTGCCCTTCTTGGGTACCAGAAAGTAGTGGGAGTAGCAACCACACCCTACTTCTGGCCCAGGAACGCGCTCAATGGCCCCTAGAGGGCCGTAACTTCCTCCTGCAGAAGCCGCAAATGATCCCCCGATACGCGGTGGTGTTGCGGTGGCATGGCTTGAGGGGTCGTCTCGAAGGGGAGGGAGTAGCCCCTTTGGACGATTTGCAGCACCCTCATGTCCGAAGTGACAGTGCGCCAGTGGGAGTGGTGATGGCAAACCTTGCCCCCCACTGGCGTCACATGGGCCGAAAAGCACGGACTAGGAGGGTTTTGAGGCGGATGCTGCGGGGGAGGGTGTGGACTGGCCTCGCCGTTGTCCCCGACCGCCTCCACGGTGATTTCCACGGCCGCCACCGCGCTGTATGTTAGTCTGCGGTGCGTGGCTGGCAGCACGTGTGGGGGCGCCCCTTCCTTGGCCACGAAAGGAGCGTAAGGCACCCGTTTGCTGGCGCAGGTCCGAGAGGCCAAGGACTTGGCCGTAGCCCTGGAGTCCTTAAAGCGCTCAAGCGCATGGTCTGCCTTGTCGCCAAAAAGGCGACGGCCATCAAACGGCATGTCCATCAGTGTATTCTGGACATCGGCCGAAAAGTTGACGGACCTCAACCAGGCGTGGCGACGAATCGCCACTGTCGTTGCCATCGCTTTACCTAGTGAGTCAGTGGTATCCAGCCCACACCGGATAGAATATTTTGCTGCATCCCGGCCTTGGCCGAGTTTGGCCCGTACCTCCAACGGACACTCTGGCAGCAGTTCCGCGACCGTATCCCATTGAGAGTGGGTGTTAGGGCCCAAGAGGCATGCAGTGTCGGAAGACCGCAGTCCCAGACTAAGGGAGGAGAATACCTTCTTGCCGTAGTGCCTATACCTCTTGGATTCCCTGTCCGGCGGAGCCGACGGGAATGCGGCCTGGGAATTTGATGCCTGGATGGCCAGGCTCTCAGGGGTGGGGTGGGTGGACAGGAAACATGGGTCGCCTGGGCCCGGGCGGTGGCGTCTGGCCACGTTCCTATCTACGGGCAAACCCGTAGCGGGCCTGGACCAAGTGCCCAAAAGAACGTCGGAAGAGCGATGATGTCTCTTCGACTTTTTGTGCTTACCTGACGACGACTTCGACCCGGAGGAGTGATGCCGACTCTCGGAGCTGTGATGGCTCTGACCCCGCGACCACTCCCTCGACCTCCTGTGGGACCGGGATCTTCCGCGGCGCGGGGCCGACTGCCGGAGTTCGAGTCGCTTGCGGGACAGCTCCCGCCTAGCTTTCGAAGTCAGGGCCCGGCAGTCGGGGCAGGCCTTGTCGTCGTGGTCGACGCCGAGACAGTGGAGACACCGACGGTGAGGGTCGTTGACCGACATCAGTCGGTCACAATCCTCACAGGGCTTGAAACCAGGCATCCCTAGGCATCGTCCGGAGTCGCAAGACTCAAGAAAAGATGATCAAAAGAGATCAAAAAGACTAGTCAAAAAGTGACTAAAGTACTGCTTTTTCCAGATCTGCGCTTGCTGTCACGGAAAAAAGAAGAACTAATGTCAGCATGCGGAGGCGGCATCTAAGTACTCCGACGTCATCATCACAGCGCCCACGACGCCGACGACGGACGCGGAGCCGCAGACGACACCTACCGACGCGCAAGGGTACTGCTACGCAAAAATTTCCGGATCCAGTCTGACGCCTGGGGATATTCTAAGGTAAGGAATCTATCACTAACGTGTCTCTTTCAGATATGGTGTTTATAAGACGCATAGGACCCAATGTAAAATTGCATTGAATGCAAGTAAACCCGCGATAAGGAGGAGTACATACAGCGCATTTAGGAGAAATATATTTACTAAGTCTGTGAAGTTGCGCAGCTGAGTATGTAATTCTCTTACTTAAAGTGATCGCATTTTGGCAATAATTTCTGGCCGCTGGGCACGGACGGGCGCAGACGGGCTTGCTTCTGGCGCGCCTCAGGCACGCCGATCATCAGCGCGCCCGCAGCGCGCGCTTGCATCTGTCCACTAAAATAGAGTCAAGGACCATAGAGTGCGGCTGGAATGTCGCTCCAAAAGATACCAGCGAGAGGTGTCTGCGGGGCTGGAGGCTGAAAGTCAGGGGGCGGCCATATGGGATCATGCAGAGCCAGGCAAACAACTACCACAGGTACAAATTTAAAACAATTTTAAAACAAGAGCATTCCAAATGAAACACAACAAAAAAGTATATATAGAACTAAGTTCTATGTGAATTAAAGTTTAGTGTTTTTTTGTGACCAAAACTAGGTGGCTAGAGTATGCACATCATGTGCATTTACAGCTACATATGTCCGAGAGAGAGAGAAAGTGCTGCTTATGAATCAAGTTCAAATGGAGTCCAAATAGCAGAATCACTGCCACCATCAAGAGCAGCCGATCAAGATCTATTCATTTCACAAACAATCCTTTCATGAAGAATGAAAAGGGCTGCCTTCCCAGCAATATTACTTATTTTAAATATTAACCCCTTCTGTGCTCATGACAGAATGATTCTGTCATTTTATTTTTTGCCTTTGGAGTTGAGGAAGAGCTACCACAACCTCCTGAGGTATATTTTTTGTTTTCCTTGTAATGACGATCACAGCCATGGCGCGATGATGTAATTACAACAAAGTTTAGTTTCAGTTTCACTGTTTCAGTGCACGTGGAGCTATCTCAGCTCCCGAGCACCGAAACACATGGGAGAGGTATCATTGGAAAAGGCAGAACCTCCTCTTTCCAATGGCCCCCTTCCCTAGTGGATCTCTGCTTGGGGATAGCCCCAGGATGGCGATCCCCAAGCAGGGATCCACCAACTAGCTACCAGGTAGAAAGGAGCAAGTGGCCCCTTGGGCAAGGGCCATTGGTCCCCACATTTTATTCGGGTGGGGGGGAGAAAGCACCCTAGATGCCAGGGATTAATTTTTTATAGGCCAGGGGTAGGGGCATTGACATGCCCATTCTAGGCAGCCCCCACCCAAAAACAAATTGCCAAACTCTTTCTGGCAGTTGGGGTGGTAGCCTCACTTGTGTGGCGGTCCAATGCAGAATCGGACAAAACATATGTTTTTTTAATTTGCTGTGCTATACCCTTAATCCCTATGTTTTTGGCCCTTCCCAGTCACATGCCCTTGGCCCACCAACACAAGAGAGGTATCATTGTACTTGGGAGCACAAGGGGAATGCTGGGTGGTAGGACATTTGTGCCTGTACAGTGATCCCAAACAAAAATGTGTGGAAAAAGTGTTTTTTCCAGCTAAATTCCAGGCTTGCAGGGGATTCTGGATAAGGAAACATTAGGGGATCCACGCAAGCCATACCTCCCTGGACTCCCCAGGGTGTCTAGTTTTCAGAAATGTGTGGGTTTGGTAGGTTTCCCTAGATGGCCGCTGAGCCAGAGGCCAAAATCCCTGGTGCCCCCATTCCAAAACTAGGTCGTTTTGTGCTATAACTTATTTTAATGTCTCCACAATATATTTTGGGCCCTTGCCTGTCACAGGTACTGGGACCACGCACACAAGTTAGGTACCATTTTTATCAGGAGACCTGGAAAAACGTTGGGTGGTAAGAAATTTGTGTCAGCCAGGTGATCCTACCCCTTTCCCCACAGACATTTCAGAAAAAGTAGATTTTTTTCAGCTAAATTTGAGGCTTGCAGGGGATTTGGGGTAGGAAAATGTTGGGGGTCCACACACGCCATAACTCCCTAAACCCCCTGGGTGTCTAGTTTTCAGAGATGTCTGGATTTGGTAGGTTTCCCTAGATGGTCACCAAGCGTGGGGCCAAAAACCCAGGTGAGCCCCTTTGCAAAACCAGGTTGTTTTTGTGATAGGTAATTTTGATGCCTCCACAATACGTTTTGGGCCCGTCCCTGCAGCGGGTACTGGGCCCACCCCCATAAGTGAGGTATCATTTTTGCTGGGAGACTTTAAAGAATGCAGGGTGGGTGGAAGTTTGTGGACCCACGCACATTCTAGAAATTTCCATCGCAGTAATGTGGGGAAAATGGGTTGGTTTTTTGTACAAAGTTTGAGGTTTGCAAGGGATTCTGGGTAACAGAACCTGGTGAGAGCCACACAAGTCAACCCATCCTGAATTACCCTAGGTGTCTATTTTTAGAAAATGTTTAGTTTTGCTAGGTTTTCCTAGGTGCCGGCAGAGCTAGGGTTCAAAATCTACACCTCGGCACTTTCCCAAAAAAGGGGCAGTTTTCACTGTAAAAAATGTGGTGTGTCCACGTTGTGTTTTGGACCATTTCCTGTTGTGGGCACTAGGTCTACCCAAACAAGTGAGGTACCATTTTTAATGGTAGACTTTGGGGAATTCGGGGTGTGGGGAAGTTTGTGGATCCACACAGATTCCAGAACTTTCCATCATAGAAATGGGAGGAACATTTTTTTTTTTTACAAAGTTTGAAGTTTGCAAGGGATTCTGGGTAACAGAACCTGGTGAGAGCCACACAATTCACCCCCTCCTGTATTCCCCTGGGTGTCTAGTTTTAAAAAATGTTTAGGTTTGCTAGGTTTCCATAGGTGCCAGCAGAGCTAGGGTTCAGAAATCACAGCTAGGCACTTTGCAAAAAAAAGGGTCAATTTTCACTCTAAAAATGTGTTGTATCCATGTAGCATTTTGGGCAGTTTCCTGTTGCGGGCATTAGGCCTACCCAGACAGGTGAGGTACATTTTTATCGGGAGACTTAGGGGAATTAATCCCATATTACTCATTTGGGAACCTCTGAAGCTTCCTGGAATTTCTAGAACATAGTGGCAGTGAAACCTTACAAACTACGAATATTTTAGAGCACGCAAAAGGAAAAGATTTAAACCCTAGAACTTACATCAGGCAACTGATCAATACAAAAAAGTTCCAATCCTCTCAATATTACCTTTGTTTTTTCTATTAAGCAATTGATAATTTTCATTTGTAACATCGTTTTTATTGCAGTACCAAAATAATTGTACAGACAATATCTTTATGACATATCCATTAAACATATCAGGAAGGCACATTATCAATTCTGTCCCCCCATCTTGCCAAACACGTCTCCAAGCAGAAGACTAAGCAACCCTCGCACTGAGTCCATTCCTGCTTCGTAGTTCAGTGTCCATAGCTACATTCACAGGAAGACGTGGACTGCTTTTGAAATTTTCTCCCCTCCCCCACCCCCAGCAACCACCCCCCCCCAACTTCCCACAGTCCCGAACTCCCCCCTCCCCGTCGCAGCGCTGTAGTAGAATCCCAGTGAGAATAAGGTCTGGTGTGTGCAAGGAGGACTTATATATTCACTAAGGTGTGCTCCTAGGTGCGCTAGTGGGGTCAGCTGCTACAGAGTCCTCATCCTCCCCTTTCTCCTCATCATTATCATCCCGGAGCGCCTGTACCATCATTTCCCACGCTGTCGCCCTCTCCATGGCTTTCTCATCATCGGTCCTCCTAGCCATCTGGTACCTCAAAGTGCTTTCACAGGCCGCCCACTTCAGACATTCCCCATACCATCGTTTATACGTGGGTCCCACTTTCGATTTCCAATTCCTTGTTATTTCCCTCTTCGCCAGGATCAACCCCAAATCTATAAATCGACTGGTGTTCTTATTTTTGGACGTGTGTGGAAACCAATGTAGTACCCCCACTGCTTTGGTGTACTGTATTTCCCGATCTGTAGCATTATTCAGGGCCCTCCCAACCTCCTGCCAGTAGTCCCCCAAGGTAGGGCAATCCCACAGCATGTGACCCAGATCCGCCCCAATTGTGTTGCACCTAGGACAGGCCGCCTGTTCCACCCCAAAGTACTGCCGTATTTTCCCTGGCGTGAGGTATGCCCGATGAATAATATAAAAGTGTATGAGTTGGAACCTAGCGTTTCTTGAGCTCTTCCGCGCCTTCCGCAATAATTGACCCCAAGTTGCATCCGGGATCTCGATTTGGAGGTCCAGTTCTCACTTAGCTTTTAAAGCTGCGAGCGGCTGTAAGGCCTACCGCAACATTCTGGAGTACAGACAGGTTACCGCCTTAAAGGTCCCGGCCGCCATCATTGTATATTGGCACGCCATGGAGGTCGCAGGTTCTTGCAATCCCTCTCCCCAGTGGTCCTGCATGGCGCCCGTTATCGCCGCATGTAACAAGTAATCTCCTCGTGGGAGGTCGAACCGCTCCTGCAACTCCTGAAACGGAAGCAATGCACCATCCTCATACAAGTCGCCCAGCATTTGAACCCCAGCCTCTTCCCAACCCAGTAATCTCGACCAGTCCCCACCATGAGGCAGGGCTGTGACCATTCCTAGCGGAATTTCCGGGGCATACATGCGACGGACACCCGCTTGTTTGCGCGTCCGGTTCCAGCAAAGTCGGAACGTCTGTTCCTCCACGGTCAAATCTCTAAGCAATAGCTTCTGATGCAGCGTGATGTATGCCAACACATGCCGCGGGGTGCCCTCATCCCTAGAACGCTCCGGGCCTCGATACACCCTCGCGACCTCCTGAGTGAAAGTCTGAAGTTGAGCCGCCAGATAATAGCCTTCGAAATCAGGCACCGCCATGCCTCCCTCATCCTTGGGTCGCAAGAGGGTATCCAGCGCGATTCGGCGCCTGACCGTGCCCCATAAAAACGCTATGGTCAACGATCTCAGGCGCCGGAAGACGGAGCCCGGAACCCATATCGGAAGAGTCCTAAAGTAATATAGTAGCCTAGGCAGAGCCACCATCTTAAGCAGGGAGACCCGACCAGCTAGCGAGAGTGGGAGTGTGGCCCAGAAGTCCATACATCCTCTCAAGGCAGTAATACAGCGATTGATATTGCCATCCAGCATATCCGCCGGGGTATGGTAGATATAAACGCCAAGATAGTGCAGATAATGTGGCTCCCATCGGAGGTCCTGCGCCGTGAGAGGGCAAGGCTCTCCCTGTCTCAAAGGGTATAAACAAGATTTGGGCCAATTGACCCTCAAGCCCGACAGCCGCCCGAACAATTCCAGCAGACGTCTCGCCCCCAACAACTCCGCTTCCGCATCGGCCAAAAACATCAGTAGGTCGTCCGCATATAATGAGACGACATGCGGCCTGTCCCTGTAGACCAACCCCTTATAATGGCGGCCAGACCTGGCTTCCGCTGCAAAAGGCTCCATTGCCAGAGCAAATAAGAGGGGAGAAAGGGAGCACCCCTGCCTAGTGCCGCGTCGTACCGGATATTGCTTCGAGATCAATGAACCCACTCTGACTCTAGCCGTGGCTTCTGTATATAGGACTTTGGTCGAGTTGATATAACCGTCCCCTAGCCCGAAATGCCTCATCACCTCATACAGATAGTCCCATTCAAGACTATTGAAGGCCTTCTCGATATCTATAGAGAGCACGAATGGAGTAGTGTCTTCCGACAACCGAGCCCCCATCAGCCTCGTCAGCCTGCGGATATTGTGGGTAGTGTTACGTGTCGGGATAAAGCCGCATTGATCTTTATGAATCAGGCCCGTCATGTGAGTCAACAGCCTATTTGCTAGGATTTTGCTCAGGATCTTGTAATCCGTTGTGAGCATAGATAATGGACGGTAGGACGAAAGGGCATCGCTCGCTCTGCCAGGTTTGAGCAACGGGATCATAAGGGCCTCACACATGGAGCTCGGGAGTCTACCTCGTGATTGCGCCTCATTATAGACCAATTGCAGTTGTGGAGCCAGAACTCCAAGTATTTGCTATAAAACTCTATCGGGAGACCGTCAAGCCCTGGAGTTTTATTTCTAGCCATCTGCTTCACTGCACTCCCTACCTCTCCG
This sequence comes from Lissotriton vulgaris, assembly GCF_964263255.1. Lineage (NCBI taxonomy): Eukaryota > Metazoa > Chordata > Amphibia > Caudata > Salamandridae > Lissotriton > Lissotriton vulgaris. The sequence goes on from NC_141691.1 coordinate 1,106,453,684, forward strand.
ATCGTTATAGGCAGACCCAGCTCCTCTGCTTCCGATTTCTCTAATTGTGGTAGCTGCAACCCTTCGAGAAAGGTGCCCAATTCTTCCGCCCCGCTCGTCAGCCCGCCCTCATATAAACCCTCATAATACGCCCTAAACCTATCCAGGATCCCGGCTTGGGTGTGGCAAAGGCCCCCCCCCTTCCGCCTGAATCACCAAGATCGGAGCGCCCCGCCTGGTCGGATTGGCAAGCCACGCCAGCATCGACCCCGCCTTATCACCCTCCGCATGTGCCTTTGTCATATACGCCTTGTGGTCGAAGCTACGCAATCGCTCTAACTCCCCCGCTAGCGCTTCCCTGGCACCACTAATCCCCTCCTGGAGCTCAGGGTGATTCGGGCGCTCCCTCTCCTTCTCCCTCAATCGTCTCTCCGCTCTCTCAAGATCATCCATCAAAGTTTTACGAGCCCCTGCAGCGTTCCCAATACAGTGACCCCTGACCACCACCTTAAACGCGTCCCACTCCACAGCTCTAGTGGAGGCGGAGCCGCTATTCTCCTCAAAGTAACGTGCTACGCGCTCCCCCAAGGCCTCCCTAAAGAGCAAATCATCCAATGTATCAGGTTGCAGCCGCCATGTTGGTACACAATTGATTTCCACCATCCAGTTCAGAGACAACAACAAAGGGTTGTGGTCCGACAGCGTGCGGGCCAAATACTCTGCGCTACCCACTGTTGAGAGCATATGCGACGAGCACAGAAACGCATCCAATCTAACATGCAGGCCGTGTAAAGTTGAATGAAAGGAGTAGTCCCTCGTGGTGGGGTGTAGTACTCTCCAGGCGTCCCCCAGGTCCCAGCTCTCCTGCCAATCCAATCGGCGCTTCGCTACCCTGTGTACTGGGGAGGCGTGCAGTGGGGGATGAGACCTATCCAAAGCAGTATCCACCACCGAGTTAAAATCCCCCCCCATGAGCATCGGCCCTGCCAAATAACTCGCCAGTTTGCCCGAAAGTGCTGTCAGGAAAGCGGGCAAATCTACATTTGGGGCATATGCACTGCAGAGAGACACCACCCGGCCCCTGAGTCTCCCCTCTACAGCCACAAATCTACCCTCTGGGTCCACCACCGTTTTAGTGACCCCGCACATTCCAGGTCACACATTTCAAAGCCCCCGTATTAGCCATATCCTCTCGCACCCACAGACAGAACAATAAGAGCCATCGACCATGCGCTTTCGCCAACAACGCGCTGCCCCCCCCCTCCCACTCCAAACAAGTGAACCCCTCAGCCCCCCGAAAACAACCTGAGCGTCCCCAACTACTCTCGGTTCCCACCCCCCCAGGACAGGCCCCCCCGCAATTGGAAGTGAACCCATCCAAACTATCACAACCAACTATCCCCTCAAAGAAAGGCACTAATATTCGCAGTCTCCACTGCGATGACCGTAGGGGCCAGTAGGGTGCGGACCGATGCCGAGATGGTACGTTAAAGCAAATCAATCCCGCATATCCCGCCCCATGATCCCCCCATAACAGACTCACGAAGTCCCACACAGTAGTAAACTGCGCACACGGGCACAGCGCCCCTGAGTCTGACCAACAGGCCGCTCCTCAAGTCCAGTGGTTCATGCTTCGACTATCTCCCCAGACGTCTGAGGCGTGACAATAGGGCCCTTGGCTCCTCCATATTACGAGAGTCCAGTCTCCGATCCCGTGCCCTGCTCATCAGAGTCCGTGCCCTTCCCGGACTGGCTTCTGGTCGTGCCAGAGAGGTCCACCACCGCCTGTAGGGCCGCCTTTCTCTCTGTCTCCATCTGTGACACGGATGGTTTTCCAGTTCTCCGGCGATTTTTACGAATCCGTTGCGACTTCCTGATCGGCTGTGTCTCTCTAGCCTCCTCCGCCCTGGCCTTAGCACCGTCCGTTCCAGCTTTGTATGTTTCCCACCAGGCCCAAGCGTCCGCCGAGGTAGTGAAAAAAAGCGACTTGTCGTCCACCACCACTCTCAGCTTCGCTGGGAAGAGAAGGGAGTACTTTATGCCCTCCCCACGGAGCTCACGCTTGAGGGACAAGAAGTTGGCCCTGAGTTTTTGGGTTTCAAAAGTGTAGTCCGGGAACATGGTGACTCTGTTGTTGTCAACTTGAAAGGGTCCTACTTCCCTCGCCCTCTGTAGTAGCCAGTCCCGATCCCTGTAGTGGAGCAGCTTGATCACCACCGGGCGAGGCGGCAGGCCCGGGGCCGGAGGCCGAGCCGGAACCCTGTGGGCTCGATCCAGGGAAAAGAAAGGAGATAGTCCCTCTGGCGCCACCTCAGTGCGTAGCCAATTATCGAGGTAGCCCACCATGTCATCGCCCTCAATTTTTTCCAGTAGGCCCACGAGGCGAACATTATTACGTCTACTCCTATTTTCCGCATCCTCAGCCCTCCTCTCCAACACCTTCAGCCTGTCTAGAGCGTCCGCCATCTGAGCCTTCACCGCTGCGTGGTCCGGGGCCAATTCCTGAATAGTGATCTCCATAGACTTGACTTTGTCTTTAAGTTTGTCATGATCCGCTTTCAGGAGACCCAAGCCCGTCGCCACCTGGGCGATGTCCTGCTGCAGGGCATCTTTCGTGGTCGCGATGGCTTCTAGTATACGGTCCTGCATGCGCTGGAGAGCAGATTGGTCGCGATCCGCTCCATCCACCATCTCTGATTCAGCCGCTCCGTCCCCCTTCCCTTTCGGTTTCACCATCTTGGCTGCGGCCGGCACCGGCCCCTAGGGCCCCTTTGTCCCCCTCGCTGTCTCTGCACTGCAGAGCCCCGCCACTGGATAACCCCTCGGGCAATAGGATCAGTGATCTAGGATACCCGTAGAGCACTGGACTCTGCTCTGATCGCACTAGTTGGTTCAGTTCCCGGGGGTCCTCTGCTGCAGCGGTGTCTCAGGGTGCCAGATCACGCTCTGGTAATCGGGACCGCCGTCACAAAGCTGCCTCCATTTTGGGACTTCCTCTGCAAGCGTAATTGTAGTCGTGTGTCCCAGTAGCTCACACCAGAGCGAAGAAAGATCACCTGTGCCTGCCGAAAAGGTCAGGAGGGGCCCTCCAGCCTAGTAATCACTGCGAGTGTCGGATCAGCAGGAGAGACAGGCCTCGTACCCCTGTCGCTGTTTTGTCGAGGCCTCAGGGCGCCATCTTAGATCGACGGCATCACACCCGGTGCTGGCCTTCAAAGTCGACTTTCAGGACGAGGAACAGCTCCAAGTCGTCCTCTCTGAAAGCCGCAGCCTCCGTGACGTCTTTAGACTGCAGATTATCCAATTTTCACTGGAATTCGCGCGGATAATCAGGATGATATTCGGGATCGGGCGCGGAGCTAAGGGCTCACGCTGCCTACCTCCTCGGCATCCAAGCCACGCCCCAGCAATTGATAATTTTCATTACTGAACTGTCCTGCTCCTACTATCCTACTATGATGGTGGTAATCACACTTCAGTAGAGAAGTGTGGCTCAATGGTTAGAGCGGCAGACCCTGATGCAGTAGTCTGGCTGGGACCAGGGTTTAATTGCCGCCTCGGAGGGTCTCGGGCTCAATTTCCTCGGACCTGATAATTCTCGCCTTGGTGCCTATTCCAATCATGGAGTCTCACTCTGCAACTCTGGGCAATAGCTTGCTTAATCTCTACAACGGCCCCAACAATGCTGAGGATGCCCGACTTCACCTTGGGGGTGCCCAGGAGTGGGCTCCTTACAGGGAAAGGCCAGGAAGGGTTCCTCTGTGGTATTCGTACAAGCGCTGAGATGCCTCCGGGTAGTCGTGCGCTATATAAGTGCGTAATTATCACTTCACACCTCTTCAGAAGATAAATGAATCTCAATAACACTTCAAACTACATAACTAGGCAATTAATGGACCAGCCTACCTTCCTTGCAGGAGGATTTCGGTTGTAGAAATGCTCCTTGTAATCATCCATCCAAACTTCAGCAGCCCGTGCAGTGTTTTGAAGAAAGTTTGGCCTGGCATATGGAGCTTTCTTTGGAAACACATGACCTACATGTGAACATGGGTGAATTTCAAGTGTACCTCCACACTGCCAGACCTATCATAAAGAAAAGAAAAATATAAATATTATTCATGGGACCATGATTCTACGTTTTATCAAATTCAAACAATAAATCCTGACAAGTGAACTTGTGTTATATAGTTTGAAGAAAAAAAAAAAACAGTCCACGTTTTTTGCTTTTGTTGGGTGTATAGGTCCAACATCGATATAACGCAACTGTTAACCAGACCTCAGATCCAAAATAACTTGTTTAAATGGGTTGTTTGTGGTAGTTGGTAACATGTTTTAGCTCAAATTCAAAATAACTTTTTTTCGCCTGTCAAAAATTTATAAAAGTATGCGCAAAATGCAGCATGAATTCAAATATCAATAACTAAACAACGTTGAGTAGTTTAAAAGGTTAAAGCACAATTCATATAAAGACGTTTTAAAAGTACCAAAGCACAACACTAGCACAAGAAGAGAAGTACAAAGCAAAAATCAAGTAGACAGTAGGGAGCAATCATAGATGTACAGATAGAGCTCTCCGACGCACCAACCACATAGGAGCCAAACATGTAGCGACAGAACAAGCAAATGATGGCCGAGAGCCAGTTTTAAGTCTATGAAGGGCAGTACTATGGCTTCTTGTGCCTAACTTTTTATATATACGCAGGAGCCAATAAGCAGGTGCACAGGTATACGCAGGGCACACAAAAAAAACATGGACTACATGTTCCTTTCAGGAATTATACGCTGGGCAGCCCGAAGATTTTGTGACTGTCCATTTGCAGTAAACTGTTTTAATGGAAGGGTTCCTACTCCGAATTGGAAATACAGTTTTCTAACTGACAGTACTGCAATAATGTCCCAAAACTGCTCGTAATCACAAGATAATTTAAAATCAAGAACATCACTAGACAGGGTAGTACCAGCAACTTTGTGAGCCTCATCAGACAACGTTTTTCCCAGTATAGCCTTTTCAAGGTTTCTTTATAAGGAAAGGGCACTCATGAGGATGTTCCCATAAATCAATTAATCCTAAGGAAGCAAAAGACCGCTTTGATTAAGCCAACTGATCTAATGGAAATGGTCTACCTTAATTACGTCCGGCAGTGCAATGGTGAAATGAGCCAACTCAGGAGTAGACCACAGGCGTTTCCAAAACAGCAGTGGGAGTGATCTACATTTACCCGCTACCTGTTTTACGCTCATATCCAAGGTCAATGGATGCAGGGGTGTGCTGGGTGGCAAGCGGAAAATAGTTCTTAGAAATCTGTTCTCTGATTTAATTAGGCCATCAATGTTGTCGAAGCCCCACAACTCTGACCCGTAAAGGGCAGAGCCTACGGCCTGTGCCTCATAAATCTGAAGGGCGTGTGCTATTGGTTTGCTGGAAGAGGCTTGATGTTCTTTGGCAATAACACCTGCTGGCTGTCTAAGCTGAATCACGGCCTTGCAACTGTGAGGCTTCAAAGACAAGGAAGCCGCCAGGGTAATGCCTAGGTAAGGAAAATAATCAATTCTCTCTAAAGGCACTCCTGCGGACACCAAGCCTCATTTAAATGTTTTTTTTGCAGACTGAAAAACATCAGCGTTGTCTGTGCAGTGATACAACAAAACTCACCAAAGTAATTCAGGAGCGTCTGCAATCCACTGGGGGTAATCAGGGCTCCTATAGCAATAGCATTGGCAAGAAAAATAATATACTTTGATCAGGCCTTTACATCATAAAGAAAGATATCCGCTGGGATACCATCAGGGCTGGTCGACCTACTAATTTAGATCGATTTAAGGGAACCTAATATATCAAACATATCAAATAAAGCCTTGTTGTTGCACAATGAAGAAAGAAGCGAAAGTGTGCTCTCATCAGAACATACAGAGTAATCGTAGTAAGGGTTTTTGAAATGGTCAAAGCATTATAGAGGGGAAACATAGTTGTTTGCTTCCTTGGCAGCCAAGTGTCCTGCTTTGGAAAGCAGTGCCCAGAACTTAGTGGAACCCCTAGCAGAAAAGGCATCTTTAAGATCCTGCCATCTTTGATCCTCCCTGGCTCTTTTCGCACATTCTCAATGACTTTTTATACACATTTTTGCAACTCCATGCCCTGTCTGTGCGAGTCGAGGGGCCGGACTACATAAAGTGTCCCTAGGGCGCACCCAGCGTTTGGGAGCCCACTTTGGTATTTCAAAAGAGGGTGCAGACCAATTGACGTTTAATAGCTGAATTTAAGACGGAAACATTCCAGCTAATATATTTCCTTGCCCCATCGATACATACATAAATTACAGTCCCCCCCAAAAAAATTTAGGAGCTAAAAATGAGACCATGAGATTTTGGAACATTCTCTGATAAGAAATCAGAGTACAATACTTACAAGAATAACAGTTATAACTTTGGGGCCCATCAGGAGAGGGGGGGGGTGTACACAACCGGAGACCAATTTAAAGTGTGACAAAGGCCGCTTTATTGGAAGCAGGTGCATCCTAACATGCCCAAAGCCCTGGCCTATGCCGTACAAAACTAGGCCTAACTAAATATGCATTACCTGACAACCCCCCACCCTCACCCCTAAAATGGTTCCCCCCGAAGAACAACATACACATAATTTGCAAACTGCACCATGCCTGGCTAACTGTTATATATTTGTCATATGTACACTCTCTCCCCCTTAGTCCAGGAACACCTCAGTCCTCATATCCTGACCCCTTCCCCCCTAGACTAGGAAAAAGCGCCATTAAAGCAACCATCCAACCAGCACCTGTTCCAGCGACATGAAACCCAATCTTACCACCTGCCCTCGGACACACCTGCTCCCAAGAAAAACACCCAACAGTTACCCCTTCCCCCAGGACCCGCTACCCCGTTATCACCCGCCAAAAGCAGGGCCATAACAAACCAAAAACACTCCCCCAAAGTGCTGCGATATAGGAAGGGTGGGTGGGCAAAATCGCCCCTGCCTAAACACCTGCTGCCGTGTCACTGTCCCTAAAATGGTGGACAGTGACCTGACATGGCCGGTTAATACCCCCACAAGCCCAAGGACCCAAATCCAGCCCAAATACCGCCCCAACCAGCCCAACCCGCCCAAAACAGCCTGGCCCGGTCTCCTGCCAGTCAACCCCCCCTCCCCTCTCCCGGGGCCCCAAAGCTCCCCGGGGGGACGAGCCTCCCTCCGGTCGGCCACCCCCCGCAAAGCCCCATTGGGGCCCATCAGGAGAGGGGGGGGGGGTACAAACCAACCGGAGACCAATTTAAAGTGTGACAAAGGCCGCTTTATTGGAAGCAGGTGCATCCTAACATGCCCAAAGCCCTTGGCCTGTGCCGTACAAAACTAGGCCTAACTAAATATGCATTACCTGACAACCCCCCACCCCCACCCCTAAAATGGTTCCCCCCGTAGAACAACATACACATAATTTGCAAACTGCACAATGCCTGGCTAACTGTTATATACTTGTCATATGTACACTCCCCCCCCCTCAGTCCAGGAACTCCTCAGTACTCATATCCTGACCCCTTCCCCCCTACACTAGGAAAAAGTGCCACTCGAAAGCCCACTACAGCTTTCGACCCCCCCTTAGGACCCGCCCCCAAGATACCTACCCACCCCATAGCCCAGTCCGCTGCCCACGTCAGCTCATCATATAATTTCATCACATACCATGACCACTGGACACCGGCCTCCTTAAAGAAAACACTGGGCCATATCCCAACTTTGAGTGTTCCGGCCTACCCCAAAACGTACATCTAATGAACCTCCCCCTTCCTATACCAACAGTCCTTCTTGTCCTGCCAAGGGCCACTGCCCCCTCTGCCCCCTCCAGCCATGCCTAGGGACAAACTCCGCCAAAGGACCTAGCACCCCGCCACTACTCCCACGTCTCCCGTCAGTCCCATGCCAACCGTTTCACCAGAGCTATCCTCTGACACTGTACCAACTCCGCTCCCCCCCAGATGCAAGACCAGCCAGAAAGGCAAACTCCCCCCCCGCACACCTCGTGCAATGCTGGTACTCACTCGTGCCAGCGCCTACCCCCGTACCTACCATTGACGCCCACAACTGCTCGAACAGCTACAGATTGAAGTCCTCGTGCCTGTCCTCTACCACCCCCTCCATTCTTACTTAAAAAAGGTTGACCACCCGCAGGGCAAGATTCTCCCCCCCGCACAACTTTGTTCCATGCCAGCCATACTCGTACCAGCGCCTACCCCCTGGTCCCTGCCACAGACACGTAACAACTGGCCAATTTTCCCAAATTGAGGGTCCTGTGCCCTCCCCCTTCAGCTCCCTCCGCACTTTGAACAAAGTATGACCAGCCCTGCAGGGCAACTCGCCCCGTCCCACTGTGCACAATGCCTGCACCACTTGGTGCCAGCGCCTACCCCCCGTACCCCGCCAATGACCAAGACCCAACTGGTTGATGAACTCCAAAGCGAGATTCCTGAACCAAGAACGGCCCACCATGGACGCGCTCTTAGCCACTGCATTTTTTGGCCCCCGCCACAGCACCTGCAAAGACACACATGTAAGCAGCGGGCCACACATTTGTATTTATTCATTTATCCTTTTTGGCACTCCATGCCTACCCCCCTCATCCTGACATAAGTGCGCCCCTACTCTTATGGTCCTCACCCTTCCAACATAGGGCGTGCCGTAGGACCCCATCACCTTGAGCCGCCGTCCTCTCACCGGCCCCTCCACCGTCCAGCACTTCCACCTCCCTCGTGCCCTCGCCCCCACGGGTTGACTCCCCCATCTGGCACCGGCGTTACGACCTCGTCCGCCGCCCAGGCTAGCCCACGGAACCTCCACCACAATGCACCCAACCAAGCGTCCGCGACCTCATTGTCCACCCCCGGCACCTGCCGGGCCCGAAACCGTATGTCATGTCTCCTGCACGCCCAAAGGCAAACGCGCAACAACTGTACCTGCGACAACCTCGCCGACAGCCCGTGCACCACCTGCACTCCCCCCACCTAGACCACCTGGAACAATACCCGCGGGTGCGCCACTTCCTGCGCTCATACCGTAACGCCCCTCCCAAAGGGCACACTCCGAAAAGGCACTACACCCCCCCCCCCCGCCTGCCAGTGAGCCGGCCCTCGCGCTGCGCACCGTCGCCCCGCCCCGTAAAGGCCGAAACCGCCGCCTCTGGGCACCTCTTGACGTCCCCCATTTTCTGCCAAGCACTCTTAGCCCCTGTGAGCTACCCCTGTACCCTCTGGTTTGCCCCCAATGAAGCACCCCAGGAAACCAAGCACATGCGCAAGTGTTCATTCATTCCCGCTGTCCGGCGTACCTAACGCGGCGGAAGCTCAAAACCCCAACCACGCCAGCCCCAGTCACCGGCGACCGTCCGCTCCGCCCGCACCCAGCGGCATGCGAAAGTCAGATGGCCCCACTAGCCCCTGCACCACCCCCCGTCACTGTCCGCCTGTCCCTGTGTCTCCCGCCAGTGTCCCCACCACCGTCCACACATCGCCCGGTAGGCGTGTTTCCATGGCCGCTGAGTCGAGCTCTATATCAAGAAAGGACCGCACCGTGCTGGGTCATGATTCTTCTCCGGCACCAAGGAGACACCCGGTAGCCCATGAGGTCCGTAACCGTCCAGCTGCCTCTGGCAGTCCGTTGAACCGGGCCAACCCACCAGGAAGAAATCATCCAGGTAATGCGTCACTCCCTCTGAGCCTGTGCGCCAGGAAAAAACCCACTGCAGGACGGAACTGAATCTTTCGCACTACGCACCTGAACTGAGCACCCCATGAAAAGGGCGTTGACCAACTGACAAAACCGTCAAACTGAAACCCCCCCCAGCACTGGTGCCCCACCGTATGTACTGGCAGCAACCCATACGCAAAGAAATATCGCAAAAACAGCACGTGTTAGGGAAAACCGGTCTAAGCACAAAATAAATACATATACCCTATGCACACAGGGCGGTGAAAGACATAACTACAAGCTACATTCGAAGTTCGTTCAAGCCAGTGAGTCCCAACGTTGGTTCGCGACCCACTGATGGGTCAGGAGAGTTCATTGTCGGGTCGGCATAATATAAAGAAGTCCTGAAATTCTGCATTTTTCTCGTCACTTTTACAGAGCTTCAAAGGCGCTGGTACAGTGTCAGGGTAGGTCTTTTGCCAAATCGCTGATGTTGAATGGATATTGTTGTTTACAAACCAAGCTTCCCTCAAATTGTAGACAGGGAAAGAAAAGTAACGAGAATTATGTGACAATCTAGCTGGGGACATAGACTGTGAAAGGAAAGGCATTATATGCCCTGTTATTCAATTCACAATAAAATGTAATTAACTCTTTCTCAACTTTACACCTCCCGCTGTTAGGCAAACAAAATAGCCTCTGCGCACGTTCACAAGCTTGCGGACAGCATCAAAATAATCATATGCTGCGGCCCTTAAAAGAGAAACGCTGAGGGCCTGAAACCAAGGCTCACATTACCCCCAGTGCCGGTCTAAGTCTGCAGCTGTAGATGGCGTGTATTCTACTAAGTGCTGAACTTGACCAGGTTGTACACTGATGACCGGGACAGACCGACCAGTAAAGTCCCTCCCCTGGGGAACCATAGTGTTGCGGTATAGCGCTCAGTTACCTTATGCCTTCAATTATTTATTTATTTTTTGGGAACAAACAGCTTCATAGAACCAGGGCGCTAATGTGGACCCAAAACGTACCGCAGAGGTGGACCATCCCTCCTCTGGCCCAGGGTGCCCACACGGGTCGTGCTTCCCCTTGCCTAAGCGGGAATGCTTCATAAGTCTCAACTGTGAAGTAGGCCGTAACAGAGGGAGAGCGTGATAGTGTCCGGCGGCCATTCCCGCCACACAAACCCGTTCCCCCCTCCCCACCTCCCCTGTGTGGCATCTCCGACACTCACCCGAGGACGTGATGGATCGCACAGGGGCCCGTCCGTCAGTCACAGAGTTCATCTCCCGCCTCCCGCAGGAGGCTCGGCCATAGACCCTTGACCCGCCGATGGGTGTCCCGGGCCCATGCCAAATACCGGAGCACCTCAACCCAGGTGACAAGAGCGAGGGGGCAGGAAAGGGGGGGGGAGGAGCGAGCAACTCCGCGACGCAAATCCACTAAAACCGAGCGAGGCAATTCCACAGCCAAGCACACCTAACAAACCAAAATCGCCCCTGCCTAAACACCGGCTGCCGTGTCACTGTCCCTAAAATGGTGGACAGTGACCTGACATGGCCGGTTAAGTACCCCCACAAGCCCAAGGACCCAAATCCAGCCCAAATACCGCCCAAGCAGCCCAACCCGCCCAAAACAGCCTGGCCCGGTCTCCTGCCAGTCAACCCCCCCTCCCCTCTCCCGGGGCCCCAAAGCTCCCCAAGGGGGGCGAGCCTCCCTCCGGTCGGCCACCCCCGCAAAGCCCCATTTTGTTTCGCTTTTATCTATAATTTTAATCTGACCCCTCCGTCTTTTACACCCCCAATGTGAAAAGTTTTCGATGAAGCACTTATCGATCACCAAATGATGCCCACCCCCCTCCCCATCCCATAAATAATTGCCCACCCAGTGTCCCAAGAAAGGAATCTGCCCCTCCATCCTGTTGTCCAACATGGATAACATACGGAAGCAGTGCCCCCCCAAAGGCTATATAGTAAGACATATATTGTAAACCCTGTGGTAGAGACAAAATATTATCCTGGAAACTCCACTGCACAGCTGCTGCAATTCCTAAACAAATGGAGCACGGACCACAACTTGGTGCACAGAATCTGGTTTATTTTCCCCAAGCTCTGTCGGCCATTAAGCATTTCGGCTTCAGGGAAACTTGATCACATGACACGTAAGCAAGTCATCTGACTGTTTTTGTACCATTTTTTTCAACATTTTTTTTTCAGCAGTGTTAAAGTGACAGTGCAGTTTGTAAGAATAGTATATACGTAAGTAAATTGATGAAGGCGACCGTGCAATAACTAGGTTCAAGCTAAACAGCAAGTTTCCCAAGAAATTATGATTCAACATTTTCGGACTGCATTACTATTTAGAATTCTATTGCAAGTTATGGGGGGCTTGGGGGGTGGGTGACCGCAGGGAGTCCCCCCCGGCTGTTTGGGAGGGCCGGGGGAGCGGGGCTTAGGTGAGCATTTCATCCATTTTGTATTTGGGCTTGCTTTTTGTAGCCCAAA